>NC_136502.1:14538384-14943384 GCF_053919585.1 Euprymna scolopes | reverse complement strand
AGTATTGATATGTTTATTTATTTATGTCTATTTATTTATGTCTATTTAGGTCTGAAGTTGAAAATCTGACAAACTCAGCTGGTTTCTTCTTTGGAAATAACCATTTATTAAATCACCTGATGAGGAATTCTAATTTTAATCGACCATTTGTCAAAATCATTAGCATATCCAGCGAATATGTAAATTTGTTTACATTAATAAAAATATATGTTGCTCTTTTTTATTAAACACTCTCAATACCCTCATTAAATTTATGCCTTGTCACTCTTAAATACTTTTTATCTGGAATATATATATCTATATATATATAATTATTTTTTTACTATAATAATTAAATACCTACAGACACTAGTGTTTCATCCTTTCGGGAATCTTCAGTGCAGGGTGCCACGATTAACACCAGTCGAACGATTCGAACCCCGCAACACGAGACACCTCTTGCTCGATTAGCAAAGACCGTATCAATTCGGCTACCATTAACCGCGTGAAATAACGTTGAATTTAAACATTTTAATTTTAAATGTTCATTTACGTCAGTTAGACAGTGATCTAATCGTTATACGATGATCTATATATATATATATATATATATATATATATATATATACACCAAATTAAAGGTATTCAAGAGATAAAACTCATGAATTAAAATGAGGTTATTAAGAGTGGGCAATAAAACAGAGCAAAATATAATATTTTTATTTATATACACAAATATTACATTGTCGCTACACTGAACATGCTAATGTTTTGGACAATTGGTTGGCAAGAACCAACAGTCATTGTCAGACGACATAATGAAGCTTATGTGCGACTGAAGGCTTCTAGAACCAGATGCCTTCAGTGGCACATAAGCTTCATTAGAAACATTAACATGTTCAGTGTTGCAACTATGTAATATTTGTCTATATAAAAAATATATATATATATATATATATATATATATATATATTTAAATAAGAGGGTAGTCACCAACAATGTGTATTTTTTAACATTATTTTATTATTCCGTGTCTTGGTTTTTCATTGAGAATTATGTTCGGATCATTGTAATAATGTTTTTAAATCATTGAAATCGTTTTTACGTGTTTCAGACGTTCTGTGAAGCGTCCTCGTCAGAAATTATTTTCAAATGTGTTGGAGATGTAAAATGCCCTTTTCGTAGTTAATTTGAAGTGTTTCCAAGGGGGGTGGAGGCGTGAAAGTGTCTATTATTCATTGGCATGTTCAATTTTTATTACTCTTTTATTGGGCTTGTAGTCACTCTCGTGTGGTGTTTCTCTCTCTCTCATTCTCTCTTTCTGCTTGTTTTTTTTTCCTTTTTCGTTTAGGGTGGGTGGGTGGGTGTGTGTGTGTGTTCTTTTATTGGTTTGAGAATGTGTGTACTGTTTTATAGTATTATGAGATTATTTGCTTCCCTAGGAAGGTGACTGTGATACAAGGTTGTTACTAATGTGTATATGTGCGGAGGGGGGGACCAGCTCTTCTGAAATAAGGGTAGGGGTGCTTTCATTCTATTTTGATATTTATTTTTTGGATTCTTGGATTTTAGTATTGTGATTTTACGTCGTTTCAGTCTTTTCGGGTGTTCTTTATATTATGTTTGCTTAGATAGAGGGGTGTATTTAAAAATATGTATAGGGGATTTTTTAATGTTTCTATTTATTTATCTGCCCATGTGGGTATGGCCAGACCCAGGGTCGGTTCCTAGTGTGGGGAAGATTTTGTTCCCCAGAGGGGGGGGGCAATTGGAGGGGGTATAGGTATGGGAGGGGGATGATAGTTGTCTCAGTCATGAGGGGGTTCTCTTCCACTGACTGAGGAGGGAGCGAGGTGTTGGAACAGATATTATACTATGGTTCTAGGTGTTTCCTAGTGTTGTTGTTTTCGAGGTTAAGTAGGGTTGGTATTGTTCAGTGTGTTGTATTAGAGATAGGGGTGTTATGTCTGTATGTGGTTGTATGCGCGCGTGTGTGTTTTAATGTGTCGGTTGTGATTTATATGTGGCTGTGTATATATATATATATGGATGTGCATGCGAGTGTGTCTTGCATTTCATGTTTTTGTGTGTTGATATTAAGCTCTGTTCAGTTCAGGAGTGAATCTGGTGATGAAATTTTTTCCTGTGCAAGTAAATAAAAATAATTGTCTGTTTGGAAGATTGGCATTATTTTGAAGCTGTTTTCGCTGCATGTATGTACGTGTTTTGAAACATAGAGGTGTCTGTTATCTGCAATTTTGATGTTGCTCTTATGTAAGGCCACTCTATTGCTGAAATTTTTGGTGGCGCCTATGTAGGATTTGTTGCATGCTGTGCATCTTAGTGCATATACTACATTTCTGGAGGTGCAATTTAGATCCTTTTTTATTTTGAATGTTTGTGCTGGGTTTTTGAATGTGTATGTGTTACCTTCTATTATTATGTCACATACTCCACATCGCGGTTTGTTGCATTTTGTAACCCCTTTTGTAGTGTGTGGAACGAGTTTTGAGGAAGTTAGGATGTGTTGTAAGTTTTTGGGTTGGCGTTTTTTTTTTTTTTTGTTTTAAGTATGTTGTTTAGTTTGTCGTTCTGATTAAGGAGGATAAGGTTTATGAAAAGGTTTTTTGTTATCTGTGTAAATAGTTCTGGGTTGTTTGTGTTGTGTGTAGAGACGTATGCTAAAATTTGTTCTTTGTTATGTTCTTTTGGGGTTCTTAGTTGTGTTAATGTAGACATTGGTTACCTCCCTTGCTTCAGTTACATGGTTACCTCCCTTGCTTGTGGTGATATAAATAGGAGTCGGCCATCTTGGTTTAGTCTGTTCGTTCGTACAGTTTAGACAGACTACAAGTGTCTCAACAAATGGTAGCAGAGATATCCCTCTGTGTGCGACAAAACGAAAAAAAAAAAAAAAAAAAAAAAAATTTTTTATTTTTGTACAGCTTGTCTGTAGCACTAGACAGATCGGATATCGGATATGGCAACTTCGAACAAACAACCTCCATTGTTGGAGGGGGAGGATGTTTACGAGAACTGGAAACAAGACGTTGAAATGTGGTCGTTGTTCACGGATCTTTCTGAGGAAAAAAAAGGGCCAGCAGTGTTTTTGACGCTACCACCGAATATTAGAGAATGTGTCCGTGAATTGCCAACAAGTGATATCGGCGGACGAGATGGCTTGAAGATCTTAATAAAGAAACTGGATGACATATATTTAAAGGATGAACACACGCGCGCTTACATGACTTTTAAGGAATTTTACACTTATAAAAGATCGTCAGGTACCAGTATAAATGACTTTCTTGTTCGTTATGAGTTTTTGTACCAAAGATTAAAAAAATTCTACATTATTCTACCGGAAGGAGTGCAAGCTTTTCTTGTTTTGAACGCGGTTAACATATCGGAAGAGAACGAAAAATTAGCGCGGACAACGTGTTCTGTTTTGACGTATCAAAACATGAAGGAATCGATAAAGAAAGTATTTGGTGACATTTATCGTGATGAAAATGTACCGGCAGTGAAATCAGAGCCCGAAATCGTCAACTATAATTATTCTAAACCGGGTAACAACAAAAGGCGTTTTCGTCGAGGACAATCTAATCCATGTGACCGAAGTGGAAACGTGTTGTTGTGTTACAAATGTCAGTCTCCGAACCATCTAATTAGAGAGTGTCCTAGAAATACGCCCGGGTTTACGGAAGCGACAGAACAAATACACATTACGTTGTTCATTCAAGAAAATATTTATTTGAACAGTACAAATGAAAAAATCTCAAATCTTGTAAAGGAAACATTTGGAATGGCAGTCTTGGATTCTGCTTGTACTCGCACACTGGCTGGCGAAGTGTGGCTTGATGTTTATTTAGATACTTTAAATGAAAGTGACCTGCAACCAGTGAAGTATACGAACTCAGACCGGAGTTTTTGTTTTGGTGATGGAGTGGCTGTCACAGCAATTAAAGTTGCTAAATTTCCAGTTACACTCGGAGGTATAAGAGTTTATATCGAAGCAGATATTGTGAAAAACGACTTGCCTCTTCTATTAAGTCACAAATCAATGAAGACAGCAGGAATAGTGCTAGATTTCCGGAAAGATATGTGCTGGATTTTTGATAAATGTATTGAACTAAAGACCACAACTTCAGGGCACTATTGTCTCCCCTTAACAAATAAGTTGTTGGATCATAGTGGTACTAAGAACATTGTATTACATGTTCAGAATTTTGGTCAGTGTTCTTTCACAGAAAAAAAAAAAAAAGCAGAAAAACTTCATCGACAGTTTGCTCATGCCTCGAAGGAAAAACTTGTTTCCTTGGTTAAAAAAAGTGGCAAATTCAATGACAAGGAATTTATAAAGGCGATTGAGGAGGTTTGTGAAAACTGTCAAATTTGCCTTAGATTTAAAAAAGCTCCACTGCGACCGGTTGTGGGATTGCCTCTTGGCAATAGATTTAATCACACAGTTTGCATGGATTTGAAAGAGTTCATCCACAATGAGGTGTGGATACTACATCTCATTGATGCCGCTACCAGGTATTCAGCGGCAACATTGATCAAAACAAAGAAGAAGGAGGAGATCATTAAAAACATCTTTATGATGTGGATTACCTATTTCGGATCTCCTGTTCGTTTTCTGAGTGATAATGGGGGTGAATTCAACAACGAACACTATAGACAGATGAATGAAAAACTCAACATAGAGACCTGTACTACTGCCGCAGAAAGTCCATTCAGCAACGGTACTGTAGAACGTCATAATTTGATAGTTGCTGAGGCAATGAAAAAAACAATTGACGATGAGAAGTGTGAACCTGAAATTGCCTTGGCATGGGCTATTTGTGCAAAAAATGCCCTCCTCAATTACTCTGGACACAGTCCAAATGAACTTGTATTCGGTTTCAATGTAAATACACCCTCAATTCTGACAGACCAGTTACCTGCTATGGAGTCCTCTACTACAAGTGACATGGTGAGAAAAAATTTAAATGCTCTCCATAGTGCAAGGAGAAACTTTTTGGAAGCTGAGTCCAGTGAGAGAATTAGGAGAGCTCTCAGGTCTAATGTCAGAACTTATGCTGATGAAGATTATGCTACCGGAGACCAAATCTATTATCGGAGGCAGGGTTTTAAAGGATGGCGTGGTCCAGCAAAAGTGTTAGGCAGAGAAGGCCAGTTTGTCTTAATCAGACATGGCGGAGCATTTTATAGGATGCATCCGTGCCAATTGATGAAAGTGAATAAAAACAACGAAAAAAGAACAAAAAAAGCTGAAATGCTGGGAAACACTACAGAAGGGAAGAATGAATACCTTTCAGTTGAGGAGGAGGAGTTGCAGAATCAAGTGGTAGAAAGTGAAGATATAGACAGAGAAGAAGTTGTTGATAGTTCTACCAGTTTAAGAGATAAGACTGAAAAACCTGGCCGAAATAAGACCATAACTTATAAAATAAATGGAAGTGGGGAGTGGAAGAAAGGAAAGGTTATGTCAGTACAGCCTAAATCAACTGGCAAATATAGTCATTGGATCAATATAGAACCTGAGGATGAAAACGAGGATCAAGTTTGTATCAACTGGAATCATATTGATCATTGGAGAGAAGTGCCCCAATATACTGAACAGGAAAATGTAGTCCTGCTCACCGCTGAACAAGAGCAGTCGAAAGCTGTAATGGATGCCAAGCATAAAGAAATAAAAAACATGAACACCTATGAAGTATTTGAATGTGTGCCATACACAGGTCAAAAAACAATATCCACAAGATGGGTGATTACTGAAAAATTCAAGGATAATCAGAAAACAATGAAAGCTCGCCTTGTAGCACAAGGCTATGAAGAAAATAGTAATCTGAAAACGGACTCCCCAACATGTAGCCGTGAAGCTATGCGAATGGTCATGCTAACCGCATCAATAAAGAATTGGATGCTGCAGACCATAGATTTTACCTCAGCCTTTTTGCAAGGTGGTATTTTAGAGAGAGATGTGTACCTGAGGCCACCATCTGATGTTTGTCCTAAATCTCAAGTGTGGAAATTAAAAAGATGCATCTATGGATTGAATGATGCTCCACGGGCATGGTACAAGAGAGTTACTCAGACTTTGATTGAATTAAAAGGAGTAGCAAGTGCTTATGATAATGCATTGTTTTTGTGGCATGATATTAAAGGAAATTTGACTGGAATTCTTGCTATGCACGTGGATGACTTTGTTTTCTGTGGAAACACAGAGTTTGAAAGGGATGTGATTGCAACATTGAAAGAAAAATTTAAGGTGGGATCTCATGAAAGTGGAACATTCAAATATGTTGGACTGAATGTTAATCAACAGGAAAATGGGATCACTGTAGAACAAGATCTATATGTATCTTCCATATCTCCAATAGAAATAAGCAAAGGGAGGATACTGAGGAAAAATGATGAACTGAATGAAGAAGAAAAGCATGAGTTGAAGAGACTTGCAGGTCAGATGATGTGGGTTTCAACTCAAACACGCCCTGATATAGCTTTTGATGTGTGTAAAATGAGCAACACTGGAAAGCATCCCAAAGTAAAAGCCTTATTTGAGGCGAATAAAGCCTTATCAAAATTGAAATCCAAGAAGGGTTCTATAACATTTCCAAAATTGGGAAAGCCCTCAGATTTACACATTTTGTGTTATACTGATGCCTCTTATGCCAGTCTGGAAGATGGATCTTCACAGGGTGGTTTTGTTGTCTTTATTGGAGGAAGTACTGACAAAATGGCCCCCATGTGTTGGGCGTCAAAGAAATTGGACAGAGTGACAAAAAGCCCATTGGCCTCAGAGACTCTTGCTCTGAATGAGGGAGCTGATGCTGGTGTTTTGACTGCGGTTATGATACAAGAGGTATTTCAGTTATCTAAATTGCCAGACGTTCTCTGCAAGACAGATAATGCATCACTTGTGGAGACATTGAATTCCAACAATCTGGTAAGCGATCGACGATTGAGAATAGATGTAGCAAGGCTGAAGGAAATGAAGAGTAGAGGAGAGATACAGATAGAATGGATCAAGGGTAGTGATCAGGTCTCTGATTGTTTGACCAAGGCAGGAGCTTCGTCTGAGCTTCTAAGGGACTTGTTAAATCAGAAATAAATTATTCACTTGAGGACAGCAGCAATGTTAATGTAGACATTGGTTACCTCCCTTGCTTCAGTTACATGGTTACCTCCCTTGCTTGTGGTGATATAAATAGGAGTCGGCCATCTTGGTTTAGTCTGTTCGTTCGTACAGTTTAGACAGACTACAAGTGTCTCAACAAGTTGGTCTATTGGAATTTTTTCAGCCAGTTCAATACATTTCTGTATTAGTGGTAGTGGGTATCCTCTTTTCCGCAGTGTTATTTGTAGTTCATTTAGTCTAGTTGAACGGAGGTGTCTGTCTGTTACTACAGTGCAGACTCTATGTGCTAGGGAGTAGGGTATTGATTTTAGACAGTTTTTAGGATGGTGGCTTTTGAAGTGGAGGTATTGTTGAGTGTCTGTGGGTTTGTGGTAGATGTCTGTGATTATGTTGTTGTTTTTGATTGTTACTAGGATGTCTCGGAAAGGTAGTTCTGTGGGGCTTTGTTCTAGTGTGAAGTTTATTTTTGGGTGTAGATTTTGTAGCAAAGTGTGGAGTTCTTTGATATCCCCCCCATGAGGTTCTCCAGAGGATAAAACAGTTGTCTAGGTATCTTTTCCAAGATTTTATGAAGAGTGTTTTTATATTGTGCCCGTACTTCTGCTCTATCCTTTCATAAAGGGTCTCTTCTAGGAAGACGAGTGTAAGGGTGGCATGTATATATATATATATATATATATATATATATATATACACACACCCATTATTTAGCATTCCAGCTGCCAAAAAATGGGAACAATTCACACTCGTAAATATTTATTAGTGCGTTTTTTTATGCAGACACCTAAATTTTTATTAGGTCTTACACATGTTTCTGTTGGATAGCGAAAGAACACTATCCAATCCTCAGAGACGAATGTATTTTTTTTCAAAATCTGCTAGAAAGTTGAATGTATAGAATGAAATGAAAAAAAAAAAGATTTGGAAAAGAAAAAAAGGGGAGTTATAAGTTATAAATATTAAAGGGAGTTATAAGTTCTAAATATAAAAGGGAGTCTGTAGAAAACATAAATTCAAAATCACTTAATGTAACGTCCATAGAAGACGACCCCTAAAAATAATGGAATTCAAAACAACATGGGTGATGTCTCACGTTGGCATGTTAGATTTCATAAAAATCAGAAACCTCTATAAATATAAAAGTTAATAGTTAAATAAAGATCATCATCTATAAATATAAAAGCGAAAATGTATGTATGTATGTGTGTTCGCTTTTTCTGTATGTCTACAAAAGGCTTTTTTCAGAGAAGCGGTCGGTCGCTTCACAACTTTTTAAAACTTTTTATATCACATATAAATCGTAATATCTCACACTTAACAATGAAGCTCGCCTGTCTATTTAATTTGCTGGATTTCAGGAAGATAAATATTCTACATTTGTCGCCCGCTGCATGTGGGTTAGTCTTTTTCCTATAACATCTTGGGGCAAAAAAAAGCGTTCAGCAGTAAATACTATCCCGCAGTCAAACTTGACCTCATTAACTCATTAAAACGGGCATCTGCCAAATCCAAGTAATTAAATAAATTCAAACGTGTTTGCGTTAGCATCTCATGGGGCAATCGTTAACATCACACATTTTATTTTTCACACTTTAATTTACAACTTTGCCGCAACGGTTTGGGTTCGATCCTCATACTTACTTTTTTTTTTTAACCCCCCCTACCCCCGAAGTTTCCACACACACCTCGCTAGTATTTCATAAATTTCGTATTTACATTCTAAGCTAAAAAAATAAACAATAAAATTCTGAGTAGATACTATTCCTAATATACTCAGTCACAGATATGCAAGCAACTACATGAAGGTTAACTAATTTACATATTTGTTTGAAAAACGAGTGTTAATTAAATTTTTATGAGACGATTGGTTTCATTTTACTATTATGCTGAATTCTATTTATGCATAGTTTCTACATTCTGTATAATTGTGTAGAATTTCAATTGAAAACATTATAGCACACGGAAATATTTTTATATAAATCAGAATCCTTAGGTGAATGGGAACACAGATTAATGAATCCTGTGGTATATATATATATATATATATATATATATATATATATATATGTTATATATTAGATTACAGGCACATGTAACACATGCATTAATGAAACCTCAGCACAGGTATTTCAAAAGATGATATAAGAATTTAGAAGAAAGACGAATGATGTGGTGGAGAGTCAAGAATGGGTGGAGTGCTTCATTATCCCCGGTTTTGTAGCTCAAGACTTTAGAGTCACTCGGGGTTTAAAAGCATTTCTTGGAAACACAATACTAACCAGCGTGCGAACAAGTCAAGCCTCCTCGACATCCCCACCTTCTTGGCCACTACATCTCCCACCAATATTAACAGATACCTTCGTTCGTTAGTTCTCTACCCCTCTCTCCCCCCTACTCTCTTTCTCTCAATATAAAAATAATATAATGCTGGCTACACAAAGGCACTTATAGTTTGATTATTTTCAATTCATTTAATATGCTATGGTTCGATACAAAACGTATACATTCTTGAAACGGCAACATTCTCTCAAAACGCATACTATCGCATTTGGAAATATAATAATGTCGCATTGTATGCGTAATTCATCAGTCAGACTTCCTGCTTGTTCGAATACTTTCACCGCTTTCTGAATTATGACATGCCTGTGTTTAGATAGCGTCATAAGTAACTAAATTCACTTCAATCTACTAATACTTGGTACAATATAATAATCAATAGAAAATTGCTTCTATAATAATAAATACGAAATCTGAATAATTTTTTTATATTTAAGCATATTATATTTTAATATTTAAGCATAGTTTATGATCAGGCCATCTCGGGTGGCCTACGAATATATATATATATATATATATATATATAAAGCAGGCTCCTTCAGTCTTGGACAGACTATGGATACCCACGAAGGGTTGCTTGCATGTGAAATTTTTGTGGCAGGAGGTGCACAATCTCCAACCACACCTCTCCTGAGTCCACATTGTTAAATACCAGTGGCAAGTGAAGTACAGGACGACTGGAAACAAATGCCGAGATAGGTGGAGAGCATATACAGCACCTAGAATTCCTAAATGGTCATCCATCTGATATTAACCAGGCTCAACGTTGCTTAACTTCAGTGATCTGACGAGAACCAGTGTGTCAGCGTGATTATGCCGATATATATCTATGACATAAAAATCAAATTTTGAAAATTAAAACAAACCTGGATCAAGATTTTGCACACACAAATATGCAGTATATAATTTTTATGTACTTTAAATGTGCTTTGTTTTTGTTGGACGCATGTATTTGTTATTAAATGAAACGATATTTTCTGCTGTGAACATAGAATTGAAAATAAGGCTGCAAATTAGCTCCATGCATCATTCACGAATTTCCTGTTTGTTAGAATACTCTTATCTCTGTCTGAATTATGACAATGGCTTTATAATCCATTTCTGTTTAAAAGTTAGTTCCTGATGGCCGAGTAGAAGAACGCCAGCTTGCAAAGCTAAAGTTGACTTTGTTGACTGGGTTCGAGTACCGTAACCAGCAGTAATTATCACTTCCAGCTTTGATGATTGTGTAAGCTTGAAACACTACTGTATGTAGGTAGAAAAAAATTATTATTTAATTAAAAATTATATTAACTATTAAAATAAAATTATTGTTAATTAAAAATTATATTAACTATTAAAATAAAATTATTGTTAATTAAAAATTATATTAACTATTAAAATAAAATTATTATTAATTAAAAATTATATTAACTATTAAAATAAAATTATTGTTAATTAAAAAAATATATATTATATATCTATTTTTATTTGTTTTTACATAAGCATTAATATGTCGCTCTTGTTGGTGTGTGTACAAAAATTCTCTAACAAACTCCTTTTTGAATATTTGGTCTACAGACTTGAAATTTGATATATAGAGTATTTGGAACTGTAGCAGACTTTCGATTTGATTTTTAGCTGGCAAAACTTGATGATTGGCAGTCAAAATTGAAAACAAAAAGTTCACCTTTGCAGGGTACGTCAAATAAAACATTACCCCTGCAAAATTAAACTTTCATAGTTAAAAGTCACTTAATTTTTAACCCTTCGTGTCTATTTATCAGTAGCTCAGATGGTAAAGACATTGGATAGATAAATAGCAACTAAAGCTGGAGTGCTAAACGTTCTGGTTTCGATTCTAGCAGATGGTACTCAAGACATATTTTTTTAATAACTTTTGAAATCATTATTATATATCAGATTATAATCAACAGAGAATTAATAATCCATAATAATAAATCTGCATGAATTAAAATATAATATTTATACATATCTTATGACCGGGCAACGTCAAGCGGCCTGCTAATATATATATAAAGTTATGAAAATATATATGGCAATTAAACTACAAAATTTTCCAGGCTAATGGTGAGTCCTTACAAGGATGAAAAGCAGAAAATAAATATATTTTCATAACTTATTACCTAACTCTACTCATATATTGAGCACTGTTGAAGTAAATACTGAAAATCGATATATAAAATATATTTCTTTATCAAATTTTATGTGGATACATGAAATAGCAATTATGTATTTCATCGTCATACAATCTGTCAATCTTGACGATGACTAGTTGGGGCCTCAGTGCTTTATCCCTCGGTGTTGACGTAATCTCACTCCATCACCACAGGACTTTCCACCTTGGCTCCAAACTTGCTTGTGCAGTTTACGTGCAATATATGTTGTGCATCAGATAGACACTCTCTGAACCTCCAATGCTCATGCCCAGTGGAGCGAATCCGCGACATGAGCATTATATTATACATCTATAATATAAAATATATATTATACATGTATATATATAAAAGGAACTTTGTCTGTGAATTTGTTTCCTATGGACTCCAAAACGGCTGGGCTGATATTTTTTAAATTTCACAAAAACTTACCTTATATGTCTGAGAGTGTCCTTAGGTTTTGCACCCGAATGCCTCTGATAATTATCGAAAATCGATAAACGAAAAAGCATTCAAGACGAAACGGTCCAATTTTGACAAAAGTTACCACTTTTGCATTTTCTAATATCACCTGTGCATTTGGGAAGTTTTATCACTGTACAAACGTATCCAAAATATAAAATCAACAATAGGTTCTTTTATATGGCAAGAGTGCGTTCAAAATGAATGTTTCTGCTTAGAGCGCAATTGAACCATGACACTTGATTTTTGCATTTTAAACTTTAATTCAAGCCATTATATACAAACAATATTTTTATAAAATCAGCAATAGATTCTCTACAGTGCAATGTAGACTACAATGTATTATGGACGAAGTCACTGCACGGAGATATGTGAAGTTTCCTCCCAGTGCACCGCAATTGGTCCCTAACTAGAGCAGGCAATCAATCGATTTGATTTAAAAAAAAATGAGCAATTTCACCAATTTCGATGACAATAAAAATGTGCTAAACGTTTTTTGATCATCATTCAATCTAGAGGAACATCAGGTCTTCCTGCTAGTATGTATATGTAATTAAATGAAATTTTGAAATTATTTCTGTTTATAGCTTGTATAATACTGTAAAATTAACGTTCATATAAATATTAGTATAATATTTATATGATAATCTTTAGCTGTCTTGTATATTGTTCATTTATAATATTTATTATTTATATATATATATATATATATATATATATCTTCCCTGATCTTTCTTATTTATATTTATGTTTCGGAAGTAGAGTAAAAAGCATATCTTATTTTTCTTTTATTAATATTATTGGAATCTTTTCTTTTTTCCTTGTACACATTTTTGTGAATTATTCCATGGATTTCTTCCTTTGGATTATTATGGACCATCTTCTTCCAATTACGGGATCTCCTTGGATTTTACTTGTACAAATGGAAATTCTTTTAACTTTCTTGAAGTTTACATTTGGATTTTACCGTCACTGGATTTGTTATCTTCCACCAGACTATCCATTCATGTGTAATCACCTTTTTCTTCACCATATTCCCTCTGCTTCACTTTTTTTTGTTTTCAAGTAAGATCTTTGACTTACTTGTTGTTTCATCAAATACTTCTGCATGCAAAATCCGATCCCGCTGATGAGAAGGAAAGTATTTCTTCGAAACTCCGCGGATTAAGGACTATCCATTTATCTAGTATTTCCTTTTCAGATTAAATATGTTTTTAACTCATTTCAAAGTGTTTTTTAACATATTTTATTAACTGTTTGCTCATACATAAATGCTTGTATTGAAAGATTTCGTTGGTCTAATGAATTTTTTTCTATTCTTTTAGGTAAGCAGTACATTCCGGACATAGCTGGCAAATCGTTCCCAGCTGAAGACCTTGACAAAAATCAGGACTATTTTCGCAACAGTAATGAGAAGCAATTTAATCATGCCCCGAGCGGAGAATCTGTATTCCCAATGTTGGACAACCCAAATGAAGAAGAGCAAACAACTCCGGTATCAACTGCAGCAACAAGTGCAAATGCTCCCAGCTATGGTAGCTACGGAAAAAGTTTCACCCAACATGGGTTGACGAACACCTCCAGTTCTATGTCGAGTCGGAAAGTTGTCAATAAGACATTGCCGAATACAACTGTCAGTACTGCTCACTCTGGGCCACGGACAAGCCTCCCTAATCCCAGCAGCAGCAGCAGCGAGGAAGGCTGCTGTGGTAATGGTAGCCATGATAACGGAGGCGGGGTAGGAAGAGATCGGAACCGAGTAAATGTCTACGGATATTTCAAAGCGCATAGGTGTCTTCATTGTAGCAAGAGTTTTAATCGTCGAACGTATTTGAAAAGTCATGAGCGGGTTCATTCTGGCGAGAAACCGTTTACATGTGGGTATTGTCAGAAATCGTTCGCCCAAAGGACGAACTTACGGAGCCACGAGCGGACACACACTGGTGAGAAACCTTACGTTTGCCAGGTTTGTCAGCGTGGGTTTTGCCAGCTGAACGAACTTCGATCGCACGAGCGAGTGCATACAGGTGCTCGTCCATATCAGTGTCCTTATTGCCCGAAAGCATTCACGCAACTTACGAATCTTCGTAACCACATCCGAACTCATACTGGTGAAAAGCCATATGTCTGCGGGGTCTGCACCCGCGCCTTTGCACAGCACAATGAGCTCAAAAGCCACGAACGAGTTCACAGTGGAGAAAAACCTTATATTTGCTCGATGTGCGCGAAAGCATTTTCCCAACGCACCAACCTCCGAAACCACGAAAGGGTCCATTCTGGAGAAAAACCATACCAGTGCACGTTCTGTGCAAAAGCATTCTCCCAGAGAGGAACCCTAAAAAACCACGAGCTTACGCACACTCTTGATAAATCTACGAGCAGAAAAAGCCAAAAGAATATCTTACCGATATCCGAGGAATCGGAAATAAATAAAGCTGCTGAGAAATCCAACCAACATCTAACCGAGCATGATCCGGAACTCATCCTCGCTGCATCAGCAGCAGAAGACGGTTGCAGCGATGAATGCCCGGATGAAGCACCCTCCTCTCATTTGCCTGCCTCCAGCAAATACCATTCTTCATCGCGGTGGACACCCTTGACCAGTTCCACCCCGAGAACACAGACTTCTTCCACATCCTCTAGCAGTATGCCATCATCAGTAAATCTCCCACGCACAGCCCACACCAACAGCCTTGAGCGTTCTTGCATGAGGCAGGACTTGCAGCAAGAGCACCCGTCTTCCTCTGCAAGGTTCCAACAAATACCCTCGATCCCTTCGATGCTTGTCACGCCTCCGTATCTCCATCAGATGAACCCAGGCTGGGAGAACAGCTATGCGTGGCCCCGAGGTTACTCCATGTCATCCGGTTGGACTTCTACGGGTAAAAATTTGTCTGGCGTTCATTCACACGAGGGGAAACTACGGAAACACCGTGCCATTGCAGAAAAGGGTAAAACCACAAGCACTTTTGATAATCACAAAGAAATTCATTCGAACACAAAGTAAATCAAATGTACATTTTTTCTTTTACCACACCTCATATTTCAAATTAAAAAAAATTATATATATTAAAAAAATGAACGGTACATTTCACACAGCTCAGATGATGAAAAAAAAGAAGGTATTTTGTGATTAACTTTTTTTTTTTCTATTCTGAGATCTGCGGATATTATTGATTTTCTGGTGTGACACGTATCATTTGATACAAACATTGAAAAAAAAAAGGCTTCAAATTCGTGGCAATTTACTCATGAGGGACCAAGTATATTTTTAGCACCACAAGTTATATTGTCAGCTGAAAAAAACAAGTTTACACCAACTCTGTATCTTGTGTCACTCAAACATCAGGCCTTTCCAAACATAAAAAAACAAAACATGTATTATAAAATTAATTTGGCTTTAGAATAACATTTTTTCATTAAAAAAAAAAGATTTATATTTCTTACAAAAATAATGTTTCAATTTTACAAATTTTATCCAATCAAATGACTTCAAAGTGATTCACCCCTTCCAAATACAAAGTGACCCCAAACGAATGACATCTATGAAGGTAACTCCCCCTTAAAAAAAAACAAAAAAAAAACAATGCCACTCCTGAAACTGTTAATAAAAATAATGCCACTCCTGAAACTGTTAATAAAAATAATGCCACTCCTGAAACCGTTAATAAAATTCACAATCCTTTTTCAATCTAACCATATTTTGTAAAAATAAACTCCAGTCTATACCTGACTTATCCACCAAGTTTTAGTTGTCAATGTTCAACAGTCTTTGTCTTTTGTATAATAATATAAATAATGTCTCAATATCTACATTCTTATTCCATTTCTATGATATCCATTTTGATATAAAAAAAAACCCTCAATAATGGGTATACCTAATTATATGTTGCTAAAATTTTAGATAGCATATTGATATGAATTTTTTTACATCACAGGTATGCAAGTTAAAAATATTACAAGTTTTAAATTGAACTTCATATTTAGAAAGTCAATACAATGCAGATAATTTTTTAAACAAATATTTGTTTAAAAATCAAACTTTTGGCGAATTTGACGCCTTCATCAGCATTGGAATCAGTTTGTATTTTTTTCTTTCCTCATTTCACACCTCTAGTTTATTTAATTTGTTTTATCTCAGTTGACTTGAATTTCACCTTTGACCTATATTTGGAGTTTTCTTTTCTTTTTTTTTTTTTTTTTTTTGAGTTTTGGTTGCAACTTTTTTGATTTTCAGCATGTTTCTCATGCATGCATTTTAATACTCAAATTTTATCAACGAATCTGTTCTCTCACATCTTGCCTTACAAATTTCTAAATAAATAGGACACTACTACTACTACTTCTATCACTAGAAATGTATGATCTGTGTGGTCTTCTTCAATGTTGATATTTTCAAATGTTCAAGATCAGGAGAAAAGAAAAAGAAAAAAACACAAACTGATTCTAATCCAATTCACTTGGTCCTGGATATGACCTAAAACTATATCCGATGGTGAGGCCCCAGCTTGCGGGCTTTGGGGAGTGTGGAGCCACCCTTTAATTACCATTGCTCCCAGGTCCACTCTGACCCGAAGTGGTAGTACCTGTTAGGGTGCCAACTATGGGTTAAATAGAATCTGACATAAAAAAAAATATACTCCATTAAAAATAGTTCCTCAAAATAACTAGATTCAGCATTAAATAACCTAAAAAAGCTTGATATGCTGTAAAAAAAAAAACAACCAACCAACCAACCAATTCACCAAAAATTTCACTTAAGAATGTTTAAAATTAATAGAAATTCACTCTTAGGTGAAAATGAAATTCAAAGCATGATGGTCAAAAGTTCAGACTCATGCAGTATTTTTTATGCTTTTAATAAATATTTATTTAAAATTTCGGTACTTGTACAATTTAATCAAAACATTAAAAAAATGAAAATATCAAAAAAAGGTTATATTGTATATATCCGTTTTGGAATGAAGTTCTCTGAAAAAGAATTTCTCATAATTTCATCAAGTATTTTTTTTTTTACAGCCGAAAAAACAATTTTTTCATATGATATTGAGCAAAAGGTAGTCATGTTTCGATTTTTAGGAAAAGCTAGTATTAAAGATGCGAAGAGAGTGTCGGTGCTTTAAACTGAGTTATCTTCCCATGGTGTGTTAAAAAAATTCAAAGATGGCTACCTTCAACACGCTGTCATAAAAACGTGTTTTTCTTCTGTAAAAAAAAAATACTCGGTCAAATTAAGTGAAATTTTCTTTTCAGAGGTCTTCAGTCCAAAACAGATACGTGCATTTTTTTTTTGTTTTTTGATATTTTCATTTTGTAATGTCTTGATTAAACTGTACAAGTACCAAAATTTCTAATTTTTGCCTTATACCAAATCCCTCATCAGGAATGTTTAGACAATACTTCTATTTTTTTTCTTACTAACCATGATGGTGTTTGACCCCAGTCTCTATTTGTTAAAGATAGAGATCATATTGCCCAATTCAGTCATGTGCACACGTGTTAAAATTAATAGAAATCCACTGTTAAGAAGCAAACCTTCCTTATAAGGGCTTTGGTAAAAGCTGAAAATTAGAAATTTTAAATAAAATAAATATTTACTCAAAAAATAAAAAAGATACTGTATGAGTCTGATCTTTTGACCTTCATGTTTTGAAACAAGTGTTTGTCTAAAAAATATCTGCATTGTATTGAGTTTCTAAACTTATGGATTTGAATTTAAATTTAAACGATGCTTATATCATGGAAAAAAAAATCTTTATTAATTATAAGGTTTGTTTGTTTGATGGTAAACAAATGTTATTTCATGCTGAAATATGATAGCTTTTGTGATGAATTCATTATACAGTGCGACCTTAAAAATGACACATACGAAAACATTAATAAAACATAACAATCTTTTCTTCAATCCGACCATATTTGGTAGAAATAAACTTAAGTTTATGCCTGACTTGTCCATGAAGTTTCAGTCATCAATGTCCAACCGTTATTGCCTTTTGTTGTTCACTGCTCTACAGGGTCACTTTGGTGATTGTCTCATCAGTACAAGATGTAATCCTGAATGGACGTCACATCCACCAGATTTTAACTGCTTACCAGATTTTTATCTGTATCACCTTCTAAATACAAGGTGACACCAAAAGAATGCCACACATAAAATCGTTAATAAAGATCACAATTATTTTATACAATCCAACGATATTTGCTACAAATAAACTTCAATCTATGTATTACTTGTCCATCAAATTTCAACCAAGAATGTCCAACAGTTTTTGTTTTATTACTATTTAGTAATATGCTGGTACACTTTGGTGATCGTCTCATCAACCCTTTCTGCAATCCAACCATATTTGGTAGAAATAAACTTCAGTCTATGCCTGACTTGTCCACCAAGTTTCAGTCATATACCTTACATTTTTTAGTAATTTTTGGAAATGTTCATTACTGTAACATGACAATTAAGTATGTACCATTGGTTTCACTTGAAATTCAATATTTGGATTTTTGAATTTCGATATCATAATGGAGGAGCACCATTTTTAATGTTGAAAGCCTCCATGCAAATTAAGTGTAAAGTTATAAAATGTTGAAAACAGAAGAGCTATAATGAAAGAGATGGGAAAAAAAGAACTTCAGATTTGTTATCGAAAATATATTTCTTATCTGTTGATAAAATTCAATTTAATTGTTTGTTGTCTCAAGATAGTAAAAAATTCAAATTTATTTTCTTTATTTACCCTTGGAATTTCCATGAGATCATTAATCAATAGAAAAATTAGTTTTTTTTTAAGAAATATATATTAGTGTGAGAATATATAAAGACTATAAAAAGTATGAGACTATAAAAGACTATAAAACTAGAAGACTATAAAACTAGAAGACTATAAAAGACTAGAAGACTATAAAACTAAAAGACTATAAAAGACTAGAAGAGTATAAAAGACTATAAAAGACTAGAAGACTATAAAAGGCTATAAAACTAGAAGACTATAAAAGACTAGAAGAGTATAAAAGACTATAAAACTGGAAGACTATAAAAGACTAGAAGACTATAAAATTAGAAGACTATAAAAGGCTATAAAACTAGAAGACTATAAAAGATTATAAAACTAGAAGACTATAAAACTAGAAGACTATAAAAGATTATAAAACTAGAAGACTATAAAAGACTATAAAACTAGAAGACTATAAAAGATTATAAAACTAGAAGACTATAAAAGACTATAAAACTAGAAGACTATAAAAGATTATAAAACTAGAAGACTATAAAAGACTATAAAACTAGAAGACTATAAAAGATTATAAAACTAGAAGACTATAAAAGACTATAAAACTAGAAGACTATAAAAGGCTATAAAACTAGAAGACTATAAAAGATTATAAAACTAGAAGACTATAAAAGACTATAAAACTAGAAGACTATAAAAGACTATAAAACTAGAAGACTATAAAAGACTATAAAACTAGAAGACTATAAAAGACTATAAAACTAGAAGACTATAAAAGACTATAAAACTAGAGACTATAAAAGACTAGAAGAGTATAAAAGAGTAGAAGACTAAAAGACTAGAAGAGTATAAAAGAGTAAAAGATTATAAAAGACTAGAAGAGTATAAAAGAGTAAAAGATTATAAAAGACTAGAAGACTATAAAAGAAGTAAATGAAATTACATTCAAGTTTGAACATCAATTTGTTCATTAAAAGAGTTTCCTCTTTCTGCATAAAACAATAATAATCTATCTATCTATATATATATAGAGAGAGAGAGAAAGAGAAATAAAAAGGAACAAACCGAGTTATGTGTTCATCAACGTTTTGTCTTTATTTCGAGACTTCCTCTGGAAGTAAAGACAAAACGTTGATGAACACATAACTCGGTTTGTTCCTTTTTATTTCTCTATTTTGTCAGAATACTATTTCCATTATTCTCATATATATATATATATATATATATATATATATATATAATATAAAGCTGAATGTCTGGGTGTGTGTGTGTCTGGTCACGAATAGGCTCCTATATGGTTGACTATTTTAAAAAACTGATTGCATATAATGATAGAAGATGTATCGAGACACAGGAATGGGTATGTTTGATTCTGCAGAACGGTGGTTCATTAAAATTGTGTGGTCTTCGTTTACGCCTGGTCCACAAAGTATGTAAATAAAAAATTTAAAAATTAAAAAAAAAAACGTTTACAAGTGTTTTTGATATAGATGTACATAATAATACTTTGATAAGTATGTTTTAACTTAAATAGGGATGGTATAATAAAATTGTGGGGTCTGCGTTCGCGCTGGCCTCCATAGAATGGAAATAGGCATAAACTTTGATAAAGACTTTTCATACCTCTCTGCGTAAGTATACTTTGATAATTATGTTTCAGTTTGAAGAAATATGGTATAATAAAATTATGGGGTGTTCGTTCGCGCCTGACCTCCATAGAATGTAAATATGTCACAAAGTTTAACAAGGTTTTTTAATATAGATCCACAGAATATTGTGATAAGTGTTTCAGTGTGAACAGGTATGGGAAAATAAATTATGGGGTTTATCTATTTTATTTTTACTTTCATCATATTTTGCTTTGGTTTTGATACCCCCGAATTCGAGGCTATCTCTTTACAACCCTTCCTTTTCATAACCTATCATACTTTCATAAATCAGAGTCCATTTTCTGTAGGCTGTTTTTGAACCCAGTCAACGATGAGTACTTTTGCTAGTATATATATAGAGAGAGAGAGAAAGAGAGAGAGAGATACTACTACTAGCAGATGTACCCAGCGTTGCCTGATATTAAATGTAACGTTAAATTCCTTTAAAAAAAATGGAGTAAAAAAAAAACGGAAAGAAACTGAGACATGTGCATGCGAGTATTATATTTTTTCTAAACAGTTCACAACTTGTAAATAAAAAAATACTCGATATGAGATCAAGACATACACCTAAACCCAGTCAGTCAACTACAGTAACCATTAGACCAGCTTGCCACATCCTTTGAAAAGTGTTTTCAAACCTACTTATTCTTAACATAAGTTAGCTGTCATGTGAACGATTCACGCATGTGCAGTCATGAAACAGTCGACAAAGAGATAAAAATCTGATGACCCTCCTAAATATCAGTTTTTCAATTTTGACCCTCTTGCAGCCGTTTTTTCCGGATGAAAACTGATTAAAAAGTTTCCCATTTCCCTGAATACCCTATATACCAAATTTCAAGTCTACAGATCAAAAATTTGCTGAGTATATAGGTTGAGAAATGCCATCACACACACACACGCACACACACAAACGCACACCCTTTCACTTTTATAAACATATCGCTTATTATATACTAGTAGACTGCCCAGTCGTAAAATACGCATAAATATTATCTTATAATTCATGCGGATTTCTTCTTATCATAAAGCCAATTCTTTCTTGATTATTAGCCTTAGTCATTATTTATCCCTTCAGCATCATTACCATCTGAGCAATGAACAGATAAATATGAAAGATTACAATATTAAGTGACTTTGAGCTATGAATGTTTACTTTTGTGTATGTGCAAAAATGTTTTATTCGATTTACTCTGCCAAAGTCAACTGTTTTGTTTTCAATTTTTAACCCATTAGCAGCAATTTTTGCCAGCTAAAAACCAAATCGAAAGTGTGCTACATGTCCAAATACCCTACATATCAAATTTCAACTCTGTAGACCAAATATTCAGAAAGGAATTTGATAGAGATTTTTCGCACATACACCGACAAGGTCACTTTTTATATATATATTTATATATATATATATATATATACGTTTATTTATTTATTTATTTATTTATTTTTTTTTACATAGGCATCACCACTTATCAAGGCCCAGAGACCACTCGAGGATAGGGGTTAAGAATGTAAAGTAGTCAATTGCACGATATAGTAATTGTTAGTAATGAAAATTAGGTAAATTTGTTAACTTATATGGAACAGCTCATCAAGTACTTGTTTATGTTGGACTTGAGACAACCAGATTGTAGTCAGCTGGAAAGCAGGAGAACGGAAGACAGTTTCACAGGCTAAGAAAGAAGCTTTTTTCATGGAATCTACGTTTAGATTTAGGCACAGATAAAGTGTGTGGGGTGGGGCGGAATTATTGATAGTGTTTACAGCTAGACGAGTGTTTCTTGTGAAAGTTTGGCGAGGGAGGACCGTAGATTGAAGTTCAGTCGAGCACTTGCCATGAAAATAACAATACAGCAGAGACAAACTCACAACATCTCTTCTGTGAGATAGAGGTTGCAGAGAAGAGAAAAGGACATCTCCAACGAGGCTACAAAGTCTATTTTGAACTCTATCAAGGCAGGACAAGTCTTTCTAGCAGCTCCTACCCAAATGTGGCAACAGTACTCCATCCTTTGACATACCTGGCTCTTAAATCGATAGAGAATTGCATCAGCAGTAAGATATCTACTGGATCGATAGAAGGATACTACCATTTTTCCAGCGGCCTTGGCAACAGATTTAATGTACGTGTTCCATTTAAGATCAGGAGTAAAGGTCAAGCACAGAAGCTTATCAAAACATGAGGCCTCCCCAAGACGAGAGCCATTCATTTCAGTTGTCGCCAGATGGGGACCAGAATGTTGATAGTATAAAGATAAAAGCTTGGTTTTAGATGCATTAAAAGTGGCCAGCCACTCCTTTCCCCATTGTACCACATGCTCAAGATCAGAGGAGAGAGAACCAGAGAGAACTTGGTCATTTACTGTCTTAGATGTGCTACCATAGATAGTAGTGTCAACAGCATAAATGTCTACAAATTATGTAAGGATGTGATTTGGAAGATCATTAATGTAAAGCAGGAAGAGAGTTGGGCCAGGATGGACCCCTGAGGGACACCAGCATTAATACTGTGAGCTTCTGATTTCTGCCCATCAACTACTATTCTTATGAACCTATCAGAGAGAAATGATTTAATAATTTAGAAGACATTTCCAGCTATACCATAGCTGAAGATCTTGTGAAGTAAACCTTTATGCCATACCTTATCAAAGGCCTTTGATATGTCAAGAGCAATTGCCTTAGAAAGGTTGCCTCTGTCGAGAGATTTGCTAATCCTATGAGATATAACTGTAAGCACATCTTCTGTAGATCTAGCAGAACGGAAACCATATTGGGTGTCACTAAGAAGGTTATTTTTGCTGAGATGGTTGATTATTTCTCTATTTAACACAGATTCCAGTAACTTACTCATGACGCACAGGAGACTTATTGGCATGTACTGAGAGGGGGATGAATGATCACCTGAATTCTTAAATACAGGGCATACTGATGAGATTTTCCAGGGTGATGGGAAGTAATTCTCCTTAAGACAATGTTTAAACAGTTTTGTAAGTATTGACGCTAGTTCAGGTTGAAGTATTTTTGAGTACTATAATTGGAATACCGTCAGGGCCGGTGGCTTTACTGGAATCAAGGTTTTTGATTAGCTTGGCAACATCACGAACAGATATTTGTATATCACATAGCATGTTTTCTGATATAGGAGGAAATATTGGAGGTTGGTAGCCTTGATCGCAAAGGGTAGAATTAGCTGCAAAGTTCTTGGCAAAGAGTTTGCCTTTGTCTGATGCTGACGAGATTACCTCAGGTCCATTGATGATAGTTGGGATAGAGCACACGCTTCTGTTCAGGATTCTGTTTGCTATTTGCCAAAACTGGTGGGAACCAAGCTACTGCTCAGCTATTTTGAACTTGACGGACTGAGCATACAACTCTCTTGCATTCTTTATTACTTTCTTACAATGGTTGCTGGCAGTCCTGAAAGCGGCTTTAGAGAACCATGGCTGACTGTTAGGTTTTTGCTGGAACTTTTTGAGGGTATGAAACGGTCTATACCTACAATTAACCATTCTGTCAGGTCTGATATTATAGAGGACACATCCTTTTTAAACATGGAACGCAGAAGTAGATCTGATATAAATGTAAGGAAGATATCCCAGTCAGCCATAGTGTATTGATATACTGTATGATGGAGAGGTATGTCTGAGGACTTATTACAATTCATTTTTATCTTAATTGATACAACAGAGTGGTCGGAAGATCCAAGAGGAGACAGAACGGAAACTAAACATAGTTTAGGGTAAGTTGTGAGAAAAAGGTCTAGGAGGCTCGCATACTGGCCGTCAGTGTCGGGTACACGGGTGGGTTCATGAACAATCTGAGTGAAGTCATAAGCAATGGAGAAATCATGACAGAACCTGCCCTCATCATCAGTCTTGTTTGAGTAGTTAATCATTCCACATTGTGAACATTGAAGTCTCCACATACGTGAATATTAGCAGATAGGACGTGGTCAATTTTCTCAGATATGCTTTTAAAGATAGTA
This sequence comes from Euprymna scolopes, assembly GCF_053919585.1. Lineage (NCBI taxonomy): Eukaryota > Metazoa > Mollusca > Cephalopoda > Sepiida > Sepiolidae > Euprymna > Euprymna scolopes. The sequence goes on along the minus strand of NC_136502.1, from coordinate 14,918,950 downwards.
ACTGTTGTTGTGGGGCCATAGAGAGTAAATATAAACGCAATAGTGTGAGCAAGTGCAACCCGGAAGCACATATAGGGTAAGTTAGGATCTTCTCTGGAGATGTCCCTACCACATGGAAAGCCATCTTTAATATTCCATGGCCATGGCGATATTGGGGGTCAGATTTGGAAGTTAGAGTATCCTTTAATTACAAACTCATCTAGGGAAATGGTCTGTCCAATGCAAGTTTCACTTAGAAATAACAGTTCTGGTTTAGTCTCCTGTAGAAGGTTAGAACATAGACCCCTGATGATGGAGAAGGAGACATGGTAGTGGTGGTCTGTTGGAAGTTGGAGAGCTGGGTTTAATTGTGTATTTTTTCTTGAAACTTGTCATGATGGAGTTTTGGGATCTGTTGACGAGGTCGACAGACTTGCTTAGAGCAGGACAGAGAGGGAAACTAAGAGAGAAGAAGAAACAAAGAATTTATATATATATATATATATATATATATATATATATATATATATATATATATATGTTTATATATGCATATACATATATATATATATATATATGTACATTTAAAGGAGATTAGAACAATAGTCTAAAGAGCTGAGTGTATTATTTCAATGTAACAGTGAAATTACTAGTTTAATTAAAATACAGGAAAGAGAAAGTGCTCGTTGTAATTTGGATATATAATAAGCTCGATAGGTAAATATCCTAGAGCTAATTCAATATTAAGTAATGTGATTGATAATTTAAAATTTGAAAATCAAATTATAATTAAATTAAAAATCCGTTTCATAAGAAGGAACAACAACAAAATCAATTATCTGTACGATCGTTTCGGAAAACAATACTTTTTATTGTGGTAGACATCAAGTTACGTACAATAATTACATATAGTTTTTTAATAAGCAAGGTCTCCTCGTCAGCAAATTTTGAAGGGTTTTTATTAAATGTAAAAGACACCATAAATAAACCTAGCATTAAAAGTAAGGCAGATGTATCTGAAAAAAATTGAAATAAAAGGTCTGGATTTAAAATTTATAAGAAAATTAATATGGGTTAGAGATAGAAAAGAAATAGAGTGAAATATAGATTTGAATTTAAATTATAAGTTTGCTTTAAGTACCACATTCCAAATATATATGCATATATATGAAAAAATAGACACACATATATATATACATAGATATACAGGTATATATATAAAAAAATATAGAGAGAAATTTACCTTTTAATTTTTCGCTTTTTGAAATCAGGAACTATGGTTAAAATGCTCATTTAGATGTTTGCTATAGCTTTTTACCTCATTGAATGATGAATTTTAAAAGGGGGGGGGACGCCTGTGCAATAAATTATTTCCGTTAGCGTACTTTTGATTTAAAGACGCTACGGTTTATATTTCGAATGTTGTTTATGTAATCACATGTTGTAAGGGGAGATAATTGTCATTTGTAAATGGTGTAAGGGGGATAATTGGACTAACTTAATTTATTAAAAAAAAAAAAATTGTAATCTATTTTTACTAATAAGAAATTTTTAATGATTTAAGGTGGTTTATATTTATTAAATTTAAACCAACGTTTATGACTGCATGTAAATATTAGCTCCTGTCTTGAATTTAATAGTGTGGTTGTATTTTTTATATCTTCATATTTTAAAATTTTTAGGGTCTCTTTTGTACATAGTGCACAAAATTTATCTCTTGGTTTATATGATTTGCAAGTCTCAATTATTCGCCATTTTAAGTTGAAAGAAATATTGCTATTTTTTAGTTGCCAAATATAGTTGGATAGAGTAGTTTGGTTTGACAGAGAGTTATTTTTAAAAGAATGTTTATGCGTTGAAATTCTATGTTTTATTAGGCCAGATGTGGAACCAAAATATATTACCTCTTGCTTATTGTAATTATTTTCCGTTAGGTCTGGTGCCGGATTATTATATGGTGGGTTGATTTGTAATTGATCGGTAGATTGGTTCAAGTTGGTGTTATTATTTAATCTGGTAGTTGAGTTATGGCTGTTAATAGGTTCATGTAGATTTGGAGTTTTTGATACTGTGCAGCTATAGATAACATTTTTAATTTTACATGAGCCTTGTAGGGGACATTTATTTTTTCTTCTACTGTTACAGTCCGATATATTTTGTATAGTTGTATTTTGTAGCTTATTAATTTTCTTATTATTAGAGCTAATTATTTTTTGATGAAGGTTAGGCATAGTAGAGTAAGAGACTTTAATTGTGTTCTTATTGAAAATTTTATTATATCTATGGGGGGCTTTAAAGTTCTTATCTAATATTTTAAAAAATTCTCTGGCTATGTTTGTCTCTAAGTTTTTGGAATATGGGGGGGGGGTTGAACCATAGGGTCTCCTTATGTCTATTCTTACGTTTACGGGTTTTGGTTTGCTGTTTATTTGTATTATTATCTAATATTTGTAGTTTGGTTTTATCTTTTTTTGTCTCTTGGTTATTTTTCTTGACTCGCATACGGGCAGACATTGCCATATTATATGTTATTACGCTCTTAATAGGTTTATTTTCAATGCAGTTTATGTTTCTATCATTTTTATTTATGAATTTAATTTGTGAATTATATCCCGAGTTTATATACATGTACATATACATATATATATATATATATATATATATATATATATATATATATATATATATATATATATATATATATATGTATATATATATATATATATATATATGTACATATACATATATATGTACATATACATATATATACATATATATGTACATATACATATATATATATATATATATATATATATATATATATATATATATATATATATATATATATATACATATATATATATATACATGTATATATACATATATTATAAGCTCCATTTCCTATTTGGTTTTATCGAGCTTTTACATCTGGCTGAGATAATTTTATAAATATCAATTCTTTAATATTTATAATATACTTTAATTTTACCATCTTGGATCATTTTGGTAAATTTAATTGTAATTGTATATATACACATATATATATACATTGTAATTGTATATATACACACACACATATATATATATAATTGTAATTGTATATATACACATATATATATACACATATATATATACATATACATATATATATACACACATATATATATATACGTATATATATAAATATATATACATATATATATACATATATGATGCACTGCAAAAGCATGTGGACCTGATCTCATCCCAGCTGTGCTATTAAAAAAGTGCGCTGCCGAAGTAGTTCCAGTTCTCTTCAAACTTTACAACAAATGCCTTAATGAATCTTGCTTTCCTGCCTGCTGGAAAACTGCTTCTGTAGTGCCAGTTTTCAAGAATTCTGGCGAAAGGACTGACACAGTAAATTATCGCCCCATTAGCCTCCTCCCACTTTTCGCCAAAATATTTGAGACCATAATTAACCATCACCTTACAGATGCTAAACTACTGACTGACCAACAATATGGATTTAGGCAAGCCCGTTCCACAGCAGACATCCTAACTATAATCTCAGAACGTATATACCAGTCACTGGACAAAGCAGGAGAGGGTAGAGCGGTAGCTCTAGATATATCTAAGGCTTTTGACAGGGTATGGCATGAGTGTCTTCTCAAGAAAATCAGATCATACGGCATCACTGGAAGAATACATAACATAATTAGATCCTCCTTTGATAAGAGAAAAATCCAGGTTGTTCTTCACGGTCGTACATCTAAACAATATGATATAAATGTGGGAGTGCCTCAGGGGTCTATCCTTGGATCTCTGCTATTCTTAATATTCATAAATGACCTCCCTGACAAAATTGTCTGTGAAATAGGCATGTATGCTGACGACACCACGTTCTATAACAGACACAACAGGAAAACAAATGAACACATATCTAAAGAAATGGCAGAAACACTAGAGGATGACCTCTGATCCGTAGTGGAATGGGGACAAAAATGGATGGTCACCTTCAATGCTGCCAAGACTAAACTTGTTTCCTTCAATAATTACAAGAACCCTTCCCTACCGCCAATAGCAATGTTCACAGGAAACATGAGTTGGCATAATTACATTGAAAATATTGCCAGGGCCGTTGCGAAGAAGCTGGGTTCTCTCTACCATGCTAGAAAGCTACTAACGCCTGAAAGTATTCTATACCTCTATAAGGCCACCATTCGCCCATGTATGGAGTATTGTTGTCATATTTGGGCTGGTGCATCTGCCACTAGTCTCTCGCTCCTAGACAAGGTTCAAAAGAGAGTCGCCAATCTGATAGGCTCTGAACTGTCAGCTAAACTTCAGCCTCTGTCCCATCGACGAAATGTTGCATCCTTCTGCCTGTTCTACAGGTACTTTAATGGAGAATGCTCTGACGAACTGCAAGCACTTGTGCCCCACGACGTAAATAACCCTGACAAACCCGACAAGCAGCTAAATCCCATCCCTTCACAGTAGAGATCCCTAGATGCAAGAGAACCTTCTACTCCCGTAGTTTCTTCCCCAGAACAGCTAGACTTTGGAATTCCCTTCCGGGTCCCTGCTTCCACGACTGCACTGACATGCAGAAGTTCAAGTGCAACGTGAACCGACATCTTGCTGCCCAACTTCTTACACAGTACCCCTGACACTTATGTCCCCGATAGTAGCCCCCTACAACAAAGTGGCACTGTGCCTTGTTTGGGGTGAAAATGTAATAAAAAAAAATACACGCACGTACATATATATATATACACACATATATATATACATATATATATACACACATATATATACATATATATACATATACACACACACACACACACACACACACACATATATATATATATATATATATATATATATATATAGTTACGGTATAACTGGAAATGTTTTCTCAATTATTAAATCACTTCTCTCTGATGGGCTCATAAGAGCAGTGGTTGATGGGCAGAAATCAGAGGCCCACAGTATTAATGCTGGAGTTTCTCAGGGGTCCATCCTGGGCCCAACTCTCTTCCTGATCTACATCAATGATCTCCCAAAACACATACTTAAATCATTCGTTGACATCTATGCAGATGTCACAACCATCTATGGCAACACATCAAAGGCCGTAAATGGCAAAGTTCTCTCTAATTCTCTCTCCTCTGATCTTGAGCGCATGGTACAGTGGAGGATGAGGTGGCTGGTTACTTTTAATACATCTAAAACCAAGCTCCTATCTTTACATGATCAATGCTCTGATTCCCATCTGGCATCAATTGAAATGGATGGCTCTCGTCTTGGGGAGGCTCCATGTTTTGACAAGCTTCTGGGATTGACCTTTACTCCTGATCTGAAATGGAACTCGTACATCAGGTCTGTTGCCAAGGTCTCTGGGAAAATGGTGGGATCCTTCTACCGCTCCAGAAGATATCTTACTACTGATGCAATTCTCTATCTATATAAAAGCCAAGTACATCCAAGGATGGAATACTGCTGCCACATCTGGGCAGGAGCTGCTAAAACCAGCCTATCCTGCCTTGACAGAGTACAAAATAGACTTTGTGGCTTGGTGGGGGATGCTCTTTTCTCTCCCCTGCAACCTCTCTCCCACAGAAGAGATGTTGCGAGGCTGTCTTTGTTTTATTGTTACTTGCATGGCAAGTGCTCATCTGAGCTCCAATCTCTGGTCCCCCCTTGCCAATCTTTCATGATAAATACCTGTCTTGCTGAAACCACTGTCAATAATTTCCCCACTCTTTATCTGTGCCGAAATCAAAACGTAGATTCCATGAACAAAGCTGCTTTCTTAGAAGTGCACGCCTGTGGAACTCTCTTCCGTTTGTCTGTTTCCCACCTGACTACAACTTGGATGTCTTCAAGTCCAACATAAACAAATTCCTGCTGAACCGCCCCCTTAAGTAAGACACTTTATCAAATCTCCAATACTAATGATTACTATGATACTATCCCATTGATTACTGTACACGCAATAACCCTTATCCCCGAGTGGCTTTAGGGTCTTGATAAGTGGTGACCACCATGTAAAAAAAAAAAAATGCTTATCATAAAGACGGGAGATATTTATTGACTTTTGTTTCGAAAAGATTAAGGCTGTAGGTAGAATGAAGACAGTGAGCAGGAAGAGAGTTCCACAAGCTTGTAGTTCCTTTAAGTGGGCCACCTTGTATTAGGAACCCTATGTCAGCGATTGTTAGTGTGAATTTTGACAAGGGTCACATTTAGTGCATGTTAGAACCATTCCCAGAGAGGGATAATGTAAAGTTGAGGCAGTGGGCAGAGGTCAAATGCCATAGACAAAAGAGAGAGATGATGAATTATGTAATGTTTTTGAGCAAAGAAAAAACTAAGGTTTTTAGATTAGTCTTTCTGTGGAAGCCATGCAGATGAGACATTATCAATTATGTAGCAAATTGATGATTTCAGCAAATCTTACCTCGATGTCTCTATCCGCATGCATCATTTGTTTCAGTTAAGTTAGGAAGTTAAGAAGTAAATAATTAGCTAAGATAACATTAGTTACTCTTTCTACTGAGTAAATTCTTTTCAAATAAAACCTTGCAGAAAACTCAGCAAACGTCTCCTTGTGTATACTTTCTTCATAAAAGGAAGCTTTTTTTCTATAGCAAACACTAGACGAGATGATGATGGAGAGCATTTAGAAGTATTTAAAAACACAAAACAATAAACAATGATGTAGGTAGGTAGAAAAGTAACTTTTATTAGCTATGATAACATTTATTTATTGTACGAAATGTTTTTGCCGCAAAATAAAGAAACGATTCAAGAATTTCAGCAAATTGTGTCAAATGTTAAAGGAATTAAAAAAACATCAGAATCGGAATAAACTGAATTTGTTTTGACTTCAACTATTAAAATAAAACTTCTCACCAGCAACAATTTGGATCAGTAATTGGCAAATAAAAAAAGCAACAAGCGATAATCTATATAATATATCTATAAAAGTAAGAATTTGTGTGTATGTGTGTGTGTGTGTGTGAGAGAGAGAGAGAGAGAGAGAGAGAGAGAGAGAGAGAGAGAGAGAGAGAGGACAATTCTCAACCTATATACTCAACGAATTTTTGATCTACAGACCTGAAATTTAGTATGTAGTGTATTCAGACATGTGGATAACTTTTTAATTAAATTTCATCCAAAAAAACGGGCTGCTAAGTGGTAAAAATTTTTAAATTGGTACTTGAGCGGGGGAGGGGAGTTCATCAGATTTTTATCTGTTTGTTGTTTCATGAATACACATGCATGAATCGTTCATGTAAACGGATTCCTTATGTTAAGAATAAGTAGGTTTGAAAACACTTTTTAAAAATCGTGTACAGCTGGCCTGATAGTTATCGTACTTAAATCACTGTCTTTCGATTTTGGTTTTGATCTCAAGTTGAGTAATTTTTTCTTATTTACCAGAAGTGAACTGTTTAGAAAAAACATAATACTGGCATGCATACACACAGATTTTTAGCTTTTATATATATAGACTAGCAGGGCTACCCAGCGTTGCTCGGGACCGTATAAACAATGAAAAAAAAAAGCAGATATTGAACATATGTTTTATTCTTAGGGGAGAGGAATGAAAAACAAAACAAATAAAAACGAATACGGACCGTGCTGAAATAATAACGTTATAAGGTGAAAATAGAAAATATTTAATACCCCTCCTCCCCATATGAAGAATTTGTTTCTTATTTAGAAACAAATTCTTCACATGGGGAGGAGGGGGGTATCAAATATTTTGTATTTTCACGTTATTATTTAGTAAAAAATACTATAAAAATTGAATTTAATTGAAAAATCCTATCTAAAAAATAGCATGGCCCATAAACTGTATAAATACCAGCAAAAATTTAAAAATAAAAATCAATTCAAACAAATTTAAATAAATAAAAAGGTGGAGTAATTTTTTTTTTTTAAATCCAATAAAATTTTTTGAAAGGGTTGTAAACCACCAAATTAATAAGAAATAAGTATAAACAATTGATATGTTTTACAGAAGTATTGATAAATTTTCAGATTAGGTCCACTTCCATAATTTTCTTTTATATAACGACTTTTGCCAAATACGAAAATCGCATTGAAAATTTGCAGAAATAAGTAGTTATCGAGATATAAAAAGTTGTATTATGCATTCTTTGGCTGCCATCTTTTTACGCGTGTTCGCGTGCCATAAACAAATCTAATCATCTATGACTGATACTGCACTCGCATAAAAAAATGAATACAATGCATAATACTATAGGATTATCAGACAATTATGGTACATGCATACGTATTTGTTTATTAGTCACATGTGTACTTATCGCAGTTTCTGTTTCTGAATAAAGATTGACAAATAAAGCAGACTCTTATTTATGATCAAGATACAGTGATCATCGCAACGATGCCTGCAGTACGGTGTCCAATCCCTGATTGTGATTACATCACTGACGACCTGGATCCAGCTATCGGCGCAGCACTCATCACAGCTCACAGTGCCGTTCACAGATCTGCTCCGACTGTTACTGCAACAATGGAGAAAGTCAAGTGACCCACTGTAACCGCCGCTGGCACAAGCAAGGACTGGGCATACTTTCTATCCCGCTAGACAGAATACATGACTGCAACAAAACTGAACGGTCAAGACAAAGTTATACAGTTGCTCGAGTGTTGTGACGAACCTCTTCGCAGAGACCTCACCAGGACAACAGGTGGCAAACTAGCTGAAAAATCGGTGGACAATATCTTGGCTGCCATTTCTAAGCTGGCTGTTCGTGAAGAAAACACAATGGTAGCCCGTGTAACATTGCATAATATGCGACAAGACCGTGACACTTCAGTGCACGTATCAGGGCACAAGCGGACATTCATAAATTTGTTATTGACTGTCCTAACTGTGACGCAAAAGTGAACTACACAGACGCAATTATGTGGGACGTTCTCACACAAAGTGTTGTAGACCCTGACATTCAATTAGACCTGCTTGGTGATAAGAATCAAAACATGTCCCTAGAAGAAGTATTCCAGTTCATCGAAGCTAAGGAAGCAGGAAAACGATCAGCATCAAGGCTACTTGATTCACATTCGGTTGAGGTGGCTAGTTCATATAGAAAATCAAAGCAAACGCCAAGCACAGACAATCAAGTAACGTGCTCTTACTGTGGTAAACACGGCTATGGCGAGAGAAGTGTTGCACAAATCCGTAAGACTCGGTGTCCTGCTTATGGTCATCGGTGTGAACTTTGCCATCAAGAACATAACCTTGAAAGTGTCTGCCGCAGCAAATTTGCATATTGCGAGAATTCATGTGACTTTGCGAGATATCATCCTTTACAAAAGACGGCGGCCGCCATCTTGATCTTTCTTTCTCTATTTTCGGTTGGCGACGCCGAGCCGGCCCCGAGGTAAGTCTTTCCTTTTCGTCCGTCTCTCTTACGCACCCACACAACACACAAACATGCGGGCGCTTGTCTCCTGGATGCACATTACAGGGACAAATTGTGGAAGTGCTGAAAAACTTGTCGTCTGAGGCTGGGTGAAATATAAGGGCGAAGGTGTTTTTGTGAAACATCACAATAGAAAGTTGTTGTTCCGAATGGTATTGGCATTTCTTTTAGCTTCAGTAAAGTTTTGTCCATTATAGCTTGGAGCGTGGTATCGGTTAATTGCTCTTGTGCTATTAATTCCATACTTAGTGGAGTGGAATTTAAAGAAGCAATTGTTGCGCGAGATAAAGCGTCAGCTACAACGTTTTCTTGTCCTTTTAGTCGGTGCTTTGTTTAACTTAGCAGAGAAGAATGAAATAGGGGTCATTTTTTTTTTGTCAGAAATTTGGTGAAGGACAGCTCCTACTGCTATTTCCGATGCGTCTGTCATAAGTGTAAGTTCCGTTGTATTGCTATCTTGAATATACATAAGTTTGGTGAAGTTTGCCAAAGCAGTTTTCGATTTTTCAAAGGCCTGTAGTGCAGGTCCTTCCAAAACTAACTGTTGGTTTTTGGTTCGTTTTTTTTAACAAGTCCATTAAAAGTGCGAGTAACGTGGAACAGTTAGGCAAAAAGCATCGGTAATAGTTAATTATGCCTACAAAACGGCGTGCTTGTCTGACAGATGTCGGTAGAGGGAAATTTGAAATGGCACTTATTTTTTCAGACAAAGGGGAGATTCCATCCTTGTCAATTAAATGACCAAGAAATTGAACTTCCTGGTGGCCAAAAACACATTTATTGGTGTTTAGTTTAAGACCGAAATGTGACAGTCTTTCAAAAGTTTGTTCCAGGTGTGTCATAATATAGGCTAAGAGACTATTAGTCGCCTAGAGTTATGCCCCTTGGCCCGTGACGTATGAATCTCGTCCGCCATTGTTTCTCAGTGCAACGTTTACTACTAGACAATAAAGAACGCATTTTACACCACCTTCGAGTCTGTTTATCAATGCTTCCAAAGTATGTATTATCACGACATGGTGTCTGAAGTGGGATCCTCTAAAGAATCAAAGGAATAGTAACAATATTACCCTAAAAAAAAAAAAAAAAAAAAAAAAAAAAACGAACATTTTCGGGATCTAAAAAAAAATTAATACAAAAACACACGTGGTGTCAGTATTTTTCTCGCAATCGACGATGAATACATATTCGCAACTACCACCTCTAACAATCGATTGGAACACTTCAAATTTGGCCAAATCAATGGACCGATTTATCAGGCAAGTTCATTTATATTTCGACGGCCCAATGAAAGACATAGATTCAGACACAAAGTTAAATTACTTGCTAATATGGTCTGGTATCGAGGGCCAGGAAATAAGTGACACTTTTCCCTTTCGACAGGGAGAAGAAAGGACATTGGATAAATATATCCAATTTTTTAAGGAATATGCGAATCCGCGATCGAACTTTCGTGTAGCTAGACACAACCTACTAAAATGTAAACAAAACGCGGATGAATCGGCACACGCATTTCTAAGTCGGCTGCGTCAGACAGCCAAACAGTGTGAATACGGTCGGACGGTGGAAGAGACCATTGTGTTGGACCTATTCATATTCGGTATTTATTTACAGTCTGCACAAAAGTCCCTAATAAGAGAAGGAAGCGATCTCACGATCGAGAAAGCACTCGGAATCGTCGAGACAGAAGAAGCCACGTGTAAACAAATGGAAGCATTACGTACAACAGCAGTAGAAGACAGCTCTACACTCGCAGTTAGATTAGAGCCAGACAGCCCAGTGGACCTACCACATGTGGTAATTGTGGCACAAAACACCATCAATATAAATGCCCAGCTAAAGGCAAATACTGCCTAAAATGCAATAAAAAGGGACACTTTGCTAAAGTTTGCCACTCTAAAATGGGAGACGAGGGGCACACACGCAGACAGTCATTCCAGCCACAGAGGAAATATAATAAGAATAAAATCCACATGGCAGCAGCACATATGGATAGCAACGACGACAGTTCCACAGAGGAGCTGTACTTTCACACAGTAAAGGAATTACCGTTAGCGACCACAGAAGCTTTCACAAAACTGAAGATAGGCAACAGCAAAGCCCAAATAGAGGTTGACGCGAAAATCGACACAGGTGCAATGAGCAACCTGTTACCTAAACAGGTATTCAAGGAACTGAAAGGAGTACCACTGGAAAAATCAGCTATAAGGCTAATTGCGTTTGGAGGCTCAACGATAGACCAAGAAGGGACCTGTCGTTTAGGGGTCAGATCCCGCGACAAGTTCGTTAAAGCGACCTTTCACGTGGTGAAATCAAGAGACCCTATACTAATAGGACTCCAAACATCAAGAGAATTAGGGCTAGTCACCCTTAACTTGGCTATAAAAACGGACACAACTCATGTGACGGACAAAGCATCCCGGCCTACTCCCCCGCACGACATGAAACCGGTCCCCGTGCAGGAACCATGTACGATGGGAAACCTTGGAGTAAGGAGGAAAATCATTGAGGAATTTCCAGACGTATTCGACTCCATTGGTTGTCTGCCAGGTGAACACACCATCCATTTAAACCCCGAAGTACCACCAGTTGTCCACCCACCACGTCGAGTCCCAATATCCCTAAAAGGAAAGTTGAAATTGGAGTTGGACTCCTTAGAGGCCCAGGGAATAATTTCCCCTGTAAAGGACCCAACGCCCTGGGTAAACTCATTCGTCTGTACCACTAAAAGGAACGGATCGGTCAGGCTATGCCTCGACCCCCGAGACTTAAATAAAGCAGTGCACAGACCACACTATGCGACTCCGACATTCGAAGACATCACTGCGGAACTAGACAACGCTAGATGGTTCACAAAAGTCGATATCAAGTCCGGCTACTGGCATTTGAAACTGGACGAAAAGTCGAGACGTCTCACAACATTCATTACCCCACATGGCAGATACATGTACAACAGGTACCCCATGGGAGTCAAATCTGCCCAAGATGAGTTCCAAAGAGCCATGCAGGAAAACTTCGGAGACCTCGAAAATGTCCTATCCATATGCGACGACATAGTAGTGTACGGATTCGAGGAAGACGGCAGTGACCATGACAAGGCACTGAGGCAGCTAATGTTTAGAGCAAGGGAAAGAAACTGCAGGTTTAATTCAGAGAAATTTGTGGTGAAAACCTCCGAAATCCCTTTCTACGGCCACATAATCTCAAGAGACGGTGTCAAGCCAGATCCCCGGAAAATAGAGGCGATCACACAGATGCAACCCCCCGAGGATGCAAAGCAGCTCACCAGCTTCCTAGGCCTGGTGAACTACTTGAACAAATTCTCTCCACGACTCGCGACACTGACAAAACCCCTACGTGAGTTAACATCGAAGAAGAATGACTTCACATGGTCTTCACAGGAGCAACAGGCATTCGAAGAAATCAAAAAAGAGATCGGAAATCATACGACACTCCGATACTTCGACCCTAAAGAACCAATAGTGCTACAGGTAGATGCGTCTTCAATGGGTATAGGCGCGGCTCTGCTACAAAACGACAGACCAGTAGCATTCGCGAGCAAAGCACTTTCCGGACCAGAAACACGCTACTCAAACATAGAGAGGGAGATGTTGGCTATCGTCTTTGGCCTGGAGAAATTTCACAGTTACGTTTGGGGCCACAAAACGACAATTCATACGGATCACAAGCCATTGGAGTCGATAGCATTGAAAAATCTAGCACAAGCACCCCCAAGACTGGCTAGAATGTTATTGAAGGTCGAGGGATATGATTTTACTGTAAAATATACCCCAGGAAAAACAGTTCCAATTGCAGACTGCTTGTCACGAGTAGCACCCAGACCCAGTGGGCACATTGAAGGGATCGATCTCAACGTCCATAGCATGATCTCATACCTCAACTTTGCGCCGACGAGAGTTGAAGATATAAGAGTGGAAACTGTTGAGACACTTGTAGTCTGTCTAAACTGTACGAACGAACTGACTAAACCAAGATGGCCGACTCCTATTTATATCACCACAAGCAAGGGAGGTAACCATGTAACTGAAGCAAGGGAGGTAACCAATGTCTACATTAACATTGCTGCTGTCCTCAAGTGAATAATTTATTTCTGATTTAACAAGTCCCTTAGAAGCTCAGACGAAGCTCCTGCCTTGGTCAAACAATCAGAGACCTGATCACAACCCTTGATCCATTCTATCTGTATCTCTCCTCTACTCTTCATTTCCTTCAGCCTTGCTACATCTATTCTCAATCGTCGATCGCTTACCAGATTGTTGGAATTCAATGTCTCCACAAGTGATGCATTATCTGTCTTGCAGAGAACGTCTGGCAATTTAGATAACTGAAATACCTCTTGTATCATAACCGCAGTCAAAACACCAGCATCAGCTCCCTCATTCAGAGCAAGAGTCTCTGAAGCCAATGGGCTTTTTGTCACTCTGTCCAATTTCTTTGACGCCCAACACATGGGGGCCATTTTGTCAGTACTTCCTCCAATAAAGACAACAAAACCACCCTGTGAAGATCCATCTTCCAGACTGGCATAAGAGGCATCAGTATAACACAAAATGTGTAAATCTGAGGGCTTTCCCAATTTTGGAAATGTTATAGAACCCTTCGTGGATTTCAATTTTGATAAGGCTTTATTCGCCTCAAATAAGGCTTTTACTTTGGGATGCTTTCCAGTGTTGCTCATTTTACACACATCAAAAGCTATATCAGGGCGTGTTTGAGTTGAAACCCACATCATTTGACCTGCAAGTCTCTTCAACTCATGCTTTTCTTCTTCATTCAGTTCATCATTTTTCCTCAGTATCCTCCCTTTGCTTATTTCTATTGGAGATATGGAAGATACATATAGATCTTGTTCTACAGTGATCCCATTTTCCTGTTGATTAACATTCAGTCCAACATATTTGAATGTTCCATTTTCATGAGATCCCACCTTAAATTTTTCTTTCAATGTTGCAATCACATCCCTTTCAAACTCTGTGTTTCCACAGAAAACAAAATCATCCACGTGCATAGCAAGAATTCCAGTCAAATTTCCTTTAATATCATGCCACAAAAACAATGCATTATCATAAGCACTTGCTACTCCTTTTAATTCAATCAAAGCCTGAGTAACTCTCTTGTACCATGCCCGTGGAGCATCATTCAATCCATAGATGCATCTTTTTAATTTCCACACTTGAGATTTAGGACAAACATCAGATGGTGGCCTCAGGTACACATCTCTCTCTAAAATACCACCTTGCAAAAAGGCTGAGGTAAAATCTATGGTCTGCAGCATCCAATTCTTTATTGATGCGGTTAGCATGACCATTCGCATAGCTTCACGGCTACATGTTGGGGAGTCCGTTTTCAGATTACTATTTTCTTCATAGCCTCGTGCTACAAGGCGAGCTTTCATTGTTTTCTGATTATCCTTGAATTTTTCAGTAATCACCCATCTTGTGGATATTGTTTTTTGACCTGTGTATGGCACACATTCAAATACTTCATAGGTGTTCATGTTTTTTATTTCTTTATGCTTGGCATCCATTACAGCTTTCGACTGCTCTTGTTCAGCGGTGAGCAGGACTACATTTTCCTGTTCAGTATATTGGGGCACTTCTCTCCAATGATCAATATGATTCCAGTTGATACAAACTTGATCCTCGTTTTCATCCTCAGGTTCTATATTGATCCAATGACTATATTTGCTAGTTGATTTAGGCTGTACTGACATAACCTTTCCTTTCTTCCACTCCCCACTTCCATTTATTTTATAAGTTATGGTCTTATTTCGGCCAGGTTTTTCAGTCTTATCTCTTAAACTGGTAGAACTATCAACAACTTCTTCTCTGTCTATATCTTCACTTTCTACCACTTGATTCTGCAACTCCTCCTCCTCAACTGAAAGGTATTCATTCTTCCCTTCTGTAGTGTTTCCCAGCATTTCAGCTTTTTTTGTTCTTTTTTCGTTGTTTTTATTCACTTTCATCAATTGGCACGGATGCATCCTATAAAATGCTCCGCCATGTCTGATTAAGACAAACTGGCCTTCTCTGCCTAACACTTTTGCTGGACCACGCCATCCTTTAAAACCCTGCCTCCGATAATAGATTTGGTCTCCGGTAGCATAATCTTCATCAGCATAAGTTCTGACATTAGACCTGAGAGCTCTCCTAATTCTCTCACTGGACTCAGCTTCCAAAAAGTTTCTCCTTGCACTATGGAGAGCATTTAAATTTTTTCTCACCATGTCACTTGTAGTAGAGGACTCCATAGCAGGTAACTGGTTTGTCAGAATTGAGGGTGTATTTACATTGAAACCGAATACAAGTTCATTTGGACTGTGTCCAGAGTAATTGAGGAGGGCATTTTTTGCAGAAATAGCCCATGCCAAGGCAATTTCAGGTTCACACTTCTCATCGTCAATTGTTTTTTTCATTGCCTCAGCAACTATCAAATTATGACGTTCTACAGTACCGTTGCTGAATGGACTTTCTGCGGCAGTAGTACAGGTCTCTATGTTGAGTTTTTCATTCATCTGTCTATAGTGTTCGTTGTTGAATTCACCCCCATTATCACTCAGAAAACGAACAGGAGATCCGAAATAGGTAATCCACATCATAAAGATGTTTTTGATGATCTCCTCCTTCTTCTTTGTTTTGATCAATGTTGCCGCTGAATACCTGGTAGCGGCATCAATGAGATGTAGTATCCACACCTCATTGTGGATGAACTCTTTCAAATCCATGCAAACTGTGTGATTAAATCTATTGCCAAGAGGCAATCCCACAACCGGTAGAATAATGTAGAATTTTTTTAATCTTTGGTACAAAAACTCATAACGAACAAGAAAGTCATTTATACTGGTACCTGACGATCTTTTATAAGTGTAAAATTCCTTAAAAGTCATGTAAGCGCGCGTGTGTTCATCCTTTAAATATATGTCATCCAGTTTCTTTATTAAGATCTTCAAGCCATCTCGTCCGCCGATGTCACTTGTTGGCAATTCACGGACACATTCTCTAATATTCGGTGGTAGCGTCAAAAACACTGCTGGCCCTTTTTTTTCCTCAGAAAGATCCGTGAACAACGACCACATTTCAACGTCTTGTTTCCAGTTCTCGTAAACATCCTCCCCCTCCAACAATGGAGGTTGTTTGTTCGAAGTTGCCATATCCGATATCCGATCTGTCTAGTGCTACAGACAAGCTGTACAAAAAAAAAAAATTTTTTTTTTTTTTTTTTTTTTTTTCCGTTTTGTCGCACACAGAGGGATATCTCTGCTACCATTTGTTGAGACACTTGTAGTCTGTCTAAACTGTACGAACGAACTGACTAAACTAAGATGGCCGACTCCTATTTATATCACCACAAGCAAGGGAGGTAACCATGTAACTGAAGCAAGGGAGGTAACCAATGTCTACATTAACAGAAACATCCCAGGATCCACTCCTAAAGCAACTTGTAAGCATGGTATTGACCGGCTGGCCTTCCAACCGGGCTGACTGCCCAGGAATTCTCCTGCCATTCTGGAATTTCAGAGATGAGATTGGGGTCCAGGATGGAATTCTACTCAAGAGCCAGAGAATCATTATCCCAGCCTCGTTGCAAAGAGGCATACTGGAAGAGCTGCATGCTTCACACCAAGGAGTAGAGAGAACGAGGTTACGAGCGCGTTCAGCGGTGTACTGGATAGGGTTAAATAAGGACATAGAAGATATAGTCCGAGAGTGCCACACATGCCAGAAATACCAAGCCAGTATCCCTGGCAGTACGTCAGCACAGACTTGTTCACATTGGCAGGGAAAGAATATCTGCTTGTGGCAGATCAGTACAGCCGAAACCCCTTCGTACGACGCCTTCCGTCCGCCTCATCAATATCCGTTATTAGAAGTATTAAGACGATATTTGAGGAACAAGGAGTGCCGGAAATCTTGTACTCGGACAATGGTCCACAATTTACAAGTAAAGATTTCAAGGATTTCGCCAGGACGTACAGCTTCCAACACAGGACATCGTCCCCACATTACCCCAAGTCTAACGGATTCGCCGAAAGAATGGTGGGAACATGCAAGAAAATTTTGACGAAGGCAGGGGAAACTGGTCAAGACAGCTACCTAGCAATGATGGCTTACAGAGCCACGCCACTGTCATCAGACATTAAGTCCCCGGCAGAGTTACTCAACGGACGAAAAATACGGACACCCCTAGTATCCAAGCAACAACTTGGCGATGAGCAGACTAGGACAGCCATACAGAAACAGAAAGATCATTCTAAGGTCTGCTATGACAGGAAACATAACAGACACCACTCCCACCTACATGCAGGACAGAATGTCTATGTCCAGCAGGAAAAAGCAAAGATATGGGAGCCTGGAAAAATTCAGCGCTCCAGCGTGACACCCAGATCCTACATAGTTGAATCTGAGAACGGTAACACCTATAGAAGGAACAGGCAGTTCCTCAGACCAGCTGGGAGGAGATCAACAACCGCAAATAGATCCGACCAACCTCGCCCCAGCGACTCTCCACCGGATCCCACCCAGAAGGAAGGCCCCCCCCCCTAAACAAATCGAACAGCCGACCACCGAACAACACTCCAGCGGCACGCCTCACACCCGAACTGAGAAACTCACCCCCGAATTAAGAAGATCTCAGAGACGAGTGAATGCTCCTCAGAAACTGAACTTATAGGTTACACTATCCTAAAAAAAAGAGACAATACCATTACCCTAGAACAATGGAGACAAGCTAAATAATATATTAGAGACTATGTTATCCCTTAATCAGATAAAGGCTAAATATCGCCCTTGGACTATATACATATATATGGAAGGGAAGGGATGTCATAATATAGGCTAAGAGACTATTAGTCGCCTAGAGTTATGCCCCTTGGCCCGTGACGTATGAATCTCGTCCGCCATTGTTTCTCAGTGCAACGTTTACTACTAGACAATAAAGAACGCATTTTACACCACCTTCGAGTCTGTTTATCAATTCTTCCAAAGTATGTATTATCACGACAAGGTGTAGCCAGTGTTCTTTGAGGTTTCTGCTGGCGATTAAAACGTCGTCCACATATGCGAATATGAACGGCAGACCTCTGAAAACTTTGTCAATCAAACGCTGGAAAGTTTGACAGGCGTTTCTCAGCCCGAAAGGCATCCTTAAAAACTCGTAAAGGCCAAATGGTGTGGTCAGTGCGGTTTTATGAATGTCTTCTTCTGTGACTGGAATTTGAAAATATGCCTTAACGAGGTCCAGTTTGGAGAAAATTGTGGCGCCTTGGAGTCAATTAGTGAAGTCATGGATATGGGAAACAGTTTTTGCATTTAAGCGTCTAAAATCTCTGCACGGTCGCCATGTGGTGTTGTCAGCTTTTTGTACCATGTGGAGTGCTGATGACCAAGCACTTTTCGAGGGCCGTATTATTCCCATGTGGAGTAGGTTTTGAAACTCGAATTTTGCCAATTTGTATTTATCCGGTTTCAAGCGTCTGCGGGCTGAATAGACTGGCGGTCCTGTGGTCTTAATATAGTGCTTAGCTCTATGCTTGATGGGGTCCATGTTTTTAAATGGCTGGGAAAGTTGAGGAAATTTTTGAAGTAACCGGCAGACGTGTAAATACTGGCTGGAAGGTTAGTTTCCCTGTGCTGGTTTTTTGAACGCGCAGGGTGTAGTGCATTTTTTCGTGTCGACGCCGAATCTCCTGTGGTAGAAACAAACATCTTGTTTATCTCGTGATGTGGACTAGTTCCTGCTTAAACTTCTTTGCCTGTAACTTCGCCACGTGTCATTGTAGTTTCTGGGATAATGTTGACGCGTTTGAAGTCCGTCGGCTAGCTGCTTCTCAATAACATTATATTTAAATACTTGGTGAGGGGGCAGGAAAATACCTATTCTCAATAAAACTATATTTAAATACCACTATGATACTTAGTTTTGTTCATGAATAGACACCCACTATATGATACCATGCATCATTTTAAAACAAATTGAAATTTGTACATCTGAATTTATAATTCATGGCTTATGGTAAAGAGATACATCAGATTTGACTGCATAATCAGAAAGAGCACACAATTTTACATAAGAGTGCCAAGTTTCATGAGAATAGCTTGCAAAAATAAATAAATGGTGGCGAAATTACCAAATTTCTTGAAATGTTGAGGTCTGTAATTTAGCCCACTTTTTCTAAAGAAAAATGTCCATGGAAAAGCCTAAATTTTGGCACTTAAAATTCTCATAACTTTTTAAATACTGATGGTATTTGCATGATTCAAACGGTTTTAAGCATCTTTTACATAGCTCTTTTCATGCGAGTTGATAAAATAACAATTACCTAAAAAGAAAAAATCAACTTGTAATGCTAATTGGCAGCAATTTTCAATATGGAATTCTTGCATCAAGTGAGAATATGTTTGAGATTAGCAGTTTTCCCACATGCTTTGCTTCGGATGTAGTTAACCCCCAGGCATGAAGGCTAACTGGTGTTTGTAAGATATCGTAGGCGGCTTTTATAAGAACGCTCCCGAAACCATTTTCCTCTGCATTACAGTGGTTCTTTGGACCACCATTGTTATGATGTATAGCCCTAGACCTGCTTTCCCACATGCCACAGCACTGACTATTCTTGCATCTTAAGGGCCGATTCTGCATCCTCTACAGATTGTTTTGCTTTCAATTTTCGACCAGATATTAATGCTGGTTGGGCATTCTTCACTACTGGGTCGGTAGAATCATGCAACATCTGGAAAAATCACGCTTTACTCAATTTATTTTCCTCCACATGTGACAACGTTGGAAGTTTTAACTTCGTTGATGAACTGTATAACAGCAGCAGTCAATTGTAAATTGACTTTACAGTTGACTGCTGCTGCTGCTGCTGTTTTTTTTTTATCCAAATTTGTACGTTTTCTAATTTCTTTCTTTTTCTCACTATACTAAATATTTATTTCTGTGAAGTCTGATGAAATTATCCGATCATTAATATGACTCATGAAACATGTGTAACCAAGCAGATTAAAAACGGTAACAAGTGAAGCATGCATGGTCCCCCGTGAGTGCACAATGAACGAGGCATAAAAAAATGACTAAATTCAGCATTTTCCCTCCCCATTCAGTCCCAAAAGTCCCCAGGGGGCGTCAAATCCTGGTAAAAATGAACAAACAGGCAACGCCGGGCACTCAGGATAGTTTTAGGCCTTAACATATGTAAATTTGAATTTTGCACCATGCAAAACAAAGGAAATGACTAAGTCCATCATTTGTCCGCCCCCCCCATTTAGCCACAAAAGTCCCCAAGGCCTTGACATACTTTAATTTGAGTTCAGCATCATGCAAAACTGCTAAATAGACATACACAAAAAAACTTTTGAACAACTTTGGTAAAATAGTCCCAAAAATGGAGTGCTTTTAAAAGAGCCCCTGGGGTAGACCCAAGAGTTATCGTGAGGTATAGACAAATAAAATTATATAGAAATCAGTTAGTTACAACTTTTCAGAAAGTTTTATAAAAATCCAAAGCAACAGTTTTTTTTAATAAGCACAAAAGTGTCAATTTTAGCCATTTTAACGCAAAAGCCCCCCCCCCCCCGGGGAGCTTTTTACTTTTTTACTAATATCATGTTTAATGTTTGTGCAAAATTTCAAAAAATTCCAAGGCATAGTTATTGAGAAAAGTGCAGGCAGACGAATGGACGAAGGTGAATTTACAGGTCCACCCTCCTTTTGTCAGTATATATATATATAAATGAACTCATTTTTACCTCTGATTTTGACCTTAATAGAATTAAAAATCAAGATATTTCATGCAAATGTAATGCGCACAAACTGCAGCACAGTATCTAAGGTGCGTTATAGGCCTATTACCTATCCACTTCCTCAATAATCATAGATTCCTATATTCTATCTGCTGAGAGTTCACTGCCAAAATCGGTTAAGATCAATGGAAGTGGTAAAATCTTTTCTCTCTAATAAATTCCTCCTTCCCCCGCCACCACTTAACACCGTTGCAGGATAGTCCACAAGAGACAGTTACGAAGGAACACCAGTTTGGGTTTTCTTTACTTCGTAGTTGCTTAAAAAAACTGAAATGGAATTTTAATTCTACTGTGTAAAACGCACCATGAAGTTAATCAAATCGAAGGGTTATTTATACCATTTTTTTTTTCGCTTTATTTCGTTTTGTAGTTGATTAAAAAACTGGAATGGACTGAGTAAAATACACCATGGAGTAACCGAATCGAAGGGTTATTTATGCCATTTTTTTTTTATTTTTTTCGCTTTTCTCTGTGTTTTTTTGTTTTTGCTTTTCCAAGCACGTCCCATCATTTTTTTTCTTCATTTATGTTTTCTTTTTTTCCGATTTCGTTTTTAAAGAAGTTTTATGTTTGATTTGGTTTTGCCGATTTTTTAAAGAAGTTTAACATTTTATTTTTATTTTTATTTTTATATTTAAACAGGGTTATTTCTTTACTTCCCCCCCCCTTACACACACACACACCTCCAAACACCCGGGCAACACCAGGCACCCAGGATAGTATTATTTTGATATCTTTATGCCAACTAATGCCATATTTGCTGATTGTAGGACTCTTTTCTTCGAATATTTTCCAAAACAAAGACCAAGAAGTGCACAAACATTTGCTTTTATTCTGAAAGAAGCAAACAAGGAAAAGAAAAAAAAAAACTTTAAAAAAAAGTTTGTTGTTTTTTTTTCTACGTTTTAATAATTAAAGAATATTAATCACAATATAAATGCAAAAAAAAAAGGTTTTTCAGAAGAAAACAGAATTATAAAAAATTGAACATTACAACAACAATTGAATTAAATAAATCAGCTGTAAATATATGTTAGTCTTAGAATATTTGTAAATATTCAAAGTTTAGATATAAATATCCAAAATAAGTCCAGCGTGACGATTCATATAATCCAATTTCAAAACAGCTGAAAATTGTTTTTTTCCAAACAGTGCAGTAGTGGTTTTCTCTCAACTGACTGGAGATCGACTTCTCTTTGGGCTACTGTTAAAAAACCGAACCAAAACCCAACAGTTAGTTTTTGAAGGACCTGCACTACAGGCCTTTGAACAATCGGAAACTGCTTTGGTAAACTTCACCAAACTTACGTATATCCAAGATAGCAATACAACGGAACTTACACTTATGGCGGATGCATCGGAAATAGCAGTAGGAGCTGTCATTCACCAAATTTCTGACAAAAAAAATGACCCCTATTTTCATTCTTCTCTGCCAAGTTAAACAAAGCACAGACTAAATATAGCACCTTCTCGAGAGAGTTACTTGCAATTTACCTTGCAATTAAGCACTTTAAACATCTCCTCGAAGGCAGAAAATTTTCCATTCATACGGATCATAAACATCTAACATTTGCTCTACACACACATGTCGACAAATATAGTCCACGAGAAATTCAACATCTGGACTTTATAGCCCAATATTCTACCGATATACGGTACGTAAAAGGAAAAGAAAACGTTGTAGCTGATGCTTTATCTCATGCAACAATTGTTTGTTTAAATTCTACTCGACTAAGTATGGAATTAATAGCACAAGAGCAATTAATCGATATCACGCCCCTGGCTATAATGGACAAAACTTCACTGAAGCTGAAAGAAATGCCGATACCATTCGGAACAACAACTTTCTATTGTGATGTTTCACAAAAACATCCTTGCCCTTATATTTCACCCAGCCTCAGACGACAAGTTTTCCAGCACTTCCACAACTTGTCCCACCCAGGAAAACGTGCCACTGTGAAATTAATAGCGGAACATTTTGTTTGGCCAAATATGAATACGGACATCCAGAGAAAACCACTACTGCACTGTTTGGAAAAAAACAATTTTCAGCTGTTTTGAAATTGGATTATATGAATCGTCACGCTGGACTTATTTTTTATCACTGGTATTGCTGTCAGCCATCTGCTGAATCTATCGACTATAGTAAGGATGTGGGTATGTCCTTTTGAAGTGGGCAAGGGGCCAACAAAGTCGATATGAACATGAGTAAACCTAGCGTCTGGTACACTGAAAGTTCCTGAAGGTGATTTTGTGTGCATATGAGCTTTGTTTTTTTGGCATATCAGCCGCAACAATAGCCAGAGCGATTTTACAAGATTGGATAGCGATTTTCAGAATGCCCTCCATAATCACAACGGACAGGGGCTCACAGTACCAATCAACTCCTTTCACTGAATTCAACCATTTGTTGGGAACAAAGCACATTAAGACTACTGCCTACCATCCTTGCGCAAACGGTATGGTGGAACAATTTCATAGACAATTAAAAGCATCTTTGGCTATGAACGAAAACAAATCGGAAGGAAGATTTGCAGAGCACACCTGCAGAATTAGTTTTCGGATCAGCACTGATTTTACCAGGACAATTCTGTGAAAACAATACAGACATTTCCCCAACGATAACTTTTGTGACCGACTTAAAACATAAAATGTCACGATTAAAATTTACTCCAACCAAATGCCTGACACAAGCATTTTCATTCCAAGCGATATTCACACCTGTAAATACGTTTTTATCAGGAACGACACAATAAAAAACCCACTATGTCCCAATTATTCCGGACCTTATTTAGTTCTCGACAGAGGTAAAAAGTATTTTACCATATTAAAAAGAGAAAAAAAAGACACTATTGAAATAAACGGACTTAAACCTGCATTCATAGATGGACAATTACACATTTCTCCTAGTCCAATACAAGAACATACACACTCAGAAACGGACAAAGAAATTACAAAAAACAACACACTACAAACAACAACAAAAACTGGTCGAAAAGTTCATTGGCCAAAACATTTCAAACAATACATAACTTATTAAAAAAAAAAGAAAAGAATATATACATAAAAAACAAAAACGAAATACGTTTCTCTTGTATATATATATATTATTTTTTCTCCCCAGGAGGGGGAGTCTTGTTCGAACATGTTTTTCCTCACATATACACACCCACATGTACACACACACATATGCACACACACACGCTCGCATATACACGTCCTCATACACACACACACACACACATGTATGCACACATACGCGCACAAGTACGCACACATGCGAAACGTCACTTCCCCTGAAAGGAATTCTAGATATGCACAGTCAGAACACTCACCCCGATATAAAAGTCCACAGCACTATTCAACTTCCTCTTTCTTCCCTTTTGCCTAGTTGACGAAACCAGGCAAGTTTGGCGTCCATAGCTCTTGGTTTGAAGACTTTTCCACGTGGACGACTGCTATCATGAACGCACGGTTTTGCTGAGGCAAACATTCCCTTTCTATTTTCCTTTCTACGTGCGGGACGGCCATTTCTTGCCCTCGACTTCATTTCTTTCTTTTCCACGCATGTAGTCGTCAACGCCTGAATGAACACGTGTTACACCTAAACCATTTTAGTTTCAACAGAAAATAAACGACATGTTTATTCCATCCCGCAATTCAGTTATTGTTTACTTCATTCCATTCGTTTCATTATTTTATTTTGTAGCGAGTTATTTTATATCCTGGTCCGCAACAACATAACAAAATATGAAAATATAGACAGAATGAGTTAAATTAAATTAAAAAAAAACAACAAATATAATGACCTGTTTATATAATGAATTGTTTAATTCCATGTTAACTTTTACATGATATTTAGAGTTTTAGTTATAGGCAGACAGCAAGTCCCTATAAAATGATTTATTAACACTATGAAAATCAGACATTATTTCTGTTGCAAACACATCAAAGTTTCATTTCATACAAAAAAAATGTGAGATGTTGAATTTATAAAGTGTAAAGTTATTTTGAGGTGGATTTATTTGATTTGAAGTAGAAACCTTTAGGAGAGGTGGGTTGGTTTTACCTTCCTAATAAATTAAAGCTTGAAGTCAGTTCTTTATTTATATGGTTACCAGACTCTACGAGATGGCTTCCACAATGACCTTGACACGATGACCTTGATTGGTGTTTCCTTTTCTACAGCCAGCACTGCTACAACTGCTGCCGCTAGACATTATACAGCTACAAGAAAAATTATTGTTCACCGGAGCAGCATCATTAATTGAATAGGACGCTTGTTGATGATCTAATGATGGTGCAGTTTATCTGCTTATACATTAATTTTTTTTAAATTAACACTATAAAAATCAAACATGGTTTCTGTTGCAGACAGACACAAAGCTTCATTTCAAAACAAGATGTGAAATAGGAATGCTGAGTCTTGTTAGTACTGCCTTCCAAAGTTGTTGTTTCACCATCTTAAGTAGGCCAGAACATTAGTTGGCGAAAACGTGGTGAGACAACAACAACTATGGAAGGCAGTAATTATTAAGGATACAGTTACAAGACTCAGCATTCCTATTCTGTTGCAGTTAATCACCTGAAGAAGGCCAGAGAATAAGTAGCGAAACAACAACTATAAAGATGAGGATGACAGTTCGCAAAAAGGAACAATTAATGCACAAAGGATTAAATCTCAAAGGATTAATGCACAAAGGATTAAATCTTAAAGGATTAAAATAAATAAATAAATAAAATAGTAATAATAATATGCGCGATATCAAATTTATAAAGTGTATACAGTCATATTACAATGACCACAGAAAGTTATTTTGAGGTGGATATATTTCATTTGAGCTAGAAACCTTGTCTGAAGGCATTTCCTTGTTTCTCTTATGATCAGTATCTACAACATGGCTTCCACTGGCACTGCTAGTGTTATTGCTAGTGCTACTGACACAGTGACCTTGATTGGTGTTATCTTTTCTACAGCTAGCAACATGGCTTCCACTGGAACTGATACTGTTAGTGCTATTGCTCATCGCACTGATAGAGTGACCTTGATCAGTGTTATCCTTATTATTAATTGGAATGGGAGGTTTATGGACAACTTGATGGCGGCGAAGCTTATCTGCTTGGATGAAAGTCTTACTGCAGACATCACAGGAATATGGTTTTTCTCCTGTATGTGTTTTTCGATGTATTTTTAGGGTATCCCTGCGGGCAAACCTCTGGTTACACAGGTCACATGAGAAGGGTCTTTCTCCGGAGTGTACTCGACTGTGCGTGTGTAAGTATGTCCGCTGTGAGAAACTCCGTTGGCATACAGCACATGTATATGGTTTTTCACCAGAGTGGATTCGGTAGTGCATCCGCAACGAGTTCTTCCGTGAAAACTTCTTGGAACATTCATCACACTCATATGGTCGTTCATGCGTGTGGGTTCGGATGTGCATCCGGAGTTTGTCCCGCTGGTAGAACTGCTTCGGACAAGTTTCGCAATGAAAGGGACGCTCCCCTGTATGGATCATCTGATGAATTCGGAGTGTCTCACGACGAGCAAATCTTTGAAGACAGATGTCGCACGGAAACGGACGCTCCCCACTGTGGGTCCGGTGATGTATCCGTAAATAACTGCTCTGAGAAAACTGTTTCCGGCAGATGTTGCACTGGAATGGACGCTCGCCATTATGTATCCGATGATGGAGTTTTAACATATTTTTCTGCAAAAAACTTTTTGGACAGTATTCACAAGAATATCGCCGTTCAGCTGTATGTGTCTGACTGTGAAGTTGTAGCTTGTCTTGCTGAGCAAAACCTTCTTGACAGACCCCACACTTGAAGGGCTTCTCGTTTGTGTGAGTCTGTCGATGGATTTGAAGGACATCTTTCCGGAAAAACTTTTGATCGCAAAGATCGCACTTAAATGGCCTTTCACTAGAATGAGATTGTTGATGGATGATCAAATAATCTTTCTGGGCAAATTCCTTCGAGCAAACATCACATTTGTAAAGTCGATGATGTACGTGGGTTCTCCGATGCACAGCTAGCTTATCCCTCTGAGAAAACTCCTTGGAACAAACTTCACATTGGAATGGTTTTTCCCTGGTGTGAATTCTCCGATGGATCATCATTGTATCCTTTCGCGCAAACTTCTGGATACAAAAGTCGCACTGGTATGGTTTTTCTCCTATGTGTGACCGACGGTGAATCTCAAGGTATTCCTTTTGGACAAAATGCTTGTGACAAGTTTCACACTGGAACTGCTTATCTGGTAAATGTGTACGTTTGTGCAATTCAAAATAATGCTTCTGCGAAAAATATTTCAAGCAAATCTCGCACTGATACGACTTCTGTCCGGTATGTATCTGTCTATGCCGCTGCAGTGTGTCTTGACGTGCAAAGGTTTTGCCGCAGACCTCACATCCAAACGGTCTCTCTCCAGTATGCGTCCTAAGATGCATCTCAAGGATGTATCGTTGCACAAATTGCTTACCACAAAATTTGCAAAAATATGTTCGATTTTCTGCAACTTCCCCCATCATCTGCTGTTGGCCATCCAAGTTGTTGGATTTGCTTATTCCAGCATCAATATTTCCGCTACTCACATTGGGGTTGTTCTGTGGTGTAGATACATTGACTTGCTTAGAGTGACTATCAACTCTGCACTCTTTGCCAGGATATTGCTTCTCCATGTTATAAACTCTTTCAGGCATCTGATTTGCATAAGAGATAGGAGTAAACTGTTTTGCATAGAGATCACCAGGAAAATCATTCTCATCAATGACTGGATGCTGGGATAGGGGCACGTCTTGATGTCGTGAGAAATTCATTGAGAGCAATTTGAGAAAGAAAAAAAATCTTTTCAGCAAGAGTGATGACGGTGCTGAACGTAAACCCAAGGTTCATTT
Source organism: Euprymna scolopes (assembly GCF_053919585.1). Classification (NCBI taxonomy): domain Eukaryota; kingdom Metazoa; phylum Mollusca; class Cephalopoda; order Sepiida; family Sepiolidae; genus Euprymna; species Euprymna scolopes. The sequence continues at coordinate 14,890,807 of NC_136502.1, read as the reverse complement.
TCTAAAAAACAGAAATTGTACCAAGTGTGTTATACTCGCTTATGTATAAATTATTGAGGAAAGATCGAACCATCTTCATATTGCTGTCGGCAAAACTTTCTTTGGCACAGATTGTTGTAGTTGTGTGTAGACTTAACAATATGTAAGTTTATATATCTGTTCTAATTTCAAATAGGAAGAAGCAAATCAACTATTGTGTCTGATGGATTCTGTAATATATATATATATATATATATATATATATATATATATATATAGGTTAATCATTTACTTGAAAAGTACTCGGTTTGTATATACCAATTGTAATGGATTAAAAAATCTTCATAACTGAGAAGGAATGGGAGTGTGTCGGTTACATGAACCATGTAAGTTGTCCACAATGGTGTTTTTATGAGTTTCTTCAGTTAAACATTAGTAAAACAGCATGTGACTAAATATGCAGCAATAACATAATTTTGCAGACTGTTAGTCACAATACGAAACAATATTGTAATGGCTACCTTTTGAAAAGTAATAAAAAACAAACTGAGAAAACTTGATATTTGGAACGTGAAGAATTATTATACTACACACTATATATATATATGTATATTGTAAAATATTTTTTAATAAATTTTTCAAAGAAAGATTTGTTTAAAGATGGATATTAGTGTTGTCAGTGTTGTTTTTAATATTCATGTTATCTGATTCAGAAATGAACGAGTTTGGAATATTCTTGTATGCAGATCGACTTTTCATATTGAATGCATGGGGAAAATATTAGGATGGAATCAGATGGAAGATCTTTGGCATCATTTTCTTTTGAATCCGTTTTGAGATTTGAACACATTACTCTTTGCTGTAGAACTTTCTTTGTGAATAAGATATTTCTGAAATTAAAACAAAAAAAGAAATAAAAACATTGGATAAAAGATAAAAGACAAAGAAAAATACGGCATCAAATTGGATCAACATTATTGAGACATTTTTATCATTTTTTACAATGGAAATTTTTTTGTGTCTTTTTTTTTGTTTTACAAAGGAGACCACTTATCAAGGCCCGGAGGCCACTCTAGGGTAAGACATAATGAGTGTACAGTAGTCAATGGGACAATATCGTAGTAATTGTTAGTAGTGGAAATTTGGTAAATTGTATTACTTAAGGGGATGACTCATCAAAAACTTGTTTATATTGGACTTGAAGAAAACCATATTGTAGTAAGTTGGAAAGCGGGGAAATGGAAGAGAGTTTCACAGGCGTGCAGTTCTAAGAAAGAAGCTTTGTTCATGGAATCTACGTTTAGGTTTAGGCACAGATAAAGAGTGGGAGAAATTATTGAAAGTAGTTTCAGGTAGATGAGTGCATTTCATGAAAGTCAGACAAGGGTGGACCATAGATATTTTGGAACATAGACATATTTAATGATAAATATATTTATCTATACATGACTTGTCCACCAAGTTTCAGTCATGAATGGCCAACAGTCTTTTGCTTTATTGCTGTTTGATGATATGCAGGGACACTTTTGTGATCTTCTCATCAGTAGAGGTGGCATTCTGAATGGGCTTAACAGTCACCAAACTTTAATCCCACCCACGATTGTTATATTTGAGGTTCTCTTAAAGATAATATCTATCAAAACAATCACCAAACTATTTCTGAATTTATGAAGCTTCTCTCTTTATATCAACATTCTGACCCACATCTGGCATCAATTGAAATGAATGGCTCGGGTTTTGAGGAGGCCTCAAGTTTTGACAAGCTTCTGGGCTTGACCTTTACTCCTGATCTTAAATGGAACTCGTACATCAAATCTGTTGCCAAGGCCGCTGGAAAAATGGTGGGATCCTTCTATCAATCCAGTAGATAACTCACTGCTAATGCAATTCTTTATCTATATAAGAGCCAGGTACGTCCAAGGATGGAATACTGTTGCCACATCTGGGCAGGAGCTGCTAGAAAAGACTTGTCCTGCCTTGATAGAGTTCAAAATAGACTTTGTGGTCTCGTAGGAGATGTCCTTTTCTCTTCGCTGCAACCTCTATCTCACAGAAGACATGTTGCGAGTTTGTCTCTGCTGTATCGTTATTTTCATGGAAAGTGTTCGACTGAGCTTCAGTCTATGGTCCCCTCTCGCCAAACTTTCACAAGAAACACTTGTTTAGCTGAAAACACTATTAATAATTCCCCCACTCTTTATCTGTGCCTAAACTCAAACGTAGATTCTATGAACAAAGCTTCTTTCTTAGAACTGCACGCCTGTGGAATTGTCTTCCGTTTTCCTGCTTTCCAGCTGACTACAATATGGTTGTCTTCAAGTCTAACGTAAACAAGTTCTTGATTAGCCGTTCCACTTGTTAACAAATTTACCGAATTTCCATTTACTAACGATTACTATATTGTTCAATTTCTACTGTACACTTTAACCCTTATCCTCGAGTGGCCTCTTGTCCTTGATAAGTGGTGGTGCCTATGTAAAAAAAAAAAAAAAGTAATGACAGCTGGAATTAGTCGTATCCTGATGTGCTTATGATGCAGCAGTGCATATTTAGAGCATGTCAAATGAACGGCAACGAAATATAGAAATATATGGAAATTCATGGAGATATTCTATGATAAACATACTTTTGTTATACACCAGGACGGAAGTGTAATAGAGTGCGTATGGGCGCGTGTAAGAGAATCAGCAGCAGCTGTGGGATGGCTGGTTAGCGAGGGTAATCAGCCATCCCACAAGAAGAAAAAATGAAGACAGTTGTGTGCCAGAAAGGATGGATGTGTAAATACAAGGGAGGAACCATGATTAAATGCATTTCGTTCGCACTTAAAAAAAAAAAAATGCTGAGTCGAATTTTTATTTCCTTTCTTTTGTTTGGTTGTTCCTGCGATGTTATAAACGTAGTGAGGCTCAGAAAACTGTCATAAGAATGATCAAGTCAGTATGCCATCAGATCGAATTGGAGATGGCGAAAATCTAAATACAACACAATTTTTTCAAAGTTAATGCTGACGAGGACATGTATTGATAAATCTACCTTCCAATGTTATGCATATCATTTGGTATTACAATTATTTATTGATGCCTTGTTTATTCAATTCTTTTGGGTTATCAAAAAGAGCAGGTGTAAGAGAACAAATCCACAAGTAGCACCCAAACGATTAAATAAACAAAATGATGCAGAGACACTGCTATAGTGAGAATGAAGCCCACACTTCCTACTGATGAGACGATCACCAAAGTGTACCAACATATCACTAAATCGTAATAAAACTGTTGGGCATTGATATCTGATACATGGTGGTATGACCAGGCTGAAAAAAAATGGATAAAAGTTATTATAGAACACTTTAGATAGCAGATCAAGTTCACAGAAGAATATATATATAAAAAAAAAAAACATGGAAGTCAGACATAGACTGAATTTAATTTGTTCCAAATATGGTTGGATTGCAGACAGAATTGTAATATTTTATTAAACGATTGAATGGGTTACATTTCTGGTGGCATCTCTATATAATAGTCTATATCTATATATCTATAAAAGTGAAATTGTCCATCTGTGTGTGTGTGTGTGTGTGTGTGTGTGTGTGTGTGTGTGTGTGTATACATTTCCCTACCAAATTACTCGATCAATTTTCAGTCTACAGACTCGAGATTTGACATAAGGGTTATTGAGATTTGGGAAAATCTTTTTATTTGGTTTTCAGCCAGAAATTTGGCTGTCAAAGGGTCAAAGTTCAACGATTTGACCTTTGAAAACTCTACCAAACTCTTCCATCAATTTTGGATCTAAACACTTGAAATTTTAGATGTAGGTTACTTGGACATGGATTAAACTTTTTAATTTAATTTGAGCCCAAAACCATAAATGTTAAAGGGTAAAAATTTGGGTCAAAGTTTAAAAAAATTTGACCTCTGTGGTCTTTACCAAATCACTCAGCCAATTTTTTGTCTAAACATTTGTATTCAGACATAGGGCAAGGTTTTTAATCAGTTTTTGGCCAAAAATTTGGCTGAAAAGGGGTCAAAGTTCAAAGCATTTGACCTTTGTAGACTCTAGCAAACTATTCAGCCAATTTTGGGTCTAGACATTTGAAATTTTATATAAAGGGTATTCAGACATTCAGCAAGTTTTTTAATCAGATTTAGGCGAAAATTAGGCTGCCAAGAGGTAAAAGTTGAAAGAGTTGACCTTTACAGACTCTACCAAACTCCTCCGCCAATTTTGGGTATAAACACTTGAAATTTTAGATGTAGTTTACCTGGACATGAGTTAAACTTTTCGATATATATATATATATATATATATATATATATATATATATATATATATATATATATGCATATGCATATAAAGTTATGAACAGTACATAGGGCCCGAGCAATGCCAGGCTGAACTGCTAGTATATCTATAAAAGTGAGAATGTGTGTGTGTGTGTGTGTGTGTGTGTGTGTGTGTGAAGACAATTCTCAACTTATATACTCAACGAATTTTTTATCTTGAAATTTGGTATATAGGGTATTCAGACATGTAGAAAACTTTAATCGGTTTTCATTAGAAAAAAGGGATTTTAGGGTCTAAATTGAACAACTGGTATGTTGGGGTCATCGGATATTTCTAATTTATTATATAAGAGGACAGCTCAACAAGAACGTATTTACATTAGATTTGAAAACGACAATGCTTTAGTCAGCTGGGGAGCAGTCCCACGGTACTGTGTGATGTCGAAGTAAGATGTATATCAGGATTTCATGTTACACTCTTACTATGTAACATTGTTACTATGTAACATTGAACCAGTTACAGACCAGTGTGTGTTGGTCTGCATTCATCCAGGATACTGTGTGTTCTATGGAAGGAGCAAGCTCAACCCATCCAGGGTGAATGTCGCTTAGTCAAAGCCTTTCCCTGCTAAAAAATGTTTTATGGAGAGGCAATGCTTGAAAAATGTTGAGAGTCAAGCAATAGCAATGTTTGAACACAGGTTTGCAGGCAGTATAATGCGTACGTAGGTATTGCATCTGGGAGTTACGCCATCTTCATCATTTTTGTTTCTATTTTCAGATGGGTTGCTTTTTTTCTTCTTCAGACAATTGTAGTGGAAACTAGCAGGCTGCCCAGCATTGTCCGGTCGTAAAATACACTTAAATATTACAGTTCAAGTTTAATGTGAACAAACATCTACTCATCTCCCTTCATAATGCCCCTGCAAATTATGTCCCTGATAGTAGCCCCCTACTTCAAAGTGGCACTTGCCTTGTTTGGGGTGAAAATTGAATAAAAAAAAATAATACATATATATATATTTTAATTCATGCAGATTCTGTATTTATTATTACAGAGCCAATTCTCTATTGGTTATTATATTGTACCCATTATATGACCCGGTCATAAGATACACTTCAATATATTTTAATTCATACAGATTTCGTATTTATTATTATGGAGCCCATTCTCTATCATTATATTGTACCCAGTATATAGTAGTGATTTCAAAAGTTTTAAAAACATATATGACTTGTATGCCATCAGCTAGAATTAAAACCAAAACATACAGCATTCCAGTCTTGATCATTAAGTTTGAAAAGTTTGCTAGAAATGAATTCATGACATTAAAATTTGGGTATTTGTTTAGTTTAAGACATTAAAAAATGAAAATATTGAAAAAATTTATATTATATGTGATCGTAATAGAATAAAGTTTTGATACAAAAAAAATTACTTAATTTGATCGTATTTTTTTTTTAAGAGGAAAATCAAACTTTAATGAGATCGATCATGTCGCGGCCATCTTGTTTATGTCGTGGATGTCGTCACACGAAGATGTCATAATCCAAAAATCACGTAAATCAATCAAGTAGTTTTTTTTTGTTTAAGAAAATCAAATTTTATGACACATTTTGTAGGATTATTGCACCATCTTTATTATAAATGATCGGAAATTGTAGGATCAACAAGGGCAGACAATCGATTTTGAAAAAAAAAAAAAAATCATTTCACCCTCAAAAAATCCTTTGAAATTACCATTTTTTTATGGTTTTCGGAGGCGCTGAAAATAAAAACAACGTTTATGAACACAATTTAACGTAAAATGAGCACCTATACATTGACCCCCCCCCCCAACAAAAATTCTGTATTTACATTTCGCGGAGGGGGGGAGCAGTTTGATTTTCTTAAATAAAAAAAAATGCTTGATCGATTTACATAATTTTTGGAATATGACATCTTCATGTGGTGACAGGTATTTTTTTTTTTTTTTTTACACAGATATCACCACTTATCAAGGCCTGGAAGCCACTCAGGGATAAGGGTTATTGCAAGTACATTACGTTAGTGTGGAGATTTGATGAAGTGTTTACTTAAGGGGGCGGTTCATTAGGAATTTGTTAACATTGAACTTGAAGACATCCAAGTTGTAGTCCGGTGGGAAGCAGGCAGATGGAACAGAGTTCCACAGGCGTGCAGTTCTAAGAAAGAAGCTTTGTTCATGGAATCTGCGTTTTGATTTAGGCACAGATATAGAGTGGGGGAAATTTTTCACAGTGGATTCAGCTAGACGGGTGTTTTTCGTGAAAGATTGGTGAGGGGGGATCAGAGATTGGAGTTCAGACGAGCAACTGCCATGGAAATAACGATAAAACAAGGATAGGCTCGCAACGTCTCTTCTGTGGGAGAGAGGTTGCAGGGTAGAGAAAAGGGCATCCTCCACTAAGCCACGAAGTGAAAAAAAATTTTTTTTATAGGTCTAATTGTAGACAGGAACCCATTTTTGGGGGTTTTTTTTCTGAATAATTTTTAATATAAATTATAAAGGGACAGATATCAATTCATTTGCACATTTTTTTTTTTATTTCCAAAAAAAAAAAAAAAATATATATATATAAAAAAAACAAACTTAAGTCTCCTTTCAACATGACCTTTTTTTTAATTATAAAATAAAACAGCAAATTTGAAACCGTAAACAAACAGCCATGCTTTTTGTTTCAAAAATTTTTGGAGAGGAAATGGTTTTAATGATTTTTAACTGATAAAGAGTAACTATAAAGGGAGGTAATTCGTTTCTCATTAATTATTGTTTGCAACGATGATGGTTTTTATTTTTGTGAGATTGACATCACTCATCTGAAAAGCTGATAATATAAAACAGGCAATCCCTTTCTACTGTGGATATCCTGATAATCATAGTGAAACGCATATACCACACACTGGATAAGGCCGGTTATGTTAGGGCATTAGCGCTTGATATAGCTAAGACCTTTGACAACGTCTAGCATGAAAGTCCTGTCTGAAAAATCAACTTGTATAGTATTGCTGGACAAATCTAATTTATAAAACTCACTGTCTGTCTGGCTGTCTCCATTTTTTCAAAGTGCATCTCCTCCAAGATGCAAGGTTACAGAGCAGTATAAGACAGATCAAATGATTGCACTTTTTGTGGACCATTCTTTTATGGGATTTTAGTCAGTCAAAATAAGTGCTAAGGGGTTAAAATTGAAAAAAAAATGGAACTTGGCAGGCGCAAGTTGACTGAAAGTGCTCTTTTATGCATGCACAAATATACATTTATACATTAAAGTCAGTTCATTTATTTATTTATTATCTGTCTGACAATAGCTTAAACAGTAATAACCAAGGTTGAAGAGCAAAATGTTTTGATTTTGCTTCTAGCTGATGTCATTCAAGTCATATTTTTTTTAAATCACTATATTGGGGACAATATAATAATCAATAAAGAATTGGTTCTATAATAATAAATACAAAATAATTAACTAAATTAAAATATCATTTTACAACTGGACAATGCCGGGCGCCCTGCTAGTATTTCATATAATAGTCCTTCTCGGCTTTAAGAAAGATCCAGGTTTTCCTCAATGGTTATAAATCTAAACACCTACTGATGTAAGTGTGCTCTAGTGATCGATACTTAGACCATTATTATTTTTAATTGTCACAAATGACCTCCCTGATGCAAGCACATCAGAAATGGGTATATTTGCTGATGATAACGCACTAAATGGGTATATTTGCTGATGATAACGCACTAGATGGGCTGATGATAACGCACTAGATGGGTATATTTGCTGATGATAACGCACTAAATGGGTATATTTGCTGATGATAACGCACTAAATGGGTATATTTGCTGATGATAACGCACTAGATGGGCTGATGATAACGCACTAGATGGGTATATTTGCTGATGATAACGCACTAGATGCTCAGCATTAGGCAAACAAAATGAATACACATCCAAGGCGACGACTGTATCTTTAGAAAATGACCTCCAGTTTGCGGTAGAATGGAGCCAAAATTGAATAGTCACGTTTAATGCTACCAAGACAAAACTACTTTTCTTTTACAAATATAGAAACCTTTCCAACCACCAACTGTCATGGTGAATAACATCCCTCCTGAGTCCAACATTCTCATTGGAATATATATAGATACTAGTGGGGGGTACCCACCGTTGCCTGGGTGTTTGGAGGTAAATCAAAACTCCGGGGGGGGGGGTTAAAATAAAAAAAAAGGTTTTGGTAGGTGAGTATGAGGATCGAACCCGAACCCGAACCCTTGAGGCAAAGTGTGGTGAAAAAAAAAACATGCGACGTTAACCATTGACCCACCGCGAGATACTAACAGAAACACATTTGAATTTATTTAATTACTTAGATTTGGCAGGTGCCCGTTTTAATGACTTAATGAGGTCAACTTTGACTGCAGAGTTTTTCATTTACTGCGAGAATGCTTTTTTTAGGTGCACGTTTTAATGAGGTCAACTTTGACTGCAGGGTTTTTATTTTTATTTTCCCAAGATGTGTGTTTGGGGGGGGGGGGCAGCTCCCCTTGTCCAATTTGAATAGCAATTGTTTGATATAAGGAAAATATTTCTATATTGATTGCTTTCGAACATTTCCGGCGATCGCCACCGGAAAAATACCGCCAGAATAAGTGTCGTTTTTATTATAGGAAGAAGCCTAATCCACACACGGCGAGCGAAAACTGTTGAATATTTATCTTCCCGAAGTCGAGCAAATTAAATAGACAGGCGAGCTCCGTTGTTAACTTGGAGATATTACAATTTATATGTGATATAAAAAGTTTTAAGAAGTTGCGAGCCGACTGACCGCTTCTCTGAAAAAAGCCTTTCTTGGACATACACAAAAAGTGAACATACATACACACATTTTCGCTTTTATATATATATATACTAGCGAGGGGTACCCGGCGTTGCCCGGGTGTTTTTCGGGGTATGTGAAAAAACCACGAAAATGTGAAAAAAAAAAAAACGGTGCCCGTGAAAAAAAAACAAAGCCTTCACGACGCACAGTTGGAAAATAGTAAAGTGTTAAAAAAAAAAACAGGTGCGCGTTTTTGATTGACGGCGATAGGTATTCAGCAGTAAGCATTTTGTGCGGGACAGTTTTGAATGAGGTGAATAAATCGGTTTGTTTGTTTTTAAAAACCTGCTCCCTGTTTATTGGGAGGAGCGAAATGAAAGCTACAGTCTGATATGACGAAGTCGACATTGAACAAAAGTTACTTAGCTCTCTTGAGACAACTAGCTTTCGGCCTGTGATTAGAGTTGAGTTTCGCTTTTTTTTATACCGAAAACCGAATGTAACGCGTGCCGATGCGGGAAATGTCGAATAATTAACGTTTGAAAGTTAATAAAATTAAATAGACAGGCGAGCTCCGTGGGTAACTCTGAGATATTACAATTTATAGATGATATAAAAAGTTTTAAGAAGTTGTGAACCGAGCAAGCGCTTCTCTGAAAGAAGCCTTTTGTGGACATCGAGGAAAAGCGTACATACATACATTTTCGCTTTTATATATATAGATATAGACTACCAAATCTACTGTAAAAAAGGTAGGTTCCCTCTACCAGGCTAGAAAAGGTGTTTGTAGATACAGTCGAAAGATCGATTTTTTTTTTATATGTTGTTTTAAGCAAAAACAGTACTTACATGTCGAAAATAGTAATATAATAAAAATTACAAAAATTTATCAAATAGAAAATTATTTACAGTTAAAAGTAGTTAGAAAATTGGGGGAAATTGCATTTTCCCTAGATGTGAACACCCTGAAGGCTGCAAATACAGGGGGCCTACTTATCTCCCTTCTCTAATGGTGATGATCTGTTTTAGCTGATTGCGATAGACTTTTTTTATACAATAGCAGTTGTTCTATTCAATGAATTTTCGTAATTTTTGGATATACTATTTTCAACATGGTAAGTACTGCTGTTTTGGCTTAAAATCATATTTTAAAAATATCGATCTGTCGATGCTATCTTAACAAGCACCCTGGAAAACTTCTTACACCTGCTAGTATCTCTAAAAAGTCAGCATATACCTATGCAGGAAGTATTGTCTCTTTTCAGAAATGTTCAGGTTGATTTCTGAGGAGAGATGTTCCCTTAAATATTTGTTTACGTTAACATCTAGGAAAAGGAAAATTCTGATATAACACTTGCAGTATGAAGTGGTTAGGAACGGCCGTTTGAGGGTGTGTTGTTTCTTAAAATTCTTGATTTTTTTCTTCCAATATTTTCTCCAAATATCGTCTACTCCTTTGCCACACATTGATTTGATTGGCTGATCGGTGTCTTACTCAGATTACAGTCAAACCCGAGCACATGACGTCATGTTCTGAGCAAAGCCGAGCGGACACTTACTTACGCCTGGTTCAAATTCTGCACAAGTACAGCAATATTAAAAACACTGAATATTTAACATGAAACACAGCAATATTTTAGAAAATTTTAACAAATAAAAAAAAACATTTTTTTTAAAATTTTCATTTTATTTTTTACAACTTTATGCATGAAATTTTGCTCAGCAAAAATTGACATAAAGCAAAATGAAACAAAAAATTTTTTTTTATTTAACTGTTAATGTTTGTTTGTTTTTTTTAATTATATTTATATTTTTTTTTCTTCTTTTGTTGTGCTAATATTTGTCAGTGTGCGTATCTAATCAATGCATTGCATTTTTGTTTTTTCATTTAAAAAAAAAATTCTGCCTCGTTACATCAATCATTTTTTTATCACAGCTGTTAAAAGTTTAAAAAAAAAACAAAAATGAAGAAAAAGTCCCCCAGTAGAAAGTTTACTTAAATCTTAAAAGAAAATGTAAAAAAGAAAGAAAAAAAAACACACACACACACACACACAAAATACAAACATGAAAAGAAAATTTTTGTTTCAAAAAACATCAGGACAAAAAAAAAAACAGTCTGTGAATAAAAATGTAGTTTTTGAAATGAAAATAAAGAGAAAAAAAAAGAAAATTGACTAAAAAATGTTTTCTTGAGGCAAAATATATTTTCAATGCGCGAAAAAAAAAATACTTAACATGGGTTCAATATTACAAATATATATAAGTATAAAACTCAAATGACCTTGTATATTATAAGATTCAACAAGTTTTGGATTTTAATTCTGATTTTAAGTAATTCAAAATTATTTGAATGAAAATTCTAAACTTTTTGATGACTTAAAACTCTTTAAGTTTCGGACTAAATCATTTTTCTTAACCAAAAACCATCAAAGCTTATTTCAAATTTGACTTAATTAAAAAGAAAAAAGAAAATAGAATAACAACTAAAAAAATATCTTTATGATGTCACAGAATGAAGATATCATATTCCAAAAAATCACATAAATTGATCAAGTAGTTTTTTGTTTTTTTTAATTAAGAAAATCAAAATTTTGGATTTTTAGCAATTAATATATGTATACAAAAAGGTTTTAATTATTCTGAATACAAACAAAATCTCAGTAGTCGAACTGATTGGCCGCATTTGAATTTCAACGCATTCTAAAACATGGCAGTTCCTGATTCCCTCGTCATAGAATTTCATTAAAGTAACTACTTGATCAATGTATATGATTTTAGGAATATGACATCTTTGTTCTGTGTCATAATTAGATTTGTCTGTATTTTCTACATTTTTGTTTTTAATTAGGTTGAATGCTGAATAAGAACCGTTTATGTAACATATAAAATTAAGTTGGTCGGATTTCCCAAATTGGACATAAATAACAATTTCACAACTTGATACTTGATTCATCCTAGCCAATATCGTTAATAAAAAAAATTCATTACTGCTCTATTTTAGCTATTAGAGAAACAATCCTATTTTTTTTCACTAAATTTACAATTATTTGGCTACCATGACAGAAGGTAAAACTTATATAACACAATTATTTAAACTGTTGCTTTACTGTAATTCTGCAATTCATTCACATCATTTATAATTTATTTATTTTTAAGCATAACTCATAATGTAAGGGAGATAATTCAAATTTTTTTAACTAAGGTTAAAATTGGTTCAAGTCCAGAGTTCAACCTAATTTAAAAAAAAATACACAAAAATCTTTATGATGTATCTGTCATGAAATGAAACTGTCATATTCCAAAAAAATCACAAACTGATGAAGTAGTTTTTTTTCTTCTTTTTTTTAGGAAGAAAATCATTTTCTCATGGTTTTTAGCATTTTAATAGTAACTCGTATGCATTACAAGGCTGATCTTTATCTCAGTGGTTCGAATTAAGTTGTCTCCCCCCTTATTTCTTAAAGATGGCGGATAAAAACACAATGGCTCACTTCATTATAAAATTTTATTTTCTTAGTTAAAAAATATATTTGATCAATTTAACTGATTTTTAGAATATATTTTTGTTCTGTAACACGTATAAAGATTTTTTTTGTATTTTTGTTTATTTTAATTAAGTTGAATTATGGACAAGAACCAAGTTATCTTCCTTAAACAAGCCTTTCTTTTCCAGTCTCTATGTTAGTAGAATTATATACGACATACACATTATTTTAAAAAAAGAAAATATCACTGAATCCCAGAAAATGCCAGATAGTAACTGCAATCGATCATTTTTACATAAATATGGGTGCTTGTTAAGATAGTCAATGAATCGATTTTTTAAATATGTTGTTTTAAGCAAAAACAACAGTACTTACTTGTCATGTCGAAAATAGTAATACATTCAAAAATTATGAAAATTCATTGAGTAGAAAACTATTTATAGTTAAAAGTAATTTATGGAAAATTGGGTGAAATTGAATTTTCCCTAGATGTAAACACCTTGAAGATTGCAAATACAGGGGACACGCTTATCTCCTTTTCGCAAATGTAATGGCTGACAAATTGTTTTACTAAAAACACAATAGCAGTTGTTTTACTTCATGAATTTTCATAATGTTTGGACATATTACTATTTTTAATATGACAAGTAAGTACTGTCGTTTTTGCTAAAAACCACACATTTAAAAAATCGATCTGTCGACTATCTTGTACCGCAAAATATGTACCGCAATTTTTTAACACAAGAAATGTTCGGAATGTAATTGTGGACGATTTTTTATTTAAAATGTTTCTAGCACATCATCTATTGTATTATTTTTTGTAATTTTTTTAAAAATTGATACTAATTCTGACATGACACATGAGTACATAATGTTTTCACCTGAAATGCGTTGGTTTAAAAAATCACCAATCTACACAAGCACAAGTTTACATCCTTCATTTTCTTATACAGTCTGCTGTAGCCCGATTGCAGTGCAATATCAAAACCATATGACGGATCGGAAATGTGAAATCTGACCAAATTCAACAAATCAGATTTTGAAAGTACTACATTTGCCCAGCATGGAGGTTATCCTAGGGATGAATTGATTACGCTGGTATGGTCATGTGGAGTACTTATTCTCCGAGATAAACAATTGCAAAAGGATGAAGGTCTTGAATTATGAAGTACTGTTGCCACATTTGGCAGCAGCTGTTCGTCGTTCCCTATCCAGCTTTGATAAAGTTCAAAACCAACTTTGAAACCTAATAGGTGATGCTCTTTTCTCTTCCCTGCAGCCTCATTCCCACAGAAGAGACGTTGCAAGCCTGTCTCTGCTCTATTGCTGGTTTCATGGCAAGTGCTCAACTGAACTCCAATCTATGCCCCCCCCCTTGCCAAACTTTCACTAAAAACACCCGACTAGCTACAACCACTATATATGATTTCCCCCACTCTCTAACTGTACCTCAATCTAAAATTGATTCCATGTACAAAACTTCTTTCCCAGAACTGCCCGCCTGTGGAATACACCATCATAGCCTTCAAATCCAATGTAAACAAATTCTTGTTGAGCCGATCTCATGAATAATCAAATTCTACCCAATTTACACCATTAACGATTACTACACTACCACCTTACATTCATTCTTATCTTCGAGTGGCCTTTGGGTCTTGATAAGTGGTGATTTCAAAGTAGAAAAAAAAAGCTTGACCAACCAAGGGAAACTTGGAAACAAGTGATTGGACAAGACCATACAGAGTATAACTTGAAGATGGTTAACTTGCTGAACTGTAAGAATTGGAGAGTGAGCTTGTGTAATATTAGAAACTGTCTGACCACTGATGTCGAATGAATAAAGAAAAATTGTACGGATTCTATTTTGTAACAGAATAGATTTTAGTTTTTTTTGGTTACCTAAAAGTAGTTTTTTTTTGTTTTTTTTTTTATGGAAATTGCTCCAGACAAGACATGATGACACTTGATGTGATTAGCTTAAAAAAAAAAAAAAAAAAAAAAAAAAAAAAAAACTACTTTTAGGTAAAAAAAAAAAAAAAAAAAAAAAAAAAGTAGTCAATGTTTTACAGATAGATTATAATCAAGAAAACAGCAATTCTTTCCCCCTTGTCTGAAACATAGCTCCCGGAGTGTGAAGACTAAGGAAGAAAATAAGAGCAATGAAAGTTTTATGTTATGTTTTCTAAACAAATAGTCTGTAATTGATAAATTGTATATCGCTATATATAACTCGATGTTCATGCATGTGTGAGGTTAGATAATTTACAGAAAATATAAAAGCGTATTCTTATGTAAAATTTACCAAAGAAGACAATAAAAGTTCTTATCTCTAAGTGCAACTCTAACCAAACAGAACTATAGCGGCTGAACTTCAAATTTCAAATATACTTTATTTTTATGAAACTTATATGATATGTATAAAATTATCTAAGCAAAATAATGGAAATGGTCATGAATCTCTATGTCAGGGTTTCCCAAAGTGAGGCTGAGGGGCTCCGGAAGCCCTTTCTTAAAGAAGACCAAATGTTTTATATGGAAAAATTAAATGGTTGCAGACATTTAATTATTGATCTTCTTTACTGGAAAAAGACATATGATACATGTGGTTGCTCCTTTCAAGTAAAGGACCCCCAAAATCATTAGTGTTAAAATTTGAAAATAATCTTTTTCATATTTATTTTAGAAATTATCTTGTTAGTGCTCCATGAAAAACCTTTGCTCTGCTCAGGGGCTCCACGGTGTCCTGTAGTTTGGGGAAACACTGCTCTACGTTACCTTCTGTGTCCCAACTTTTAACTAGCTCATTATGACAGAACCTTCTTAAATCTTCAAATCCAATTTTAACAAAATTTATACCATATGTATAAGAAATCAATTCAGAGAATCAGTCCGTTCAACTATATTAGAGGAAGAGAAGTGGGCACAGTAAAAAAAAAAAAAGTTGTCATAAACATGTAATCTGTGACCTTCTTCAGGTGAATCTCGTCAGTGCAACTAATACTTGAAATACAATTGCGAATTACTTAGGCCTTCTACCCAGTCAGCTGAGGAAACAAGAGCTTACTACCCCCGTGGATTAAATAAAGGGTTCCGTTCAAAATTCTGTGCAAGTTCATGAGATCGACAGAAAGATTCCCGAGTTCAACAAAGAAAAAGGTCGGAGATTATATCAGCAGAAAAGTTGTGAAAACAACACTCAAAATGTGAAGAGTAATTCAAAGAATCCCAATAATTAAATACTTTATGCATATTATTTTTTTTTTTAACTTTCAGTGTCATTCATGAAAACTGACTTTTTTTACTGAATAATTAATTTTGGACAATTTTGAATCTACCATATCTAAGGAAGAGTCGAGATGGGAGAACAAATAAGGAGAGTTCAGACTTCTTCAGCATTATAGTCTCTTCATAGCTAAAGCGGTTTTTACATCTTTAGCCTATGTTAACAAATGGCCATCACTAAATGCCAGAAAACCTTCTTTCCTGATAGTTTCTTTCTTCGAACTGATAGATTTTGGAATTCCCTCTCTGTTTCCTGCTTCCCTGACTATACGGACATGCAGAAGTTTAAACGTGAACAGACATCTCCCTACTCAATTCCTCACAGTCAGCATGATCCTAAATAATAGGCCTCCATGTCCAAGTGGCAATATACATTGTTTGGGATGAAAAAAAATTTTTTAAAAAAGGAGTGGGGGACAATAACAGATTAATTTTATTTATTGTGGACTATTATCCTCATTTTTTGCTCAGTTGTTTCACGACGTTTCAACCAACTATTCCTCTGGCCTTCATCAGGTGAAAACGTCATGAAACAACTAAGCAAAAGATGAGGATAAATAATCTGCATAAACAAAATTAATAAATAATACTCATCTCAATAATGAATTCCAATTAAATAATAAATAACATAGATGTTTGGCTCTGAAAAGACCATGAAGTCGAATCTTAGTATGTCAATGTAAGCCATACACAATAATCTACATATTAATACCGTAGTATAACACCCTTATAATCACGTTGACACACCGATTCCTGTTAGATCACCAAAGTTAAGCAACATTGAGCCTGGTCAATACTAAATGGGTGACCATTTGGGACTTCCAGGTGTTGTATGTGCTCTCTGCTTATCTCGGCATTGTTTCCAGTTGTTCTGGTCTTCTCCTTGCCACTGGACCCAAACAGTCGATTCAGAAGAGGTGTGGTTAGGGATTGCGCGACCCTTGCCTCACAATTACAAGCGCAACTGCCCCTACAGGGGGTATCCTTTGTCTTTCGAGATTGAACGGAAGCATCGATCGATAATACCTTTAACATGCGTCATGGTTTCCAGATTATAAATTATTCAATCGGGCGATCCTATTTATTAAAAAGGAGGATAGAAGGTTATAACATACTACGAATATTAAGTTATTAGTATATCTATATTTTTATAAAGTAATAGGGTTCGTGTGTTTCTGTCTGTGTGTACAGTTCTCCATCACCAACGAAATATAAAGGAGGTAAGAGGGTAGATCTCTCCTGGTAGAGAAACATTAGAACCCATTTTAGGATGTTTCTGTTATAGGAGACATAAGAATCTTTGCCTAATTTCTTTATATACTATTCTACAAACCACCCCCATATCGAATGACTTATGCTCATTTGCATATCACATTATATTAAATCTCTTTAACTAATTACCTCAACCTTATTACATATTGGAAATATTCTAATCATTTCAACTGTACTATTTACAAAATCTATTTAACATTTAATTATTTAATATATTTTCATTTAATTTTATATTCGATTTATTTCACTTTACGTATATTATCTGAAAGGTTTACTGTTTGTGCAATCGGAGATTTACGTCATTACATGTTGTCTGTAATAGATATTTTTCTTTTTATTGGATTTTTTTCCACTTATTTTTATTATTAAATTTACCTTTTTAAAAAAATAACAATATGAAAATGTTTATAATTTTAACTTCTGGTGCTTACGCATTAACACTTTTTTTTTAACCTATTTTCAAAAATAAACAATAATTTTTATTTATTTTAAGCATAACTTTATTAATACATTTTTTTTTATCTAAACTTGAAATTTCACAATATTTATTTAAATTCCCACCCCCCTCCTCACACTACGAATGCCTTTCGAAATAATAACGTATTCTTTCCGCACGCTACCAAACCTACAGACATATCTACGTTTGCTCTATCAACTGCTGGATTTTAAGTTAATACAACATTAAAAAATTGAAATTAATATTAAAAAAGGTTTGTGAACAATATTTCTTTCAAAATTATTTTTTATATCACTGTTCTGTTTATATTCCTATAAATTTATATTGTGAAAATTTACCACTTACCAATAATATAGACAGTTCAGTTCCTTCGATATTTGTGGTACCGTTCTGAAATATTAACGTTACTATTTTGAAAGCCATGAAGGCAAAGATGTTTTGTAACTTATTTTGTGCTTCCAACTAACAATTAAAAAAAATTATATCGTGAAACTTCAATTTTAGCTAAAAAAAATAATGTTTAAAATAAATAAAAATTGTTAACTCTTGAAAATAGTTTAAAATTTCAAATAATTTTCATATTTTTTATTTAGATGATCTGCTTATTTACAAAATATCGTGAAACCTTAATTTAACCTAAAAAAATATTTAAAACATCATATTACAAGAATTACGCCCCCCCCCCCCATATTTTTTTTACAAGGTTTCGGAATAATCGCCGACAACGAATCTGATATTCAAACACTTCGCAACTGAATACTTTCGTAGATATTATTTTCCCAGTACAAAAGTTGGATAAAATTTTACTTTAATGCCCATATTACAGCTTGGTTCTTACAGTGCATAATTATCAATTTCTTCTACTGCTAAAACAATTTTTTGGTGAGGAAAGCTTTATGTTTTGGGATTGTATTGAAAATGTAATGGAAATTTCAATTTCGTTCCGTTTTAATCTTTTATATTTTACTTGCCAATATAATTGAAAGAATACAATTCAACTATCGTAATTTTATATAAATAAACAAAAACAAATATTTTAAAATAAAACTTTATTAAAAAAGAAATAATTTTATTTTTAAATGAAAAAAATCAATTTAGTAAAATAATTGTATTAAACATCCCAACCTCCCCATGTTAAGTATGACTTTCTAAATAAACACCCCCAGCCTTGTCAGCAAACCTGTAAACCTATAAAAGTTAACATTTCGAATGTGAACAGTGATTTTTCGATTTTGTTAGCGCTTGCCGCAATTAAAGACAATTAAAACGGAACTAACTTTATTTCCATTCTATTTTTTAAACAACCCCCAAAACATAACGCTCTCTTCCAGTTATAGCCAATTTTTTTTTAATTAAATAAAACAGTTCAAAATAAACAGATAAGCGCATTTTCTTTTACATTTTTCTTACAACCAACGTTGTCATTTAACCAACTGCAGGATACCGTTACTTTTGTGGGGTTGTTTTGAAAATGGCACGGAGATTATAATTTCGTTCCAATTTAATCTTTCTGGTCGAGCCTATTTCGAAAGCCTGTCTTACCATAGATTTGAACTACAAATAATTTATTACATTTTGATTATTACTATCTTAAGACTTAAAGCTTATATTTATTTCATTTTTCTATTTATATATTGAATTAGTTATTTCCAGTCTTATTTAAACGTAGTGCTTTCTTTAAACCGGATGAACCTTTTATAAAAATATGAGTTTAACGTAAAGAACACGAACAAGGTTTTATTCAACTGAATTTCTTCCAGTTTACTAACAAAATATATAAATTTAAAAGAGATATAAATAATAAAATAAAAAGGTTATGTAATTTAAAAGAAATACACGTACTCACAAAAGCAGAATTTTTTTTACACATTTTTTTCTTTAAAACCATAACAATGAGACTAACAATTACCTAGATCTTAGTAATTATTTGTTTTAATAGAACTGTTTTAATTGTACTGTTTACATATATTAGTTAACCTAAGTTGGTATTACATTTATTTTACATTTACTTTTTTTTTTAATTATTACTTTTAGACTGTGACGTTTACACCCGGAAGTAATGAGTCACAAGTAGGTCGCTTTTATTCATTTTTGCTACAATATAATTGTTTATAATTGTACTATTCAGAAATATTATTTATAGTTCGTCCATTTCAGTTAGTATACATTTCCTTTACGCTTAATTAATTTACAATCATTAATATCGTTAAACAATTCCATTTAAAACCGAAATTATGCCACCCAAACGAAGTAGAAACGAAAGTGAGGAAGAAAGAATGGAAAGATTGGAGGCTAATAGACTAAGAGTTGCTGCAATTCGCTCCAATGAAAACAATTCAGATAGAGAAAGACGTCTAGAACTTAACAGGATACGTCAAAGAGAACGGAGAGCAAGACTGTCAGATTTGGAAAGAGAAACCCAACGTGAAGCTGACAGAACTAGACATGCTGTAAGGCGGTTAAATTCATCACAAGATGAAATTCAAGAAAGGCAAAGATATGCACTGGAAAGAGAAGCAATATTACGATCGAATGAATTATATGAGGTAAGTAGACGTACACAAGGTCAGTTGAGAGTGGCTCAACGACATCAGAATGAATCGGAAACCCAACGAAGCTTTCGCCTATACCAAGGGCAACAACGAGAGGCTGCATGGAGAGAGAGTATGACTTTGCCCCAGCAATTGACAGAAAACGAGGCAGCTAGACAACGAATGACTGCTTTGAGACACCATGAAATAGAACACTGCAATAGAAAAGGATTGCTCTACAACAAAAATGACTCTCTCACTACAGCTGATATAGGAAAAATGGACAAAGTATGTCAACATTGCTCAGCTGTAAAATTTAAAGGAGAAACCCCTGGTTGTTGTTGTTCTTCTGGCAAAGTTGTGCTTGATAGCTTTCCACCACTGCCTCAGTTGCTTCAAGATTTGCTCTCCGGCAATGGTCCCATCTCTAAAGATTTTCTGCAAAATCTACGCAGTTATAACAATTGTTTTGCAATGACATCATTAGGTCACAAAATTGCGGCAGTACATGGGTGGAATCCTTCTTTTAGAATTCGAGGCCAGGTTTGCCACCAAATTGGGAGTCTTTTACCACCTGAAGATGAAACAGCAAAGTTTATTCAAGTCTACTTCTTGGATAGTCTGGAAGAGGAACTACATAATCGGGGACGTGACAGTAGACTCAATAGAGACATTCTCCGAAGTCTGACTGAATTTTTACATGAGAACAACAGCTTCATTTGTCAGCTGAAAACAACAAAGGAGAGGATTGAAGAAGAACACTTGGTAGAACATAAAGTTGTCATAAGGGAAGACCGAAGGCCGCAAGAAGAGCATCCACGGCGATTCAATGCTCCAACAACAACGTATGAGATTGGAATATTAATGGAGAATGAACCAACAGCTAACCGGGATATTGTCTTGCGTTTTAGAAATGATACATTAAAACGGATCTCCGAACTACATCCCCTCTACGATACTTTAATGTACCCGTTAATGTACCCCTATGGTTCTCCATCTTACAACATCTACATGAAGGCATCCAATGGGCGAAAAGTTACCCAACAGCAATTTTATTCGTACCATTTAATGACTCGGCCTGGAAACTATTTTCTCTGGTACCGAAGGCTATTTCAACAATGGCTAGTGGATGTGTACTGCAAGATTGAAACAGAACGTTTACAGTTCCTGAGGAGTGAGCAACAGACCCTGAGAGCTGACAATTATAGCAACTTGAGAGATTCAATTCTTAGGGAGGATGGGAATCCAGAACAGTTTGGTCAACGAGTTGTACTTCCGGCAACTTATACAGGAGGCCCTCGATACATGTTTGAGCGTCAAAGTGATGCCATGGCATATGTTCGGCGAATGGGCCGAGCCGACCTCTTCATCACGTTCACAACAAATCCAAAGTGGACAGAAATTACAGAAAATTGTCTTCAAGGGCAAGACCCTCAGGATCGTCCAGATATTGTTGCCAGGGTTTTCAGGCAGAAGCTAAAAAAGTTACTTGAATTTATTAAAAAGGGAGGATTTGGCAGGTTGAGGGCTTTCCTGTACAGTATTGAATATCAAAAAAGAGGACTGCCGCATGCACACATCCTCACCTGGCAGGCCCCAGAGGACAAACTTCTACCAGAAAAAATGGATCTCTGCATATCTGCAGAGATCCCTGACAAAGAGGAAGATCCTGATCTTCATGCTAAAGTGATGGCACATATGGTGCATGGACCTTGTGGACCATTTAATCCAAATTGTCCATGTATGATTGACAACAAATGTTCCAAAAAATACCCAAAAGAATTTCTTCAGTGTACCGAGCAAGGCCAAGACTCTTACCCCAAGTACAGGCGAAGAAAACCAGAAGATGGAGGCCAGACTGGTACAATAAGGATGAAGAGAAATGGTCGGTATGTTAATCAAGAAATAACAAACCAGTGGATTGTTCCGTACAACAAGGTCCTCCTTCAGCAGTTCAACGCTCACATTAACGTAGAAATTTGCAGCTCGATCCAAAGCATCAAATATGTCCTCAAATACGTGAATAAAGGATGTGATCAAGCAGTGTTTGAACTACAAAGAACTGATGGAGCAGCTAACCAACAAGGCCAAGTACAAAGTCACATTGTGGATGAGATCCAGCAGTTCCAGAATGCAAGGTATGTCGGCAGTTCAGAGGCGGCCTGGAGGATATTGGAACATCCCATCCATGAACATTTCTCCCCAATTGTACAACTTTCTGTTCATCTTGAAAATGGGCAGCGTGTCATGTTCTCAGCTGATACTGCTCTGGAACGAGCCCAAGGTCCACCGCCTGCCACAACTTTGACAGCATTTTTTCAACTCTGCCATGAGGATGACTTTGCAAGGGGTCTCAAATACATAGAAGTCCCTGAGTTTTACACTTGGAACAAATCGACAAAGAAATGGATGAGAAGAATGCGTGGGGTACAAGTTGAAGGTACTGAAAATGTATGGAAGGCACCATGCATTGGGAGAATCTACACGATTAGTCCAAAAGCAGGGGAGTGTTATTTCTTACGCCTGTTGCTCAATGAGGTTGCTGGTCCAACTTCATTTCAAGATTTGCGAGCATACAATGGTCAGGTGTTTGAAACATACAGAGCAGCGTGCCTTGCTCGAGGCTTTCTAGAAAATGACCATCACTTGCATCAAGCAGTAGGAGAGTCAAGTGCCACTCAATCACCTTCAAATTTGCGAAGCCTATTTGTGATAATTTTAACAGCCTGTGAGCCAAGCAATCCTCTTGAGATCTGGATGGCTTTTCGTGATGTAATATCTGAAGACATTCTTCACAGATACAGGCAAGAAGTTAACAATCCAGAAGCAGATTTTAATGAGGACATCTACAATAAAACTCTTTGTCTAATTGAAAAAAAAGTTCTCCTTATGTGCGGTCAACCATTGGCAAGCTATGGATTACCTGCACCAACGCAAGGGAGAGATGAAAGACTCGCGAGAGAGTATCAACGTGAAGTTACTTATAATCTTGAAGAACTTTCCCTACAAGCAGAAAATATGCAAGAAAAACTGACCGATTCTCAAAGAGAAGTTTACAATTCATTCATGGCAATGTTGGAAGCACAAGGTGAAATGAACAAAAACATGATGTTTCTTGATGCTCCAGGTGGTACGGGCAAGACTTTTGTAATCAATTTGATCCTTGCAAAGATTAGATCCATGAGAAAGATTGTGCTTGCAACAGCATCCAGTGGCATTGCTGCTACTCTACTACAAGGTGGCCGCACTCTTCACAGCACTTTTAAAGTACCCTTGGATACTCATCGAATGGATCAGCCAGTTTGCAAAATTACTGGTAACTCAGCCATGGCAAATGTAATTAGAGACACCTCTGCAATCATTGTAGACGAAGCCCCAATGACGCACAAGAGTGCTTATGAAGCAATTGACCGAACACTGCAAGACATCACAGGAAACAAGAATCCCATGGGTGGCATTCCAACCTTATTTTGCGGTGATTTCCGTCAAATCCTCCCAGTGGTTAAAAATGGCACAAGGGCTAACATTGTCAATGCAAGTTTGAAACAATCCTATCTCTGGAGGCACGTTATAGTGAAGAGACTGACTACTAATATGAGAGCCTATATCTCTGATAACACAGCTGCAGCAGACTTCTCAAAATTGCTTCTCCAAATCGGTAATGGTCAGTTTCCTATCACTTCTTCACCTGACACAATTAAGATTCCAACTGCGCTTGGTAAATGTGTCGGTAATCAGAAGCAACTGAAAGACAAAGTGTACCCAGACCTGCAAAACAATGGAAAATCACCGGATTGGCTTGCTGAGAGGGCTATTATTTCGCCATTAAACAGCAATGTGAATCATTTGAACAATTCAATAATGGATGAATTTCCAGGAGACACAAAGCAATACAAGTCAGTTGATTCGGCTACTAATGAATATGAAGCTGTTCACTACCCTGTGGAGTTTTAAAACTCTTTGGAGATATCTGGAATGCCTCCACACATTTTAAATCTCAAAATTGGATCGCCAATCATGATTCTTCGATCCTTGGAACCGCCAAAAACAACAAACGGAACCAGATGTGTTATCACCAGATTGCACACCAATGTACTTGAGGCCACCATTTCCTGTGGTCCCTACAAAGGCGAAACCGTTCTACTGCCAAGGATCCCCTTAGTTCCATCGGACTCAGAACTTTCATTTAAATTCCGGAGACTCCAATTTCCTGTGAAGGTGTGTTTTGCAATGAGCATAAACAAAAGTCAAGGTCAGACATTTAACACCATTGGCGTAGACTTGACATCAGACTGCTTCAGTCACGGTATGTTCTACGTCTCCATCAGCCGGACAGGAAGTTCAGAAAAACTCTACATTCTGGCTCCAAATCAAAGCAGCAGAAATGTAGTTTACCCTGAGGCTCTTCAGTGAAAAGTTCGAGAAATGGATATGAGGAAAAACTGACATGATCTGATTGTGGTAAGTTTTTAGTATTGAATGTGCAAGATAAAATTTAAGCAAGAGTTGAAAATTACTTCAATGAAAAATTTACTATGTAACATCAAGTAACCTTCCTTTTTGATGAAATTGTTTTGTGAAGTTCCTGATAGAATTTCAGTCACTACAAGAGGTAGTTAAAATGTTAATCACCTTATGCAATCGTTGCTCTTACAACATCAACTTACTGGAAAGGTGCCCACAGATTTTGGTACCCGAGTGCGCAACAAAGCTCCGTGCGAAGCACGGGTATCTTTGCTAGTAGATACTAATAATTTAATATTTGTAGTATGTTATAACCACCTATCCTCCTTTTTAATAAATAGGATCTCTCGATCACTGAAAACGCAACATAAAAAATTTTAAAAAATCATGTCGCTTTTGGGTCATACGTAAGCTAAAATATACATTCTTCTGGCCAGGAATCAAAGGGTAGTTAGTACCTGTTCTGTCTAAAGATGGTATGATGATATTGTTGGCTTTCTGTTCGTGTCAGGCATCCATACAATGGAAATATGTCACAGATTCCTATAAGTAATAACCAGATATATTTTGGCACTACATTAACCAGATTACTGAGATAAATATTTTACATGTTTAACAAAAGAGCTACAATAATACCACTGGATCTCCATTCATGCTAAACGTTTACAAAATGCCCAGCAGCAATATATTACATATGAAAGATGCTGCTATGGAATTTCCACCGATAGTACTTTCTAATTTAATTTGCCCGCTATCTGGTATTGAGCACTTTATGATACAGTATATGACCAAATTAACTAGAAACTGACAAATTTGTAAATATCCATAATTAAAAGTTGTTTGTCATAATGAGTGTTACAATAAGCTGTTTTTAATTATTATTTGTATAAAGTTATACCTGAACGGATATTGAGCACTTTCTGTAAGACTCAACAAGAACATTTATATTTATTAATTAACTATTTTTTTTAATATATTACATTCAATTTTTAATATATATATATATATATATATATATATATATATATATATATATACAGTCATCCGTAGACAACCCATTCCATTATATCAGAGCTCTTTAATGTGACAAGAGAAATAAGTGCTTCACGGTCAAAACAAAATTGCTTTGTCAGCAGTCAAGGCCTCTTATTCCTATGCTTGTGCACCTCAACAAAAGAATATTCATTATCGGTTGCCTAGGGAGCTCTATTCGTTTATAAAGAGTTATGCATTATCACAAGCGGCTGGTCAATAATCTCTCTTACCAGAATGCTCAACCCACAAGAGTGAAATAAGAAGTATGGATTTTTATATCTGCGTAAGTTTGACAATGAAAGTTTGGTTTTATTTAAGTCTATGTTTGTATTTTTAACAGGTTATCTCATTCTTATTTATTTAACTACTTGTGGATTAAATTATTGAAAATTTAAAGAAAATCTAACTTTCTCAACAAGTATATAATCAATAATTTAAGCTGTAGACAGTACTGCGTGTGTTATATAATAATAGTACCCACATGAAATGTGCAATTGTGATTATGTACATTTCATATATATGTGTGTGTGTGTGTGTGTGTGTGTGTGTGTGTGTGTGTGTGTGTGAAATTGTTAGAATTATAATTTGCTAATTTCTTACTGTCTGATGAGAAGCATTCTTTGATACTCCGCGGAATAAGGACTTTGAAAATTACTTTTGGAGCATTCTGTGAAATAATAAATTTAATTGTAAATTTTAATTTTGTTTTCCTCTATAATAAACTCTACTTTCTATTGTGTCTGCATTGAGCTTTTTTATTTGGTTGGTTGGGATTAATTCATTAATATACGAATATTGATATATATATATTAAATTGAAATTTACCTCTGATTATATCGGGTAAACATTTCTTTTCCGCTGTATTGATAGTACATATATATATATATATAGCCTCTGAACATCATGCTGAAAGCTGAGAGCAGCAAGAATAGTTCACTGCAAAAATCAGCCACAATGCACAATTGCCAAATGATAACGTATGTTTGAATTGTGATAGGAAATGTAGACCTTAGGTTGGACTGTCTTCTTATATAAGAACATACAAATGAACCGTATATATTCATTTTTTTTCTTATATAAATGAAGCCCCTGGAAACATATACACTCAATTTGAATGACAGCTATGCTGATGATTACACACACACACCCACACACATAAACGACGAAAAGTCTATATTTCAAATTCAAAGGTGTTGTTCATCTTACTGTTTATTTCTTTTAGCATGTTAAAAGGTTTCATTCTTGGCAGCACCTGTTTTGTAGTGCAGAACCAGGTGCCGTCAAGAACTGAACATTTTAACATGCCCAAAGAAATAAATGATAAGGTGGACAACCTCTTGGAATTTGGAATATAGACTTTTAGTCATTTATTTGTATATGCTCTGTAGTTACATTAAGCTTCATTAATTAAAGACTTGGTATAAAGGGTGAAATATAATAACTATAACTAGAATAGGCATATTTTTCCCATAAACACACACATATATATAACATTTGAATAACACTGGGTGCAGTGTTATTATTAATTGTTGAGAGTTTGCTTTTTTTTTTTTTTATAGTTTAACCATATATTCTTAAAGAAGTTAAACTATAAAAAAGCAAACCCTCAACAATTAATGGCACTGCACCCAATGTTATTCAAATGTTTTATAAAATTATGTACCCATAAAAATCATTCATCTATTATATATATATATATATATATATATATATATATATATATAATAGTTTAATGTAGTTTGCTTGAAGCATTATTTAGTGTGTATATAAAAGGAAATTTATAAATGGTAATACAAAGCCAAGGTTTAATAAAAACAAAGTGAAAACAAATTAAAGACATATAAAGGCAAAATGGATTTTACAGTTTCCACCTTTTATTAATATAATTAAAAAAAAAAATTTCACCTTTATGTCTTAATTTATTTCCAGTTTGTGTTTGTCTGTCTGTTATATGCCTACATTGCTCTATCTTCTAAAAATTACCGTTACATGCAAATTTATATGTAGATGATCAAAAAGAAAACTCAAACCAACATTCTAGCCATTTCTTATTATAATATTTTTTATCTTGCCAAGCCGAAATCCCTCGGATGTGGTTCAATGGCTGGTAGTTTTTTAGTCACATTTGATATTAGACCAAACTATCCAATTTGTATAGGATCTGAAACTACAAAATTTTCAACTTAATACTAATGGATATATATATATATATATATATATATATATATATATATATATATATATATATATATCAAAAGTTTTCAATAAAATGTACAGCTTTTTGGTTGACACTCAGGATAAAGTATTGCTCTTCTTAAAACGAATCGAGCCCTCTAGACAGTCAGTAATGTGAACAAATATAAAAACAAACATTATAATTTTCCTTACTTTTGTGACGAGCATGATAGCATACAGATAAGACATTGTTGGCTTTTGAATTTGAGCTTGAAACACTTTCCATGGCGGGTTAGATTTAAGGCGAAACAGCTTTTTGTGGCTGATCAAAATATATATATATATATGAAATAAAATGGAGGTGGAAGGACCTGAATACTCAACGTTTCGCCCGATTTATGCGGGCTTCTTCAAGAGGGATGGGACCATCCCTCTTGAAGAAGCCCGCATAAATCGGGCGAAACGTTGAGTATTCAGGTCCTTCCACCTCCATTTTATTTCATATCGTCAGATTTAATCCAGCTCAACAATCATATATATATATATATATATATATATATATATATATATATTGTTGAATATAGACAATCCACGCCTGCTCATTCTGGTTTGGATCCATTCGAACCTTCTAATTTAATTATCTTCAGACAAGAACTGGCTGATGTAGCACTACTAATAATTATAAACTTGAAATATTAAAAGCTTTTTTATTTGAAAGTAAAAAAAAACAAATATCAATAAAATAAATTTTAAGAACAGCAATAACATCCGTAAATGCCCAGAATAACACGGCATGAATAATTTAACATTTTTCATAGCAAGTGATTACATATATATATATATATATATATATATATATATAAACACTTCTATAAACATTCCAAAATCAGTTTGGGTTAATTAACCCTGATGATGAATCCAGAAGACGGATTCAAAACCACTTAGGCCAAATGTGACTATGGCAACTACATCAACCAGTTCTTGCCTGAAGCAAAAAAATTAATTAGAAAGATGGAAATCATCTAAACCAGAATGAGTAGACATTAATTGTCTGTGTTGTTCAATGAAATATGCTTTTAAGAAAGAATGCTGCTTATATATAAGTTTATTTTTGAAATATTGTTAATTTCAATGCATACCGTTTTCGTTTAAGAGGTTGAGACTGTTATGATAAAAACTTAATCACCGTTAATTTCGAGTGTTGCTCAATGTATCTGTTTTATAGATGCAGAGCATATATAGTACAACACTTGTTGAAATTCAAAGACATTTTTTTTTTTTTTGTAACTTTTGTTTATTTCATCTTTGATTACAGCCGTTTCGTTAATAGGATGGCAATTTTATAAAATCATAAAATTGCCATCCCGTTAACGAAACAGTTGTAATGAAGAAATCCAAGATAAAATAAACAAAAGTTACAAAAAAGAAAAAATCTAAGTCTTTGAATTTTAACAAGTGTTGTACTATATATATATATATATTTCTAATTCATAATATAAATTTACAATATCATAAAGTATCTTAAATGATAAACTAATTAAACTTACATTTTTTATATTAAAAATATTTTGCATGTTTTCAAATTTAGTAGTAGATAACCTAAAAAAACAAATTAAATCTTAGGTTAATTTCTTGGTTACTGTTGTTTTTTTTTTTTAGAGAGTGTATTCAAAATAAGGAAAATTAGTGCTTGTGCAGTATAATGGAATTTCAAACAAATGCATTTCAGGTAAAAACATGATCATGTAATTATGTGTTATGTTGAATTTAGTATAAATTTTTTAAAATGGCAAAAAGATGATCAAGTAGATATGACAGTTCCATTTTTCACCAAAAAATCATAGACACTAACAGTCTGACATTTTCTATTTTTTCAATGCAGGATTTCAAGGAAACCAAGGGAGATAAGTTTGTTTGTCATACAGTATTAGTCCCACAACTCTTCCACATTAAAATATGTGATAAAACTTGATAATTCAATAAATTCTATTTTTACTTGTAATTATTTTTGTACTGGATCATTTTTCATAATTTTTGGAATTTATACTAATTTCGATATGACACCTGAAATGTGTTTATTCAAAATTCCATTATACAGCAAAAGCACTAAATTTTTTTTTTAGATGTTTAAAAGTTAAACAAAACAGGAGAAAAAAATAATATTAAAAAAAACCCTAAAAACACTGAATCATTCCATCAGAGTAAATCTCAAGAGTTTGTAATTTCAGAATTCAGACTCATGAGGTATGCTTCATGAATCCGTGCCAAAAAAGGAGGGTCATTCTTCAACAAGTAGATCAGTGACTGCTGTAACTGTTCTTTGGTGAGGCCACCCGCTAGGGTATCAACTCCGACCTCAGCAACATCCAGTGAATTATTGGATGAACGAGACAGAGAAGTGGTTCGTTGTTGCTGTTGGGAGATAAAAGCCATGGGGGAGAGAAGAGTGTCAGAGTTCATGCTGGCTGAGGCCCCCACCCCCATGACATTAGTCGAGTGCAAACTTTCTAAATCAGCTGGTGTAAGCAGGCTCTGGTTACCCGGAGAAGCAGCATGTGTCCGACTTGCATTGCTGGCGGAATTTTCGAGCCCACCAAACGAAAGATTTGACGTTGGATCTGCACGACTGTTTCTCTTTGAATTGGTTCTTAGTGATGAAAGATTCGAAACAGACGAGTCATTCAATAATAAATGTGAGCGTTGAGCATCCGTCGTTGCTTGATGAGGGTTCAGCGGTCCAGTCTTTGGTGACTGGGAAAGTGCAAACACTTGATCCGATGACAGAGCAGGGCCGACAGATACTTGATGAAAACTAGATCCTTGTCCCAAAATGTTGGCAGTCGACAGTGGAGGAATCGGGGTCTGTTGTTGGTTTGTGTCAAAATAGCTCAACAAATTCTTCTGACGCACATCTGCATTTCTCAAGGGCTGTGAGTTGGCTGCTGCCTGTGACCCAGACAACACCAACTCCGCACGGTGTTGTCGTTCAATGTCCTCAACCATGGGGACCGTAGATCCCAACTGTTTTAAAAGTGATGGCAGTTGAGAAGAGTCGTTATTGTCTCCAATGGAATAAGATCGTTGATTGTTTGGCAGGGGACTGGTGTTTGAAATTTTAGAAGGCTTAGATGGGATATTATTCTGAAATAAAGTCTCCAGGCAAATCTGGGATTGTTCATGGCCTCCTGTGGCACGAGATCTAATGTCTAAATTGGTTATGCCATCTAACAATCCGTCACCATTTTCATATCTTCGGGTAGCCGACCCACATAGTGGGGTCGGACGGATTAATGAGTTAGCATCTGGTTTGCTGGGTCGATCCATGATTAAAACCGGTTCTGGTTTTCTCCCAACTTCTTTGGATTTGTTGTATTCATGTTGGGCCTTAGATAAGAGCTGAATAATCCCGACTGGTCGGGAAGGGTCCATTGCATTTGCTCCCTGGGGTGCTGTGGTTGCATCACTCAGAACATCCATACCTCGATCATCCATACTATCACTCTCGGAGGCACGTCTCTGTCTTGTGGTCATCTGAGTCTTGGTCTGGACCTTTGTAATAGCCAACTGAACAAGGCCGTTCATTAATTGACCAACCCGGGCGCATTCATCTTTATCGTAAAACCAGATTCCGTAAATCGCTTTTACTGTCCGATAAAGCAAAAATGGATCATGTAGTTGAAATTCTAGATCTTTCGTGATGGGTTCGATCAAATTGTTTGGTCCAAGCCGATTCAAGATCATGAAACCATTGTCCGGGGATGCGGATCTCCGGTAGACAAAGAGGGTGCCCTCGATAGATGTCCTTTCCCATTCATTTTCTTTCGCACTGAATAAATAAAGGGCCACTTGTTTGGCCGTGTCGACAATGTCCGTGATGTAAGGATCTTTTTGTTGCAGGGCGGCTAAGTTCATGCGATTCTCTGCGGTCACCGAGGGAACAGAAGGAGCACCACCAGGATGGTTGTGGCCTCCCCCAAGAGATGCATTTGAGGAACCACCAGCGCTCCCCCCACCAGAGTTTGACATGGACATGGAATGAGGTCTCCCTTGCATGCAAGGTATATCAAAGTATCTAAAACCGATATCAACCTTCTTTTTTATTATTATTAATAATAATAAATTTATAATCTATGTATTTACTGTTCTTGTATACCGACGGTTTATTTTTGTCATGAGATATTTTTTATCTTTGTAAGATAAACTTCAATACTTGAAAAAATTATGCTGTTATTGGGTGTCATTCTAAATTGTGGACAGTTTTTGTTTTTAAGGATAACAGACGGACGAAATATGATTTTAATTTTTTTTTTTTTTTTAAATACAATAATATTAAACTAAAATGTTATCTTAAATTAAATATAATCCTAGACAATAAATTTAAACCGTTATGAAATACGAAACTAACAACAATAAGAAATACTAGCTCGTTTATACAAATAAAAATATTAATAATGAAAGATCTTATAGAAACTCAGAACATATATATATAAATGTATATACACAACTACACCTAAAAATACAAAAAAGTAATCACCACCTCACACTATATATCTATAAAGGTAGAGTAGTTAATTTCTAAAAGATTTTAAAACAACTGTTTTTCCAGGTGCCGATTGACATCTACTTTAACTGACGTCATCTAAATAAAAAACGTAAATACTATACTGCTGATAAACGAAGACATATTAAAGTCAATCCTTTGGTTTTGTTTCACAAATAAGACTTACGTATTAACGATCCAACATTATATTAAAAAATCAAGTTCTTTTCACAGCTATGTACATAACATGTGTTGTGTATATTTGCAAGAGAGCGGAACCAAAAATAATGCAGTGGTTTTAAAGACTCAGAAATTGTAAACTTTTTTTTTTTAAACCACTTTTCAATTCATTTGCTCATAAGTTTTTGTCATTCATCCGGTCAAAGCATTTCTAAATTATCGAGGCAATTAAAAGAAATAATGAATTAAAAATACGGTTTTACAGAAAATCTGGGGTGAATTTTGGCCGCAAATTATATACGAGGTAGCGGCAACAATGTCCACTCAAACGACGAAGATTAAGAGAAAAGAGAAGGGGTGGCGGTGTTAAGTAAAACATGTTCCCTGGTTATTTTTGTTCCAGACTAAATGCGGCCAAACTAAATGAGAGACACTTTCCTAGAGTATAGTTTTTTTTTTTTTTTTAACTACTGGATCGGGATCACCGCTGAAATTATATTACCTCAAATAATTAGAACAAACGAAAACAATAAAAATGACGGAGACGAGAGTGTCCATGATGATGAGGATGAGGATGATGATGATGATGATGATGATAAAGTCGAAAGATATCCCAAAAGAAATAGAAGACGACACGATTTTTTTTTTTTTTTTTTTTTTCTTTTGGATATATAGAAATCTATATACTCTGAGCATCACCCCTAGGGTTTTCCGCTGATATTCATGCAAAAAAGTAAGAGCCTTCTCATAAGTGGAACTTCGCTGGTTTTAATTCAATGAGTAGGCATCTTGCCATTTCAAAAAGTGTCTGCCACGCACGTTCAGCAGTCCCGTTTTGGTGTGGCGATCTAGGAGCTGATGTTTCATGCCTGATATGATGGTTAATTAGTAAAAGTTCAAAGTCTTTATTGGTGAATTCCATACCGTTGTCATAGCGAATACACTTGATTTCACTGTAGGGGGCCATGTCCGCTAGATATTTCTTAGTTGCTAGCAGGGTATCAGATTTGTTCTTTAAAAAGTAAACCATTATTAAACCTGAATGGTCATCTACGAAATTCAACACATATCTATAATGTTCTCTGGCCATTGGTTCTACGGGACGGTTCAAGTCACAATGCACCATTGATAGGATATTTTTGGCCTTTTTGTCTGCTATCTTGTTTTGATAGTTTGTCATTTTCCCTTGCGTACAGACGTCGCAGTCGAAGATTTTTGATGTTTGTATTTGCATTCCATCAACTACAGTCGACAACTTTTTGATATCAGGAATATTGCAGTGTCCAAGAATTTTATGACATATCTGTAGATCATGGCAGGCGGTTTTTGATGGGACTACGCTATTTAAATAATATAGTCTTCCATTTTCTTTAATGTCGAATACAGTTCCATTCGGGTATACCAGTTTTGATTTATTGGGGCTAAAGTTTATATTTGCACCTTGTTTTGTGGCAGCTTGTACAGAAAATATATTTTGTTTAAATTTTGGGATTAGAAGAGCGTTTTCTAGAATACAGAAACACAGTTCACCTTTATTGTTCTTTAGCGAGATTTTCACATTGCCTCTTTTCAAAACGATATCATTGACTCGACTCCCGTCAGCTAGTTCTACAAAATGATTTTGTGGCTTAAAGTTGGGATCAAAATTGATAAAATCAGATTTCTTTGTAATCACATGTGCCGTGGCCCCACAATCGACAAGAAAATTATTATTGTTTGTTGAAGCATCAAATGTACACGAAAATAAAAATGTATTTTCGCTAACAGAGCTCTCTACATTTTTAATGGAGTCGCCATTTTGAGTTCTGTATCTACATTGGAAACTCTTGTGATTAGGTCGTCCACAATTATAGCAAATAATTTTTGTACTTTTCTTAGGAAAAAACTTGCTTTTGGCAAAGTTGCGTTTTTTATTCCTGGTTTGGGTATAATTCGATTTTGGTGTTTTTATGTGTGTATTTTTAAATTTCATGATATTTGTGGATTCATTTTTTTCTGTGATCATTTTTTCAGTTTCTTCGTAACTTCTGAGTGCTACCTTGAATTGGCTAAAAGTCATGGGTTTTTCTTTATGGGTTATCACGGTGGTAAATGGCTTGAAATCACTTGGTAATCCCTTAAGGACCATGGAAATTAACAGACTGTCACTTATAACTTCACCAGACATTTTCAAAGAATTTGCAGTTGTCTTGGCTCTTATAATATAATCAGTAATAGTTTCGGCTTCCATTCGTTTTAGAGAGGTCAGTTCAGTGTATAAAGAAATAATTTTGGGTTTTCCTTTCGATAAATAATGCTCTCTCAATATGTTTAATGCTTTCCAGCCGTCGTGCAGGGCTTCTCTCATTACCAGTGATAGACTTCGGTCATCTAAACACTGTATTAATTCCGCAAAGACAGTTGCATTCTTTTCAATGAAGTAAGGGTCGTTTCTATTTTCAGGTTGTGTTTCTAGTACTTTGTGTAGCTTTTGGATTCGTAGATATCCTAGAAATTTAACTTGCCACAATTCGAATTTTGATTCGGATCCATCGAAATAAAGACGCACACTGGGCCCATAACCTCTAGAAGTGTAAGCCATTTTGAGTTTCAGAACAGTTTCAGATGGTTCGCTGTTACCCACAAGTCCTGGGAGGTGACTTGTTTGTAGTAGACAGTTCCACAGAACAAAATATTCTTACCGTGTCGAAACCCGGGAAAAGAACATGTGAAATTGCTCCAGAAAAGGTTTAATATTTATGAAGCAATTCTGGTTTCTGATTGGTTGGTAGCAGAACGTGAATTAATTTGATTCGTCAGTTCTTAGCAGCATCGTTTATAAATAGAATCGTCCAACTGTGTGGGATCATACCCCATTATAAGTCCAAAATATTGCAACAAGCCACTCAAGTATATGTTGCTAATAAGATGGAATGATTGTTATCTAAAAGATGAGGAACACTACTTGAGTATCAACACTGATCAATGGTATGAACTGCGTTTGGTTACTTACAGGGCGATTCAGGACAAAAATTTTGTCATGGATCGTACGACGGCTTACTCTTTCTTCTTTCCTTTTCACTTCTTTTATTGTTAGATTCTTATGTTGTGATAATGCAATTCGGATGAATACTAAAAAGCAAACGACTTCAATTGCTACCCTTTCTCTTTCTCTGCTTCGCTAGGATTCACTTTCTGTGTCAAAATTATTATTTCACTGCAAATTATTATTTGCAGTGAAATAGTTTTTATTCAGTATTACTCCCAAAAAACTTTATTTTGTAATAATAAAAATCATAATAATGTCTGTTAGTTACTGGAAGGAGAGAATTTCTTATTTTCTAAAATTACTGGATCACAACTAAAAACCACTCAATCATAAGGGCTAATAAGACAGAATGATTGTCATTTAAAAGATGAGGAACACTATTTGAGTATTAACATTGATCAATGGTATGGACCGCGTTTGATTACTTACTGTTATTTGTTCATATTGAATCTGAAGACTACCAGCATCCCAACAAACTATATAATGTTAGAATTACTTTTATAGACTCGGTATATAATTTTTTTTTTTTACATAGACATCACCACTTATCAAGGCCCAGAGGCCACTCGAGGATAAGAGTTAAATTTTTGGTTGCATTTTTTTTCTTTTTTTTTTTTTCAATAAGTCTTGCTTAAAAAAAAATTCAAAATTAGGTACCCCTTTTCTTTCTTTGTTCGTTTGGCTTACTCTTTTTTTTCTTTTCTTTTTTTCATTTTTTTTTATTGTTAAATTCTTATGTTGTGGTGTGGTTCGGATGAATACTAAAAAGCAAACGACTTTAATTGCTACCCTTTCTCTTTTTCTGCATCACTAGGATTCACTTTCTTTGTCACTCCCCCAAACAACAAGTTCTTACAGAGACATGTGAACTGAAAACTTTTTTTAATAAATGAAAATTTTCAGATTCCAAATTTAGCAATCCTCAAATGAAACTCCAAATTTAGCAGTCGTGTGAAATTCTACAAGCCTGTAAGACAGTGGCTTTATGAACAGAAATTCAGAGTTCTTACTGAGACACCTGCAACGTGACACATCTGCCTCAACTCTCCAATTCCCATCCCAGAAGATTGGAATGTGACATGTTAAAATCCCTTTAAAACCTACAATAAACATATGCCATCCAGAAGGTAAACTCTCTCTCACACACACACACACACACATATATATATATATATATATATATATATATATATATTTACAAGCACGCCGATCAGCGTTGCCCATTCGTAAAATACGCTTAAATATGATATTTTAATTAATGCAGATTTCGTATTTATTATTAAAGCGCCAATTCTCTGTTAATTAATATATTGTACTTAATATATAATAATGGCTATTTGGTGTTGCTCGGTTGTAAAATACGTTTAAATATGCTATTTTAATCCATGCAAATTTTGTATTTATTATTATAGAACCAATTTTGATTATTATATTGTACTAAATATATAGTAGAGATTTCAAAAATGTTTTTAAATAAAAATACTAGTAGGAATATGACTGATGTGCTATCAGCTAGAGCTGAAACCAAAACCTATAGCTTTCCAGCATTATTCGGATACCGTCTGAGCTATGTTCATATGTAGAAGTAACAAGAATTTTAAAACTTCTCACCAAACTTTGGCCTTTCCAAGTATATTTTTGTATATTTTTTTATTTAATTATTTGGACTACTATCCTCATCGTCTAGTTGTTGTTTTCACAACGTTTCGACCAATTATTCCTCTAGCCTTCATCAGGTTAACCACAATGGGATAGTTGGTTGTTGGTTGTTTTGTTTTACGGCATATCAACCCTTTTCAGGTTATTTAATGCCGAATCTGGTGATTTTGAAGAAATGCAAGCTAGGGCCCTCACCATCGGATATAGTTTAAGGTCATATCCAGCACCCCACAATGGGATAGGAATGTCACATCCTCCAACTACATCCAAAGCAATTGCTGCCTTCAATAGACGTTGTTATCTCACCATGGTTTGGTCAGCTAATCCTCTAACCAGCTTTGGGTGGGATTGAAACCGCTGCCTCTAGCTCCACGCTCTCCTGGAATCGTAGATATTCCGCATCTCTATCCACTGCCCCACGGGCAATCTAGGTTGGATTTTTTGGTTTTATAAATCTAATTGTTCTTCCAATTGTCGGGTCTGTACCGATTGTCGGATATTATTGAATAAGTTTGGAATTATTTTGGAGATGAGTAATTTGTGAGATGACAACGGCTATTGAAGGCAGCAATTGCTGCGGATGTAGTTGGAGGATTTAACATTCCTATCCAAAACATGAAAACAACAACTAAAGATGAGGATGATAGTTCAAATAATTAAATAAAAAATTATACAATTTACTCATCTCTAAAATAATTCCAAACTTATTCAATAATATATTTTTGTATTTCTGTAAAATTGCTGATATAAATATAGTTTGTTTGTTAATTCGTGTTTTCTCACTTTCATTCCAAAATTCTTTATTTGTTTTTAAGAAGTAAATTCAAACACTTATGAACCATCTCTGGGCAATCCCAGGTAATCCTGCTAGTTTACATACACGAACATACAAACACATCAATATAGATATTAACATTGCACATAACTGCTGCTGATATTTTTATATCAACTTACAATTGGAGCTACCATTACATTTTTAAACAATGCACATTTTTTTTATTCAATTTTCACCCCAAACAAGGCACACTTTGAAGTAGGGGGCTACTATCAGGGACATAAGTTGCAGGGATATTATGAAGGGAGTTGAGCAGCAAGATGTTTGTTCACATTACACTTGAACTTCTGCATGTCAGTACAGTTGGGAAAGCAGGAACCCAGAAGGGCGTTCCAAAGTCCAGGGTTCTGAGAAAGAAACTATTAGATTAGAAAGTTTTCTTACATCTACGGATCTCTACTGTGTAGGAGTAGGATTTAGCTGCTTGTTGGGTTTGCCGGGGGGTATTTACGTCAAGGAGGTACAAGGGCTCGTTGTTCATCAGAGCATCCACCATTAAAATACTTGTAGGACAGACATAGGGATACAACATTTCGTCGAGGGGGCAGAGGCTGAAGCTTAGATGACAGTTCAGGACCTATCAGGTTGGCGACTCTCTTTTGAACTCTTTCCAGGAACGAGAGACTCGCAACAAATGAACCAACCCAAATGTGACAACAGTACTCCATACATGACCTTATAGAGGTACAGAATACTTTCAGACATAAATAACTTTCTACCATGGTAGAGAGAGCCCACCTTCTTTGCAGCGGCCTTGGCAATACTCTCAATGTATCTGTTCCAACTCATGCTCCCTGTGAACGTTAGGCCAAGGAGTTTAAAAGAAGTACTTTCAAGTGATGTGTCTTTGGCCATTGCTATTGGTGGTAGAAAAGGTTTTTTGTAATTATTGAAGGAAACAAGCTTAGTCTTGGCAGCATTGAATGTGACCACTATTTATGTCCCCATTCCATTACAGATTGGAGGTCTTCCTCTAGTATTTCTGCCATTTTCTTAGATATGTGTTCATTTGTTTTCCTCTCATGCCTGTTATAGAGCGTGGTGTCATCAGCAAATATACTCATCTCAGACAATATTATCAGGGAGGTCATTTATGAATATTAGAAATAATAGAGGTCCAAGGATAGACCCCTGAGGCACTCCCGCATTTATATCATATTTTTTGGATGTATGACCATCGATGACAACCTTGATTTTTCTATCTAAGAAGGATTTAATTATGAGGTACTCCCGCATTTATATTGTAGCAGAGAAGAGATCTCCCCGTGAGATCGAGTGTGAGTTAAGCTAATTTATATATAAATCGACTCACACAAAGAACAAAGAGCATAAAACTGGTTGACGTCTAAAAGGCAAACGGACACATGCTATCTGAGTATTCACTGTGATGAACAAAACTTGCTAAAGTGGTGACCCCTTCTTCGACGAACATATTATCTATGTACAAAAAACAACACAATTCGACCTAACATCGGTTTAAACATCTTACTGGAATTACAAAAGAGCAACTGGCTCAAAAAAAAAAAAAATTTTTTTTGCTTTGGACGAACAGATTATTCGTTGTTGTAAGTCTTAACTTAAACTACATTGAATATTTTGCTTTAGTTTTGATAACATTTCTTTTCCTTCAATTAAAAAATTATTGCAAAGTAGTACTACAGACGAACAAAAGAATTTTTGTCCTCTTATGCTAGGCTGTTGAAACTTTATTACTTTATTCAAAGAAAGTTTTGAAGAACGTCTGAAAATTTCCTTTTATTTTCACACACACACACACACACACACACACACACACACACACACACTCTAAAAAAGACGATTTTTCCTATTTTGAAAAAAAAAAAAAAAAAACCTTTATTTATGTGCAAATTTCTCTTGGACAGCTAGTCCGTAAAATTTTCTTTTGTTCATTTCGTCCATTCGTTGTTTTTTTTTTTTTTCAAAAGAAAAAAAAATGAGTTTTATATCTCTACTGCCATTCGCAGAAGATGTGA
This sequence comes from Euprymna scolopes, assembly GCF_053919585.1. Classification (NCBI taxonomy): domain Eukaryota; kingdom Metazoa; phylum Mollusca; class Cephalopoda; order Sepiida; family Sepiolidae; genus Euprymna; species Euprymna scolopes. The sequence continues at coordinate 14,850,766 of NC_136502.1, read as the reverse complement.
AATTATGGTTTGCACAAATGGACGCTTTTTTTGAAATTCACGATGTCCACCTACATAATCAGCTACGCATTTTGTATTGTAGCATGCCGGCACCATTAGCTAAAACAATTCAGGATATAATAACTAACTCACCTCCAGGAAAAACAAACAAAATTTCTCGCTTTTATAAAAGTATACAAAGGAAATTTCTAGTTTTATAAACGAAATTTCTCATCAAATAACAGAAGTTATTTAACGAAGGGCATAAAATTTCAAGAAACAAAAAATTGCAAGATCGAGCGAGAGTTAAGCAAATTGACATATAAATCAACTCACACAAAGAGCAAAGAGCATAAAATCGGTTGACATCTAAAAGGCTAACGATACATGCCATTTGAGTATTCACCGCAATGAACAGACCTCGCTAAAATATATTGTTTAGATGTACAACTGTCAAGGACAAACTGGATTTTTCTCCTACTTAAGAAGGATTTAATTATGTTAAGTATTCATCTAGTGATACCGTATGATCTGGTTTTCATGAAAAGACTATTATGCCATACCCTGTCAAAGGCCTTAGATATATCTAGGGCTAACGCTTTACCCTCTCCTGCTTTGTCCGGTGAATGGTTTATACGTTCAGAGATTACAGTAAGGATATCTGCTGTGGAACGGGCTTGCCTAAATCCATATTGCTTGTCAGTCAGAAGTTTAGTAGCTGTAAGGTGATGGACTAGATCTTGATTAATCATGGATTCAAATATTTTGGTGAAAGGCGGGAGGAGGCTAATGGGGCAATAATTTAATGGGGCAGTTCTTTCACCAGAATTCTTGAAAACTGGTACCACAGAAGCAGTTTTCGAGCAGTCAGGAAAGCAAGATTCATTAAGGCATTTGTTGTAAAATTTGAAGAGAACTGGAGCAACCTCGGTGAAGCATTTTTTTAATAGCACAGCTGAGATGAGATCGGGTTCACATGCTTTCAAGGTATCTAGGTTTTTTATGATATCAAGCACCTGAGAAGGGGTGATTTTCAGATCATCTAGTGTGGCATCTGTCCACAAAGGAAAGTCAGGGAGCAAGTGGCTTACTAGGTCCAATGTGGAGTTTGAGGCAAACTGACTGGCAAGCATGTTAGCCTTCTCAGTTGCCATGTAAACAACTTCATGATTGTATGCACATCTATAGCGGGTACAGGTTGTGGAAAGAAGCGAAACAACAACCCCAGATAAAAGATTTCTATTTTTTTTTTTTATTTACACAGGAATCACCACTTATCAAGGCCCTGAGGCCACTCGAAAATAAGGGTTAATGGGTATACATTAGTCAATGGGGTTATAGCATAGTAATCATAAGTAGTGGAAATTTTGTAAATTGGATTACTTGGAGGGACGGTTCATCAAGAACTTGTTTACGTTGGACTTGAAGATAATCAAATTGTAGTCAGCTGGAAAGCAGGCATATGAAAGAGAGTTCCACATGCGTGCAGTTCTAAGAAAGAAGCTTTGTTCATGGAATCTACATTTAGGATTAGGCACAGATAAAGAGCGTGGGAAATTATTGATAGTGGTTTTGGCTAGACAAGTGTTTTTCGTGAAAGTTTGGCGAGGGGGGAACCATAGATTGAAAATCAGACGAGCACTTACCATGAAAATAACGATAAAGCAGAGACAGACTCGCAACGTCTCTTCTGTGAGAAAGAGGTTGCGGGGAAGAGAAAAGGGCATCCCCTACTAAGTTTTATTCGATATTTGCTTTACTTAAATACTTGCTACTGATTGGATCAAATACAGAATCTCAGTTGTAATATTAGACTTTAGCCAATCAGAAACAGCCTCTGCAGGAGCCAGGTATTGTTGTTGTTGTTGTTGTTGTTGAACCAGCTTCTTGCAAAGGAGCAAGTGTCAAGGGAATATAAATTTGATGCTTTTTTTTCTGCAAAGTAGATTGAAACTCCATTTTTAGTTGGTGATTTTATTGAAAAATTATGTTGTCTGCTTGAAGAAATATATTAAAGATCAACAAGGTGAAAATTGTAACCTGCATTTGAAGCGTTGCATATCAATTGAAAATAAGAATTACATATATAAATTAATACATTTAAAAGGCTAGAAACAACACATTTTTTTTTTTTGTATAAACAATTAATTTGCTTCAATCAGAATATATTTCGATGCAAATACATCCTTGTTAATGAAGATGTTTTGTTTTTTCTTTTTCTTGTCCACATGGTGTAATTCTACTAGTGACATTGTTAGTCCGTGTGTCTTAACAACAGTTTGATTTAAAAAAGAAAAGAAAAGATCTTTTAAGGTTATTTTATCTTTTTAATCTTTTACAAGTTATTATTTGTCAAGGCCCAAAGAACACTCGAGTATAAAGGTCAATGAATATAAGGTGGCCACTGAAGAAATAGTGTAGTGATTGTTAATGGTGAAAATTGGGTAAAATTTAATTATTAAAGGGGAGGCTCAACAAGAACTTGTTAACATTGGACTTGAACTTGAGTATGTTGTAGTTAGCTGAAAAGCAGGTCAGTGGAACAGAGTTTCAGATGCAGGCAGTTCTAGAAAAGGAGCTTTATTATAATTATAATCTCCAAGATCAATTTCACAGTCATCTTTAGCTTGGATTATCCCATTACTACGACTTCCATCAGCTAATTTGATTTGCTTCAAGTCATCAAATTTTTATCAAATTAACTAAATTTAGATTCTTCCATGATTATTAAGTTGACAAGAAGATTCTTGCGGTATTTTTAATTTTGATTTCTATTAAGTTTTCATTATAATCCCTTTACTTTATATATCATTTTGAAGAGCGTTTTTCACTCTATTTAATCATTTAAATTATAATCATTTACAATTATGGCTTTTTTTCAAAATGTTGAATGCAAGATGAAAAAAGTAAAAATTGCACAATTTTCTTATTTCAATTCAAGTTAGGCCAAAAAGCTGCTGAAACAGCTTGCGATATCAATGAAGCATTTGGCCCAGAAACCACTACTGAATGTGCAGCACAATGGTGGTTTAAGAAATTTTGTGGCGGTGATGAAAGTCTTGAAGATGATGAGCATAGTGGTCGATTATCGGATGCTGACAACAATCAATTAAGAGCCTTAGTCAAAGCTAATCCACGCACAACTGTTTGAGAACTTGCTTCTGAATTAGACGTAACATATATAATGATTTCAATTACTTGAGAAAATTTGGAAAGACAAAAAATCTTGATAAATGGGTGCCTCATGAATTGGACGACAACCAAAAAAAACGCCATTATAAAGTGCCATCTCCCTTTATTTACGCAACAAAAACAATCCATTTCTCAAATGGTTTATGACGTGATGAAAAGTGGATTCATTATGACAACTGGCCACACAGCTCAGTGGTTAGACACCGAGGAAGCTCCACAACACTTCTCAAAGCCAGAGTTGCACTAAAAAAAGGTCAAAGGTCATGCTGACTGTTTAGTGGTTTGCGACTGGTCTCATCCATTACAGTGTTTTTAATATAGGCGAAACCATTACGGCAGATAAGTATTGTCAACAAATGAATGGAATGCATCAGAAACTGACATTTTATATTTAAAAATGGCAGACTGTATTTAAAATTAAAATCAAGGAAGATAAGTCAGTTTGCCATACAGAATTGGTCGCGCAACTATTCAACATTAAAACATACGATAAAACTCAATAATTCGATAAATTCTATTTTTACTTGTAATTATTTTTGTACTGGATCATTTTTCATAATTTTTGGAATTTATACTAATTTCGACATGACACGTAAGTATGTAATAATGTTTTCACCTGAAATGCATTGATTTAAAAGATCATCAATCTATGCAAACACCGAAATTACTTTCAAACTGAGAGTTTAAAGGCGTTAAAATCACTTTGGCATAGAGAAGAGAAAAATTGCCCGACATGATGTTTACATTGTAGACATCAACATTTAAAAATGATGTCTGTAAATTGAAAGAAAGAGAAAGTACTTTTTCTTATTAGAATTAAAGTCCACAAACAAAAGTCTAGTATTATGGTTCATTTGTGCTGTACCATCTAGACTTTAAAGGATTTTTGTCAGTTTTTCACACAGTTATAACATCACACATGCATCTTTGTTTTATCTATTTATTTATTTATTTTACATAGGAGTCACCACTTATCAAGATCCAGAGGCGACTCGAGGATAAGGGTTAAAGAGTGTACAGTATCAGAATCATAGTAATTGGTATTAGTGGAAATTTGGTAAATTTGTTAACTTAAGTAGAACGGCTCATCAAGAACTTGTTTGCATTGGACTTGAAGAGGGCCATATTGTAATCAGCTGGAAAGCAGGAAAACGGAAGACAGTTCCACAGGCGTGCCATTCTAAGAAAGAAAATTTGTTCATGGAATCTACATTTAGGTTTAGGCACAAATAAAGAGTGGGTGAAATTATTGATAGTGTTTTCAGCAAAACGAGGTGTTTCTCGTGAAAGTTTGGTGAGGGGGGGACCATAGATTGAAGCTCACACAAGCACTTGCTATTAAAATGACAATAAAACACAGATAGGCTCGCAACGGCTGTTCTGTGAGAAAGAGGTTGTAGGGAAGAGAAAACGGCATCCTCTACTAGGCAACAAAGACTATTTTGAACTCTGTCAATGCAGGATAAGTTTTTCCTGTCCATTTTGCACAGATATTTTCATCCACATGTATTTGACTCTCTTGAAGAAAGATTTTAAATTTGAGGAATTTTAATTCTTCTCTTCATTGGATTATTACAAAACACTCTGCAAAGTATGCTTGTCTTGCTTGGGACAGATCAACACATGTTAAAAACTAGACTCAGCATTGAACAACACCAGCCGTTTGATCACTAATTAGTTGAACAACCTGCGCCTTCTCACTGGCATTGGCCTTTCATACATGAGACCAGAATCAACAGTTCAACAACTGAAGTCAAACAGAAACTTCCTTAGCCATGTAGAACCTTTATCAACATCCCAGAAAGAGATTAAATTACAGCTGTGGACCAGACAGCTAGATAATGCCACTCCCACCCTCACTCCAACGGACATGAAAATATCCTCTTTTAAGGTCCTCCTGCTTAATATAGAAGCATGCTGGCTCAAGCGGAATCTCCTGAGAACAATAATAGGGGCAGGATCAAAAATTGTTATAACCAGATGAGATTATAAAGTTGACCCAACCATTTATGAATGTGGAGAGGAGAACCATACGATGCAACATTGATTTGTCGGCCCTCTATTATCCAACTGGCTGCAGATTTTGAAGCATACAAGAATAATAAAAAGAACTGTATAAAAATCTGGAAAAATGTTGAAGAATTCTGATCAGAAAAATATCAGAGAAACTAATGCCAAAAATAGAATCTTCAGATTATGATGAGGAATAAGACAACATAATATTATTTTTTTAAAAATGGCTCCTTTCCTACTGACATGGGAATCCCCCTTTTTGTATTCTTTTGTCTCTCTCAATTCAAAAGCACCCTGTCTCAAGTGCAAAACACTGAACCATCTGAGAACAGTAATAGGGTGATCAAAAGTTGTTATAACCAGATGAGACTACAAAACTGACCCCACCATCTATGATTATGCAGAAGGGGACTATAAGATGCAGCACTGTCTTGTCTGCCCTCTACTACCCAACTGGTAGAGCTTGAATGATCTTGTAGAGTACAACAAAAATACAAAGAACTGTGTTAAAAAAAAAAAAGCTAAACTGTTGTACGACCACATGCTTCAAAGAAAGGTAAAGAAAAAAAGAAGACCATAAAATCTTTAAAGTCTTCTGGTAATCCTTTTAAAAGTGTTGCAATTAAATAATGATTGTCTCACCAAAAATTAAATGAAAGTAATTATATTGCGAGTTATTTCCCTTGATTCTGCAAAAATATTTTTTTTAAACTGTTATAACTGTGTTTAAAGAGTTACAAGGAAAACAAAACACGGGAATAGAGTAGCAAAATGTAGTAAGAAGAACATACAAAAGTGAGGGTTGTTTGTTTGCAATTAAATAATTATTGTCTTGACAACTCATTTTAGTGATGCAGCTTACATTCTCAGGTCATAAAATGTCCTTAAAAGAGTCCAGTTTAATTTTTAATATCATTTTTGTATTCTTCTTCATGTATTAGGTTAAACTATATCCAGTGGTGAGGCCCCAGCTTGCGAGCTTTGGGGAGTGTGGAGCCACCCTTTAATTACCATTGCTCCCAGGTCCACTTTGACCCGGAGTGGTAGTACCTGTTAGGGTCCCAACTATGGGTTAAATAGAATCTGACTTGAAAACAACAAATATATTCTATTAAAAAATTTTTCTTCAAAATCTTTGGATTCGGCATTAAATAACCTGAAAAGGTTGATATGCCGTAAAACAACCAACCAACCAACCAACCAACCAAATCATGTATTAGGTCTGTTATTGCAGACATCGATTTTCTTTCTGATAAGATCTATAGTCATGTTTCCAGTGACCCTCTTAAGACTGTTAGTAGACTTTGTTCATTGTCTTCCTCTGCTATTTTTTCTGGTGATTTTTCCTAATATCATGTTAGGAAAAATCACCAGAAAAAGCTTTTTTTCAAAAAAAAAAAATCACCAGAAAAAGCTTTTTTTTCCAAGCTGTCTGCCCACATTAAATGGCCAAAGAACTTTAACTTTTGACAGTATTGAGTAATGATCTGCTGTACTCTGCCTTATGCATGACTTTTTCATTTGTCTTCCTTCTTGCCTATAAGATTCAAAGAATTCTCCTTAAAAACCATACCCCTGCTGCTTCCAAGCGACTTTCAGCCACCTTCATTACTGTCCAACAATCGCAACCGTAAAGGAGAATTGACCATATGTATGTACACTTTGAACAAATGTATGTACATTTTTGTATACTAGCAGGACCTGTTAACCTGCACTGCCTGGTTGATGCATCCCCCCCCTCTCTCATAAAAAATTAAAGTACAGCTGTTGTTGGTGACTAACCCTCAACCTCTCATGTTAAGAATGGCTTTCAGAATAGACACCCCCAACCTCTCCACATTAAGAACGGCTTTCAGAATAGACACCTCTAACCGTTGAAAAGTACTTGTCTCTGACAAATTTAAATGAGATTTTCATAATCAGCATAGTCAAAAACCTATACAAGTTGTTATGTTAAAGAAAATTGTGGAGGTGGAGCTAATGTAAAAATTTACCCACAAAAAAAGTTATTGTCTTCTGTATAGAGTGATGCTAATTGGTTAATATATTTAATTTATTTATTTCTTTTTTTTTTTTCAGCATAGCTGTAATCTGTAGAAAGTGATGCTAATCAGTTAATATGTTTAATTTAGTTGTTTATTTTAGTAATGCCAGTTGATTAATTTTTAATTTTGTTTGTTTGTTTTTTTTTCAGCATGATTGTAAACTGTAGAGTGCAACAACGATCGGTTAATTTTGTTGGTTTTTTAATGACACCAATCAGTAATATGTTTCAATTTGTTTATTTTTCAACAACAACAATCGGTTAATATATTTAATTTAGTTAATTTTTTTACCATGATTTTCTTCTGTAGAGAACGACGCCATATTGTATAATTTCTGGGGCATTCACTTATTTATTGTAGAAGTGGATTCCAGAATATGCGAATAGTCAGGTATCAGCCAATCAAAATGGGCGGAATTGAGAAGGGATAATTTATTATTTTTGAATCAGGAAATGGAAAGATTATGTTATGTGTATGTATATAATAACCAGTTAATGGTGGTGCAAGCACAATATCATAGGAAAATATAGAATTTGACCCGGTCTCAACTGGTAGCAGTGTAGCACTAAATATTGAGAGAGTAAAAAAGGAACTTCTTCCTCTGTACACGTGACGATTGTGATGGTGTTGCTGATTGGATGTAACATAGCATTTTATTATCACAAGTGAATGTGGCAGAAATGGTGGTCATAAGCAACATAAGATAGTGCCTATCAGGGTAGATGTATTGAATTTGTATGTGGTATCTGTCTATATGCAGATGGAGATAATGTGATAATGACTAGTTTATTATTTTCAGTCTAAGAACTTATCAAATTTTCCAGTTCTTTTTTCTTTTATGCATCCTTTATTATTAATGACAGGCTTCTGTGCCATTAATGCAATTATTTCTACATTCTTTTCTTTATACAAGGTATCTTTGTTTACATTGATATTTGTCTTTGTAACATACAGGGTAGAACGATAAAGTTGTCACCCCAAAGAAAGCAACACTACAGCTTATTTTAGAAATTTTTATTGAAAAAAATCAATTCAAATGACTTGATTATGTAGTAGAGCTGACATCTATTCAATGTAGCCGTCTTCAGCCTCAGTCACCGCCTCGATATGGGTCCAGAACTGGGAGCATACCTTTTCCACAAGTGCCGTGGATGTTTGGCGGATAGTGGCGATCAAGCTGGTTTTGGTGTTGTGGGAGGTCATGTTGGTGATGTTCTTGACGTATGACCAAACAAAGTAGTCCAGCAGTTCAGGTCGGGGGAGGAGGAAGGCCAGTGAGAGAAGGGTACAAAGTCGTAGTACTCCTTCTGAAGCCAAGTTTGGGTCTAGTTGGACTTGTGGGCCAGTAGTGAGTCCTGCTGCCATACCCAGGATCTGCCAGCGCCCACCTGATTGCACCACAGGATCACCACACTTTTCAGCACATCCAGGTACACTTAGGTGTTGACTTTCAAGCCGACTTCAAAGATGTGAGGTGGCATGATGTGGCCCTCACTTGAAACCATACCAAAGACCATTGCCGGAAAAGTCATCCAATGGATTGAGTTGTGTCCTCAAGTGTTAAACCATACAGATTTGCATTTTGAGGGTGCTGGCAATGGACCTGTTATTATAACTTGAATCAGTAGAGAGCATGAATTGTACAGTGGCGCATCTCCGATTTTGCTCGATAAACATTGTGTCACTTTAAGACATGATAGAAGGCTCCTATTGTTCTTGGGATTTGTATACAACTGGCCAACTAGTAGATGGTCTGCAACGAAAAAAGAAAACCGGTTTTCATCAAAAGGAAATGGAATCATGTTGTCTTTTCTGGGGTGACAATTTTATCGTTCCACCCTGTATTTGTTAATGATAACATCTACATATGCGTCTACCATTAGTCTCTCATTCTTAGACAGGGTCCAAAAATAAGTGTCTCCAATCTAATAAGTTCTGCAATATCACAATATATTCTGTCCTATCACCTCAGTGTTGAATCACTGTGTTTGTTTTTAAATTACTTTAATGCGATATGCTCTGATGAACTCTTTGCACTTGTGCCCCCTCAATGTACATACTTACTCAATAAGCAGCGAAATCCCACAGTATTCACTGTTTTGGTCCTGTAACACTGGAAAGCCTTTTTCTCTAATACCTTCCTCTCTCGAACTGCTAGACATTGGAATTCCCTCACTGTTTCTTGCTGCAAAAAGTTTGTTTCTTTTTATTCAAAACCTCATAAAAATAAAACTATGGAAAAAACTATGGAAGCATTTTTTCGTCTGAGCTCCAATCCCTGGTCCCCTCTCGCAAATCTTTCACAAAAAACACCTGTCTAGCTGAAACCACTGTCAGTAATTTTCCCCACTCTTTATCTGTGCCTAAATCAAAATGTAGATTCCATGAACAAAGCTTCTTTTTTAGAAGTGCACGCCTGTGGAACTCTCTTCTGTTTGTCTGTTTCCCACCTGACTACAACTTGGATGTCTTCAAGTCCAACATAAACAAGTTCCTGGTGAACCGCCCCCTTAAGTAAGACACTTTATCAAATCTCCAATACTAACGATTACTATGATACTATCCCATTGATTACTGTACACGCAATAACCCTTATCCCCAAGTGGCCTCCGGGCCTTGATAAGTGGTGACTTCCTTATAAAAAAAAAGCATTTTTAATAGGAAATAAGTTACTGTTTGCTTTCATAAATCGACCCCATATTTTCATTGATAATCCAAAATATACAACACTATATTTTTTTTTCTGAATGATGATGATATCATCCGTAAACAATGATATCGCTTTAAGAATTTGATTTTCTATTATTTATTTATTTATAAACGAAAAAATTCTTGAATGACCTGATTGATATATGTGTGTGTGTTGGGGAATATGTTTATTCAATTATGTTTCAACCTTTATTCATGCCAATCCTTTTATTTATGAAGCTCGATGTATGTTAAATATAATTGCAGAGCATATACAAATAAATGACAAAAAGTCTATATTCCAAATTCCAAAATGTTGTTCATCTTACCGTTTATTTCTTTCAGCACGTTAAAAATGTTCAATTCTTGACGTCACCTGTTTTGTAGCACAGAAACAATCATATAATCTCAATTTTTTTAATATTGTCCATCCTGACTTCATCAGAAGAATTAATTTTAAAAAGAAGAGAAAAAAAGAATTTGGGCTTATTTACTTATATCTGAAAAAATCCAAAGAATAGTTGCAATTGTTTTTATGATATTTACACCGTGAGATATATGTAGTTATATATATATATCATAAAGTGACCTTATCTGTCCGTCTGTTTGTCTCTCTGTTTGTCTGTGTGCAGAACAGTCTCTATCAAACTACTTTGTCAATTTTTGGTTTACAAATTTGAAACTTGATATATAGAGGACTTAGACTCATGGAACAAATTCAATTTGCTATTTAACCGGTAAAAATAGCTGCTAAATGGTCAAAATAGAAAAATAATTGGAATTTGTTAGTTAACTATACATGCGCAAATATATGTTTAAACAACATTATTTTTTATGTTTTTATATGCATATTGAATTAGCTCAGCCTATCCATGTCTCTCTCTCTCTTTCATAAAAAACGGTTTGCTTTTTAAGGTTTCATCAATATTTTTTCCTTCAAAGTAGGAAGAAGATGATATCATAACAAACGAACATATACCACACTGCTCATCCCTAATTCCCCAAACTGAAGAGGTAATACCTAGGAGGAAGGTATCATGACAAAAGATCAGATACTGCACCACTCTCACCAAAAAAGAGAAGATAGTGCCTGGGAGGATGATATCATGACAACAGAGCTGATTCTACGCTATTCCCCCAAATTGAGCATTAAAGAATAGTCCTGGCTCCTTGCATCATCATCATCATAATCATTATTATTATTATTATTTTATTTTTTTTTACGTACTTCAACAGTTCTAAAGACATATTTATTCATTTCCGGAATAAAAATTCTCTGATGTCTATCTTTTTTATTCTTTTTCTTATTAAAGGGAGTCATGTTACATTGTGCGACTGGCTATCATCATCTACACTCACTGAACCCGAACCTAAAACCCTAATCAAACATAACTCATGGGTTTTACATTGTATCAGAACCTTACTCATAAATAGTTGAATGCAGAGTTATCTTCCCTTGTCAAGCAGTCATCATAAAAGCATGTCAGTAGGTATTCAAGTTTGTTTTGTTTTTTTACATAGGCGTCACCACTTACCAAGGCCGATAGGCCACTCAAGGATAAGGGTTAAAGAGTGTACAGTAGTCAAAAGGACAATATAGTAATTGATAGTAATGGAAGTTCGGTAAATTTGTTAACTTAAGTGGAACGGCTCATCAGAAACTTGTTCACGTTGGACTTGAAGACAACCATATTATAGACAGCTGGAAAGCAGGAAAACTGAAGACAATTCCACAGGCGTGCAGTTCTAAGAAAGAAGCTTTTATTATGGAATCTATGTTTAGGGTTAGGCACAGATAAAGAGTGTGGAGAATTATTGATAGTGTTTTCAGCTAGTCGAGTGTTTCTTGTGAAAGTTTGGCAAGGGGGGACCATAGATTGAAGCTCAGTCGAACACTTTCCATGAAAATAACGATAAAGCAGAGACAAACTCGCAACATCTCTTCTGTGAGATAGAGGTTGCAGCGAAGAGAAAAGGACATCTCCCACCAGGCCACGAAGTCTATTTTGAACCCTATCGAGGCAGGACAAGTCTTTTCTAGCAGCTCCTGCCTAGATGTGGCAACAGTATTCCATCCTTGTGTATGCATATTTATGAACAATAAAATTTCAAATCAACTTGAGAATATTTAAAGTAAAGCGTCTCTTAGTGTGAATGTGGTATTATGGTGACTGAAATGATTCTAGTTAGGAATAGGATAGACATTTGTTAGTATTTGTGACCAAGGATGACCAACGATATACATTTTCCACACACTTTTGATGGCTTCGTGCTTAATTTGTTTAACATGTAAATTTTAAAATATTTTCTGCAAATAAATATTTAAAAGTGTAGTATCTGTTCTGGTCTCGTTTAGAGGCGAGGAAATCCTTCTTGACTCAAGCAATTTTTTTTTATTCAAAGTGCCCCTTTTTGAACCCCCCTTTTGCAAGAGCTGCATTTTGTCCATGTAAAAATCGAGCTTCTGTCTAACTTTACCCTTGTGAAAAGTCAGGTAAGTAAGGAACTTTGGTCTGATATGATGTGTTTGTGTGTGTGTGAATGTGTGTGTATGTGTATGTATGTGTATGTGTCTGTATCTGTATGTGTGTGTCAGTATGTGTGAGTGGCTGGGAAGAGGTGAAAGTCAGAGGGTGCAAGGTCAAGAGAGTAGGGAGGATAGGGCAGGATTTCATAACCACACGCCCGTGCTTCTGATCTGGCGACATGTGAGTTGTGGACCGAAGCGTTGTCCTTTGCTGATCTTGCCCCGCCTCTTGATTTTGATAGCTTCCCTTAATTTCCTCAAAAGTGAAGCATAATAGGCTCATGTAATTGTGGTACCCTTTGCCAGGAAATCTGTCATTACTACTCCGTCCTGGTCCCAGAAGACTGTGAGCATGACCTTGCCAGCGAAGGGCTGCACCCTTACCTTCTTTGGAGGTGGTGAGTCCAAGTGCTTCCACTGCATTGACTGGGCTTTGGTCTCTGGATCATAGTGATGGACCCAGGTTTCATCCTGTGTAATCAGTCTCTTGAAAAACGTTGACTCATCTTCTTGGCACATCTCCAAATTCATCCTTGAACACTCGACACGTTCTCGCTTCTGGAATGGTGTGAGCAACCTGGGAATCCATCTGGCAGACACCTTATGCATATGCAAATGGTCATTAATGATAGTTTCCACAGACTCTGTATTAATCTTGACATCTTGGGCTATTTGGCGAATAGTAATGCGCCGATCTTCCAAAATGGCAGCCTCAACTTGACAGACAGATGCCTCATCAATGGCAGAAGGGGGGGAGGGCGACCAGGTCTGGGAGCTGTTCCCACAGACTTCTGGCCATGTTTGAATTCATGATGCCAGCGTTTTACAAGGTCATATGATGGGGCATTATCATCATAAGTTTCTTTCATTTTCTTCTGTGGTGTGCATCCTTTCAAATACAAAAACCGGATCACTGCTCGACATTCAACAGGCTCCATTTCACACCTGACTCAGTTCAAACACCTGTAAAACAGAAACCACAATTAGTTCGGAGCTGTAATTTGCCACATAACCCATAGAGATATAAATCATTGCACATGCAAAATTTCAGCTAGATTAGACAACTGTAAGTGGGTCAGGGGCATTACATATTGCACGCCCCTCGTATATACGTACACATTCACTGTATAAACAGTGATTTTGTTTAGTAAATTAAATTTTAGAAATTAGAATTAAAAATTAAAAATAAAAATGAAAAATAATCCCTTTAACTGTAATATCGGGTTCATTTATAATAGTGCTTTTTGGAAAAATTTAATTATTTTTTTTTAATTAAAAATAATAATAATTTAAATAGATATATTTTCTGAAGGAATTCAGGTAATTTAGGCTTAATAGCACAAGTGCATTTGTCGGAAGTATATTTTTGTTTTCATTTTCGGAAGCAAGTTATACCACAGCCCTCTAAGGTCGTGGTTATACAAGCAGAAATTGGGGATAATCTAAAATTAATATATAATATTCTAAACTAAATTATATTTTATTTGTGCATTATAAAAGTAACTATTGGTAAATTTTTACGACATGCCCCAGCGTATATAAACACACAAACCTTCCCATATTAAGAACGGCTTTCAGAATACCCCCCCTCCAACTTCGAAAGCTGTTCTTAACATGGGGAGGTTGGAAGGGTGTTTATTTTGAAAGCGATTCTTAACATGGGGTGGTTGGGGGTGTTTATACTATGCTGGGGCAGGTCTAAAAAAAAATACCAAAATATTTAATTTGGAAATAATAATTTGGAAATAATAATTTGAAAATAATAATTTGGAAATAATAATTTGAAAATATAGAATATAACATCTTATTTGTAAATTTAAACATAATTTATCTTGAAATATTGTTGCTTAATTTTTAACAATTGCAATTAAATTAAACAAATGTTTCGTTTTTTTAATGTTTTCTGTTGTGATAGTTCGTTATTTTATTGAACTTGTTTCAAATTACCTGAAAAATTTGTTTAGAAAACAAGCATTGATTTTGGATTATCTTCCCTTTTCGCTAGTATAACTCTTCAAAAGAATTAAAACAAAAATACTTCTGGCAAGCTAAGTTACACATGCTGGCCGATTTAATTATAAACAAACAAATAATTAGAAAAAATAAATAAATAAAATTAATTAAAATAAAAATTGTTGTTAATTAAAAATTAAATAAACCCATTAAGAAACGGTGTTACTGTTAATTTCAAAAGGTTATTACTGTTAAAATAAATATATATCCATGAATACATCTTTTAAAACCATTTTTTTTGTGTATGCATTTTTCAATTTATTTTATTTTATTTCTTTGGTGCTTATTCAGAATTGCCTTTATGACAGAAATTAAAAGTAACGAAATACAGAAGCATTTATATAATATACGTATCAGTCAGGGAATGAAGATGGCATATTCCAAAAATTATGTAATTTGACCGCGTAGTTATTTTTATTGAAGAAAAGCAAGAGTTTTGGAGACCTTTTCTTAAAATTAAACGTCTAGACATGTATGATTCTTTTTAAGAAAAGGAATGCTAGTTTAATCAGTCATAATGAAGGCGTCTTTCGGTATTTAAATTATGTCAAAACATCCACATGTTTTATGCAATCAGAAATACTGAATTTGCCGATTGAAGGCCAAATATGAAAGGGGGGGGGGCAAGGCCTTTTCAGCTGTTTGTAATCCGACTACAAGTTAACGTAGATATGTTCTTGAATGTTTTATGTTCAGTTTCATTAAAGATAATCTTGGTTAAATTTGTTGATAAAGACCTAGTCTGAAGTAAAAATAAAGATTTAATTTTAAAATCTTATCTATATATTATAAGTCGTTTAATTTCATTTTTTGTAATAAATAATTTTACCAAGAACTCATCATTAGTTTTAGTTTGGTTTCGATTATAGCTGATGTCATTAAAGTCATTTTTTAATAAATTATTTTACCAAGAATTCTTCATAAGTTTTAGTTTCAGTTATAGCTGATGGCACTTAAGTCATCCATGTCTTTAATAAATAATTTTACCAAGAATTCTTCATAATTTTGATTTTGGTTTGGATTATAGCTGAAAACACTCCAGTAATCTATTATTTTATAATTTTATCAAGAATTCTTCATAAGTTTTGGTTTCGGCTTCAATTATAGCTAAAAGAACTCTCTCTCTCCCTCTCTCTCTCATATATATATATATATATATATATATATATATATATATATATATATATATATATATATATATATATATATATATATATATATATATATATATATATATATATATATACATATATATATATACATATATATATATATTTTTTTTTTTTTTAAAGTTTTGGTTTCAGTTTCAATTCAAGCTGATGCACCCAAGTCATATGGATATATATATATATATTTTTTTTAAATTGCAACTTTATAATATATATATTTATAAGTTTTGGTTTCGGTTTCGATTATAGCTGATGGCACTCAAGTCATCTATATTTTTTTATAAATAATCTAGAATTCTTCATGAGTTTTGGTTTTGGTTTCAAGTATGGTTGAAAGAACTCAAGTTTATATATATATATATATATATATATATATATATATATATATATATATATATTTCTTCAGCGGTGAAAAAAACCAGACTAGAGTGCTCAATCTATAGCCAGAGCAGTATATAGGAAATTTATTGCTGTAAGTCCAGAATGAACTTACATATTGTTTCTACTAGGAAGATAATCTCTGAAGATGAGGAGAGATCCGACCACCTTCGTCAGAATTCATAGAGTCCATCTTAGCTAAATATATTGAAATAGCTTAGTTACATTGAAAAATTAGGGTTAAGAGCATGTATAAAACAATTAATTATAGAGAGGAATTTCTTTTATGGTAATTTAAAGGGAAATGTTTACAATTGACCATAAGTCTGAAAGGTCCATTAGCCATTAGTAGTAATAGTAGTAGTAGTGGTGATGATGATGATGATGATGATGATGATGATGATGATGAACAGTGATAAGGTTTTGTACATAAGTGAAGGGAAATCATTAGTAGGGAATTGAGAGGAAATTCTATTTCTATAATATATATATATATATATATATATATATATATATATATATATATATATATATATATATATATATATATATATATATTTATGCCTATAGAAGCATGTACATAAATATATATATTTGTCTTATAAGTATATTGTGGAACCAAATGTAATGGATTAATGTGGCATAGTATTATTCAGATTTGAAGCACATTGAGGTTCAAAGTTGATAAAATGTTGATACTAAAACGAAAGTTTTGTTTTAAATAATTACTTTTAGTTTATAGAATAATTTTTAGATTGCTGAGACGTTTTTTTTTTTTATAATGCGCACAGTTTAAGAAGGTTGCTTGTTTTTTTTGTTGAGTAACTTATCCCTATCTTTAAATGTTATAATATATAAGTTTTCAGTAAGACATAAATAACAAGTTGAGTTAAGGGAGAAACATGTTTTAACTTTTCTCAGGATATTCGACTTAACAGTTGGTGCTAAATTTAATTCAATTAGTTCATTATAATATATAGTAAGTGATGTTTTACATTTATAGTTTGGATTCTAAAAGGAGCATTTATGGTTAGAGAACCTTTCCTTCAAAGTGTTACCAGCCATCTATAATATAAATCTCACCTTTCTATTTAAATGTATATATTTATACATGTATGTATGTATGTATGTGGTGGTCAACGTCTAGTGTGGACACGTGTTAAAATAGCTTAGTTAAATATATTGAAGTAGCTTAGTTAAATATATTGAAGTAGCATTGTAAAATATATTAAAGTAGCTTAGTTAAATATATTAAAGTAGCTTAGTTAAATATATTGAAATAGCTTAGTTAAATATATTGAAGTAGCATTGTAAAATATATTAAAGTAGCTTAGTTAAATATATTGAAGTAGCTTAGTTAAATATATTGAAATAGCTTAGTTAAATATATTGAAATAGTTTAGTTAAATATATTGAAATAGCTTAGTTAAATATATTGAAATAGCTTAGTTAAAAATATTGAAGTAGCTTAGTTAAAAATATTGAAGTACCTTAGTTAAATATATTGAAGTAGCTTAGTTAAATATATTGAAATAGCTTAGTTAAATATATTGAAATAGCTTAGTTAAATATATTGAAGTAGCATTGTAAAATATATTGGAGCAGCTTAGTTAAATATATTGAAATACCTTAGTTAAATATATTGAAATAGCTTAGTTAAATATATTGAAGTAGCTTAGTTAAATATATTGAAGTACCTTAGTTAAATATATTGAAGTAGCTTAGTTAAATATATTGAAATACCTTAGTTAAATATATTGAAATAGCTTAGTTAAATATATTGAAGTAGCTTAGTTAAATATATTGAAGTAGCTTAGTTAAATATATTGAAATAGCTTAGTTAAATATATTGAAGTAGCTTAGTTAAATATATTGAAATAGCTTAGTTAAATATATTGAAATAGCTTAGTTAAATATATTGAAGTAGCATTGTAAAATATATTGAAGCAGCTTAGTTAAATATATTGAAATAGCTTAGTTAAATATATTGAAGTAGCATTGTAAAATATATTGGAGCAGCTTAGTTAAATATATTGAAATACCTTAGTTAAATAAATTGAAATAGCTTAGTTAAATATATTGAAGTAGCTTAGTTAAATATATTGAAGTACATTAGTTAAATATATTGAAGTAGCTTAGTTAAATATATTGAAATACCTCAGTTAAATATATTGAAATAGCTTAGTTAAATATATTGAAGTAGCTTAGTTAAATATATTGAAGTAGCTTAGTTAAATATATTGAAATAGCTTAGTTAAATATATTGAAGTAGCTTAGTTAAATATATTGAAATAGCTTAGTTAAATATATTGAAGTAGCATTGTAAAATATATTGAAGCAGCTTAGTTAAATATATTGAAATAGCTTAGTTAAATATATTTAAGTAGCTTAGTTAAATATTTGAAATAGCTTAAATATATTGAAATAGCTTAGTTACATATATTGAAACAGCTTAGTTAAATATATTGGAGTAGCTTAGTTAAATATATTGAAGTACCTTAATTAAATATATTGAAATAGCTTAGTTAAATATATTGAAGTACCTTAATTAAATATATTGAAATAGCTTAGTTAAATATATTGAAGTACCTTAATTAAATATATTGAAATAGCTTAGTTAAATATATTGAAGTAGTTTAGTTAAATATATTGAAGTAGCTTAGTTAAATATATTGAAGTACCTTAATTAAATATATTGAAATAGCTTAGTTAAATATATTGAAATAGCTTAGTTAAATATATTGAAATAGCTTAGTTAAATATATTGAAGTACCTTAATTAAATATATTGAAATAGCTTAGTTAAATATATTGAAATAGCTTAGTTAAATATATTGAAGTAGCTTAATTAAATATATTGAAGTAGCTTAGTTAAATATATTGAAGTACCTTAGTTAAATATATTGATGATGATGATGATTATGATGATGATGATGATGATGATGATGAACAGTGATAATGTTTTGTACATAAGTTAAGGGAAATCATTAGTAGGGAATTGAGAGGAAATTCTATTTCTATAATATATATATATATATATATATATATATATATATATATATATATATTTATGCCTATAGAAGCATGTACATAAATATATATATTTGTCTTATAAGTATATTGTGGAACCAAATGTAATGGATTAATGTGGCATAGTATTATTCAGATTTGAAGCACATTGAGGTTCAAAGTTGATAAAATGTTGATACTAAAACGAAAGTTTTGTTTTAAATAATTACTTTTAGTTTATAGAATAATTTTTAGATTGCTGAGACGTTTTTTTTTTTATAATGCGTACAATTTTAGAAGGTTGCTTGTTTTTTTTGTTGAGTAACTTATCCCTATCTTTAAATGTTATAATATATAAGTTTTCAGTAAGACATAAATAACAAGTTGAGTTAAGAGAGAAACATGTTTTAACTTTTCTCAGGATATTCGACTTAACAGTTGGTGTTAAATTTTATTCAATTAGTTCATTATAATATATAGTAAGTGATGTTTTACATTTATAGTTTGGATTCTAAAAGGAGCATTTATGGTTAGAGAACCTTTCCTTCAAAGTGTTACCAGCCATCTATAATATAAATCTTACCTTTCTATTTAAATGTATATATTTATGCATGTATGTATATATGTATGTATGTGGTGGTCAACGTCTAGTGTGGACACGTGTTAAAAGCACACAGATGTCTTAGCATCATACTGTGCTTCTCCCAGACAAATCAACCCCACGTGCACGTCATGACCACTGCCACGCAGACGGGGCTCTGATGAATGGCGAGTGCCCTGTCCCATATAACTGGACCTCCACTGCTTTGTGGGCCAAGGTTCTTTTAACCAAAGGCTAAGGGTGAGGTAACCCTCACAGAAACCTCCAGAGGAGCTTAGGCTCTGTAAGCTGTGGCATACATGACCCACCGGTGTGTGGTATATGCTCTGGTGCCCAACAACCTAAGTCCCAGTCATGGATCAAATGGCATTTTTTTTTTTTTTATTATTCAATTTTCACCCCAAACAAGGCACAGTGCCACTTTGAAGCAGGGGGCTACTATCAGGGACTTAATTAGCGGAGTCATTATGAAGGGAGATGAGTAGGAAGATGTTTGTTAACATTACACTTGAACTTCTGCATATCATTGAAGTTGGGAAAGCAGAATCCCGGAAGGGAGTTCCAAAGACCCGCAGTTCTGGGGAAGAAACTATTGGAGTAAAAGGCTTTCTTGCACCTAGGGATCTCTACTGTAAAGGGATGAGACTTAGTAGCTTGTCGGGTTTGTCGGGGGTAGTTACGTCGGGGAGGTACAAGTGTTTGCAGTTCCTCAGAGCATTCACCATTGAAGTATTTGTAGAACAGGCAGAGGGATGCAACATCTCGTCGATGGGACAGAGGCTGAAGCTTAGATGACAGTTCAGGACCTATCAGGTTGGCGACTCTCTTTTGAACCCTGTCCAGGAGCGAGAGACAAGAAGCAGATGCACCAGCCCAGATGTGACAACAGTACCATACATGGGCGAATGGTTGCTTTATAGAGGTATAGGATACTGTCAGGCGTAAGTAGTTTTCTAGCACGGTAGAGGGAGCCAACCTTCCTTGCAGCAGCCTTGGCAATGCTCTCAATGTATCTATTCCAGTTCATATTCCCTGTAAACGTTAGGCCGAGGAGTTTAAAAGAAGTACTTTCAGGTAATGTGTTCTTGGCCATTGCTATTGGTGGTAGAGAAGGTTTCTTGTAGTTATTGAAGGAAACAAGCTTAGTCTTAGCAGCATTGAATGTGACCAACCATTTTTGTCCCCATTCCACTATGGATTGGAGGTCATCCTCTAGTGTTTCTGCCATTTCCTTGGATATGCGTTCATTTGTTTTCCCCTCATATCTGTTATAGAGAGTGGTGTCATCGGCAAATATACCCATCTCCGAAACAATTTTATCAGGGAGGTCGTTTATGAATATCAGGAATAATAGAGGTCCAAGGATAGACCCCTGAGGTACTCCCGCATTTATGTCGTATTGTTTGGATGTACAACCGTCGAGGACAACTTTGATTTTTCTATTACTTAAGAAGGATTTAATTACATTATGAATTCTTCCAGTGATGCCATATGATCTAATTTTCCTTAGAAGACCATCGTGCCTACCCTGTCAAAAGCCTTAGATATATCGAGGGCCACCGCTCTACCCTCCCCTGTTTTATCCAATGAAAGGTATATACGTTCAGAAACTACAGTTAAGATATCTGCTGTTGAACGAGCTTGCCTGAATCCATATTGTTTGTCAGTCAGGAGTTTAGCAGCTGTTAGGTGCTGGACTAGGGCTTGATTAACCAAGGACTCAAATATTTTGGCAAAAAGCGGGAGGAAGCTAATGGGGCGATAATTTAGTGGGTCAGTTCTTTCACCACAGCCTGGACCTGGTCATCAGCAGATGTGCAGGACTGTAGAAGGTTCATAGAAGTGACCGTCCGGCACGTGTTGCTAATGGCGCTCATGTCTGCCTCATTTGAGCCAGAGATATATTAAGTAATGGCAATACTCGAGAACGAGTTTGCTGCCATCATGTATGTATGTACGTATGTATGTATGTCTCGTAAAAACTTTCAACAGAGGCAATGGATCCTGACGAGATTGGTATTATTTTGAAGCTCGACGTCTTAGACGACAAATATTGAAAAATTGGCCCAAAACTTTCATTTCTTCACCCTAAACTCGGCCGTTTTGTATAGGAGAGGTCGATTTTTTTAGCAAGTCATCACCATTGGATTGACTTTGGTTAATTTCAGCGCTTTTGACTTCCGATTGCGTCATGGAGACATCAACTAAGACGTTAGATTTTCTTTTACTTTCTTTTCCGCCTTCGTATCAAGGGTTCGAGCCTGCCTGCCTACTACCATTTTTTTTTTTAAAACACCTCTCTTCACCCTGGCTGCCTACTGTTGTTTGGATTTCCTCCCACGCTACTACCATTTTTTTTTTTAACACCTCTCTCCACATTCACGGGTTCAAGCCTACCTGCCTAGTACAACTTTTTATTTTTTGCTCAACACACATTTCCAAACACCCGGGCAACGCCGGGCACCCAGGCTAGTGCCAATATAAAATTTATTGATATTTGGGTACTTTTTGGTCACTATATACTACAGAGTTTATTAAACAATTCCTATTAAGTGGATATCCGCTTTTATTCAAGCAGTTACAGGATATATTTAATCTATTTGTGCGTGATGCATTTGTATTGTTCAGAATTTTCCTATTGCGTTTTTTAATTATTTTTTTCTAAATTATCTTTACAACTATTACTCACAGAAAACAATACAGCTTTATTTCAACACTTTTATACGAAACAATAACAAAATAAAGAATTTCTTAATTTATTTTTTACATTTCTAAATATGTATGAATTCGTGTTTCGTTTCATGCTTGGTGGTTTCCGTTCCGTATTTTCATCAACTGTATCCATTTCCGCTGTCTTTGTTTATGAAGTGCAATTGTTGAAGAATGCCAAGCTTAAAATAGCTGACCTGTTTACGAAAAAACAAAATGCATTCTGGTAGATTAAATTTCATATTAAATCATTTTTAAAAACCAGGTTTTAAAATAGTTTATTTCCAGCTAGTGTATTTTTTTAAATTATTATTTTAACAAATAGTTAATTAATATTGAGCAATGAAATTAAAAACGTGCAAGTCACGTACAGGCGAGAATAACGCATACGCACGAGAAGTTGTCTCATACTATTAAGATAGAAATTAATAATTTAGAGAATTAGTCTCTCTTCACTATCGCTATATTACTGAAAATATGAATCACGCACTCTTTATTTTATGTATGTGTGTGTGAGAGAGAGAGAGACAAGGTGGGGGGGCGAGCTAAATGAAAAATAATGTGTAAGTCGTAAGTCACGTAAAAGCGAGAAACACACACACATACACGGATAAGTTATTTCATAAATTCATTAATATTGAAAAAGAGATGAGTACCCCTATCCGTTAGATCGCTATGCTAGAAAAAATATGAACCATGTACTGTACTCTTTATTTTATAAATGTATGTATATATGTGTGAGAAAGGAGAGGGAGAGAGTAAATGGTTGTGAAAACCGAGTTTTTATTGATTTTTCACGTTCAACTAAAATAAAATAAAACTGCGCTAAGAAACGCGTGTGCGCGCGTGCGTGAACACGTGCGCGATTGCGTATGCTGCGTTCTTCCCTTTGATTATTGACTGTGTAAGCAGAAGTGCGCGCGTGCCAGTGTGGAAGAGCAAATTTGTGTATGTATAAATTGTCAATAATCTATTTATACACGCATATCACAGCATACGCATAAAGACATAAGCATCATATAAAAATGTATCTATCTATATATACATATACATACACACGCATTTACAATTATCCAATCTCCCCCTCCCTCCACACTTCCTTCCTTCCCCCCTAACCCAAACCTCGCCGCCTTTTTTTAGTTTAACCTTTCTATTTTTTTTTCTTTCTTTCTTTTATTATACGCTAACAACAAATCAAAAACGGCTTTATTACTAGCGAGGCCTCCTATTTTTTTAATTTTTTTTTTTATTTATTACTACTTCGTTTTCGTTTGGTCCGTCCAGGAAGTTCCCCAAAAAAAGGACAAAAATGATTTTGACGTAAAAAAAAAAAAACGAAAGAAAAAAAAAGTAAGTGCTGTTATGTGTGTGTGTGAGAGAGAGAGAGAGAGAGAAGGAAAGAAAAAATACGTAAAAAAAAAAAATCTAGACTTGTGTTATAAAAAATATCACCGTGCCGTTATATATATATATATATATATATATATATATATATATATATATATATATATATATATATACTTCAATGACACATTTAAAGTTAGCGTTAAAAGTACACGTTACATGCAAGAAAATAACAATTCACATTTAAGTCTGGTCACTGAGTTGAAGTTCGTTAAATTGGTGTTTATTTATTTTGGTAGCCACCACCCAAAGTTATCTCTAAAAAAAAAAAACTTGTTCAAGACCACACACTGTATATATTGTGACAAATGTATAAATATAGTCAATCCTTGCTTTTATAACTCAAGCTGACACACACACACACACACACATATATATATATATATAATTTTTACTTATTTAAACACCTGAATATAATCACTTTTATCTTTTGAACAACGTATTTAAAATTACGCCAATAAAAAAAAAACAACAACAACAACAAAAAATAAATTTGAAAATCGTCCTTAATGACATGGTTTTAAAAATGGAACAATTTAAGTAATTGATTTCATTATGTAAAAAAAAAAAAAATGAAAAGCTTTGTGAAATGTTTTTATCCAGCCGCTGTAAAAAGGTAGATTTCACGAATTTATCATATATCACTTTTATTTAAAAAAAACAACAAAATATCAAATTCTTTGCCACAATTTTTTTTTGTAAATCTGTTTACAGATGTTTGTTTTTCTAGTAAATTTGTAAGCCATTATTATAAATAAGAGCATCATCGTAAAATACGGCACAAACATCTTTTTGTGATAATATTGATTTTTTTTTTTCGTTTTTAGTTTTAAAACTAACCCTAACTAATTATTACCACACGATCTTTCTTTGGAGTTGGGGGAACAGTTTATACAGTTTGTTGTGGCGTTTCAATCTATTTATAAAGGGTTCGAAAATAACTCCTCAATGTTTTTTTAATATAGAACACGGGAAATCCCTGACTAACGAGGTCGGTGGCCCAAAAGTGAGGGTTCATATGATTGCCCTCATTTTGTGATCATTTTTTTTTTGTTATATCAAATAATATCATGTTTTGATCACAAAATGATCAAATAGTATAGATGATTTTTTTTAATGGAAAATATTCGATATTTTCCGTATTTCGTCTTGCAAAATCGATATTGAAACAACAAACATTTTTTCTTTTCTCTCTCACCTTGTAAAATTTTTTTCGTTTTTAGGCATTATCTAAAATATAGCTTAATGGTTGATAGTGTTCACGAACGAAAATCGAAAGTATGTAAAACATTTGAAAGGTGATGCTTAAAGGTACCGAAGAGAGAGAGAGAGAGATCGGTGATGAGGATGTTGCATGTTTGAGAACCTCTATTTCTCCGTGAAAATGATCCCTGTCTTTTTGTCCGCCTTATTTAAATTATGTATCTTTAATATAAAAAAGAACAGTTTTTTTTTCTAATTTATATTTATTTTGTATAAATTTTTATTGCATATATATATATATATATATATATATATATATATATATATAGGATATAGATTTGTGATATAGTTATTATATATAGATATCTAAAAAGCGATCCGAGTTTAGTAGCATGTGCGTGTTTTTTTTGTTGTTGTTTTTTAAATAATAAATAAATAACGAACGATGGATTTTATTTTTAAATCGAAAATATACATAAATGAATAATGAGTATATTTTTCCTTGGGATTAAAAAAAGTTTTTTTTTTTTTTTTTCTTTAAGTGTGTTGTTTTTTATTTTACTATTTTAAGTCATTAAAAAAAAATGCGGCGGACATTTTCTTTTTAACTTTAACAACAAGAGCGTATAAGAATTAAAAAAAAATTATTTGTGAAATCGGAAAATAAATACGTGTGTCTAGTCATTTGTTTTATTGATTACTTTTTTAAACTGTTATGATTAGTATTAAATTGTAAGATTTTTTTTTACGGAAAATAAAGCATCTTTTCGTCTCCTGTACTATTGAAATAATCGAGAAAAAAAAAACATCTTCAATTAAATCATACTTTTTTTTTATTTATTTTTTTTTAACGTAAAATTTAGAAAAAAAATACATAAAATAAATATTTTGGATAATGATTGTATGAGTATTTCGGATTTATTATTTAGGTTATGGGATTTCGGTAACCATGTTATACAATTTAAGTGTTTAGAAATTATTATTTTTTATATTTAAATAAATACCTCGCCCTTTTATTTGAATATTTTATCGTTTGCAACAATATTGATTTTTTTTTTTTAATAACAACAATGAGGGGGTGGGGGTTAATCTATGAATCACGCACATAATTTTTCTCTTTAATTAGTTTTTCAAATCTCGCTAGTTCGTAATTTTAGTACTTATGTACTTTTCTAACCGTTATTATTTAGAACGCCATTCTTAATATGGGGAGGGAAGGGTATTTTCTAACTATTTGTCTACTTTCACTTAACAATTTAATAATATATATATATATATCGTAAAACTTGAATTTAATTTGAAAATACGATTTGAAAAAATAGCGCGGTAACAAAAGTGCATACACACCGTAATTTTTAATGTTACACGTAGTGTAGTAGCTGTTCAATGTCAATCGGCAATCATCCTCCCATGCATAACCTCCACCTTTTGAAAGTGGGAGGTCTTATTGACAGTTTTCCATGAATCTCCCTCAATCATAAGGGATTGCCGATCTATACAGGTGTTATCACCTAGAGTATCCCCATCACTATTTTATTCATTTATTATTTTTAAGAATTGAATTCATCATTACAGTAAAAATCGACCATGCGTCTAAAAGTACCCTCGTGGGGAGTCATATAAATGGGAGAGCATTATTACAGAGGAACTTATCGGAACCATTTTTTAACAAACTCCTCATCCCTCACCCTTAACATTGCTCAATGCTCCACATATTGACAACAACCAGAACCACTGTCTCCCCAGCAGGTATTTTCCAACGACCCCCCCCCCCTTGCAAGAGTGCTTGTTGGTTTATTCCAGTAGTCGACATAGCACACGACAATAACAAAACAGGCAAACGAAAACTAAATAAAAATGAGATTAGTACAAATAATAATAATAATAATAAAAATACTATTATCGTGAAACATTTAAATTTCAATATTTGTCTCACCCGTTTTTGAAAGCTTGCCTTACTCTTTTGCCTCTCTTGTCAGGTTAACAACAACAACAACAACAACAGAGAGTGTGTGTGTGTGTGTATGTATATATATATATATATATATATATATATATATATATATATATATATATATATATATATAATGTGTGTGTGTGTGTGTGTGTGTGTGTGTGTGCCCGGGATTGAACGATGATCAATAAATGTCTCACACTCCCATATTTTATTGTTAATCGGTGAAATCGCCCATTTTTCAATTAATCGATTAAGTGCCTGCTCTAGTTGGGGACCCACCACGGTGTACCGGGAGGAGGCTTCACATGCCTCTCAGCAGTGACTTAGTTCACAATACATCGTAGTTTACATTGCACTGTAGAGACTCTACTTTTGATTTTATGAAGTTATTTTTATATAATGACGAATTAAAGTTTAAAATTCAAAAGTCAAGTATCATGGTTCAGTTGTGCTTTAAACGGAAACAGTCATTCGAACGTGCCTCTGTCATATCAAAGAACCTACTGTTGATTTTATAATCAACAGTAGGTTCTTTGCTATGACAGGGGTGCGTTCAAAATAAAAAGCTTTCCGTTTGTGTGGTAATAAAACTTCTAAAATGCACTTGTGATGTTAGGTTGTATAAGGGTGTTAACTTTAGTCAAAATCGTATGTTTCTTCTTTCATCGGATTTTTTCGATTATCGATACTTATTGAAGTCATTTCAACACAAAACCTATGTAAGAACACTGCCAGGCACATAAAGTACATTTTTTTTTAAACTTAAAAAAAATCGGCCCAGCCGTTTAGGAGTCCATAGGGAACACACGCGCGCACACACACACACACACACACAAATTTCCTTTTATATACAAGTATATATATATATATATATATATATATATATATATAGAGAGAGAGAGAGAGAGAGAGAGAGAGAGATAAAAAAGTAAAAAAATAGAATATAACTTATATATATACACATGCACTATTATATAAAAGGAACTTTGTGTGTGTGAATTCGTTCCCTATGGACTCGGAAACAGCTGGGCCAATTTTTTTATATTTCACACGAAAGTACTTGATGCGTCTGGAAGTGTTCTTACATAGGTCTTGTATCTGAATGCTTGTGTTAAGTATAAAAAATAAATTACTGAAAAAATCGGATTATAGAAGGAAGTTCGAGTTTTACCAAAGTTAACACTTTTATACAACCTAACATCACAAGTGCATGTGAGAAGTTTTATCGCCACACAAACAGTAGATTCGCTGCAGTGCAATGTAGACTACAATATATTCTGGACTAAGTCACTGTGTGGAGGCATGCAGAGCTTCCTTCCGGTACATTGCGAGAGGTGGGGGGGAGTCCCTTACTAGAGCAGGCAATCAATCGATTTGATTACAAAATATGCGATTTGACCAATTTTAATGACAATAAAAGGATGGAGGGGGGTGAAGCATTTGTTGATCCTCATTCAATCCGGGACAACATTGGGTTTCCCTGCTAGTACAAAATATACATTGATATCGTATTAATAAAAAGAAAGAAGAAGATAAGAGCAAAATGAAAATCCAAAAGACATAATTTAAAAGCGGGGAATCATCCAGTGATTTATATTATCATTTTTTTCAATATAAACCTCTTTACTTCAATATTATTATCCTCATGGATAGAACTAAAGACACTTATTATTTTGATGTTTTTTTTTTTTAATGAAAATCGCCTCAGACAAGACATAAAGCCACTTGATGTAAGAAACTAAAAAAAATTACTACTTCAAAGTCAAAAACTTTCCAATGATAAGTGTTAGATGAAATAGATTACTTCTTCCCTCTTTGTCAGAAACATCGTTTATGGAATGTGAGGACTAAAGAAAAAAACAATGGAAGTGAGATTTTAATTTACATTATCAGGGAAACCCAACATTGCCCAGGATTGGACGAATATTTCACACTTTTAATACTTTTATTGTCATCGAAATCTGTGAAATCCCCCATTTTTCAATCTAATTGATTGCCTGCTTTAGTTGCATCTGTAGGAAGCTTCACATGACCCCCCCCCATTATGATTTAGTCCACAATACATGGTAGTCTACATTGCACTGTAGAGAATCTATGGTTAATTTTATAAAAATATTTCTATAGATAACAGCTTGAATTAAAGTTTAAAATGCAAAAGTCAAGTATTATGGTTTAATTGTGCTCTAAACAGAAACATCTATTTCGAACGCACCCGTTTTATCAAAGAACCTACTGTTAATTTTATATACCAGACCCTTCTGTTGTGTGGTGGTAAGGGGTATGCCTATTAATGTTCACTTTACTGTGCATCAGTTCTTTTGAGGGGGGTTTATAAAAACAGAGCAGAACATACCTTTTATATCTTCTTCGCATCTTTTGACTCTTGTGTCCTCGAGTGGCTTATGTCTCAATGTCAGCTCACCTGGAACAAAAGCTCTTTCATACATAACAGCAGATGCAAGTCTCATTTCTTTGGACGATTCGAACTTTATTCAGCTTCACGGTTGAAGTCGCGTCCCTGTTCTCTACTCATCCTTAGAAGGAGGGGGGGAATTTTGCTATCTGTTAACCTGCCATCCCTCCGCATCTCTCACCACTCTCACGAGAAGTCTTCCATCTTCTTGGAATTGCAACACTCTAGACTGTTGAACTCGAACTGTGGACTCTAAACTGCCTAGAAAACACATGTGCATTCCTATTTATTTTAAAGTATATGTGTGGGGAGGCACCCCCTGTTACCCGGCACACATTCAAAATGCACTGACCTGCCTCGTGACCTTTGCTAACATGCAGGTGCACTCGTTGCCAAGGGGAGTCAATGGGTTTGAAACCTGTCAGCCTCAATCCTTCAACCTCTGTGTACTCAACTTAGAACACAAACCAGTTGTGTTCAACTCAGTATTGCGTTAATCCGGTTATTGCCACACAACGCTTCTACTTGTGATTTTAGACTGTATTTGATCAAATCTGGTTGGTCCTTCTTTAATATGATTTTTTTGATTTTCGATAGCTATCGGTGGCATTCTAATACAAAACTTATCTAAGAACACTTCAAGACACATAAAGTACATTGGTGTAAAAAAAATTTTTAAATTGACCCAGCCATTTCAGACTCCATAGAGAACGAATTCATAGGCACACACATAAACAAAATGCTTTTTATATACAGGGTGGGGCAGAGCAACTGGCTTATTTATTTTTAATCGACATTCTAAATAAGCAAGTTGCTCTGTCCCACCCTGTATAAGTAGACACACAGTATGTAAATTAAACAATAACACTGAAAAAAAATGGTTACTGATTCTTGTAATACTCCAAGAGATATCAATAAATATTAGAGAGTAGTTGAATCAACCTAAAGTGGGAGGAGTCAAAAGGAATATATAGATAATTGAGAAATGACTGACTTTTTCAGTTAATTACAAATTACAACTAATTTGAATAATTAAGATGTAGTTTAAGCTGAACGAAGTAATTTTTCAAATAAATTATGGCAAAGTATGTTATTATATTGTCAATAATCTATATAATTATAAAACTCAAATGACCTTGTAACAATGTATGTAACCCACTTTCCGGTTTACGACATCCGGTTGCGCATGACCTGCGCACTGAAATATTAACGTTATTATTTCAAAATTATTATTTAACATGGGAAGAGTGGTGTTTAAAATAACTTAAACGTAATACAGAAATGAAGGATGTAAAAAAAAATTATTTGGATAATTTAAACGCGAAAAAAAACAAACAAAAGAACAATTGGGACGCTGAAATATTAATGTTATTATTTCGAAATTATTATTTAACATGGGAAGAGTGGTGTTTAAAATAACTTAAACGTAATACAGAAATGAACGATGTAAAAACAAAAATTATTTGGATAATTTAAACGCAAAAAAAAAAACAAATAAAAGAACAATTGGGACGCTGAAATATTAATGTTATTATTTCGAAATTATTATTTAACATGGAAAGAGTGGGATTTGAAATAACTTAAACGTAATATATTGCAGATATACCAAAATTTGAATTTAACTATAATAAGTATTATGGTATCTGTTCAGTGCACATTTACCTATAAGTATGGCTAACCACTTATAATTCAGTAACTGTAAATTTTTTTTTTCAAAAATAATCAATTATAATAAACAGAACGACTCATAGAAATCTATTTATATTCTTTTTTCATTTTAATATACTTTCATAGAAATGTTTCCGTTATGTCAAAAAAACTATTTTCTTTACGTCACAAGCGTCACGCTCATACATGAATTCCATAGCTAATATAAGATACTGACCCAACGGGTCACGGGTAGTCTAGTATAATATAACAATAACAATAATGGTTAATGGGCCGAAATCAGAAGCTCACAATATTAATGCTGGAGTCCCTTAGGGTCCATCCTGGGTCCAATTCTCTTCCTGATCTACATTAATGATCTTCTAAATCACATCCTTAGATCATTCGTAGACATTTTTGCTGATGACACTACCATCTATGGCAGTACATCAAAGGCTATAAACGACCAAGTTCTCTCTGATTCTCTCTCCTCTGATCTTGAGCACGTGGTACAATGGGGAAAAAAGTGGCTGGTTACTTTTAATGCATCTAAAACCAAACTTCTATCTTTACATCATCAATGTTTGGATTTCCGTCTGGCATCAATTGAAATGAATGGCTCTCGTCTTGGGCAGGCTCCATGTTTTGACAAGCTTCTGGGCTTGACCTTTACTCCTAATCTAAAATGGAATACGTACATCAAATTTATTGCCAAGGTCACTGAAAAAATGATGGGACCCTTCTATCGATCCAGTAGATTTCTACCTGCTGATGCAATTCTCTATCTATATAAGAGCCAGGTACGTCCAAGGATGGAGTATTGCTGTCACATCTGTGCAGGAGCTGCTAGAAAAGCCTTATCCCGCCTTGACAGAGTTCAGAATAGACTTTGTAGCCTAGTGGGAGATGCCCTTTTATCTTTGCTGCAATCTCTTTCTCACAGAAGAGACGTTGCAAGCCTGTCTCTGTTTTATCATTGTTTTCATGGTAAGTGCTCGTCTGAGCTCTAATCTATAGTCCTCTCTCACCAAACATTCATGAGAAACACTTACCTGGCTAAAAATGCTATCAATAATTCCCCCCACTCTTTATCTGTGCCTAAACCTAAACGTAGATTCCATGAACAAAACTTCTTTCTTAGAACTGCACATCTGTGGAACTGTCTTCCGTTTCCCTGCTTTCCAGCTGACTACAATATGGGCGTCTTCAAGTCCAATGTAAACAAGTTTTTGATGAGCCGTTCCCCTTAAGTAATCCAATTTACCAAATTTACACTTCTAACAATTACTATATTGTCCTTATGACCACTGTACACTCTATAACACTTATCCTCGAGTGGCCTCTGGGCCTTGATAAGTGGCGATTCCCTTGCAAAAAAAAAAAACATGTAAATTGGTTGGTTAGAAAGAAGTTTAATTTGTCAGCTTAAATGTTATTTGGGTCTAACTTTGAAAATCCGGCGAGATAACTATATGTTCGGTTTAGAGTTTGCCTAAAATTATGCAAATCTCATACCTCGTACAACTATGAAACAATTTTTATAAAATTGGAAGATTTTCAATTTTCACACTCATCAAAATACAAAACTAAATTTTCGGCCATTTTTAACAGCTTTGATACATGAAACAGCGGTTCTCAGGCAACAAAAGATATAGCACCCATTTTAATCCCGACAAAATCACGAGGGAACGTGATAATCCTGATATTATCAAGCTAGATTTACTAGGCAGCTAGCAGATGACTCTGTGCATAATGAGCCAGCAATTTATTTACACTGCCTCTGCAGGTGGTTGTCTTCCTTTATTTTGAGACTGGATCACATTTTACTAAAATTTAACTCTAGTTATGACTTTGAAGATACATTTAAGACACAACCATTGTGTTAAACATCAACACTGTTTTTCCATCAAAGGAAATGGTGAACTGCTGAAAAAAACTTGTTTAAATTTCTAGTAATCTCTAGTGGTTTAGAGATATGACATGTGTATGATTAGTTAGGGGTTGTTATTAAGCTGGAGTTGTATGGTCCAGCAAAACGATTCATCTACCGAGGTTCTGGTATCAAGCTGCCGGAAAATAAGTGTTGAACCTGTATTTCAGATATCTGGAATTTATGAACATTTATTATATAAAGTTATTATACAAATTAATATTGACTTTATAACATTACTAGTGGGGATACCCAGCGTTGCTCGGGTGTGGAGAGGGGTGTGGGGAGTGTTAAAATAACAGTAGGAAGTCCGAGTGGAGAGAGGTGTTAAAAATATATATGTGGTAGTAGCGGGTGGGGGTGGGGGGTGGGGTAAAAACAACAGTAGGCAGATCAGGTGGAGAGTGGGGGGGGGAATGGTAGGGGGGATACCCGGCATTTCCCAGGTGTATGTAAGTTGTGTAGTAAGGCAGCCAGGGTGGAAAGAGGTGCTAAATAAAAAAAAAGTGATAGCAGGCAGGCTCGAACCAGTGACGCGAACACAGAAATGAAAGTGAAAGAAAATCTGACGTTTTATCGATGTCTCCATGACGCGACCGGAAGTCAAAAGCGTTCAAATTAAGTAAAGTCAATCCAACCGATATGATGACTTGCAAAAATGGCAACGCAAAAAAAAAAAAAGTGACCCCCTCCTTGTAGAAAACTCCCCAGTTGAGGGTAAAGGAATTGATGTTTTTGGCCAATTTTTCGATATTTGTCATCGAAAGGGTTGAGCTTTAAAATGATACTGATCTCGTGAGGATCCATCGCCTCTGTCGAAAGTTTTTGCAAAAATACAAACACACACATATACATTTTGCCCTTATATATATATATATATATATATATATATATATATATAAAGATTATGCAAACTAACATTGACTGTATAAAGTTAATATGCAAATTAAAATTGACTATATAAAATTATGAAGATCAACATTATATTGTTTCCACATACAAGTTTCCTTATACTTTATGAATCATGGAATTTAAAAAAATGTACTCACAATTCATCACATATAAAGGCCTCTTGACTACTTGAGGATATGGATTAATGAATTTGTTGAGAGGACAGTGAAACAGTAACATGAGTTTTAGTAATAATGATTGAAATAAGCCAGAAATTAGAATTTGTTAACATTGGACTTGAAAATGACTAGATTATTATCAGCTGGGAAGCACTTCCATGGTATCGTGTTCTGCAGATGGGTAGTTCTTGGAACAAAACTTTACTCATGGAAGTTATGTTTACTTTTAGGTACATGGAGGGAGAAAAAGAAAATTATCTGCAGATAGAAGAAGAGGAGGGAATGATAAAGATGGGGAGAGAGGGGGAAAGAGTGAAGGAGAGGGAGAGATATATATAAATAGAGAGAGAGAGAAATTTTAAATAAAGATGCTACTCCTACTTTTTAACTCTTCTTAGTGTTTAGAGGTGTGAGGGGGGGGGTAAATCAAAACAAAATGGAAAAAAAAGAATAAGCGAACGTAATAACCCTGTTTAAAATTATAACATTTTTTTTTAAATCGGAAAAAAAAAAAAAGTAGCGAACATCATGCAAGATAAAGAATAAGCAAACAAAAAAGAAATGCTTAAATAATCCTGTTTAAACGTTAAAACTTCTTTAAAAAAAATCGGAAAAACAAAAAAACAGCAAATGCGATGGAAAAATAAAAAAAATAAAAAAAACCCGAGAAAATGACATAAATAACCCTGTTTTAATATTAAAACTTTAAAAATTGAAAAAAAAATATATATATATATCTGATATCTCGGCTTGAACATGCAATCTTCAGATAACAACTCTGCTACTATAACGATTGGTCTATGACCGCTTGAGCGAAATTAGATTTTTAAAAAAATATTTAAACTAATTCAAGAAAGAACATATTGCGTATGCATGTTTGGCTAAATTATCATGAAAGGACGATTTTTTTGCTACCCCTCCCTGTAGAAAAGTGCCCAGTTGAGGGTGAAGGAATTAATGTTTTTGGCCAATTTTTCGATAGTTGTCGTCCGAAGGGTTGAGCTTCAAAATGATACCGATCTCGTGAAAATTTGTTTCCTCTGTCAAAAGTTTTTGCGAGACATACATACATACATACATTTAAACAGACAGGTGAGATTTATATTATAGACTAGCAGGGGTACCCGGCATTACCCGGGTGTTTGTAGGTGTGTGTGTTTGGGGGTAGGGGGTAAAGAAGAACAAAAAGGAAACTTAACCTTGTTTAAATATTAAAAAAAAAAAACGATAAAAAACAGCGATTTTAAAAATGGGAAAAAAAATAACAGGGGGGGGGGCTGGTTACAGGTAGGCTCGAGCCCGGAGCCTTGAAGCCCATAGGCTGAGCCCGAACACCTGCGCTACGACGACAGTTGCAGTTAGAGCGATTAGAAAGTGAATGTCAACCATCACGCTATTCCGCAGTTTTTAATGAGGTCAAATCGTTTACTGCGGGAGAGTTGACGGTGACGTTTACATCCGGTTTGAATCCAGTTTTGCTGTTTTTATACTGAAAAGTGAAAGCAACATGCAGCGATCCAAAAATGTGGAATATTTAGCTTTTGAAAGTCGGACAAATTAAATAGACAGGTGACCCCTGTTGTTAACTCGTAGATATTATCATTTATACTGCATATAAAAAGTTTTAAGAATGAGCGAGCCGAGCAAGAACCAAGCGGAAACAAGCCTTTTGCGGACATACACAAAAAGTGAACATATATACACACACACATTTTCACTTTTATATATATATAGATAACAGACAATGACAAAATCATGGGTTCAGTCCGATGAACATGAGGGACCAATAAATTAATGTTTTAGTTTTGAGGAAGAAAAGAATATTTTAAAAATAAATGTTGGACAAAAAAATATTAATAAAATACATTGTGTATCTTGTTTAATATTCCTAATGCAAAAATTTTATATAAATCTACCTGATCTGAGCTTGTATTAAAGAAAGAATTAATACCATTATGAAAGATGAATTAGTCGAAATCTAAATGTGATGAATTGGTCTTGAAGGAAACCGACAAACTTTCAAACATTTCATATGATTTGGATTCCTATTCTCATCTTGAGTGTTATTCACAGGCGACTGGGGACCGCTTGTGAATTCAATATCCTCATGACACTTCCTCCTTTGGAAGAAGTCAGTTCAACTTATCTAGGATGAATACCATACAACAAACAAACAACTTGAGTGTTATTCACATATGTTTTGGTTCAGAGTTCCATTTTCAGCAGAGGAACCTTCTGAAAAGGAGACTCCAGTCGTTTGGTCACATGCTGCACTGGCTGGAGGATGAATTCATCTGTCAATTGATGGCACCCATTGCACCCACTGTTTGGAAGAAGCATCAAGGTGGTCAACTTAAAACTTGGCTTACGTTTTTGTCGCTGGAACCGTGGTTGACTGGATCATGCTGTTGACTCTTCTGCTGACCAACAGGGGTGAATGGCTTTGACGTGAGATGTGGTTAACACCATTGGGGCTGACTCAACCCATCCCAGGTGAATGCTGCTACAAGTACTTGTGGGTCATCTAACGTCTGATCTTCTTTAGGTGTATTTTGTTTTAACTCAGTAAAATTAATTTGTAATCTGGAGCTTGAAGGTTCAATCCTCAGTGCAGGTGTCACTAAAAATGCAATGATGAATTACTTGGGATTTCTATCCAGTCAGGAGCATGCTACTTCCATGGATTAAATAAAGGGTTCCGTTCGAAATTCCATGCAGATTCCCAGGTTCGACAGAAAGATTCCAGAGTTCGACAAGGTACACCTAAAGAAGGTTGGAGGTTATATCAACCAAAATATTGTGAAAACAACACTCGAGATGAGAACAGTAGTCCCAAGAATCTAAATAATGAGTTATCAACCTCATCTCAAAAATTCAGAAACATAATTTCAAATGTTTTCCAAAATTTTTAACATAGACCTCCATTTATTGAGATTGTCGGACTGACTTCCTCATCTTGGTTGTTATCGTCACAACGTTTCGGCCGTTTTGCCCTCCGGCCTTCATCAGGTGTTTTGTATCGAACTGGGGAACCGTTTGTTAGGAGTCTCGAACCCAACCCATTATTATTATTACGGGGGGTACCGTGTTCGGACTCCAGCTAGGCTCTGGGACATAGTTGCTGATTCTCTGTTTTGAATGTTACTTTTTTACTGCCTTCGTTCAGGATTGAACTCAGCACCTTTGGGTAACTGTAAACTTTGATACAATGTCTAGGACCACTCGGCCATATGTCACTAGGGCAATTCTTAGTTGGTTTTTGTTAATGTTAAACCTATGTTGTTATTCAAGGTTTTCTCTCTCTATCAGGAGTGTCCAAATTGCATTCAGCTCTATGCTTGGTTTACTCAGTAGGTTGTTATGTCCGAGCATGTGAGCTGTTTCTTTAAGTTTTCTCACTTTACAGTGGGTCTCCAGTTCGATACAAAACACCTGATGAAGGCCGAAGGGCAAAACGGCCGAAACGTTGTGACGATAACAACCAAGATGAGGAAGTCAGTCTGACAATCTCAATCAATGAAAACATCTCATCTCAAAAATACCTCCATTGTTTATTATATATAACATATATAAAGTGAGCCATATTTTTCTCCATATCTTTGACCTAGATGGCTTTTTAAATAAAAGATACAGACTTAAATCTCTTTCGTCAATCACAGAAGGCAACTATTGATCTGTGTTAAAAACAAAATCTAAAAACCATATTAATTTTAATATTTAATCCTGATTGTCATTTAATTTTAGATTAGTCACCAATAAAGTAAAAGAGGAATTAACTCTCCCCAAAATCTTCTATCACTTGTGAAAACTAGGAAGAAATTTTATCAGTGACTTACCAAATTCAACTCTTAAAAAAGGGATATATTCTAAGTAGAAATAAAGGGAAATAACCCTAAAAGAGTAGGGTTGTCTCCCTTGGCAGATAGAATGGACCAAGCTGGCAAACTCACATTATTTACAATATTGTTTTTGTAAACTTATATTTTTTTTTATTGTTAATATTTTCATACTCATACAAAGTATTCTTGCTAATTTTCATAACCAGCAACAAATGGCATCATTGTTATAAATACAACAGGAGGCATACAACATTAATAAAAAAAAAATATGACACAAGGTCTTTTTGATGTGGAAGAAAACCACTTCCCCCCAAAAGGGGCACTCTGGTAGTAGGCAAAAATAAAAATTATCTTAATATAGAAGGGTTTCCCCTTAAATTGACTAAGTACAAATTAATTTGAGCATCAGAACAGATACTACACTGTGATCATAGCCCGAAGGCCAGATACTTTTTGTATTTAAAAATCTACCTTTTAATCTATGTTGGCTTTCAGGTAAATTCAAAATGTGTAATGTGTTTATGACGTGAATGAGTGATTTTTTTTTCTCAAATGACACATACTTGTTAGAATTTAAAAAAAATATGGTGAAATTTTGATACAAAAAAGAAAAAAAAGTAAAAATTATTTATTCCATGCCATAAATGCATTACACATTTTGAATTTTATGGTTATGGTTTTTCAAAAAAAGTGGTGAAGACTTTTAACCTCATTCAGTGCAAATGATTGCCACAAGACAGAGCACACAGTAGACCTCAAGTTTTACATCAGAGTTTTCCTTCTCCTAGATGCTTCTCCTTCTCCATATGTTCCCAGATAATAACCATGAAATTTCTATGTCACAGCACAATACATACAGCACCTATTATTCCCAAATAGTCACCCATTTGGTACTGGCCAGATTCATCATTGCTTAACTTCAGTGATCTAACAAAATGTCAATGTGATTATGCTGTATATATGAAAGTCATTCCAAAAGTAAGGCCTATTTTTTAACTCAAAAACCAAAACGTTAAAGAGCTACAAAGATTGAAGTGGTACAATCAAAATGAGCAATCTTTTGTGCTCCAGAATTTATTTTTCTACATAGTCACCACCACTCTTAATGCCTATGTTTATACCTCAGTGATAAAAGCCTGGAGAGCACTTTATCACTCACATCTCTGTCGTCACTCTGAAGTCGATGAATCCATCTCCTAACTGTGCTGCATCGGCTTCGTAAACATTCAACCTGCGGCAGTGAATGTTGATTAGTTCACTTTTTTCTGCATGGAGGAATTCAATGACGCATCTCTGCTTCTGACACATGTTCATGACAGGAGTTGCTTTATTAGAATCTCAAGATATTTGCAACAGAGAGATGAAACTTTCAGGTCATGAATGCATAAGTTGAGTCATCATAACGATGCAATTTGAGGTACCCTTTGATCCATTCAGGCAGAATAAAAAATAGGAAGCATTACTTTTGGAACGACCTTCATATATAAGTTTTAGCAAGATTTTGATCTTGAAGTACTGTGGGTTTTTTTTTGTTTGTTTTTTGTTTTAGATCCTTACATCAATTGGCTTTATACCTTGTCTAGAGTGATATCTATAAAAAAAATTGGTATTTTTTTCCACGTTAACTCAGTATAGTTTACCCCTTAAAAAGAAATCAAGATGCACTTTTTTTTTTGGATAATATGTTTCAATGACCTTTAAAAATAATATGAGATAAGGAATTTAAAAAAATAATAGAAATGTAACATTTTAGAGTGGGGGTCACATTATTTAAAGACTGTTAGTACAAAAAAACTAAGATGATCCTGTACACTGCACCCCCACTATTTTTTTCTTTTCATCTTTTTTTCAATGGATCATTATTATTTGAACATTAATCTAATTTATAAAACTCGCTATGTCTGTCTGTCTATCTCCATATTTTCAAACTCTATCTCTTCCAAAATTAAAAGTCACAGAGTGGCACTAGGGGCCTCGAATGATTGAATTTTTTATGGATCGTTCGTTTATGGATTTTTAGCCAGTGAAAATAGTTTTTAAGGTGTCGAAAATAAAAAAAATCGTTATACATTTTGTACATTCATCTTAGTTTATTTTAATCAGTTCATATGCGTGTCATGTTGGTACAGTGGTAACGTCACCAGCTTTGAATGCTACAGTTTTGCTTTCGGTTTTGATTCTAGCCGATGGCACCCAAATTCACAACTCTATAATAATACTAGCATGGGTGCCTAGCGTTGCCCGGATATTTGGAGGTGTATGCTGAGCAAAAAAAAAAAAAAAAAAGGCGGTCAATTTTTAAAACTTTGACCCCTATTATGACCCCTTAAAATTTATTGTTTTGGGCTCAAATCAAGTTATTAAGTTAGATCCATGTCCAAGAAACCTATATCTAAAATTTCAAGTGTTTAGACCCAAAATTGTTGGAGGAGTTTGATAGAGTTCTCAAATTGAACTTTGACCCCTTAATCGCCAAATTTCTGGCCGAAAACTGATCACATCAATTTTCTCAAATCTCAGTACCCTGTATATCAAATTTCGAGTCTGTAGACTTAAAATTGACAGAGTTATTGCGTAGAGAAATGTACACACACAAACACACAGAAAGACACACAGATACGTTCACTTTTATAGATATATAGATAGATAGACTAATATTTTAAACAAAAATATATATATATATATATACATAAATATATATGGAAACAATTTTTTGTTTAAATCATGTAGAACAGCGGTTCTCAACCTTTTTTGACCCATGGACCCCTTTTCCCTTCTTTTTTTTCTTGGTGAACCCCCTTATAATTTTTGGTCATAAAACAATATTCTATTTCTCAATATAATTTTTTGAGCTTTTAATAAACAAATAAATATTATATAATTAAACTTTATTTTTAAATGAAAACTAATTTAATGCAAATAAAGTATTTTACAACAATTATAATAATGAAAACTTGATTAACGCTAAATGTTTTTTGTGTTTTTGTTTTTGTAAATTCACGTAATGGAATGAATGTGTGTGTGTGTGTGTGTGTGTGTGTGTGTGTGTGTGTGTGTGTGTGTGTGTGTGTGGTTTTGGTACTTATGCAGGATACGGGCCGTGCTATTTTGTAGATAGGATTTTTAAGTTATACTCAATTTTTACGGTATGTTTTGTTCCATTAAATTGTT
Source organism: Euprymna scolopes (assembly GCF_053919585.1). Classification (NCBI taxonomy): domain Eukaryota; kingdom Metazoa; phylum Mollusca; class Cephalopoda; order Sepiida; family Sepiolidae; genus Euprymna; species Euprymna scolopes. The sequence continues at coordinate 14,809,810 of NC_136502.1, read as the reverse complement.
AGGTGAATGTACATACATCTCAACCTTTTCCCGGCTATCGCCCCCAAAAGCTATTTTTGACTTAAGTTAATTCATAATCGCCTCCAAGAATAAATAATAACAAATATTGTAATTCTGACTAACCAACACTAGAAACATTTTGTACATGCAAATGGAAAACAAATTAATTAAAAATAATTTTATTGCAAATTTACGAGAAATATAGAGAGTCTAACTAGTGTGAGCCCTGAGATTGGTGATGTTTCGCTAAAAATTCAATGTCAGGTTTAATATTACTCAAGCAGATACGGATATCTCCACGAGAAATAATGTCAAATCTGTTTCGTTCCTTCTGTAAAATGTGATTCACAGCGCTGAATCCAGTTTCGACAAGATATGATGTTGGGAAACACAAAAGGATTTTCGACATTTGTGACCACAAATTTGGATACAGTGATTTTACATGTTTGATTACAAAAATGCACACAAAGTTTCTCTTTTGAACTTGATTTGCAATTCATCATTGCATTTTATCTCGATGATTTCCTCCTGGATATTTTCGTGTGCACTGAGAGGATCACAATCGAATGGGTCAATCATCCATGGCTCAATAGTGAAGTCAAATAAATCGGAAAATCTGATTTCTAGATCATTTTTCATGGCTGACAGATGGTTACAATAAATAACAGTGTCATTTTCACATAAGTCGATTTCCGCTAGTTCGGGTATATTATCAAATTGCCTTCGTTTTAAATTAATTTGAAACATATTAAGTTTTTCAACAAAAGCTCTCATCACCCGTTTACAGTCTATCAGGGTTATCATTTTTCCTTGCAGCAGAAGAGAGACTTCATTTAACTTACGGAAGATCCAACTAAGATAGTGTATATTTTTCTTTTGAGCTTGAATTTCGATAGCTAAGTCTGACTGTCCTTCTGTTTGTAGGAATACAACTATTGCATTAAATAAGTTTACAAATCAGTGTGTCGCCGTCCGACATTAGTTCCGGATATTGAGTTAGTGTTTTGTTTATGTAAATATGAACGAATCTGTAATATAACAGAGCGAATGAAAATTGTAAACACTTGTAAGACAATGTCACTGGAGAATCGGATTTACTGAAATAAATTGAATATTCAAAACTGACAATTCATAGGTCACGTGACCAAAGTTTCGCACTAATAGTTTAGCTACGCGTTTATAATTTCAAAAATTTTTTTAAATTTACTCGCAAAAATGTCAAAATTTTTCACAGATAAAATTGATTGAAAATCGCCCTCCAAAATTTGATTTTCACCCACTAGGGGGCGATTCGCCCCCGGTTGAGAACCGCTGATGTAGAATATCTGCATGAATATAATTACACGTAATAGTTTGCCAAGGCCACTGGAAAAATGGTGGGATCCTTCTATCAATCCTGTAGATATCTCACTGCTGATGCAATTCTCTATCTATATGAGCCAGGTACGTCCAAGGATGGAGTACTGTTGCCACATCTGGGCAGGAGCTGCTAGAAAGGACTTATCCTGCCTTGATAGAGTTCAAAATAAACTTCGTGGCCTTGTAGGGGATGTCCTTTTCTCTTTCCTGCAACCTCTTTCTCACAGAAGAGATGTTGCGAGTTTGTCTCTGCTTTATCATTATTTTCATGGCAGGTGCTCGGCTGAGCTCCATCCTATGGTCCCCCCCCTTGCCAAACTTTCACAAGAAACACCTGTCTAGCAGAAAACACTATCACTAGTTTCCCCCACTCTTATCTGTGCCTAAACCTAAGCGTAGATTGTATGAGCAAAGCTTCTTTCTTAGAACTGCACGCCTATGGAATTATCTTCCGTTTTTCTGCTTTCCAGCTGACTACAATATGGTTGTCTTCAAGTCTAACGTAAACAAGTTTTTGATGAGCCATTCCATATAAGTTAACAAATTTACTGAATCTCCATTACTAACGATTACTATATTGTCCAATTTCTACTGTACACTCTTTAATCCTTATCCTCGAGTGGCCTCCTGGCCTTGATAAGTGGTGATGCCTATGTAAAAAGAAAAATTTTTTTAAAAAGTGCTAATGATTACATGTCTCATTGACCACTATGTGGCCAAGAAGTGGGCGCTCATTTTACATTAAAATTATATAGGAAAATGGTTCCCCACTCCAAAATGCTAAATTTCTATTATTTTTTTTCAAAATCCCTTCTTTTATATTATCTTTAAGGTCATTGAAATGTATTAGCCCCCAAAAAAGTAGATTTCGATTTCTTTTTAAGGGGTAAACTATGTTGGATTAGGTTGTAAAAAAAAAAAAAAAAATACTAAAAACAAATATATATCTGTGTGTGTACATAGATGATCCAATGTGGAGATGTATCAGATATAAACAAATTTAAAATAAGATAAGACAGATACAAAAGTTAAATGAGTTTTTCATTTTTTTTCTTTTGTTATTATTATTTTTAAATTACAAATCTTACTTGCTCTCAATGTTAGTTAATGTTTGGATTTGTATAATATTTCAGGAAAAATCCCTTCTTTAGATGATGGTGAAAACTGTTTTTAAAATGTGCAAAACATGGTTGTTGAAAATAATTTTTAATTTAAGATTAATATTAATTGACTTTCATTGTGTTATTTGAGAGGCGGCAGTGGTCTAGTGGTTAATAACATGGACTGACGTTCGGATCCAGTTCATTCCACAAAAATCACTTTTACTTAGGATATTGGCAACCTTCAGTTGATCCCTCCCATAAGTAACTGATGTCCTTCTAGAAAGAATTCTGACTAAAAAAAAAATATTGAGGAAACCAATGCCAACAATAGAAATTTTGGATTCATACGATGATGATGATGATAATAATGCTTTTCTTTGTTTTTATTATTTTTTAAATATTTTATAACTTTTTTATTTATTTTGTTTGCTTTACTTTTTTTTATTCTTATTAAAATATGTGCATGGATCTCTGCATTTTTACCATTTTTTTTAAAATTTAAATAAATTTATTTTGCAGGTGCGATTAACTTGACGATGCATCTTTTCCTCAACCCCATGGAATTCTCTGACAGGTTGAACAGATCTTCCGTCTTGAGATATAGATGACCAATATCGGCAACATTGTTGATGACGTCAGCAGGGGTAAAAAAAAAAAAATGCTGATGCCGATGAATACATAACCGGAATTGCTTTTTATCTCGCCACTAAAATTCTTGAACAAATTTTTCCTAACCTGGGAAGTTATTTGTCTCTGACCAACGTGTAAGTTTTTGTCAAAAAAAAAAAAAAAGTCAAAATAACAAAAAGAATTTTTACATTGGAAAAATATTGAATAGCATGAAATAAGACAGTGAATATATTGCTTGAACTAAACTTGTGAAATTAATTGTTTTCAACAAACGTGCAAGAAGTTTTTGTCAAAAATAAAAATAAAAAGGAACTTTTCCTTGGGAAAAAATATTGAATAACAAAATAAAACAGTGAATGTATTGCTTTTACTAAAATAACGAAGCATCAACTCATTAGCACAATGTATGGAGTACAGCCTTTGTTTTCGGTTGGAAATCAAGACACAGCCTTTGAAAATGTAAACATTGTTGCCTTAACAGAAAATAATAGTAATGATAGTAATAGTAGTAGTAGCAGTAGTAGTGGTAGTGGTATTAATGATAATAACAGTGATAACATAATTCATACTAATCATAATTTTATAAACATGAAACCCATCCCCAGTGCCAAAAAGCCATTCAAATGCCTTGTATGTCGCAAAGGTTTCACACTCCGAGCGTACCTCACGAAACACGAACTGGCCCCCGAGTCTGAGAAGCACTTCAAGTGTTCGTTTTGCAGCAAGGCATTCAGTCAACGGGATAAACTCAAGAACCATGAACGAACACATACAGGAGAAAGGCCCTATCACTGTGACATCTGCGGCAAGGCGTTTAGCCAGAGAACGCATCTGGGCAAACACAGACGAACACATACGGGGGAGAAACCCTTTAGGTGTTCAGTCTGCACGAAGGCGTTCTCACAGAAGTCTTATCTGAACAAGCACCAGAGGACGCACACGGAACTTAAGCCCTTCATCTGCCCTGTCTGTCGGAAGACGTTCTCGCAGAAGTCGTACCTTAATAAGCATGAACGGACCCATACCGGCCTTAAGCCGTTCATGTGTTCGGTGTGTCAGAAAGTGTTCTCGCAGAAGTCGTACCTTAACAAACATGAGCGGACCCATAGCGGTCAAAAGCCGTTTATGTGCCCCATTTGTAACAAAGCATTTTCGCAACGAGCGCACTTAAAAAAGCATAAACATATGCACACCATTCAAGATGAAGATGTTCAGCAGCAGCAAATGCACGAATCGCAGCAGTTAGACCAGCTACTGTCCCAGCTACCACCGCCACCGACCCTACACCTCCAGCTAGAGCAAGTCTCACCCCAGAGCTCTCAATTCCAATTACAGCCTTTACAACCAGAAACGCAGTCGCCGCAGTCTACCCAACTCCAGGAACTTCCTTCCACGCAAACCTTACAGACGCTTCAGCCTCTCCAGCAGATAGACCAACACCTGGCCCTTGAGGCTCAACCGTTTCCCCCAACGCAGCCCCTTGACTCATCGCCGCAGCCCCAACTTCAGACACTCCAACCCGTGTCTCACCCGCATCCTCAGACGCCGACCCCAGAGGAAACTCAGACCATCACGACTTTGGAAACGGCCTGCTGTATCCAACCAGTGACAGCAGTGCCGATCTCTCTAAACCCGACGCCAGGCCTTGACCAGAATTCATTCACATGGGCGGGAGGATTTCCATTAAATTCTACATGGACAGCTGGCTGGACTCTGGCCCCCACTGCACCAAACTGTTGTATTGTAGCACAGGATGACCAAATTATTGACAAGTAATAGAAATGACCAATATTTATTATTTATTCTCTCTTTCTGTTGTTATTCCAAAATATTATTTATTTTATAATTATCCCCATTCATATATATATGTATATATATATATATATATTATTATTATTTAATAAGATGGTTTCAAAGTAACTACAATGCATTTAACAGGAAAGCCATTTTAATTTATGGATATGCAGGTTTCATAGGCACCAGAAAATGAAAACGCAAATTAACTGAAGGGAAAATCGAAGAATTTGTTGGTTCTTATAGAAAATATGGGGGGGGGGGGGATTTCTTTTAATTGACTTTTATATTTATGGAAATACTTTTGTGAGAGTCAAAAATGAACCTTGGGTTTACTTTTCATAGCCTCATAACTCTCATTTCTATTATTTTGTCCTTTAATCCTCACATTCCATGAGCGATGTTTCTGACAAAGGGCAGGGGGAAGGGGAGAATTGCTGTATTCCAGATCAGAATCTAGCCATCTATTTATCGTTAACTACATTTTAATCTTGAACTAATAATTTTTTTTTTTTTTTTTTAGCTCCTTACATCAAGTGGCTTCATGCATTGTCTGGAGTGAGTTCCTTAATGAAAAAAAAAAAAATTATTTTTCATTCTCCAAATTTAAAATTTGACAATAAAAATTTTAAATAAACAAAATATTTTCATGGCCTGGACGGACAGGCAGATCCTTATCTCTTAGATTTAAATGATAAAACTGACCAGCAATTGAATGATGTTTAAGATACTTAGAACTTTTTTAAGAAAAAAAATGGTATCATCCATATCTGAAATTCAATTTATTATTATTTTGTCAATAACAATTCATAGTTCTTGTCGAGCTTGTCTTGTAATTTTTGTTGCTTATTATATAGAATTTCTTTTCAAAGAATCGGGGGGAAAATCAGAGAATGCTAAACTTCTCTCTATATGTATGTATGTATATATATCTGAAGTGTGAGGTATGCGGAAGATTATGTCTGAGCAGAGCTGGGTTGATAAGCCACCAGACTACTCATCAGCGCAGTGGGCCACAAAGCAGTCTTATGTTGCCAGATCTAACCTGCGTACAAAACAGCAGGTGGTTTGAAGCGGCATTTGATTATACATAGAAGTGACCATCAAGAACGTGCTGCTAGTGTCGCACATGTCTGCACAATGTGTGCCAAAGTATGCCAGAGTTTAGTAGGGCTTAAAAGCCGCCTTCATGCGGCCCATCACTGATTTGTTTTTGTGTTTCTGTATATCTTTCTTTTTTTTTTTTTTTTTTTTTTTTGTGCTATATCAAGTAATGGCAATGTTCGAAAACGAATTTGCTGCCATCATATATATATACATATATATATATCCTGTCATAGGCAACCACACTGATGAGCCACATTCCCGATGAAACACATGGAGATAAGTATTTTATATAATGGGTGAGCCAAAAGTAAGTGGGCAGCAAATAAAAACATTTATTTAGAGATTATGTATATGTACCACTATATGTAATAAGACAATTATATTAATGAATATTAAATGTTATTTATTAACGCAAGTGCTCAAACTGTTTTCCTTCTTGATTTACACAGCTTTGAATTCTGCCTCTTACATTTCGATAAACATTTTTTAGATATGGAAGAGTATAAGAAGGCTAAAGCAATGCAGGGAACCGGCTGTTGTATTGATATGACATGTATTGATATGACATGTTGTATTGATATGACATGTGGATAAACGAAATTATTTGTTTTTGTTATTTTTAACTTCATATTCATCCATTTCCGCCTTTCAATTGTTTTTTTCCTTTTTTGGGATATTCTTTGGTCCCTTTTATTTTAAACAAGGCCGATAGCCATTAGTTGCGTGCTTTCATGTAATGAATGAATGCGTTAATGTAGGATTGACATGAAATTCTTAAAGATAAACTAAAATAACCGAAAAATGGGCTGAAATGGCATAAATAAATAAAAAAATAAATGGCTTAGAATGACTTTAAATGAACTTAAGGATGAATTGAATGACCTTAAGAATGACTTGAATGCTTAAAAAATAACTAGAATCCTTCAAAAACAACTTGAATGATCTGGAGAATGACTTGAATGGCTTTGAGACTGACTGGTTGTAAAGTGGGTGATCATTTTACATTAAATTAATAGAGAAAAGTGATCCCCCACTTTATATCACAAAGTTACAAACATAAGTACAGCATGTAGTAAGAACAGATACTACACTTTGATCTTGGCCAAAAGGCCAAGAAAAGGGTATTTATTTGCTCCCCCACTGAGCAAATTAGGCACAAGGCCGATTTTTAATGTGAGGAGTGAAGGGGAAATGGGGACCAACTCCCCGGGGAGTAGTGGAGCTGGATAGTGACAATTGGTATGAAGGGTTGCCCCTACATTGACCAAGGTCTTATATGTGGGCGCAACCCCACATATGGTCTTTGCTTGCAGTATCTGCCGGAACAGATACTACACTTTGAGATATTAAATCCTTTATTCATGTTAAAAGTACAGTCAAAATCAACAATGAACAAAAAACTTAGACACATGGCCAACTCAAAAGGGGAGATTGTGGGGGTCGTTGGTCATCCTTGTCACTCCAGAACTAAACAAAATCAAAAGTTTCTCCCAGCTAGTATCTTCTTTCACCATAATACCGCATTCACCCTTTCGTACTGGAGGACGTCCTACTTAACTCCCAATTTTTAAAACATTTTTTATTGACGTAAGCTTAAAAAGCTAAGAACAGCATCTATTAACAACAGACCTTTGATCTTAACCAAAAAGGCCAAGCACAAAAGTGTTACGGACAGAACGACCGACGGAGTGACTTGCACGCAACTAAAAATATTTAAACATCACAATTATATCAAACAGTAATTTCATATTTACTGATTTGTATTGTGATTATCTTGAAAAATAAATAAATATAGCGATAAAAATAACAGAAACAAATAAACCTTCTTTCGTTTATCCATTTTTGTTCATATGTTGTGATAATACAACAGCCATTTCCTTGCATTGCTATAGCCTTCTTATACTCTTCAATATCTATTTATCAGCAATGCTTCAAGCAAACTACCTTTCTCTATTAAACAATTTTTACTTTTGGCTCACCCTAATTTATGTATTATTTTACTTCAATGTAAAGACTCATAAATCAAAAGGCCTCTTTCCTAGGGCAAACATATCCGATATAGAGTAATAAAGAATGCAAGCAGTGGCTTGGTTCCCACCAGTTTTGGCAAATAGCAAACAGAATCCTGAACAGAAGCGTGTGCTCTATCCCAACTATCATCAATGGACCTGAGGTAATCTCATCAGCATCATACAAAGGCAAACTCTTTACCAAGAACTTTGCAGCCAATTCTACCCTTTGCGACCAAGGCCGCCAACCCCCAATATTTCCTCCTGTATCAGAAAACACGCTATGTGATATACAAATATCTGTACATGATGTTGCTAAGCTAATCAAAAATCTTGATTCCAGTAAAGCAACTGGCCATGACAGAATTCCAATTATAGTACTAAAAAAACTTCAACCAGAACTAGCGCCCATACTTACTAAACTGTTTAAACGTTGTCTTAAAATCTCATCAGTATGACCTGTATTTAAGAATTCAGGTGATCGCTCATCTCACTCTCAGTGCAGACCAATAAGTCTACTGTGCGTCATGAGTAAGTTGCTGGAATCTGTGTTAAATAGAGAAGCAATTCACCATCTCAGCAAAAATAACCTTCTTAGTAACACACAATATGGTTTCCGTTCTGCTAGATCTACAGAAGATGTGCTTACAGTTATATTTCATAGGATTAGCGAATCTCTTGACAGAGGCAACCTTTCTAGGGCAATTGCTCTTCAATTGACCATTTAACTACATTATAATTTCTCTTTTATGTGGTCTCTTAGTCTTAACTGATTCCAGAATTTGATGGAGTATTAAGTTTGTTGCTGTTAATAGAGATAACGCACCTGAAGAATGTGCAGCATTGCTTGTATAATCATGTGCAGAGTAACGATATCAAAGTGATTATATTTTGGCTGGGAATAACAAATTATTTTAAATATGGTGTCTCGATTCACTTGTAAAGTCAAGTATCATGATGTAAGATTTTCTTGAAAAATTCCTGCACTTAGAGACTTTAGACACTCAAGGATAATGTTTTCTAGGAAGTCGAGTTCTTCACAGTAGGTAATCAAGTTCATTTTCTGTAGGCATTCCAGTTCTCTCCAATGGGCATAAAAGCTGTCTTCTGTAAGCATTCAGGTTTTCACCTGTAGACATTCAGCTTTTCTCTTGTAGATGTATGCCCGATCATAAAATACGCTTAAGTATGATTTTTTTTAATTTGTCCAGATTTTGTATATATTATTAGAGTCATTATTTCAAAAGTTAATAAAAGTATCTAGGTGCCATCAGCTAGAATTGAAACCAAAAACAAAACTGTAGCATTCAAAGCTGGTGACGTTACCACTGTACCAACGTGACATACATATGAACTGATTAAAAATGAGCTAAGATGAATGTGCAAAATGTGTAACGATTTTTACAATTTTGACCTATTTTTGGCCCCTTAAAACAATTTTAACTAAAGGCCCATAAAGAATGGTCCATAAAAATATTCAATCATTTGAGGCTCCTAGTGCCGCTCTGTGACTTTTAATTTTTGAAGAGATGGGTTTTGAAAATATGGAGAAAGACAGACAAACATAGTGACTTTTATAAATTAGATTTAACAATTTTTCTCACGTAATTTTATTTTATTTTAATCAGTTCTCAGAAATTAGAGGGTCCCACTTCCAGGGACTATAACACTTGATCTCGAAAAGAGATATATAGTCATGTGTTCTATTAAAATTCGCATTTACCAATCAAAAGTTGAGTAAATAATTTTCCTTTCACCAATTGATCAGTTAACTACGTTATTGTATATCTTTCGTGGTCTCTTGGTCTTATACTGGATTCTAAGACAAGAATTCATCTAGTCTATTGGAGTATCAAGCTTGAAGTAATGTCTCTAGTAGAAGATGCAACATTCCTTGTATGAATCAGCGTATAGCAGTGCCGAGGAGATTTTATTTGGACTTTGAAAATACAATTTTATTTTGAATATTTGGTCAGTGTTTACTTGTAATGTGAAGTATCCTCAGGTTAGGTTGTACAGACAAAGCCTTGTACAGAGAGACCGAAGATAATCGAGAATAATGTCTTGTAAGTAATTTAGGTAGATGAGATGAGATGAACAAAGTGCCTACGATCAAATCAACTCGTGTGGTGATATTTTAATATTTGTCTGTTTTTAGTAAAAAACAACAAAAAAAAATCTTCATTAGACATCAGGAAGTTATATTATTTATGTATTAGAGGTAAGAGTATGAAACCTTAAACATGGAAAAATAGCAAGGAAAAAGGAAGGGTGATTTTTAATTTCTTTTTGAAAATGTATTTAGATAAGTAAAAGTAAGTGACATAAAAAAAAAATGCTTTGGTTTCCCATATGTTAACTTTTAACCAAATTTAATTTCTGTAAAGCCAAACCAAAGACGTCTCTTGGAAGTGTGCCTTATCTCACATTCATATATATATATATATATATATATAATGTATATATATATGTTTATGGGAAAAATATGCTTATTCAATTATATTTCATCCTTTATTTATACTAATCCTTTAATTCATGAAGCTCGATGTAACTAACAGAGCATATACAAATAAATGACAAAAAGTCTATATTCCAAATTCCAAGAGGTTGTCCAGCTTACCGTTTATTTCTTTTGGCATGTTAAAATGTTCAATTTGCATGTATGGGCATGCAGTTTTATGGAAATTGCTTCAGACAAGGTATGAAACCACTTGATGTAAGGAGCTATAAAAATACCACTTCAAAGTTCAAAACTAACCAGTGATGAGTAGGGCTATGACAACAGCATATTCTTTTCATTGTTTTGACTCTCTGGTATATATCCGACACAGTTAGACACAATTAATCAATCGAGAACCTATCATTCTACATAAAAGCATAAGATACCAATGGATATATACCTGAGAATCAACACAAGGAAAAGAATATGCTGTTGTCATAGCCCTAGTGATAAATGTTATATAGACAGATTCTACCCCGGAAAACAAATTTTTCTTCCTTTGTCAGAAAAAACGGTTTTTCTGTTAAGTACAATGTATCTACTTTGAAAACATGTCATTGAATAAAATATGTGGGATATTTATTAATTCACACACTACTATATATATATATATATATATATATATATCCATAGATGCGCACATATGTTGTTGGGGACCTTGTTATCTCGATTATTTACTCTTATACTCATTTAAAAAAAAAAAAAATATTGTTTGTAAAAGACGATCAAATTGTAGTAACTGTTCTGTTCTCGGTCAGAAGAGGAGAAATCCTCCTAGACTGGATCAATTTTTATTTTTTTGTCCCAATCCAGAGTGCCCCCTTTTTAAGGGAGCTGTATTCCTCCCCCCATTAAATAAAAATAAGGACCTTGTGTCTAACTTTGCCTTTGAGGGGAGATGAATATATAGGGACTAAAACGTCGAACTCGCATTCTTGTTTAATGTCTCGTGTATTTATTACAGATTTCCCATCTCCTTCATTGATTTTGTGTGTTATATACGTATACAGGGCTAGCCATAAGTAAGTTGATTTGATTTCAACATGATAGATGTGATAGGTAGAAATATTGTATATTTGAAATAAAAATGAAAATGTTTTAAAATTGGTGCAAATTCAGAATTTAACCTAATTAAAAAACAAATGTACAAAAATATCTTTATCATGCGTGTATTCGGCACGGAATGAAAATGTTATATTCCAAAAATCATGTCAGTTGATCAAGTGTTTTTGTTTGTTTTTTTTTTAACTAAAAAGATCAAATTTTATGACCGTGTCTTGATCTTCCATATTTAATCAATGGACACAACTTAATTCGAACTACAGAGATTTAAAATCAGTCTTGTAATGGCTACTATAATTTGCTAAAAATTGTAAAAATAAATGATTTTCTAGTATAAAAAAAAATACTTGATCAACTTCTGTGATTTTTGGAATATGACATTTTTGTTCCATGATGTACATCATAAAGATTTTTCTGTATTTTTCTATTTTTTTATTAGGTTCAATTCTGAATAAGAATATAAAATTCATATCAAATAAAAATGTGTGATTTCTACTTTGAAATAAAAAAAAAAACATATACATAAGTATCGACAAAGTTATAAAATAAAATATATATTTATGCATATGGCGAACCCTATATATATATATATATATATATATATATATATATATAATATGCATCATGCTGCATTTTTTGTATAGGAAAATTATAGTGCTCAACTATATGCATGTAAGAGCATAATATTTTATAAATATAATATAAATGCTGTACATTAATTTGATCAGTACATATGGCAACACTGGAAATCTGTTCCATTGGGCGAAAGAAAACATTTCTTTTTCTTAATTATAATTTTCCATTAAAAATTTCTTTCTTTTTTTTTTCTTAATTCTTTTTTTTTTTTTATCAAGAATTTAGTAGAGGGTTATTGAATGAGTTGAATAACTTTTTGGGCCATCGAATGGATTTGGTCCATATTTAACAGCCTGGATTTCCAGTGTTTCTATGAAACAACAATTTTCATTAGATGATCAAATTAATGATCATCATGATGAGTATTATTTGTGATAATATATATATATATATATATATATATATATATATATATATACATACATAAACAAACATTATTAAAAATAACAGAGCTTCTACTTAATTATAATTTTTTTATTTTTTCAGTTTTTCTTGTCTTTTTTGTGTGAAAATCAAAAAATTTTAATTCATGTTCCATATGTGTTATGAACGTTTTCAACTCCGTAGATGGCAAGGCGCCGGGGTGTTTTTATACTAACCATGTGCCACTACTAAAATCCCTTTTTTCTCTAGTTTTCTCAGCTCACTGTTCATTTGCGTCTCATCCCATGAAGATGATTCCACACCGAGTTGAAAATGTTCATGACACATACGGAACATATTAACTTTTGATTTTCACACAAAAACAATAAGAAAGATTGAAAAAAATAAGAAAGGGATGGTTAAACAGAAGCTAATTATTATTTTTATTAATGTTTGTTTAAATGAAAAAATACTGCCTAAATACACACACTATATATATATATATATATATATATATATATATATATATATATATATATTCCTATTATTTTCATAGAATTGAGCACTTTTGGGATTCAATATTTACCAAACTTACCATAAGCAACCAAATTTGGTAATATATATCTATATATTTTAGTATTTATTTCATTCTCAATACATTAGTACAATTTTATAATAGTAATAATAAAACAGATCTGGTGAATGGTTATATAAATGCTATTGAGTGTCGATCATACATCTCAGTATGATATTTGTGATCCGAATAAGATTGCACTTGTGTAGCCATTCACTATATCTATATCTATATCTATCTATATATATATATATATATATATATATATATATATATATATATATATATTATAAGGAAAAGAAATCAAGATTATAAATTAAAAGTTTACAAGGAAATTTAGTGTTATTGAGAATACTCCAAAAATATTATTAATAGATCCTTAATCCACGGAGTTTCAAAGAATGCTATTCTTCTCTTCAGAGTAAAAAAAAAGACATTAGCAAATTACTAGCTAAGAATTTGTTGGTTATGGCATTAAAAAAGAAAAATTGTAATATGTTTATACCGGTTGAAATATGTGAAAATGGGAAAACAAACTGAATACATAAAGTTCAGAATGCATGAAGATATGATGGTAAATCCAAGAAGTGAAGAAAAGTTAAAAATAAAATAAAAACAAAAAGGTCAGATTTTTAATGTTGGCAAACAAGCGAGGTAAGTCCAAAGTGTAAATAATCCAATTTAGCTGGAAAAGAAATCCGTATGCAGTCATAAAGAATGTTTTGTTTTGTTTTGGGGACATTCTGTGCAACTAATAATTCGTAATTATTAATTTACAAATGTCTTTCTTTCCTCTGAAGAGAAGAATAGCGTTCTTTGAAACTTTGCAGATTAAGGGTTTCTTAATAAAACTTTTTTGGGGTATCCTGCATAAATATATATATATATATATATATATATATATATATATATAATGCATAAAAATTTGAATTGAAAACCTTAAAGTAACATGTCAGTCAGCTGTAATAATTTATTTTATTTACTCCATAGGATTGTCAGATGTTAACTGCCCATTTTCAGTAACCTTCTGGAGTAGGTAAAATATTACATTTGACTGACATGGTGGTTTGAGATTTTCAATTCAAACTTATTTTTTACTCTACACTTATATTGAACTCTATAGCATGAGATATCTTGACCAGAACTGTACATCAAACTCAAATCTACTATGTATGTACAACTTGATTAAAAACTTCTATCATCTATGTAATAAAATTGTCGGACAACATATCATACGTTTGTGGCAATTCATGTTTAAACGTAACTTTTTTTTTTTAATCAGTTTTATTCAATTAATGTAGTCACCAAACAATAGCGCCAAGTAATTCAATTAAACTTCACAAGTTTGATTTAAAAAAAAAATAAAAAGAAGAAAGCACCAGCATGCAACAGCTGTTTTTTTTTTTTTTTTTTTTTTATATTTATTATTGTGTACCATGTTTATTTTGTCATTAAAGCAAGAAAAAAAATATTTATGGACATTTCAACATTGCACAAGACATCAATAAATGATGTAAAGAAGAACAGTAATATATATATATATATATATATATATATATATATATATATATATGTGTGTGTGTTGTTCATTTTCAATTCTGTAATGTATACACAAATGTATAATGTACCAACATTGATCAGATGGGTCATGGATGATCTAGTATTTTAATAAAACCACATAATGATCGCAAATGTCACTTATTTAAACATTAAAATGTGTTATTTTTCTGAATTTTTTAGATGAAGATTGATTATTCCTATTATTTGGATTCTTCTGACTACTGGCGTAGTGGATAAAGTACTTAGTAAAATTCAGTTGTAAGTTATACTTTTCTGGATGTTGAAGGTTATGACTTCTATGCAGTCATGGCTGATGGAACAGGAACTATCCCCATGGACTAAATAAAGGGTTCTTTTAAATTGAAAGCAATTTTTAATTTTAGAAAAGTTTCCGATGGGTAGCTAAGTTGTATAAGTCCTGGAGATGAAAAAGAGTTTTGGTGGGTAGCTTATCTGTATAAGTCTTGAACTTTAAAAGTTTGCAGACAAAGAGCAAAGATCTTTCTGATGTGGACATGAAAAAATCCTGTGCCAGAATTCTAAAAAATGTAATATTTTTATGGAGTAATTCTGGTTTCTGATTGGTTGTCAGCAGAACATGGCCCCATTTGATTGGTCAGTTCCCATTGCCAGTGTCTATAAGTAGAACCTTCCAATTTTCTTCAATCATACCTTCCATTTATATAAAACTATTGCAAGAGGTTTCTTTCAAAATTTTGTGAAAATTCCCAAGTTTGACAGAAAGATTCCAGAGTTTGATAAAATACAACTAAAAAAGGTTGGACGTTACATCAATCAAAGCGTTGTGAAAACAACACTCAAGATGAAACCAGTAGCCCGAAGAATCCAAATAATATGATTAACATTTGTTCGCAATATAACACAGTTTCTTTCTTTCTTTTTTCTTTCTTTTTTTTTTTTTTTTTTTTTTAATTTATTCATCGAATTTGAGTTAGTTTGTCTTTCTAACTTGTGTTGATTTCATTTGATGAACACCCCCGTCCCCGGCTTTCCTAACCCTACCCCCTCCCGTCCCCAGCTTTCGCTTTAATGACAGCTTTAAGACAGTCATTGGATGCTTCTATATTATACAAACGAAAAAATATTGAATTTCAAGTAAAACAAATGGTACCTATGTAATTGTCATGTCACAAATAGTAACATATCTAAAAATTACGGAAAACGTTAAGGTAGACAATTATTAATGAAAAACTTTTGGATAAGGTTTATATGAGGAATAAATTTTGTCTAACATTTTGAATTACGTTCGTCAAATGGTGTAAGCAACAGAATTTAATTATCTCCCCTGTCAACTTATCTCTTTTTTTTTTATTAAGTGTAATATAGCTATATATCTTTTTTTTTATTATCTTGTCGTTTTTTGTAATTTTTGGATATGTTACTATTTGAGACATGACAATTACGTAGGTAATATTTCTTTTAATTGAATATTTTTCAATATTTTTTGTTTGTATAATATAGAAGTGCCCAGTCTTGCAACCAGCCACAAACCTTTGTCATTGTCTTCCAATTTAAGTCTTCAAAGGCTCTTCTGATCTTGGCCTTCATTTTGTCATTTCTGTTACACCCAGATTTGTCAGTTTTTTAACCTTGACTGAACACTCAACTGTTATTCACGAGTGGATTTACTTGTCTAACATCTAACAAAACAAATTAAATACAAGGTTGAAAAAAAGAAAGTTTGTCTACGCCATATTCTTAAAATAATTTGGAAATTAGTGATTTCTGTTTTGTGGAACTGAGGAAGAACCTTATATTTTAATCTTCTGCCAAACTGATTGCACCATTAATGCTTTTTTTTTTTTTTTTACATGGAGGTTACCACTTATCAAGGCCCGGAAGCCACTCGGGGATAAGGGTTATTGCATGTACAGTAATCAATGGGATAGTATTGTAGTAATCGTTAGTACTGGAGATTTGATAAAGTGTCTTACTAAAGTGGGCGATTCATCAGGAATTTGTTTATGTTGAACTTGAAGACATCCAAGTTGTAGTCAGGTGGGAAACAGGCAAACGGAAGAGAGTTCCACAGGTGTGCACTTCTAAGAAAGAAGCTTTGTTCATAGAATCTACGTTTTGATTTAGGCACAGATAAAGAGTGGAGAAAATTACTGACAGTGGTTTCAGTTAGACAGGTGTTTTTCGTGAAAGATTGGCGAGAGGGAGACCAGATGCTGTATTTTATTAAGAGCAGTTTAATCAGATTTACCATAAATTAGTTAAAAAGTATCCAAGTCTTATCAGAAACATGTTTTATTTCAATAAGACAATGTCAAGGTGTATACCATGAGAAATATCACCAAAAAGAGTGATGAATTGAACAGTTTGGAAATTCTGTCATATCTAGAAGTTGCTCGATCTGATTATAGTCCTTACTCCTAACTATCGATGTGACAGTCCAGGAAACATCACTCATTTTTAATGATGATATTGATTTGCGTGAAAACTCCTAGTCATCTATTTATACATGTATAAAGTTATTTGTTGCACTGACATTGATATTAAAACCCCACTTTTCTCCTTTAAAAGTGAACACAACTTCCTTATATACTTAGCTGTGAATATATCAGCTACTTCAAAATAGATAACTAATTTGCATATTCCTTTAAAAACAAACTTTTATTAATTTGCTGTTCATTTTGTCTTTGTTTTACTAGTTCCATTTTACTGTTAGGCACAATTCTATGCATATTTTTTACATTATGCATAATCGCATAATATTTGCAGCTGCGTCTGAGAGTAAATCTTTATATCTCTGTCGAACGGTCTCTACCAAACTACTCAGTCAATTTTAGTCTACAGACTTGAAAGTTGGTATATATGGAATTCAGATCAGTAGAACAAAATTGATTTGGTTTTTAGCCAGAAAAATAGTTGCTAAGAGGATAAAATTGCAAAAATTTGAAACTTGGCCGGTGTAGTTTGACATAATACGTATACTCTACACATGTGCAAATATATATTTCTACAATTAACTAGGTTAATTTGTAAAGTTTTGATATGTGTCATTAGCTCAGATGGTAGCAAATATTGCTAGAAAGCTAAATGCTTTGGTTTTGATTCTAGCTGATGGCATCCAAGTCATTTTTTAAAAACTTTTGAAATCACTATTATATATTGGGTACAATATAATAATCAATGGAGAATTGGATTTATAATAATAAATACGGAATCTGCATAAATTAAAATATCATATCTAACCATATTTTATGAGCGGGGAGCCTGCTAATATATATATATCTATATCTATATATATATATATATATATATATATATACATATATATACTAGCTAAAGTACCCGTCGTTGATTGGGTTCAAAAACAGCCTACAGAAAATGGACTCTGATTTATGAAAGTATGAGAGCTTATGTAAAGGAAGAATTCTAAAGAGATGGATTCGCATTTGGAGGTACCAAATCAAAATACGATGAAAGTAAAAAAAAAAATAGATAAACCCCATAATATACCTGTTCACACTGAAACCGTTATCACAATATTATGTGGATCTATATTAAAAAACTTTGTGACATATTTCCAGGTCAGGCGCGAACTAACACCCCATAATTTTATTATACCATATTTTTTCAAACGGAAACATAATTATCAAAGTATACTTACACAGATAAATATGAAAAGTCTTTATTAAAGTTTGTGCCTATTTCCATTCTATGGAGGCTATATAATATATATATAATATATATTATATATATATTATATATATATTATATATATATAATATTATATATATATTATATATATAATATATGTATTATATATATAATATATTATATATGTATTATATATATATTATATATATAATATATGTATTATATATATAATATATTATATATATAATATACATATTATATATATAATATACATATTATATATATAATATACATATTATATATATAATATATATATTATATATATAATATATATATGATATATATATAATATATATATAATATATATAATATATAATATATATATAATATATATAATATATAATATATATATATATGATATATATAATATATAATATATATATATATGATATATATAATATATATATATATATATATATATGATATATATAATATATAATATATATATATATGATATATATAATATATATATGATATATATAATATATATATTATATATATATGATATATATAAATATATATATTATATATATATAATATATATATGATATATACAATATATATATGATATATATAATATATATATGATATATATGATATATATAATATATATATTATATATATATGATATATATAATATATATATTATATATATAATATATATATGATATATACAATATATATATGATATATATTATATATATGCTATATATAATATATATTATATATATATAATATATATATGATATATAAAATATATAGTATAAAATGTAGTATATATATATATTATATGTAGTATATATATATGTATTATATATATAATATATATATTATATACATATATAATATATATATTATATACATATAATATATATATATTAAATATATATTATATATATATATATATATATATTATATATATAATATATATATATATTATATATATAATATATATATATATATAATATATTATATATAATATATTATATATATAATATATTATATATATATTATATATAATATATTATATATATAATATATTATATATAATATATATATAATATATTTTATATATATATTATATATATACATATACATATAATATATATATAATATATATATTATATATAATATATATATTTTATATTGGATTTATAATAATAATATATTTGCTAATATATACATATATAATATATATATATTATATTATGTATATATAATATATATTATATATATTAATTTAATGATATGTAAATTATATTATATATAATATATTAAATATATATGTATAATATATATATATATGTATATAATATATACATAATATATTATAAAATATATATATGTATATGATATATATATATGTATATGATATATATATGTATATGATATATACATATATATAATATATTATATAATATATATTATATAAGTTATATTATATAATATATATTATATGTAATATATATTATATATATATTTTATAATATATATAATATATATATTATATATATAATATATATATATATTATATGATATATATAATATATAATATATATTATAAATATTATATATATAATATTTATATCATATATATATAATATATATTATATGATATATATATATTATAAATATATAATATATATTATATATATAATATTTATATGATATATATATAATATATATTATATAATATATACATTATAAATATATAATATATTATATATATTATATATGTATAATATATATATTATATATACAATATATATATAATATATATATAATATATATATTATATATATACTATATATATAATATATATTCTATATATAATATATATATTATATATATATTATATATATAATATATATATATATAATATATATATAATATATATATTGTATATATATTATATATATAATATATATATTATATATATAATATATATATTATATATGTATAATATATATATTATATATATAATATATATTATATAATATATATATTATATAATATATTATATATTATATATATATTATATATAATATATATATTATATATAATACATATATATTATATATATAATATATATATATTATATATAATACATATATATTTTATATATAATATATTATATATAATATATATATTATATATAACATATATATGATATATAAAACATATATATATTATATATAACATATATATTATATATAACATATATATTATATATAACATATATATATATTATATATAACATATATATATATTATATATAACATTTATATTATATATAACATATATATATATTATATATAACATTTATATTATATATAACATTTATATTATATATAACATATATATTATATATAACATATATATTATATATAACATATATATTATGTATAATATATGTATTATATATAACATTTATATTATATATAACATTTATATTATATATAACATATATATTATATATAACATATATATTATATATAACATATATATTATGTATAATATATGTATTATATATAACATATATATTATATATAACATATATATTATGTATAACATATATATTATGTATAACATATATTATGTATAACATATATTATGTATAATATATGTATTATATATAACATATATATTATATATACTATATTATATATAATATATGTATATTATATTTTATATATAATATATATTTTATATATAATAAATATATTATAATATATATATAATATATTATATATAATATATTGTGTATAATATATATAATATATATATAAAATATATATATAATGTATATAATATATATATTATATATAATATATTATATATAATATTATCTATAATATATATAATATATTATATATAAATATATATTATCTATAATATATATAATATATTATATATAAATATATATTATATATAATATATATATAATATATATATTATATATAATATATATATTATATATAATATATATATTATATATAATATATATATATTATATATAATATATATATATTATATATAATATATATATATTATATATAATATATATATATTATATATAATATATATATTATATATAATATATATATTATATATAATATATATATTATATATAATATATATATATTATATATAATATATATATATTATATATAATATATATATATTATATATAATATATATATTATATATAATATATATATTATATATAATATATATATAATATATATTATATATAAAATATATATTATATATAAAATATATATTATATATAAAATATATATTATATAATATATATATATTATATAATATATATATATTATATAATATATTATATATATTGTATATTATATATATAGTATATTATATATAATATATATATATGATATATAATATAAGTTTTATATATAATATTTTTTATATATTATATATAGTATATTATATATATTATATATAATATATTATATATATTATATAATATATTATATATATTATATGATATATATAATATATAATATATATTATATATAGTATATTATATATATTATATATAATATATTATATATATTATATAATATATTATATATATTATATAATATATATAATATATAATATATATTATATATAGTATATTATATATATTATATATAATATATTATATATATTATATAATATATTATATATATTATATAATATATATAATATATAATATATATATATATAATATATATATAGTATATATATATAATATATATATAGTATATATATAATATATTTATTATATATATAATATATATATTGTATATAATATATATATTATATATATATATCAGAAGAGGGTGAAGTAAGTATTCAAAGCTTGTGTAAAGCAGTGTGTGATTTAACTCCCTTATTTCACGATGGTTTTCCTTCAGTTCTTGCAGTGTTTGTGGTTTGACATTTTGATGTCTGCCAGCTCACAGAATTAAATAAGGGCGTTAAATAACAAAACAGAAATTCTGCAATCTGTCATTAATAATGTTTTGGAAGGAACACAAATATGCAAAGCTGAAAATGGGCAACATTTAAAAGAGATTATTTTTCATAAATAAAGGTTTTTTTAATTTTACATGTTATAAAAAATGGCCAATGTCGTAGTCAGATTGTGTTAAAATTACAGAAAGATATCAGCAAAAATATTGAATCTATTTAAGTTCAAAACCCTTCAGTAACTTTTTGGACACCCTGTATAATAATAGCATTATAGACAAGATAAAACCGTATATTGGTATACATAGTGTTATTTGTTGATATAACCAAGAAAAACAATAATTGCTAGGTATAAAGAACATATAACATCTCTCCCCTCCCAATAAATGTTTTTCCTCATTATCTCAAACAAATAAATCTATGCATGCCAATATATGGCTTTTGTATATTGCTATTACATATATGAATGCCCTGGAAAAGTCACTTCTGATTGAATGTTTACCAGTTTTAAAATATGCAAACGAATTTGGCTAGTTTTATTTTATTTATTTATTTTCTTTTCAGAATAACAGGATATTCTCATATTAATAATTATTAAAAAACATTAATCAGACTTTTGCAGGGCCTCCAAATATGTACATTAGTTCAGATCAGCTGACAAAGAATGTAAACAAAGATTGACGGAACTTGATTTATATTCTGTAAACAAATTAACAATAAGAATAAAGATTTTAAAAACAATGACATTTAAAAAAAAAAACAATGAAATATTTATTTAAACATTATTTTACAAGCTCAATGTTATAAAGAAAAAAAAACAAAACAAAAAATATATTACAGAGCTAATACAATTTTTTCAACATGAATATGTGCGTGTTTTTAAATCCAAATGTATTCAATACATATTATGCCGACATAATATATAAATATATCTATTAGTGATGAGACGATTCCATTATTTTTTCCAATAAGCAAAAATTTTTCTGATGCTGATTCCGATTAATCGTCTCAACACACACACACATATTTAAAGAAACATTGGTCAGAATTCATGGGTGTTGGTATTATGTTATGCTGCAGGGTCATGTAATTTGAATCGTGTATATTTAGGCAGCATTTTTCCATGTTTGTTTAAATGAAAAAATGTTACTTAAATATATATATATATATATATATATATATATATATGTATATATCACACAACATGTATGAGAAATGAAAATATACCATGAAATTGAAGTATTATGTTATAGATCGCTTTATAAGCATTTATACAAACATATATATACATACACACACACACACACACACACACACACACATAAAAACAACTGAGCTATTACATACATCATATGTACACACACACACAAGGGAACAGCGAGAATACTAAAAAGAGCTCTCGGTTAGTTTCAATAAAAAGCAAAGGAATGTTGGCTGTCCCATACTTAGCGTTAGAATCTTCAAAGGAAGAAAATGAAAAGACTTTCACGCTTTTAGGAACTCATCTAGAAGAAAGAAAAACAATAAGATAAAACTAGCAGAGCAATCGGATTGGTCTTTTGACAAGTGCCATGCCCTGCATCTGTACATACATTCTTTACCTGGTGGAGAGAGAGAGTGGGTCATGTTCTCTGCAAGGTAAAAATAAAATTTGAGGAAGTTTATTTTATTTTTTAAAATCATATTTGGTTTGACTTCTGAATTTTATGCTATATCAACCCTTTTTGGGGTTATTGACTGCTGAAACGCAATAAAGTGTTTGACTTGTCTGTTTTACGCTGTGTCCATCCATTTTCAATTGTTTAATATGAAATACCACAGTTATTGAAAACAATTTATTGTATACAATTCATCGAACACAAAATTACTTTCTATCTGACTTGAAAAACAAATAAAACAAAAATGTTTGTATCATTTGGATCATCTTTTAACCTCCAATCTTTTTCTAACACACACACACACACACACGCATATATATAATGTTGCAATATTTTTTATGCATAATGGGGGTATGGTCCCTCACAGTTGGGAGATTCTATCTATAAACGATGCTGATAGGAACTGACGAATCAAATTAATTCACGTTCTGCTATCAACCAATCAGAAACCAGAATTGCTCCATAAAAATTAAACCTTTTCTGTAGCAACTTCGCATGTGTTTTTTTCATGTCAACACGGGAAGAATCTGTTGCTTTGTGGCTTCCAACTCAAGAACTGTCTACTAAGAACCAATCACCTCCAGGACTTGTATAGAACAACTAACCATCGGAAACTGTTCTGAAACTAAACATGGCTTACAACTCAATATATATATATATATATATATATATATTCAGGTGTATCTTTATTTATTACTACAGATAGAGTAAGATGACTCAAAAAAGCAGCACATATGATGTGCGATGATTAACTACTAAGCAGACATAGTAAAGAAATTAAAACACGGGTCACCCTTAATTATAAATAATACAATATATATATATATGTATATATATATATATATATGTCTTGGAAGTTTCTTTAAAACTATATAAAAAAAAATGTCCGTCGTTGAAAAATTATTTTGTCATTAAATCAATTAATTTCCTGCATCACTGAATAGTTTTACTTACATGAACACCAATGTTCTTAAAGAGATCATCAGTTATTTACCATGAAACACTGTTTCATGGATTTAAAAACAAAACAGTATATTAAATCATGGCTCTCCAGCAGCGTTGATCAAGCACCACCTATCTTATATATATATATATATATATATATATATATATGCAACTTTGTCTCTGTGTGTATGTGTGAGAGTTCGTTCCTTATAGACTCCAAAATCGCTGAACAGATTTTCTTTAAAATTTACAGAACTTTAGTGTATAAGTCTTGGAGTGATCTAAGTTAAGTTTTGTCTCAGCATACCCCTGATAATTACCGATAATCAAAACCATTATTTTAATTTATCTATCATCGTTAAAGCCATTTTTTTCCATGTCATTACTTAGCAACAATGATAGAACAACAGACTATGAAAATTCTACTGTGGGCAAGTTGATAGCGTGCTTTTTTTTATTACATGACGTGGTTTGTAGATTCAAACTCCACACCTAAATTTGTTAATTTTTTTTCATTAACTGCAAAGAATTTTATAAGACCTGAAAATTTGTTTTTCTTTTGTTTTTTTTATGCATGACGTAGTCTGTAGGTTCAAACCCCACACATAAATTTCTTAGTTTTTTTTTTCTTAATTGGAAAGAAGTTTATATTAAAATAATTTTATAAAAGAAACTGCATCTGCTACTAGTCTCTCGCTCCTAGACAAGGTTCAAAAGAGAGTCACCAACCTAATAGGTCCTGAACTGTCATCCAAGCTTCAGCCTCTGTCCCATCGACGCAATGTAGCATCCCTCTGCCTGTTCTACAAGTACTTTAACGGTGTATGTTCCAATGAGCTGCAAGCACTTGTACCCCCTCTACGTAAATACCCCCGACAAACCCGACAAGCAGTACAATCCCACCTCTTCACAGTAGAGATTCCTAGATGTAAGAGAGCCTTCTACTCCAGTAGTTTCTTCCCCAGAACTGCTGGACTTTGGAACTCCCTGCCAGGTTCCTGCTTCCCCAACTGTACTGATATGCAGAAGTTCAAGTGTAACGTGAACCGATATCTTGCTGGCCAACTCCCCACCTAGTACCCCTGTAGCCTGTGTCCCTAATAGTAGCCACCTACATCAAAGTGGCAATGTGCCTTGTTTGGGGTGAAAATGTAATAAAAAAAACCAAAAAAACACTATAGGTTCTCTAGAGTGCAATGTAGAATAACATATTTTGGACTAAGTTACTGCATGGAAGCATGTGAAGCTTCCTCCCGGGCGATGTCATGGATTTCGATGACAATAAAAATATAGGAGTGTGAAATACTTGTTGATCATCATTCAATCCCGGGCAACATCGGGTCTCCCTGCTAAGATGTATGTGTTTGTGTGTGTGTGTGTGTGTGTGTGTGTGTGTACATCTTAACAAAAATAAAACTTGTCTGCAAAAGACCTGTGTCATAGTGAATAATTTACTTGGTAAAATTCAGTTGTAAGTTGTAATTCTCTTGTGAAGGTTGAAGATTCAATCCTCAGTGTGAGCAACACTAAAAGTACAATTGGGAATTAATTACGGAATAAGTGCATGTTAATCCTGTGGATTAAATGAAGGGTTCCATTCAAAATTTCATGCAGGTTCCCGAGTTCGACAAGATACCCGATACATCGGAGCTTACATTGACTGAAATGTTGTGCATATAACACTCAAGGTAAGAACATTAGTCCAAATAATCCAAATAATATGAATTATCAATCCTCATCTCAAAAATTCAGAAACAAGGAAGATGTATCTTAAATTTAGATTCTCATCTTTTTAAAAAAAAAAAAAAAAAAAAAAAGACAGAAAATTGATCTTGTCTTTTTAATAGAAAAGTTGTTAACTACACTTGAAAAAAAAAATGTGCTTCGTTAAACCAATGAGTAATACCGTTGAATGATAGGACCACAGAGAATGGTAAACGCTCAGACAAGGAGTCAGACAAAGATCAGTCCAATCCCCACGTCTGAATATGAATAATGTAACTGGGCAAAAAAGTATAATGAAATTAACGGTCTATTAAGTGGCCGAGGTCAGTAATTAACACATCTACTCCATTCGTCTAAGATCTTGCGATAAGATATAATACATGGATTTGTGCACCATAGCATCATCATCATCATGGGCTCCTTGCCTGGACCAATGTGACTCTTCCTCTCCAGAGTTTCCTGTCTTTCATCAGCTGCCTCAGATCTTCAGGTTCACAGTTGGCGACGTGTGCTATTTGTTGGATGTACATGGATCTAGGTCGTCCTTTGCTTGCGTGCCGTGTTGTGGAGTCCGTAGCAATACATCACTCACCAATTCATGCTTGCTCCTCAGACAATGACCGGCAAATCGTAGGCGTCTTTCTCTGATGGTATTAGATATGGTAG
Organism: Euprymna scolopes; assembly: GCF_053919585.1. NCBI lineage: Eukaryota > Metazoa > Mollusca > Cephalopoda > Sepiida > Sepiolidae > Euprymna > Euprymna scolopes. Next base: position 14,782,442 of record NC_136502.1, on the reverse strand, counting down.
GTAGATTGCCATAAAGTTGCTGCTTCGTGGGATGATTTTGCCAAGATATATTTAATATTGTTCTTAGCATACGGGAGTATGTGCCGTCTAGTTTTCTTTCCAATCTTTTGGTGAGTGTCCAGGTTGTAGTACCGTAAACAAGGACAGACTCTACCACTGCCCTGAAGAACTGCCTTTTCAGTTTGTCAACCAGTCTTGAAGTCCATGCTGAATGTAGCCCATCCAATGCGGTCCATGCTTTTGAGATGTGAATTCCGATATCTCTCTCTGTGGAGATTATGTTGCTGCCCAGATACGTAAACTCAGCGACTTCTTTCAGTGTTGATCCAACCATAGAATACACTTGAAAAATCAATAAATATTCATTATTTATCATTACTATTTTTTTTTTTTTTTTTTTCCTTTGAAGATTGTAATGCTGGGTATGGGGCAGCCAAACCAGCTGCCAACATTGCCCCGCTTTTTTATTGAAACCAACCGAGAGCTCTTTTTAGTATCCTCGCTGTTCCCTTAAGTGCAATTGTCTGAATCTCTTTTGCACTTGGTTCACCAGGAATATTACTTGGGTAGGACTTCAGGTTCTTCTTCATAAGTCCTGTGGCAAGATTTTGTTTTAAACAAAATAAAAAAAAAACAAAAACAAACAAACAAAAAAAGGTTCATTTTTGGAAAATACACACAAATTTTTCTTATACTGATTGGGATTAGAAATGAAAATATACCATGCAATTGAAGTAGCACCATACTTTGGGGTAATTGAACCCACTAAAAAAAAGTGCTCTTTATATACATGATTGCCAAAAGAACACTTTTAGTTAGTTGGCGCATTTACCCCGGACTTGGCGCAATTACCCCAAAGCATGGTATGTGATATATATAAATAAAAATTTATGCGCAAACATTTTTTTCCTGATTCCAAACAAGAACACAACTATCTTCTCACTGATTTGGAGCAGCCATGATGATTAATTGTATCCATATCTGGGTGGAAAGTGTGGGTTCATACCTTTTCCCAATAGTATCAGTACTTAAAACCCAAATCCCATCATTACTGTTTAATTAGACGTTCATATGTTATTCATAGAAACATGTTAATTATTTTATCGCTATTAGGTTTGGCTGAATTTGTTCTATGGCATAGCAACTCTTGTAGTTATTTAATGCCAAATCCAGTAATTTTAGAAAAAAGGTTTTATGCTTCAAGTATTTCATATCAGAATGTAACAGTTGCTTCTGTTGCCTACAGATTATTTCATGGTTCTTGTCCCACTGCAATGCTTAAATACTGCCCACCACTTTTTGGAAAGGGGGGGGGGTCCATTTTTCGCATCTCTTTTTTTCACATGTCACACACACGTATTAAACTAAAATTGTTTACAACGCTTATTTTGTATTGTTCCGATGTCATAAACACTCATGGCCGTGTTGGCAAAAGTGTTTGCTCATAAGTTTTTGACGCTTTCCCCTCTTTTGCGTTTCACGTTTGAACCCGAGCCACCAGGGCTCATTTGTTTTTTTTTGGGGGGGGGGGTAGCACGGGCTATTTTGACTGAAAGAAAAGTTGTTTTGATTTGTTTTTTGTGGAGGGTGGGGGAGTTTTTTTCCCAGTGCACGGGCAATACTGGGCAGCCACCTTCTAGTGGCTTAATAAAGGAAAAAAAAGAAATAATAATTAATTATGGTGTTTAGTTTGGTTATTGTGTTTTTTTCTTTAGGAAAATTCTTGTTTTTGTTTCTGACTTTGCAGAACATGATTGAGTTTTACTAAGGAACAGGGAAAAAACAATAACAACAATGTTTGGTGAATTTAAGCCAGGGAGCCATTATCTTCATGCAACCTGATCTGGTAAACATCAGGTCGATATTAGGTTTTCATATCGATACTTGTGTTATGCATATGTCCATTATCTCTGATTTTGATTAGTTTATATTTTTGCAGGGTGAGCACTTCCTCTCCTGAATGCCATTTGTGAAATCATTAATAAAATTACCAATCCTTTCTGCAATTCAACCATATTTTGTACAAATAAACTTCAGTCTATATCTGACTTGCCCACCAACTCTCAGTCATGAAGGTCCAACAGTTTTTATCTTGTTTTGTTCAATACTATACAGGGACACTTTATTGATTGTATTAGCAATAGGAAATGTAATCCTGCATGAGCGTCACATAAATCCTTTCCCAGATTCTTAAGTAGTTTTTTTTCAAATGATGCCACTCATGAAATCGTTCATAAAATTCACAATTCTTTTTGCTAGCAAATAATATTTGATATAAATAAACTTGATTCTACGTTTGACTTCTCCACCAAGTTGCAGTCACAAATGTCCACTAGTCTTTGTTTTCTCAACATCCAATGATAAGCACATCTGTATATGACACGCAAAACTGTCAATAACACTCTTGGCACACCCCTAGTTTTTACTCATCCTAACGCAAACCAATTAATGAATAGTACCTGGATTGTTTTGCTAGAGATTATTTTTTACATCACCTGACAGATAAAAATCATCTAATTATTGTGAAATCCATTCCAACTCATACCCCTTATCCATTAAAGCTCATACCCCTTACTCATGAAACATTCACGAAAGTGTCCTCACATATAATTGAACATTAAGAAGAGAAACTTGGACAAGGCAGGCGTAGATTAAAGTTTATTTGTACATAATATGGTCGGATTGTAAAAAGGATCATGAATTTTATTTATGATTCCATGGGTGGCATTTTGTTAGATACTGGACAAGTAAAACTACTCGTATATATATATATATATATATATATATATATATATATATATATATATATATATATATATATATATATAATGGTTAGTTGAGAATATCCGAAGATGGAAGGTCAGCTGGGGACAACTTAGTAAAGAATTACTAGACTGTAGAAATTAATAGAAAAGAATATGATGGTCACGACTCAAAGAGAGGATGGGCAAGAGAAGAGGACAGTCAGTTTGGAAGTATGTGAAAATTGTGATGGACTAACAAAATATGAGACAACAGTGATTATGACTTTCTTCCTCATTGATCACTGATTTGGGATGAAAATCAAATTGAATAAACCTTTAGTGCTTATTGAGATATAATTAACAGATTAGCTTCTTTTTTTTTTTTTAAATGTCGTTTTTAGCAAAAAACAATATTACGTACTTAATTGTTGTTTAAAATCTTGAAAATTCACCCAGTGGAAAGTCGTCTATAGTTAAAAGTAATTTTTACAGAAATTGGGTAAAATTTCATTTTTTATATGCTATGAAGTAGATGGTAAAGAGTTCATACACAGGAAACATAACCTGGAACGCATATTTTAGATTACATTATAATGGCGTCAAACCTTTGTATTCAATAGCGTTAGACTTTTTCTTTTTTTTTTTTTTTTAACTAAAAACACATTAGCAGTTGTTCTACTTGATGAATTTTCGTAATTTTTGGATATATTACTATTTTCAACATGGCAATTAAGTACGTAATATGGTTTTTGCTTAAAACGACATATTAAAAAAAATATCATCTGTTGACTATCGTAACAAGGACCAAACCGTTTTCTTTTTGTCTTCTCAGGCAGCATGCCCTCAGTCTGGAGGGATTACACATGGTGCGTATAGGATGAACAGATACAAAAGTATGAATACAATTTGTGAACATTAATGTTTCTGTAAAGCAATGTTGTTTCCTGCTTGTACGACATTAAGGCTGAAACACAACAATTTTATTTTGGCGGTGAGTGAGGTGGGGGGGAGGCTCTGTATTAAAGATTAAAATGCATACATTTTTATCAATGGAGATATCATATTTATAAAACAAGTTTTTTTTAACTTTCTGGCTCCCTGTCTGAGTTTTATGCTTACTTTGTCCGCCTCCACCTCCTTCACCTCCAAAATAATATAACAAAATATGAAACAATGTAAGTACAGCTCACTGACTTTTCATACATATTTATTTCATAATACTAATTAGCATTTAACAAATTTAGTTGGTTGTTTTGTTTTATGGCATATCAACCCTTTTCAGGTTATTTAATGCCGAATCCAGTAATTTTGAAAAAAAAAAAAAGTTTGTCAAAAAAGTTTTTATACGATAAATTCTTTATTGTTTTCAAATATTTATGCATGGATTATTGTTTGGTTGTTTTACAGCATATAAACCCTTTTCGAGTTATTTAATGCCAAATCCAGTTATTTTGAAAAAAAATGCTTCAAGTTCTTTGAGGTATTTTTTTTTTTTTTTTACAATATATCAACCCTTTTCAGATTATTTCATGCCGAATCCAGTAATTAAAAAAAAAAAATTTTTTTTTTCTTCAAGTTCTTTATATCTTCAAATACTTATTCATGGTGTTTGGTTTGATTGTTTTGTAGAAAGAAAATTGTTTTTGCTTTTGACTTTACAGAACATGATTGAGTTTTCAAAGAAAAAGGAAAAAAAAACAAAAAAAAACATTAATATCAATGTTTGGTACATTTTTAGGACTACATTCTGCACAGTACCCAAATGGGGCCTCACCACTGGATATCTTTTAAGGTCATCCCAGGACCTCAAAAATTTAATTGTTTTGGATCAAATATATTTAAAAAAAAATGTATTTAGCATTACATTGTATCCGATATCTGACGTCATTCAAACGCCCCCTCCCCTCCACCACCACTCTTTTCAAAACAGATATCTCCAAATTTGGGGTCTCAGAATTCAACACAATTTATAATTAATTTTAACAAATATATATATATATACTAACTGCATTTGCCTGATGTTGGCTGGGATGCACTGAAGTAATTTTAATTATTGATTTTTATTTGTTTGCACATTTTCAAACTTATACAGAAAAAGAAATAAAGTTTTAAGAGAAATTTGGGTTTATAGAAGACAGAATAATGCAAAGATGTAACGAATAGACTCACACCAGAAAAATTTAAGGTAAAATGGTGGAACCAGCTATGCAGTTTCACTTTATTGAATCAATACATGTGTGTGCGTGTGTACAATCACACACACACACACACACATTTTTTTTTTTTTACAAAGGAGTGACCACTTATCAAAGCCCGTAGTAATCGTTAGTAGTGGAAATTTGATAAATTGGATGACTTAAGGGGACAAATCATCAAGAATTTGTTCACATTGGACTTGAAGACGACCATGTTGTAATTAGTTGGAAAGCAGGAAAACGGAACAGAGTTCCACATATAACTTTCCACATGTAATATGTTTTTATGTTCTTTTGTGTCAGGTGGCATATCCGTGATACTATATATTTCGGGAAGTCCTCCCCTCGTCGAGGGTGTGTTTGACTTTCAAATTTTGGTCATAAGCTTTCCAATTAAAACAGAGTTCATCAAATTTTTATTTTTAAATGATTATTTTAAAATCGTTCACAATATTATCAGTCACCTGGTAGTATCGAAATACCCAGAATTCAAAGAAACCGCCATTGCAAATGGCTAATCAGCACATAATTACATAGCATAAATATATTATGTTTTTAATAATGTAGTTGAGCAACCTGGATTTATTTATATTTTTAAAAATAATCTCTACAATTTGTCATCATGTTTTCCACATTGTATTTGAAATGTAACAAATTATTGTAACCCTTTGTTAATATATCTACTTGCCGTATAACCATTTATCTAATTAGATTATTTCACCTCTTTTTAACCTAAAATCTTGATTTGATAGACAATCTTTTGATACCTTCACTTTGGTGTTAATGTTGTATTTAAATAGTATTTATAATTACCTGATATAACCTTTATAAGCATTTCTCTAAGTAGATTATAATTGTCTCTTTTTAGCCTATAACCTTAATTTTCTGACTAATATTTTAATTTCCTCACTTTGGTTTCCATTTAAGGTTTCTATTTGATGTCTATTCTCTGTGCTGATAGGGTTAATGATCAGACTTTAATTAAAGAAAACTTTTTGTATCGTTTTAGAAATGATCGTACACTGATTGATTGTTAATGTTGAGTTCTTTGTGCCTAAATAAATGATTTTTCCATAAATCATTTTACCATTTGTTTCATATATATATATAAATTGTCAAAAGTTTTGCCATTCTGAAGACGGGTGATACCCAGAAACACATGTCCATGGATGACTTTTTTGCATGAAAAAATATTTAATAAATATTTGAATAAAAATATTGAAATATTTAATAAATAAGATTATTATTATTATTAATAATAATAATAATAAAAGGATACGTCCCAAATAAAAGGGGCAACGTAAATAAACAAAGGGCAGGTAACTCCCTCAATGCTCAGACGAGACCACAGAATCGCTAATAAAAAAATAAATAAATCAATAATAGATCTTATATATATATATATATATATATATATATATATATATATATTTTTTTTTTTATTAGCGATTCTGTGGTATTTGATTGTTATGCTCGCTTGAGTGTTGAGGGAATTATCTGCCTTTTGTTTATATTCATGTTGCCCCTTTTATTTGGGACATATTTTTTTGTTATTAATATTAATCCTATTTATTAAACATTGTAATAATTATATATATATATATATATATATATATATATATACGTTTGCGTATTATTTTTTATTACCGTTTTTTTCTGTTCTGTTTAGTTGTTTATTAATTACCATTTCTACTAACTATATATATATAAATATATGTATATATATATATATATATATATATATATATATATATATATGGATGTTATTGGATATTGCTGAGTATTCTTTTTCATCTTCATGTAAACTTTTATTTTCTTTCAAAAACTCTTTTCTCTACCGTTTTAAAATATTGTGCTAACCAGCAAAAATAGATTTCATCTATATATTTCTTTTGCTAACGTTTTTTCTTCTGAGGAGAAGAGTCTATTTTTGAAACTACATGGAATAAAGAATTTTTCCACATTTATCTTGTATTCTTTGTATTCTATATATATATATATATATATATATATATATATATATATATATATATATATCTCAGCTCACTTGAGCTGGTCTGTGGCTTTAATGGCTTTTATGAGCTGTGACGATGTTTGGTTGTGGAAATAATTAGATATCATCTCATATTCGAAAATCTAATATTCTAATATATATATATATATATATATATATATATATATATATATATATATGAATTGAATATGAACATAATAATTGCTGAGCTTGGCATTATCCAGATAAGTCTCCTCTTGTGAAATTGAACTCTCTTTTTTCCTCTAACGCATTAAGCTATATATATATATATATATATATATATATATATATATATATATATATATATAGCTTAATGCGTTAGAGGAAAAAAGAGAGTTCAATTCCACAAGAGGAGACTTATCTGGATAATTCCAAGCTCAACAATTATTATTGGAACTTATACAACAGAACAACAAGAGTATGAAACGAAGTCACAAAACTATATATTGGTAGATATAGATTGTTTCATTTATTGAATAGAATACAAGCAATTACTCAATAAATGAACTAATCTATATCCACCAATATATAGTTTTGTAACTTCATTTCATACTCCTGTTGTTCTATTGTATATATATTTTTTATAAAAGCCCCCCCCTCTTGGGTTGAGCACTATCGTAAATAATCTTACTCGCTACTTAATTTAGCTGAAAAAATGCGAAGCTCGCGGTTTGTTTACAAACAAACGTTTGAGCCCTTTACGAGTGGCGGATGGATGTTTATTTAAATAGACATTCGGACAGATTAATTACGGCCACCGCTTCCGTAGTCAGGGGGTAGAACTGCCGACTGTCATCACGACGGTTCTAGGTTCGATCCTCGGCTTGGGATAGGTGTTAGTCTAGCGGCACTGATGAGTTGTGAAACAACGAAACAGGACTGTATGTCGATGACTAAAATATATTATATATATATATATATATATATATATAATACATAACAAAAAGTTATATTCCAAAATAAATGATATTGACTTATTTAATTTATTCACTTAATTCAGTTGACTTATACAATTCTTGAAGGAATAAATTATAAGATGATCAATATCATGAATCTTGGAATATAACTTTTTGTCATTTATTCTATATATTGCTCTGTAATCAGATTGAGTGCTTATATAAGGATTGATATATAATAAGAAAATATATTTCTACAGAAATATATATATATATATATATATATATTACTGTTCCATTAAAAGAATTCAGTTCTTTCAGTTATGTTTAATTATGATATTATTTCTCCTATTTCTAGGAATGGTTTCACCACTGACATCCGAGTAAAAAGAAACAATTTAGGCTTTTTAATGAAAGAAAATAAATTTGAGACAAAGTTAATTTGAAAATATGTATTTCATTTGTTTGACAAGATGTGATATTTGAGTGAAGTGTAATTCTAAACTTGTTCCTTTCAGCTGTTAACATAATTGAGGTGCTAAAAGTATACAAAACTAAAATGTTTTCATATTTTTTAGGGCTTCATATCCAATTACTTAAATGAGATTTTGTTTCATGCGAGAAGAGTAAATTACAGGCTGCAAAAATTTTTTTTTTTTGTGTTTCACTTTCTGCAAAACAGTTTTCTATACAGAAATAAAATTCTACTGTAGTCACAACCCATCACAAGGTGAAATTTAAATAATTTTTATGGAAACATCTGTTTATTTCCATTATTCTTTCAAAAAAAAAAAAAGAAAAAGAAATTGTAAAAAAGAAAAATGAAAAATGATGAAATGCAAATTTGTTTTCAACAACAAAAAAATATATCAAAAAGCAAATAAAAAAACAATTTTTAAAATCTATATACTAATGTGTTATTTATTTTGTGTTTCATGCTTACCTTCGAGTGACTGCCATTTAATTGTTATGGACTTCCATTTCTTGTAATAAATAATTTTACCAAAGAATTCTTTATAAGTTTTGGTTTCGGTTTCGATTATAGCTGATGGTACTCCAGTAATCTATTTTGTTTTTAAATAATTTTATCAAGAATTCTTCATAAGTTTTGGTTTCATTTTAGTTATAGCTAAAAGAACTCATTATATATATATAAGTTTTGGTTTTGGTTTCGATTCAAGCTGATACATCTAAGTCATACAGATATATTTTTTTATTTTTGAAATCGCAACTTTATAATATATAAAAATCGATAGAACATTAACTGTATAATAATATATACAAAATCTGCAAGAATTAAAATATACTATTTAAGCATACTTTAAGACTAGGCTACACCAGGCGTCCCTGCTAGCTTAGATAAATACTTTTGTAGTTTTAACAAAAGAGCAATGCCAACATATGAATGAGTCTCCTGTGGAATTTCCACAGATCCCGCTAGTAAAAAAATTAAAAGTATAAATAGAGAAAAATAACAGTAAAAAAATAAAAAATACAGAAAAATAGATAAAAAAATGAAAATAAAAAATTAAATAGAATTTTTCTTAAATAAAAACAAAAATTTGTTTTTAATGTTCTAACCCATTAAAAACTTTTGTTATCGAAAATCTTTTGTAAATACATTATTTCTACTATTATATAAAAGTCACTTTGTGTGTGTGAGTTTCTTCCTCATAAGTTCCGAAACGGCTAAGCCTATCTTTTGCAAATTTCACACAAAGGTATATGTCTGGCAGTGTTCTTAGATATGTTTTGGATAGAAATTAATCTGATAAGTATGGAAAATCGAAAAAATTTGATCCTAAAAATAGTCTTTCTTCCTTATAGACAAAAAAGAAGAATTTTTACATGGGGAATAATTTAAGTTACACCAATCAAGGGAAATAAAATCTCAGCAAATCATTTCTTCTTAAAAAAAACAGATTTATTGCCATCTGGATATACAGCTCAGTGATAGAACATTGTATAATAATACATATGCAATCTGCATGAATTAAAATATCATGTTTAAGCGTATTGTACGACCAGGCATCTAGCTAGTTTGATACTAAGATTTAGGGAGGGAGTCTCGCATCCGTGACGAACCCAAAGGCAGAAAAGAAAGTGAGAGAAAACGTGACATTTTTTTTTTTACAAAGTGGTCACCACTTATCAAGGCCCAGAAGCCATTCGTGGATAAGAGTTATTGTGTGTACAGTACGTTAGTGTTGAGATTTGATAAAGTGTCTTACTTAAGGAGGCGGTTCATCAGGAGTTTGTTTATGTTGGACTTGAAGACATCCAAGTTGTAGTCAGGTGGGAAACAGGCAAATGGAACAGAGTTCCACAGGCGTGCACTTCTAAGAAAGAAGCTTTGTTCATGGAATCTACGTTTTGGTTTTGGCACAGATACGAAGCCATAGTAAGTGAAAAGCATTCAAATTTATCAATGTCAATCAAAAAGTTGACTTGCTAAGTGAATGAGTTCACGCAGGCGTAGAAATGAACGTTGGCTGAAGGCCAGTTCAGCTTTCCGCTGTTTCATTTATTTGTTTCCCAACAAAAAGGGAGTGTCCAAATGAATAGCAATTGTCTGATATGAGGGGTTTCCCCAACATTGATAAAAGCTAATTGCTTTCTGGATTTCCCGGCACGAAAGGTCGGGAAGCTGCTTTCGCTTTCGATTAGTTTCGCTTTTATACAAAAAACACAAACAAACACATGAGCGGATGGAATAGTGTGAATTTTATAAAAGTTGATGAAAATAAATCTACTTCGCAAATTTTAGATATTATAATCTAAGGAGTATATAAAAAGTGCTAAAACATAGTAACCCTCTCGAGAACCTCCACAAAAAAAGCCTTTGCCGGACATACAAAAAATCGCGCCACTTTTGCTTTTTATATAGATAGAAGAAAATACAACTTTGTTATATATGGGTTGTGGAATTGCATTCACTAGCAAAAGATCTAGCTAATTTGCATATTCTTTTAAACATTCATTTTAATTAATTCCCTACTAGTTTTTCGGTTTTCTTATGGGACTAGCGAGGGGTACCCGGCGTTGCTCGGGTGTTTGGAGGTGTGTGTGTGTGGAAACTCCGGCGGTGTGTGTGTGTGTGTGTGGGGGTGAGGGGTTAAAAAAATGTTTTGGTAGGTAAGTATGAGGATCGAACCCGAACCGTTGAGGCAAAGTTGTAAATTAAAGTGTGAAAGAAAACGTGCGACGTTAACAATTGCCCCACTGCGACATGCTAACCGAAACACGTTTGAATTTATTTAATTACTTGGATTTGGCAGGTGCTCGTTTTAATGAGTTAATGAGATCAAGTTTGACTGTGGGATTTTTATTTTCCCCAAGATGTTATAAGAAAAAGATTAATGCAGCGAGCGACAAATGTTGAATATTTATCTTCCCGAAATCAAGCAAATTAAATAGACAGGCGAGCTTCATTGTTAACTGTGAGATATTACGATTTATATGTGATATAAAAAGTTTTAAAAAGTTGTGAAGCGACCGACCGCTTCTCTGAAAAAAGCCTTTTGTAGACATACAGAAAAAGCAAACACACATACCAACATACATACATTTTCGCTTTTATATTTATAGATGATGATCTTTATTTAACTATTACCATAATTATATTAATGCAGATATCCGACATGATTTATACTTGCATAATAGCTGTGTAAAAAGGTTATAGTAAGTACAAACCTCTTTCTATATATATTTATGTATGCGTATATTTGTTTAAAAATTTTGCCTACCAAACTCCTCTGTCAGTTTTTGGTCTACAGACATGAAAGTTAATATATTTCGAACCCATGCGAAACTTTATATTTGGGTTTTAGCTGGGGAAAATCGGTGCAAAATTGTGAAAATTAAAAATATGGAATTTGTCAGGTAAAAGTCGAACGACAGCATTATGAATATGCATGTGTAAGGTAATAGCTATTGGTTCATGTTTTAATTTTTAACCTTGCAGCAAACATGTCACCTTGCAGCAAACATGTCTTCATAGCTCAGGCATTAACGTTAAAGGAAAAAGTAAATCGTAAGCTAAACGTTTTGGTTTCAATTCTTGGTGGTAGCGCACGAGTCATTTTTTTTAAAACTTTTAAAATCATTACTATATCTTGGGTCCAGTATAAGATTATAATAAATACAAAATCTGCATTAATCAAAATATTATATTTAAGCATATTTTATGACTGGGCAATGCCGGGCGGCCTGCTAGTACTATACATAAATGTGGATTGGTTACAGAGACTACTTACAAAAATTTTTTTTTTATTAATTATGAAACTGACTGTATTATTCTTAGTATTTATAGTGTTGATAATATAAGTTAAACAGTAGTTGTAATATTTGAAAGACACTTCAATCTTTATAATTATATAAATACTTCAGATGTTGTTGAAATTATTCTTTTGATCTTAGAAAAGGAACAAGGGTGCTAATGGATTAAATCAAGAATAAAATTAGAAAAGAAAAATGAATAAAAAAATTGTTTTCAATTAAAGAAAAAGAAAAATGAAAAAAAATGAATGAAAAAAATTTTTTTCAATCAAAGAAAAAGAAAAAAATGGACAAAAATGAATAAAAAATTGTTTTCAATTAAAGAAAAAGAAAATTGAAAAAAAAACAAAATGAATAAACAGAAAGCGATTCGAACCTGCTCCATCTACAATAAAATCTGCCTTGCACGCTTGAAAGTCGAACACACATCTGAAGAAGGGAAGGCGTCCCAAAATATAGCATCATGGACACATCACCTGACCGCCTGACGCAAGTGAGAACATCCTACATGTAAAATATTGTATACATAAAAAAAAAAAATATATATATATATATATATATATATATACACATAAATTGAATCAATAAACATGAAACTGCATAGCTGGTTCCACCATTATATCTTAAGTTGCATCAATTTGAGTCTATCCATCACACCTTTGCATTGTTCTATCTTCTATAAACTTAAATTTCTTCATATATACACATTAAACAATGCTTTAAGCAAACTACATTTACCTATTATTGATTTTAATATTTCTACATTTCAACTCATGTGGCCATTGACTTTCTAGTCATATTTTTCTAGTAATTTTTTTTTGTTCACCCCACACAAGGCACATTGCCATTAAGCATAAAGAGTTACTGTGATAGAGGCCAGATTTATAGAAGGCAACCTGGGTGGGGCGTTAAATAGGATATCTGTTTATTATTTGTCTAATTTCTTGCACAAAATTTAAATTCAACAAACTCATAATTCCAAAACGTATTTTCAAATTCACTAATACTTTTGTGATAAAATCAATGGAAGACATTACAATAGGACTACTTCCCTGCAAACTGCAAGATGGTCATCTTCAAATATTTGTTATAAACCGTCCTCTTAAGTCATCAGATTTTGTTTATTCCATTCATCATTTTAAATCCTCTTGTAATATTCTTCATTGTTTAACTGACAATCCATCCATTTCATTACCCCCTTATCCTCTAGTGGCTTTTGGTCTTGATAAACGTCGACTCATTAGTAAAAAAAGTTTTTAAAAAATTAATTAAAAAGATATGTTTGTTTAAATACAAAATTGAAAAATATATTGCAGTACTTGTTCAGAATGATAACAAAACCTGAAAAATTGAATTTCAGCTAAAAGCAATGTCATCAACTTGTCATGTCGAAAATAGCAACATATCCAAAACTTACGGGAAATGATGAAGTAGAGAATTAAATATTAATGAAAATTGCTTTCGAAGAAAATCAGAAATCAAATAAACAGAATAGATCTTATGATTGCAAGGGAGGTAACTGCAATAATGGCTGCATCATGAAAGTAAATGTCATATGTAATAATTAGGGCTACGACAACCAGCATATTCTTTTCATTGTTTTGACTCTCGAGTGTGTATCCGACACAGTTAATCAACCGAGAACCACATCGCTCTAAATAAAAGCATATAAGATATCAACGGATACACACTCGAGAGTCTAAACAATAAAAAGAATATGCTGTTGTCCTGGCCCTAGTAATAATGTTTTAATATTTAACTAATTTCGACATAACAATTAAATAGATAACATTTGTTTCCAGTTGAAATTCAATTTTTAGATTTTCGTTATTCTTCCAAACAAGTACCTATATTGCTGGACATGAATTAGCAATGCACCTAAAGAAGGCTAGAGGTCAGATCAGAGGAAACATAGTAAAGTTATATCTATCCGTTGTCTAAAAAAATCAATGTAAATAATGGTGAATCTCATTTGGAAGAACTCAGATAAAAAAAAAATGCCAACTTTCAGCATTTTTGTGTTTTATTTTTAAATTTGTTGATCAACTGATATTAAATAAAAAAAAAATTTGGTATCTTATGAAATATTGGTTTTTAAAGACTTTTAAATTTAAGGGTCATCTTATATGACAAAATATACTGTATATATATCTATATATATATATATATATATAATATAAAGCTGAACGTCTCTGTGTGTGTGTGTGTCTGGTCATGAATAGGCTCCTATATGGTTGACTATTTAAAAAAAAACTGATTACATATAATGATAGATGATGTATCAAGGATCAGGAATGGTATGTTTGATCTGGCAGAACGGTGGTTCATTAAAATTGTGGGTTTTGCGTTCGCGCCTGGTCCACAAAGTATGGAAATAAAAAATTTGCAAATGGAGACAGAGATGGCTTTATTGTGGGGTTCAAATTCCGCGACCAGCGGCAATCATAACTTCCTGCATTGATGATTCGGGAAGGATGATACACTAGTGTCTGTAAGTATTAAAAATAATCATATATATATATTCAGTATTTTTATTCTTAAAGTGCCAAAATTTAAATTCACAACTTTATTTTGTTTAATTGCAGATTTGGTAACTATCAGTTATTTTAACTTCAGCTTAGATTGGCAATACATGAAGAGACCTACATCCAAGCACCATTCGCAAAATATGATTAAAATATGATAAATGATAAATGTGATTAAAAATGTGATAAACGATAATTATGATTAAATGTGATTAAAAATGTGATAAATGATAATTATGATTAAATGTGATTAAAAATATGATAAATGATAATTATGATAAATGTGATTAAAAATGTGATAAATATTAATTATGATTAAATGTGATTAAAAATATAAATTATAATTATGATTAAATGTGATTAAAAATATGATCAATGATAATTATGATAAATGTGATTAAAAATGTGATAAATGATAATCATGATAATGTGATTAAAAATGTGATAAATGATAATCATGATAAATGTGATTAAAAATGTGATAAATGATAATTATGATAAATGTTATTACAAAATGTGATAAATGATAATTATGATAAATGTGATTAAAAATATGGTAAATAGTTATTATGATTAAATGCGATTAAAAATGTGATAAATGATAATTATGATTAAATGTGATTAAAAATGTGATAAATTATATATGATAAATGTGATTAAAAATGTGATTAATATTAATTATGATTAAATGTGATTAAAAATATAAATTATAATTATGATTAAATGTGATTAAAATGTGATAAATGATAATTATGATTAATGTGATTAAAATGTGATAAATATAATTATGATAAAAGTGATAAAACATGATAACATAATTATTAAGATTAAATGTGATTAAAATATGAATTATAATTTGATTAAATGTGATAAAAATGTGATAAATGATAATTATGACTAAATGTGATTAAAAATGTGATAAATTATAATTATTATAAATGAGATTAAAAAATATATAAATGATAATTATGATAAATGCGATTAAAATATGATAAATGATAATTATGATAAATGTGATTAAAAATATGATAAATGATAATTATGATAAATGTGATTAAAAATATGAATAAATGCTAATTATGATAAAAAGTGATAAAAAAGTGATAAAATTAATTATGAATAATGTGATTAAAAATTATAAATGATAATTATGATTAAATGTGAATTAAAAATGTGATAATGATAATCATGATAAATGTGATTAAAAAATGTGATAAATGATAATCATGATAATGTGATTAAAAATATGATAAATTATAATTATGATAATGTGATTAAAAATATGTGATAAATAATAATTATAAATGTGATAAAAATGTGATAAATTATAATTATGATAAATGTGATTAAAAATATGATAAATTATAATTATGATAAATGTGATTAAAAATATGATTAATAGTAATTATGATAAATGTAATTAAAAATGTGATAAATTATAATTATGATAAATGTGATTAAAATATGATAAATTATAATTATGGTAAATGTGATTAAAAATATGATAAATTATAATTATGATAAATGTGATTAAAAATATGATAAATTATAATTATGGTAAATGTGATTAAAAATATGATAAATTATAATTATGATAAATGTGATTAAAAATATGATAAATTATAATTATGATAAATGTGATTAAAAATATGATAAATTATAATTATGATAAATGTGATTAAAATGTGATAAATTATAATTATGATAAATGTATTTAAAAATATGACGATAATTATAAATGGGATTAAAAATGTGATAAATGATAATTATGAACTGTTTGTGAATTTGATATACTCTAGAAACTTACCTCCTTCAACCAGAACTAAAATACCACACCTGGTATTACTGATCGATTTGTTTGTTAGTATATTGTATCACAGATTGGAAGCCACCAATGACATGTATTAGATAAGCTGATCACGGGGGAGACAGCTGTAACAAGAAAGGGAAAAATGAACAGACATCACTATCCATTGAGCAAGAACTTAAGGTGTGTCAACAAAACAAGCATATGTATGTCGTTGTGATGATGTACGAAAAATAAACCTGACCAGTGAGGGTTGAGGGGCAAGTGTTGCATGGAGAAAAATGATATGAGAATAATATGATGGATGTGCATATAAGTTTTGACTTCAGAAGAAGATTAAACCTGGACAGTATAAGAGGATGTGTGCAGAACAGGAGACTTTGGTGGTATGGTCACATTGAAACAATGGATAAGAGTTCTTGGGTTAGTAGACGCAGAGCAGTTGAGGTAGCAAGGTCAGTTTGCAGGGGAAGGTCAAGGAAAACATGAGATAAAATGATAAGGATGGATTTGAAAGAAGGAGGGATTAAGTAAAGACCTGGTCAGAGATGAGTTAATTTCGAAGTGGATTTCTAGAAGTGTCCAACAAATGCGAGCTTGTAAAGTGGGCGTGATGATGATGATGATGATGAGTATTTCTAGAATGCCACCAAAAGTATTTTCTGATAATGTTATCTATAGCATTACAGGATTAAAATTATTTATCACATTTTTTCCTCACAATTATTATTTATTATGGTTTATTATTATGATTTACTGTAATTTATTATGATTTATTATAATTTATTGATTTGTATTGATTTCATCATGATTATAATGTATTATAATTATGATTTATTATAATTTATTATGATGTACTATAATTATAATTTATTATAATTATGATTTATTACAATAATGATTTATTATAATTATCATTTATCACATTTTGATTATGTTGAATGAAACTGTTTCCTTTTGGCTTCCTCTTTCTATTCAGCAGAAGTCTTGCCGGTGTATACTAAGGAAAAGTTCCTTCTAATTAATAGTTACATGATTCAAGTTTAATTTTAAAATCATAAATAAAAAAAATGTCTTTATTTTGAAAAGATTTTTTTTTAAATATCTTGTAATAAAATAATTTTTTTTATTTTAAATTTAAAAAAAAAATATATTGTTGATATAAACTTTAAAAAAATTTCAATATCAAAACTAAAAAGATGTTTTTATTATAAGATAAAAAAAGAACATCCAAGATTAAGAGTATTTTTTTTATTATATGAAACGATTTTGAAAAAAAAAAAAAAATTCCAAGTAAGACTAAAAAAAATATATTTTGATTAAAACATTTTCTGAATAATAAAACCGTTCCTGAAAAAGAAGCATTTCAAAGTAAAGACCTTTTTTTTTAATTTTATGTATTGTTTTAAAATTAATCTGAAATTACATCAGCATTAATCAGAAAGGACATTTCCACAGTATACACTGGCAAGACTTCTGCTAAACAGAAAGTGGAAGCAAAAAAAAAGAAACAGTTTTATTTAACATTGTTAGGAAATAGGTTGAACATAAGAAAGAAATATCGTAAATCATATTGTAGACATGTTTTACCAGAAGTGAGGGCCAGCTGATCGAATCTGCATGTGAGTCACGTGATCAGATTAGCTGGAGTCAAAGAGTTTGGGTTTGGACGTAGAGGACAGCGGACAGCTTAACAGCCCCCCCCCCCACCTTCATGGGGGGGGGCACTGACGTGTGTGAAAATAAGACCTATGCAAGCAAAGGCATTCACTTTCCATTCTTCTGCGATCGACACTTGGAAGGTGAATAAAAACCATATAAAAACCAATCATCGTTTTGGAATGAATGAATATTCGTCCAAAACAGGTTTCCAGTCTCTCCTCCGAGAACAAGATGAATTCCAGGTGAACAAGATCAACGACGCCTGAAGAAGGTATGTCCAAAATACATGTACCACACACACACACGCACACACACACACATACATACACGCACACACAAAAGCATATGAACAATTAGATATGAATATATCACAAATAGACAGAACATTAGACGATCATACAACGGTACCTCCTTTTATGATAACAACATTAGCAAGGAGACCAGACGTTGCTTGAGGATTCAGTGTGGATCAATGAATGTTTCACACTTCCAAAACTTTTATTGTCCTCGAAATTGACGAAATTGCCCATTTTCCAATTAAATTGATTGATTGCTTCCTCTAGTTGGGGACCCATTGCAGTGCACTGGGAGGAAGCTCCACATGCCTCTCCGCAGTGACTTAGTTCACAATACATTTTAGTTTACATTGTACTGTAGAGAACCTACTGTTCATTTTATGAAGTTATTTTTATATAATGACTTGAATTAAAATTTTAAATGCAAAAGTCAAATATCATGGTTCAATTGTGCTCTCAACAGAAACATTCATTTTGAGCATGCCTGTTTTATCAAAGAATCTACTATTGACTTTTATATGCCGGGCTCTTCTACTTGTGTGGTGATAAAACTTCCTGAATGCACTTAGGCTCTGACTTTCGTTAAAATCAAACTGTTTGATTTTGGATGCTTATTGGAGGCATTCCCATACAAAATAGAAGAACACTCCCAGACACATTAAGTACATTTACATGAAATGAAAAAAAATATTGGCTCAGCCGTTTTAGAGTCCATAGGGAACAAAATTACACACACAAACATAATTTTTAAGCGATTAATGGGAATTTGTAGACATTACAATAAAAATCTCACAAGTTTGAATTATTGTTGGATTATTCCCATTGTTTCTTGAGATTATTTTCAAGATGGCAATGCAAGACAGTTGCTCCTCTCTTACTTATAAAATTTGGCTTTCTTAGAAATAAAGCTACTTGATCATTTTACATGATTTTTGGAATGTAATATCTTCGTTTCTTCATGGGTAGGTACAGATTTTTCTTTATTTTCATTTTTTAAATATAGGGAGAATATTGAACAATGCCGAATATCCTTTATGTCAATTTATTTTTGTGGATTATCAAAATGTTCACTTATCATGTGATCTTGATTTCTTTAAATTTATAAAACGCGTATTCAATTAGAAAAGACATTTTAGATTCATGTGAGATTCAAAACTCAGGTATTGAAATCGTAAAAACTACTGACTTAGTAATGTGTACGCTGCCTATCTTTTTTTTTGTCAACCCAACAGACAAGCTCCAACCAGGTTTCAGCCTCTCTCCCAATGTTGCATCCCTCTGCCTATTTTAAAAGTATTTTAATGGTGGATGCTTCGACGAATTACAAGCCCTTGTATGCCCCTCTACATAAATACTCCCGACAAACCCAACAAACAGCAAAATCCTGCCCCTATACAGTAGAGATCCACAGATGCCAGAAAGCCTTCTATTCTAATAGTTTCTGGCCCAGAACTGCTAGACTTTAGAATTCCTTTCTGGGTTCCTGCTTTCCTGACTGTACCGACATGCAGAAGTTCAAGTGTAATGTAAATAGACATCTTGCTGCAAAATTCCCTAGTGTCCCTGCAATTATGTCCTAAATAGTAACCCCCTATATCAAAATGGTACTGCGCCTTGTGTGGGGTGAAAATTAAAAAAAAAAAGGAAGAAAATGCATTTACAATATTTCTAATAGAAAAAGTAATGCAGGGTTCTTTGTGGAAGTTCAATCCTCAGTGCGGGTGACATTCAAAATAAAATTGTGAATTGCTCAGGATTTCTATCCAATTATGGCTGATGGAACAAGAGTATGCTACACTCATGGATCAAATGAAGGATTCCATTCAAAATTCTATGCAAATTCCCCAAGTTTAACAAAAAAAAATACATCTGAAGAAAGTTGGAGGTTACATTGATCAAAATATTGTGAAAATAACACTGAAGATGAAAACAGTATTATAGTTTTGAGTCGCCCGCACTGAAGATTGAACCTTCAATCTCCAGGAATGTAACTTTTACAACTGAATTTCACCAAGTACTCTATCCACTGTGCCATGGGTCTTTGTGGAAACATTGTGCAAATAATATGAGAACAGTAGTCTGAAGAATCCAAATAATATGAATAATCAATCCTTGTCTCCAAAATTTAGGAATGTAAAATCAACTTTAATTAACCGTGCTATGATTGTGATAGCAGCACTATTAAATGAAAATAAAAAAAAATATTCCGTGCCGTATTTTAGAGGCACCACACAATTTTAAGAGAAAATTATTTTTCTTCAAACATTTCAATTCTCAGTCTTTGTCACAAAGTAAACCTAAAAGTTTTGTTGTGTTGTCCTCCCTTGGTGTTACAAAATGGCCGACATAAAAACTGTTGTAAAATATTAAAGCTCAAATTTTTATTTGCATTATTCAGACTGATGAATTTGTTGTTAGTTTCACAAAGTTTTAACTGATGTAATCCTTGCCTTCTTCAGGTGAATCTTTTCAAAATTAGAAGTCTTTCTGTTTAACTCGGTAATCTTGTAAAATCTCTTAAAACCTCAAGCAGAACTAGTGAACAATGACAAAAACCAAGGCAGCAGAAGGAGCCGAAAGCCACAATAGTTTGCTTAACAGAGACTTCTGTTACTCCTGCTGAACTCTTGTTTTTATAGAAATTGCTCCAGACAAGGCATTTATACACTTGATGTAAAGATGTGTGTGTGTGTGTGTATTTATGGAAATCGCTTAAGACAAAGCATGAAGCCACTTAATGTAATCAGCAAACAAGAACAAAAGATGATTATCAGAAAGACAGGAGATATCTATTAACCTTAGTCTTGAAAACAACCAAGGTTAAAGGTAGGAGGAAAACAGTCAGTACGTAGAGAGTTTTACAAGCGTGCAGTTCTTGGAAAGAAGCTACTGGAATAGGAAGCGGTATTTCAATGAGATATAAAAACATCAAATTGATGGAGACTATTCTTCAAGGCTAGAAATTAGCCAACAGTAAGCGTTTGATAAATAGATTCCAACACAGAAAACAGCAATTTTTTCACCTTTGTCAGAAACATTGCTCATGGAATGTGATGACTAAAGGACAAAATAAGGGAAGCAAGAGTTACAAGTCTGCCAAAAGGAAAATCAACGTCTGCTTTTTACTCTACATGTTGACTCCACGATTGATTAGCATGCGTTTCTTCTTGTCTCTTCACAGACAATAACGTTTGGTTTATCAAACGAGTTTCAGAAATAAATTGTGATTCTTAATTTGTATGAAATTCCTCCATCATTTTTATTTGATATTTATTTTTTTCTGCAGAATTTCAATTTAAGCGTTTCATTCGAAATTCACTATTGATTTTCAAATTTGACAAAAATTTCCAAGTTCAAAAAGATGCACTCGGAGAAAAGTTGGAAGTTACATCAGCAAAAACGTGAAAATAATAAAAAGCATGAAAATAATAAAAATGTGAAAATTTTTTTGTTTCTGAATTTTTGCGATGAAGATTAATTAGTCATATTATTTGAATTCATTGGATCACTGTTCTCATCTTGAGTGTTATTTTCACAACGTGTTGGTTGATGTAACCTCCGACCTTCTTCAGGTGTATCTTGTTGAACTCAAGAATCTTTCTGTCAAACTGGGGAACACTCAAAAATACAATTCCCAAATTAGTTAGAATTTCTACCCAGTCATGGCTGATGGAATGAGAGCATGCTGTTCCATTTGAAATTCAGTGCATATTTTTTCTGAGTTCGACAGAAAAATTCCTAAGATACTCCTAAAGAAGGTGGAAGGTTACATCAACCGAAACATTGTGCAGATGATGAAATTCAAGATGAGAACAGTAGTTTGAAGAATCCAGATAATATGAATGAGACTTTGTAATCATTTAAAAAAAAAGTAATAACTATTCATTTATAATCAAATCAGATTGAAATTTTAGAAAAAAAAACGAATTAGAAAAATAAAATCAACTCTTCTTACAAATGTGTGTTTGAGAGACACTCCTTGCAGTACAGTTTTGTCATTTTGTAATTTTTTGAACAGTTCTTTCGGTTATAGTCAGCTAATATACTTCCTAACTTCTATCATGGCTGCTACTGGAAGCAGTGACTAGACAAATCAGTTCCTTTGCTTTTTTTCTCTCATGCATATATCTCCCCTGTGCATGGGCTTTTTTTATTTCATTTTTCTGATCATTTTTTATTTATTTAAAAATCATTGAAAAGTTTTGTTAGCCTTATTTTAATTAAGAATTATTGAAATTAGTTTTATTCTTTTTTAATTTTTGAAAACACTTTTTGCGCTCTTTTTTTCCTTTTTAAATAATTATTGAAAGCGAGTTTTTAAAATCTTTTAAAACTATTTTGGGATTATGTCTTGGATACGTTTTTTTTAACCTTTGAAGTTTTGTTATTTTAATACAAATAATTATATTTTTATACTTTCATAAACCTTTTTTTATATATAAATTCAAATTAAAAAAAATTTTATTATTAAAATTAAAAAACAAAATATTTCCATAAACATATTTCTTATAAAATTTCAGATAAAAATCTTTACTTTTTATTTTGTTATTAAAAGTGCAAATAAAGATTGTGTTATTTTAATCTTTTTATAATTTTGTTGATTTTTATTGTATATTTTTCAATAATGTCCTTTTCTTATATTTTATTTCAATAAATCACTTCACAATAGAAATACTAAAGAACAATAAAAATGAAGAACTGATTTTCTTTGCCACCGCTTCCAGTAGCAGCCATACCGGAAGTTAGGAAGTATGTTTGCTGACTATAACCGATCTTTCTTTCAAAATTAAAACACAAAAATCACATTTAAATTGAAAACTTGGCATTTCCATCCACCTCTACCATTGAACTCTATCAGCATCGAATTATATTCACTTCAGAGATGAACCCTTTTTTGATTCCATACTATTGATTGTCCTAACTCTGTTCGGCATGTACCATTCTCTTCTTCCTCATCACGCTGTATTTACTGCTGCCTAAATCTACTGCAGGCCAACTCTCCTCAAACCTTCTGCTATCCAACACTGCTGCAGCCTTACTCGTGCAGCAGTGCATTTTCACTGTGGCTCTGTTCTGATGCAGTCCAAATCTGTTGCAGCTAGATCACTGCAACTCCTTTGCTACTGCAGCCCAACTCAGCTACAGGCTGAATGGTGTGCATTTGGAGGCTGAGGCATGGGGGGATGATGGGGATGAGACAGGGGCGCTGGAGGCATGACGACATTAGCACCATTCGGGTTCCACCTGGGCGGCATGGGGAAACCTCTTGTTGACCAGCCGTAGTTATTGTCCCAACAGTTCGGGTTCATCTGTGAGTGAGGGTATGTCGATGCCATCCAGGATGAGGGGATGTTTAATGGCTGGGGTCTAATGGTGGGGAGTGGACTGGGTCGTTGCGGTGGAGGTGGGGCTGGGGCTGGCGGAGGTTGGGTTGGTAGTGGTGGGGGTTCAGAATTCTGTTGTGGGGAAGATGCTGGTTGGGAGTCGGCGACTTTCTGGAGCTCTTCAATCGTGTGCGTGCGTTCGTGGTTCTTGAGGTTGGTCACCTGCGAGAACGCCTTGTTGCAGACGACACAGGAAAAGGGTTTTTGACCAGTGTGGATCCGCTCGTGGTTGCGTAGGTTCGTCTGCTGGGTGAAGGCTTTTGAGCAGAAGGAGCACTGGTAGGGTTTGACGCCGGTATGGGTCCTTTCGTGGCTGCGTAAGCTCGACTGCTGACTGAACACTTTGGTGCAAAAGGAACACTTAAAGGGCTTCTCGCCAGTGTGAATACGCTCATGACTTTTGAGATTGATCAGCAGGGAGAACGCCTTTGGACAAAACACACACTTAAACAACTCCCCGGTGTGGATACGCCTGTGGTTGTCCAGGTTCGTCCGCTGACTGAACGTTTTGCTACAATCGGCACATACATACGGTTTTTCTCCTGTATGTGTCCTCATATGTATTTTGAGATTCCCCTGCTGGCTGAACGCCTTGCTGCAAACTGCGCAGATAAAAGGACGCTCACCAGTATGCACACGTTCATGGTTACGCCATTCTGTCTGCTGCGAAAAACTGCGCTCGCAAAACGCACATCGAAATGGCTTCTCCCCAGTGTGAGTCCGTTCGTGGTTCCGGAGGATTATTTCCTGAGAAAACGCCTTCTTGCAATATGGGCAGTAGAAATGCTTTGCTCCAACACGCTCATGGTTCTCTAGGTTGACCCTGCGAGAGAAACCCTTCCGGCACACACCGCATTTAAAAGGCTTCGCAATAGCCATCGTCCGTTGCACGGGAAACCTTGGGAATTCACTGTTTTGATTAGTCCCTCCACTACTACTACTACCACTACTGATGCTGTTGTTGTTGTTGTTGTTGTTGGTTCCAGATGCACTTTTAACAAGTGGTTTCGGCAGAAAAGAACTACTAAAACTGGAACTTGACATACCACCAATTGAGTACAACGGTAATATTGGATAAATCGGTTTCATCTTACTGAATTCTTCAGAATTGGTACTAATACTGCTAATACTGCTATTAGCATTCGGTTGGTCCATTTTTTGGTAATCCATATTGAATTAGTAATAATTTCAAATCAACATATATATATATATATAAGTTGGATGAAAATTAAAATTTTTTTTTTTTTTTTTACTTCTAGTAAAAACAAAGATCTCTTTTTCTTTTTTTTTTTTTTTTTTCCAAACAGAGAATTAATAATAATATATTTATAGCTATATTTGTATATATTTGTATATATTTGTATATATAAATATATAATTTATCAGTGTGGACACAGTATCAGATTTCCAAGGTATTGGAAGGTTTTCCGCAAAAACTTATCATGCTCATATATGTATATAATACACACGAAGACACACAAAATGGATACTGTATGTTTTTGTTAATTATATGGTGTGGAATCTTTTTTATATAGTGCTTTGTGTCTATGCTTTCTAATGTCGAGACATTTTGAAGATCAGACAAGATGGCTGTAGTCTTGGAACTAAAATCATCAATGATGCTGATGAACATTTTTGAAAAATTATGGTCTTTTACCCGCAAGGCGCCAGAAAAAATGATACAAAAGCTTTGAAATAAACGAAAAACTTTGATTCACTTCAAATTTATGATGTGTTTCAGTCAAAAAAAATAAAGATGGCGGACGTTTCTGATGTACAAATCACAGAGATTCTTAGCAGTTGTAGAAAAAAAAGCACGCTTTTTTTTTTCTAGAAAACAGGATTTCAGTGATTTGCCTATTTTTACATCATGGTGATGAGAAGATAATGTGCAATTGTGCGTGTGTAAAAACAAGAGAGTGCAAATGAGTAAAAAAACTGTATATGTAACAATTGTATCATACAGGGATGATCATGAATTTCCACATTAACTCCATGCAAGAGGATCCACCCGAAACACAAGCAGCATCTGAAAAATAGAAATTTTGATTTTGGTTAACATCGCACAAAGCAGTAATAATAAAATAATTCGAAACACGCAAATGGCTACAAGACTTCATCTCAGCTTGTTTTGAATAATAAAATAATAATTAAAAACAATTCATTTTTTTTTTTTGGATCAACTGGGTCAAGTTTCGTCAGGATCAGGGATCAGTTTTTCAATTATTTTTAATTTTATGCATTATGTAACAGGGTTTTACGTTGCGAGTGAAACAGTCACATTAAGGAGCGATTTTTTTCAAATGGCGACTAGAAATAATAAAACGCCTATTTTTGACGACTTTGTTTTTTACACCGACAATCTTCCAAAGCTCATTGCCGAGTGAAAAATGTCTTTGCAAGCTTTATTTTTGCTTACGTAAAACCAGCAAAGTCAAATCATTTAAACAATAAAAGTTAAATAGAATAATATACTCTTTTTTTTTTTTTTTTGGTGAAGACTGTTTAAAAAAAAACATCTGATGAAATTTGAATGTTTATACGTTCAAGTCTCAACATAAAATTTGGTGCAGATTTAGAATTACTTATTTTAAAAAAAATAGAGGAAAATCTTTATGATGTACGTACTCGTCACGGAATGAAGATGTCATATTCCAAAAGTCACATAGGTTTGGCTAGTAACTTTTCTATTTGGCTAGTAAACGAAAATATTTAATTGTCAAAGGTCAACTAAAGATAAATTTATCCATAGAACCCTGTATAAAGGAGTGCTAGTAGCTTACATTATTAATATTTATAATACATTAAACCAAGAGAGAGGAATGGGCTGAGCAGAGGTGAAAGATAGGCTAGAGAGGGATGTGGAAAGACAGGAAGGGGAAAAGAAAGAAAGAGACAGATTGAGAGAAGTAAAGACAGGATATTGATATTGTCAATACAGGGTGGAACGATTAAATTGTCGCCCTAGGAAAGGTGACATGATTCCATTTACGTTTGATGAAAACTGGCTTTCTTTTTTTTGTTGCAGACCATCTACTAGTTGGCATGTTGTGTACAAATCCCAAGAGCAACAGGAGCCTTCTATCATGTCTGAAAATGACACAATGTTCAACGAGTAAGATCAGAGATGCGCCGCTGTACAACTCATGCTCTCTATCGATCCACCAGGACCATTGCCAGCACCCTCAAAATGCAAATCCAGACAGTTCAACACTTGAGGGCACAGCTCAATGAAATTTCCGGCCAAGGTTATGGTCTTTGGTGTGGTTTCAAGTGAGGGCCACATCATGCCACCTCACATGTTCGAAGTTGACTTAAAAGTCAACACCAAAGTGTACCTGGATGTGTTGAAGAGTGTGCTGATCCTCTAGTGCAATCAGGTGGTTGCTGGCAGACCCTGGGTGTGGCAGAAGGACAGTGTCAGCCCACAAGTCCAAAGAGACCCAGGCTTGGCTTCAGAAGGAGGGCTACGACTTTGTACCCTTCTCTCACTGGCCCGTCCTCCCAGGCATGAACCCACTGGACTACTTCATTTGGTCATACATCGAATCAAATTTACACTTCTAATGATTACTATGATATTGTCCTTTTGAACACTGTACACTCTTTAACCCTTATCCTCGAGTGGCCTCTGGGCCTTGATAAGTGGTAATTCTTTTGTAAAAAAACAAAAAAAAAAACAACACCTCTATCCATTGTGCCACAGCTGAGATCCTAGTTGTAAGAGAGCTTTCTACTCCAATAGTTTCTTCCCCCAGAACCACTAGACTTTGGAATTCCATCCCGGGTTCCTGCTTCCCCAACTGTACTGACATGCAGAAGTTCAAGTGTAATGTGAACGGACATCTTGCTGCCCAACTCCCTGTAACGTGCATCCAGGAGATAAGCGCCCGCGTGTTTGCGTGTTGTGTGGGTACGTGGGAGAGACGGATGAGGGGAAAAAGACTTACCTCGAGACCAGCTCAGCGTTACCGACCAAAAATAGAAAAGAAAGACCAAGATGGCGACCGCCGTCTTTTGTAAAGTATGATGTCTCGCAAAGTCACACAAATTCTCGGAATATGCAAATTTAGCCGGCCTAGAACGACGATAAAAGCAGGTGAGGGGAAAGACGTGGAGAGTGACGATTGAGTTGGCTGGGGAATCGTGTGGCTGTTGCTTCTTGTGCCGTGTTGAGGATATCTTACCGTGTTAAAGAGAGAGTCGGGCGCCATCTTGAATTTTTCCTTACACTTTTTCCTTAGAAGCTATTTCGGCCATTTGGCCTCTAGGACTATGACCGAGTCGAAATTTGACTTAAAGCTCATACCCGAGTTTGACGGGTCCACGTCCATCGTCGACTGGGTTGAAAGGATCGAGCTGACGTGCGACCTTTGTGAGGTGAAAAGGGTACACACTGTGATTCCCCTAAGATTGGCTGGGGGTGCCTTGAGTGTATATCAGCAACTCAGTGCTGCCGAAAAGGGAGATGTCACCGCAATTAAAGCTGCGCTGTACAAGGCATTTGCCATGGATCCTTGTACGGCCTATGAAAAATTTGCTTCCCGAAAACTTCTACCGGAGGAAAGCGTGGACGTTTTCTTCGCTGATTTAAAGAAACTCGCAGTTCTGTTCGGTGGAGGGGTGTCGGAGCGGACGCTCGCGTACGCGTTTGTGGCGGGCCTTCCCACTCGGGTGAAGCAGCTACTGAGAGCCTCAACCAGCGTTTCAACAACGACCATGGAACACTTGATGGAACGTGCTCGAGCCATCATCAAAGATGAGGAGGACCTGGGGGAACCAGTTGTGATGGCGACACAGACAGGCCAGATTGGCGCTCGGGAGATTCCGAATCAGAACCCTGCAAGCAATGGGAAATGTTTTCGCTGCGGCCGACGCGGACATTTTGCAAGGAATTGCACCAACAGGGGGCGTGTGCGCTGTTTTAAGTGTGGTGGTTTGGGGCATCTAGCCCAAAACTGTGCGGGAAACGTATCAGGGGAGAGGACGTCAGCGCCGCCCTGCTCCCCGAGCAAAATTTGAACAAGGCGCAACCAGTAATGACCGTCTACATAAACAGGATACCCTGCTCAGCACTTCTCGACTCAGGCTGTTCGCATACTATAGTGAGCACCAGGCTGTGTCCAAGTTGGACGAAGAGGAAGATCAAAGTCACCACGATAGGAGGCGAGACCCAGACATGCTGTGGAGCTGGAACTGTCAGTGGACTACGACTCGCGCAATAGGGCCTGGATTGCATCTTGGAAGTGGACCGAGGGAATGGCACCGACTAAACTCAAGAATGGGGTTGCAGAGTACCCTATACCCAGTGAGGCCCGAGCAGAATACGAAAGGGAACTAAAGGCGTGGATCCAAGATGGCTGGTTAATCCCCTACCCTCTAATACCCTTGATGGCAGTAGTCCAGCATAACAAGTCGAAAGTACAGCCCGTGCTGGACTATAGGGAGCTTAACAAGCATATTGAAGCCTACACTGCCGATGCTGACGTATGCGCCAGTAAGTTGAGGGAATGGCGTCAGAAAGGCACTAATGTCTCAATATTGGATTTGCGAAAAGCCTATTTACAGGTGCGAGTTGATGAGACGTTGTGGCCGTTCCAGACAGTTTGGTTCCAGGGGCAGAGGTACTGCCTTACACGCCTTGGCTTTCGCCTAAATGTGGCACCACAGATCATGAAGACTATAGTCAACACAGTATTGTCCCAAGAAAAGCCCATGAGGGACTCAACGTCAGCTTACATTGATGACGTATACGTCAATGAAGATGTACAGTCTGCGTTGTGTGTCAAAGAAAAGTTGGCTCAGTTTGGTCTGGAATGCAAGAATCCTGAACGTTTAAGGGAAGGAGCACGTGTATTGGGATTGGATGTTTATGAAGAAGATGGCACCCTGCAATGGAGGCGTGGCAGTGAAATTCCAAGCATCCCCAACCTCGTTACAAGGCGGACCGTTTTTTCTTGGTGTGGAAAACTTGTTGGTCACTTACCGGTCTGTGGCTGGCTCCGCGCAGCTGTTGGTGTGATTAAACGCAGAGCAAATTTAACAACCACGGGTTGGGATGACATATCCAATGATGTCCTACTAACTCTGATGATTAAGGAGACACTGGAGAGAGTGAACAAGAAGGACCCTGCCTGTGGGCGATGGTGTGTTAACGGAGACAACGTAGGTGTGTGGGTTGATGCCAGTTCTTTGGCGTTGGGAGTATCGTTGGAGCAAGGAGGAAACGTGTTCGAGGATGCGTGTTGGCTGCGGCCCGTAACAGATTCTCAGCATATCAACCTGGCAGAGCTGGACGCTGTTGTAAAGGGGGTAAATCTGGCCCTGCAGTGGCAGTCTAAGAAGTTGACCTTGTACACAGATTCTCTCTGTGTCTACCACTGGGTGTCTGACACACTTTCAGGACGGACACAAATTCGTACCAAGGCAGCAAGCGAAATGTTAATACGGAGAAGGCTAGACACGCTAAAAAACCTGGTATCTGAGTATGGGCTATCACTGAGCGTCACTCTGGTGCCATCACATTGTAATCGTGCTGACCAACTGACCCGTGTACCTCACAAATGGTATGAAGCCGCGAAGATGGGAATGGAGATTACTGCTCGATCTTGTGCAGTTGCAATCGACCCATGTCAAATACAAAAAATTCATGCACAGAGCGGACATCCGGGTATCAAGAGGACCCTTTATTTTGTGAGGCGTGCATACCCAGCAGTGACCAAGATGGATGTCAGACAGATCGTCAGAAATTGTGAGGCTTGCCAGTCTATTGATCCTGCACCAGAGCGATGGCAGAAGGGTCGCTTGGAAGTTGAGAGTGTGTGGCAGCGGCTGGCCATGGATATTACCCATTACAGTGGCAAGCCCTTTCTAACTCTCATTGATTGCGGGCCTACGAGATTTGCGGTGTGGCGGCAGATGACCAGACAGGATTCAGCAAATGTTGTTCGCCACCTATCATCCATTTTTTTTGAGCGAGGTGCGCCGGAAGAGCTCCTGACTGACAATGATGCAGCGTTTTGTAGCCAGCAAGTCCGGCAGTTGTTAGATGAGTGGGGCGTCCGACTACGGTTGCGATGTGCGCATGTGCCGTCAGGAAATGGCATTGCTGAAAGAAGCCATCGCAGCATCAAGAGAATTGCTGCCAGGAAGCGATGTACTATTGCGGAAGCAACATATTGGTACAACATTATGCCAAAGGACGGGACGTCCCCTTCAACCGCACCTGCGAATGCTATTTACACATACCGAGTCGGAGTGAAGGGAATCAACACTACGCAGCCAACCGACAAGGGAACATATAACAGATATGAAGTGGGAGATCCAGTGTGGGTACGGCCTCCAGGAAATCGGTGCACCGACAAGTTTAAGCGAGGACACATATCTGGAGTGATTAGCCAGCAGTCTGTTTTGGTCGATGGAACCCCACGACATGTGCGAGATCTTCGCCCAGCTACCGAGGTGCGTCATACAACTACAGAAGAAAGCAGTGAAGCGTCTAGCGATGAGCTGCCGATGCACGGATTCAGTGAGCCCCTTCCAGAGACTGATAGCGATACTTCATCTGATGAGGCGGAACCAGATCCAGAGCCCGAATCTGAAACTGAATGTACCTCTTCGCAGAAGCACACGCACTAAAAGGCCACCCCCCCAGTGCTCTCTATGTGATCATCAGATCAGGGGGGAGTGTAACGTGCATCCAGGAGATAAGCGCCCGCGTGTTTGCGTGTTGTGTGGGTACGTGGGAGAGACGGATGAGGGGAAAAAGACTTACCTCGAGACCAGCTCAGCGTTACCGACCAAAAATAGAAAAGAAAGACCAAGATGGCGACCGCCGTCTTTTGTAAAGTATGATGTCTCGCAAAGTCACACGAATTCTCGGAATATGCAAATTTAGCCGGCCTAGAACAACGATAAAAGCGGGTGAGGGGAAAGACGTGGAGAGTGACGATTGAGTTGGCTGGGGAATCGTGTGGCTGTTGCTTCTTGTGCTGTGTTGAGGATATCTTACCGTGTTAAAGAGAGAGTCGGGCGCCATCTTGAATTTTTCCTTACACTTTTTCCTTAGACTCCCCACATAGTATCCCTGTAGCTTATGTCCCTGATAGTAGCCTCCTACATCAAAGTGACAATGTGCCTTGTTTCGGGTAAAAAAAAAAAAAGGACAATCATTACAATTGTGTGGCTTTTTTTTTTTCTTGGCCTTCGGGACAAGATCAAAGTGTAGTATCTGTTCTTCAGATGCTGCACTTCTATTTCTTGTTCTCTTTCGGTGGAGGAGAAATCCTTCACGACTGAGACAATTTTTATTTTTGTACCTTTTCTCCATGTTAAAAAACGACCCTGGTGTCTAACTCTGTCCCGTGGGGAGGCATAGTAAATAGGTACATTGACTGTTTCTCACATGGACAATTTATATTATGTGTTCAAGAGTAAGTGACCTTAAACTATATCCAGTGGTGAGGCCCCAATTTGCGGGCTTTGGGAAGTGTGGAGCCACCCTTTAATTGCCATTGTTCCCAGGTCGACTCTGACCCAGAGTGGTAGTACCTGTTAGGGTCCCAACTATGGGTTAAATAGAAACCGACTTGAAAACAACAAATATATTCTATTAAAAACTCTTTCTTTAAAATCTTTGGATTCAGCATTAAATAACCTGAAAAGGGTTGATATGCCGTAAAACAAAAACAACCAACCAACAAGAGTAAGCAAACCAGAAAATCTCTAGATCAGCTTAGAAAAGGAACAACAAAAAATTGGGTATCCAAACGTACTGGGAAATTAAGCAGATTAGAAAAATGCATTTTCTCATTTTGCGATTTTTTTTCCATTTCACCAAATTGAGCCACAGTAAGACATGGCAGGGTACAGCTCGTAAATTAATAAAAACAAATAAAAATAAAATGGTCTTGTTTATACATAAACTGTAATGCATCCTAGATTTACTGGGACTTGTGCATATTAACATTCCCGGTAAATTAATAGTTTTCATTTTAGGAGAGTTTTATCCATGGGAAGGAAAAAGCTACCCCCCCCCCCCATGTTAAGAACGGTTAAATTCATCAGGGGATGTTAATACATGCAAGTGCCAATTTAATTTTGCATAAATGGATTAAAAAAAAAAATTTTTTTGCACAATTTTATTAATGTAGATATAAATGTTAACTAACTGGCAGTCCAGCAATCCAGCATTGCCCAGTCATACAATAGGCTTAAAAATAATATTTTGATTTATGCAGATTGTGTAGGAATTATCATAGAATCAATCCTCTATTGATTATTATATTACGAAGGATAATTTGCCCGCTGGACTAATTCGCAAAATTTTTATTTTAAATAATGAAATAATAATGATAATGTCGTTCATCAAATTTTGTCTGTTTTTGTTTACTATATCACGTCAGCTGAATACACTGGTAAAATCACTCCCAATTAATGTTTAGTTTTAAAATATGCAAACGAAGAAATGATTTGCGGCGATTTTAAATGGCACCTCTTCTTTTATCGTAAATTGAACTCATTAATAAGAAAAAATTAAAATAAAATAGTGAGGGTTTGAACAGGGGATCATTCAATATGTAGACGAATGCTCTACGACTCAGCTATATCTCCAGATTATAATAAATCTGTTTATTTTATTTTATTTTTTTTTTTTTTAAAGAAGAAATGATTTGCTAAATGTTTATTATCTCCTTTGGCTGGTGTAACAACGTCAGATATTCCCCTGTAAAAATTCTTTTTTTTTTTTTTTTTTCCATCTATAAGAGAGATAGACTATTTTTAAGATCGGATTTTTTGGATTTTCAATACTTATTGGATAAATTTCTGTACAAAACATATCTAAGAACACTGCCGGACATTTAAATTAGCTTTGTATGAAATTTGCAAAAGAAAGGCTCAACCGTTTCGGAATCTATAAGGAAGAAACTCTTACACACACACACACACACACACAAATTAATAAGAAATAAATCCGATGAACCCAAGTCCAAGCGATAAAATAACAAATTAAAACATTTATATTTTTAAGAAATTGAATAAAACTTGAAGAAAAAAAGAAAAACAAAAAGTAATAAACAATATTTGAGTTCCAAATGGATATTAAATTACTTTTCTTTTTCTTTTTTTTAAGTTTTCTTACTAAAAAATAATAACACACATTAAAATAATATTGAAGATTCAGAGATATTTCAGATCCTACTTCTAAAAATCTTTTTTTCTAACCAAAAACTTATTACTTCACATTTTTAACTTACACGATTAATTATTTGAAATGTAAGCCTGTAACACAATTATTTCAACATTTCCATTAAAAGGAAAATAAGCGGATGTAAATGATAATTTAACAATAATTTTAATTGATGGTTATTAATTGATAATTATTTTAATTGATAATTTTTTATAAATTCCATTAATCAAAAGCACCCCTTTATTCTATCACATTTTAAAATTTACTTCAAAAAAATTTAAAAAAAAAAAAGGCTTCTTTTTGTAGTAATTAAATACAAAGTTTACAACGTGAAAAGAATTGTTTATATAAATATCTGCTTAAAATAATAAATAATTATAATGAAGCCAATGGATTTGAATGAAAGAAAAACAATTAGCTGTTTTTTTTTTTTTTTTTAATTATCAAAGTGCGTGTCCGGCTACATTTCAAGGAAAACTTCAAATTACGATGCTATAAAAATAATCATATACTTTTTATACTTATTAAATAATTAAACGCAAACTAAGTTAGAATTTAAATTTACATTTCACATATTGAGAAATAACAAAAAAATATATATATTTTAAAAATAAAAAAAAATATTTTAAAAGTTGCGCCCCTCTATAAAAACAAGCGGACTGACAAAAAAGACAAACAAATAAAAAAGTTCGAAATAAAAATATACATAAATTAATAATTTTTTTTTTTAAATTAGTAATAAAATTTGCAAACAAAAATGGTAACATATTAAAAAAAGATCAGTTTTTTAACAAAACTAGAGTGGAAATACCACATTTTTGACCAACATATTTTACGCAAAAAAACAAGTCGCGGTTTGCTTTTCAGAAAACTTACGCTATATTTTTTTTTGGTTGACCCAATAAGTATTTTCACCACAAGCACTTGAGGATTTTGGAAAAAATAATTTTTACAACATTTTATCTTCTTTGGAAAATATCACATACACATAAAATTATTTTGTATTTCAACGTCTGTGTGATATAGTGGTCGACATATAAAAGATAAAAGTAAAAAATAAGTTTGAAAAGGGGGAGATAATGGTAAAAAACATGTTCCGAATTGTTCACTTTATTTCTAAAAAAACGAGAAAAAAACGATGTAGAAAAACAAGAGAGGTGTTTATCAGAGACTTGTTGGACAGTACTTGCTCAGACACTGACCACTGACCACCGTCCATGGTCTTATGGCGAAAGGGGAAGGACACTCTATTGAGATTGTCCAGAACTTTATTTCGAGGGGAACAAAAGCACCCTTACACCGGTTCTGTCTTTGTTTTCGTGATTTGTGTTTTAGAAAAAAAATAGCGGAATTTTTTCTTAGTTTTTGCCGTGCCTCATATTATAGGCACGACGATGATCATTTTTGAACGCCTTATCAACGGAATTAAAAAAAAATTATTTAGAAATGGATTTTTCTTAGAAATTGTAAAATACCGGATAAAATCAAGTTTTGTACTTCTTTGTTGGCATTCTTCGTCAGCTTGGAATGCCCTGGAAAAGTCACTTCTGATTAATGGTTACCAGTTTTAAAATATTTTGTTATTTAGAAAAAAAAAAAAGAAAAAATTAAATATAAAAAAAAACAGCCAAGTTTGTTTGCATATTTTAAAACTGGTAAACATTGATCACAAATGACTTTTCCAGGACATTTCGGTTCAGCTGACGTAGAATGTCAACAAAGAAGTACGGAACTTGATTTTAACACAAAGTATCATGTAAATTAAAATTATTCATATATTGATATCAACTAAGGCGGCAGCACTTTTATGCCCGCCCCTGCCTGCCACCAATCACAATTAAGGAATAGAAAAAAAAATCGTCTGCATTGAATATTTTAAAATCGTTTTCAATATTAAAGTATTAAAAAAAGACGCGTCTTAATTTTCAAATGGTTGCCATTGATTGGTTAATTTAAGTCACCTGAGACAAACGCTTGAGTGTGATTAGTAACGGCCATACCGCTCATCTTAGAGTAAGTGACGCTGGGTATTTTCTGGCACTGCCCTGTGAGGTTGATGGAGATGCACGGTTTTGTGTAGTTCTACGAGACACCCACCACTCCACCAGAGACTTGTTTTCTCACGCTTTGAAAAGTGGTTAATATTGCTAATCTTAAGCTTGAGGCGCCCCTACCGGGAAATGCCAACAGAGCTTCTTCTCAGATATTTTATGTAGATCACAATGCTCAACCTCTTATTCGTTATCTCCACTTTCCAACCTCATGTCGCATCATTGTGCGATGGAATGAAGATAATGATATTAATAATAAAAACAAACAGTCGTGGGTCGTTTATTGTGATCTGAACCTGCCAGAGACTCGCCGGCCTGCGATGATGGATCAAATTCAGAAATTCGGAATAATGGTTTTATGCAATAAGTTGCTTTGAAATACTATATCAATGGCTATATTTTTTTTTGGTATACCCTAAAGTTATTTATTTATTTAGTTTCAACGTCATCTGATCTAAACTAATTCATTCACTTTGCTTACAGAATTAAGTTGACAATTCAGTCACGACCATCGTGAATAGGAGGCCTAGTTACTAAAAGTCACATGATCTGCTAACGTCATAAAATAAAGTAGAACAGCCAACACTACTAACTATTATGAAGAATGGTAATTTTCTATTTCAATTCTCAAAGAAATCGTGGAGAAATTAATAAAACTGGTTCAAACGTGACTACATTTTCATTTTCCAAAAGATAAAAAAAATTATTTTACATGTGGACACGTGGAGAATTTTTTCCGTGAAAATATTGTAAAGTTTTATATTTTTAAAAAGTGTATCTCATTCTTCTAGTTTAGATTAAAAATGCACTCATTTTTAAATAAGTTTTCAACGAGATTGTTTTACAATTCTTTTTCTTGCTAATACAACAAACATTATGATGAATTATTTTTTTTTAAGTGTATTTTTTCTTATGAAGATCTAAAAAAGAAATAGTGAATTTTTGGTCAGAAAGTTGTACATTTTTTTTTTTTAAATGTTTACCACATATCAAGGTCCGGAAGCCACTCGAGGATAAGGGTTAATGTGTTTATTGTAGTCATTGGGACAGTAGCGTAATAATCATTTTTTGTGGAAATTTGGTATAATTAGATTATTTAAAAGGACGGTACAATAAGAACTTTGGACTTTAAGATGAAAATATTGTAGTCAGCTGAAAAGCAGACCAGCAGAACAGAGTTCCAAAGGTGGGCAGTTCTAGAAAGCATTGTCTATGGAATCCACATTTACGTTTAGGTACTGATAGAGAGTGATGGAATTTATAGAAAGTGATTTTTAGCTAGATGAGTGTTTTTTATGGAAGATTAGCGAAGAGGGATCATAGATTGGAGCTCAGTCATAAAAATAGCGATAGAGCAGAGGCAGGATCGCAACGTCTGTTCTGTGGGAAAGAGGTTGCAGAAAAAAGAAAAGGACACTGCCCACTAGATTACGAAGTCGGTTTTGAACTCTGTCAAGGCAGGATAGGGTGCTCAGAGCAGCTCCGGCCCAGATGTGGCAACAGTACTCTGTCCTAGAACGTACTTGGCTCTATTTTAGTTTTTAAACTTGTTAAACAAGTTTTACATGCGATTTTTTTCAGTTTGTTTTCTTAATAATAAACTTTTTCACAGTATTATTCATATATTTTGAAGATATCTTTAGTTTTCGATATTTAAAGTCAATAAACGTAGCAAAAGTTTAGACTTATGATAAGTTCTAATTTAATTTCTTTCTTTTAAATTCATTAAATTTCATTGAAACATTTTTTGTATAATAAAACGAATGTTCCGAGTGTATTATTTCTGTCAGGAAGCTTTTTATTAGTATAATAATATTTTTTTATTAGTATAATAATATTTTTAAAATGTAATGTTTTTTTTATTAGTATAATAATATTTTTAAAATGTAATGTTTTTTTTAATATTTTTAAAATGTAATGTTTTTTTTATTAGTATAATAATATTTTTAAAATGTAATGTTTTTTTTTTATTAGTATAATAATATTTTTAAAATGTAATGTTTTTTTTATTAGTATAATAATATTTTTAAAATGTAATGTTTTTTATTAGTATAATAATATTTTTAAAATGTAATGTTTTTTTATTAGTATAATAATATTTTTAAAATGTAATGTTTTTTTATTAGTATAATAATATTTTTAAAATGTAATGTTTCTCCTCATTCAAATGTATGATGATGACAGGCAAAAATATTTAAAAAAAAACTAAAAAAATAAAACTATTTATATATTTATATAAGAAAACTTTAAACTAAAAAGTAAAACTATTTATATATTTATCTAAAAAAAACTTTAAACTAAAATATATTTATATATTTATATAAAAAAACTTTACACTAAAAAATAAAACTATTTATATATTTATATAAAAAACTTTAAACTAAAAAATAAAACTATCTATATATTTATCTAAAAAAACTTTAAACTAAAAAATAAAACTATTTATATACTTATATAAAAAAAACTTTAAACTAAAAAATAAAACTGTTTATACAGTTGTTAAAAACTTTAAACTAAAATAACAAGATTCTATTTTTTTTTGGGGGGGGGGGGGATCACCACTTATCCAGGCCCAAAAGCCACTTGAGGATAAATAATAATGAATGTAAGTTGGTAGTGTAATAATTGTTAATGGTGTAAATTGGGTAGAATTTATTTATTTATGAAGATGACTCAACAAGAATTTGTTTACATTGGGTTTGAAGGTTACAATATTGTATATAAGCAGGCCAGCAGAACAGTGTTCCACAGTTTTGAGAAAGAATTTTGTTCATAGAATCTGTATTTAGATTTAGGCACAGATAGAGTGTGGGGAAAATCGTATATAGTCGTTGTAGCTAGTCGAGTATTTTTGTGAAAGTTTGGCAAGAGGGTACCATAGATTGGAGTTCAGTCGAGCCCTTGCCATGAAAATAATGATAGAGCAGAAACAGGCTTGCAACATCTCTTCTGTAGAAAAGAGGTTGCAAGGCAGAGAAAAGAGCATCACCTACTAGATTTCAATGCCAGTTTCGAACACTGTCAAGGCTGGATAGAGCGAGCCGAGCAACTCCTGTCCAGATGTGGCAACAGTACTCCATTTTAGGGCGTACCTGGCTCTTGTACAGATAGAGGATTGCATCGGTTGCATGAGGGAACTATTTTGTTTAAATGTACATGCAGTATCATGTGTCAGATGGAGTCGTGCTTCAGCTTCTACACGCACTTGAACTTTCGCCGTTAACTGTGTGAATATCATGATACATCTGTGAAAAAGTAAAATTCAGGCACATGGAGGTGTTTTGATGCCAAAAAGAAAATTCAAATTAGTGCCTTTGATCACATCTTAATAGGATCTTGTTGTTTGCGTGTTGTTTCATAATGAGTGGTTGACTAGAATGGAACTAAGGATACAGCATTTGTTTATCAAATAACTACATGATTCGTGTTGTGTTCTAGTGTTCACTTGAATAAAAGTTGATACTTCTTTAGTAGTGGACATGTGATCTTTCTTTATGGAAAATGGTGACCTTCTTTTTCCTTTTTTCTTGTTCAATATTCTGTTGTGATCAAATGCAACTGTAACAGAGTATAGTGACTGTATGCAAACATTGAGCAGTGTGTGAAGTGACATCACAGTAAGGAAAACAAAAACGATGATAAAAAGAACATGTGCATGGATAGAGGATCACATGTCAGAGGTCGGAGGTCAGAGGTCAGAGAAATAGAGCACGATCACGTTTTACTTGAGAAAGTACCTGGAAATAAATGTTGTTGTTAGAACGGAAAAAAAATGAGTTGAGTTATTTACTTGTCTTCTGTTCCTTGCGACATACTCTGCTACAACATGTTGGGTCCCAAGTTTCTTGCATGTTAACGTATATATAAACCTGTACTATGTTACATAGCTAACTCTACTGAAGACATTCTTCATTCTTTCTTTCTAACCATTTAATCACATGACCTAGATGTTAAAAGTAATGTCGACATTTTAATTGCAGTAAATTGTAAGCTAAATAAAAAAAAAAACTTTCTTGTTTCCGATTTTTTTTTATTTTTGCTGTAGCGCCTTTCGATTTGATATTTTTTATCCTTTTTTTTTTTTTTTAACTATGTCAGTCTAGGCAGCAAATGTTTTGTGGACTAGGGGGTGTCTGTTTGTGGTTTTATTCCGCAATGAACACATGCAGTTTTTTCTTCTGCCTTCTCCATGTTGACTCCAGTAAATAATACAATGTTGCAGGGACAAACAAACAAAGGAAATAAATCCAACTCAGCTTTTCATTCTTTTTTAATACAAGTCCTTTATTACCGTTTTTTTTTTTTGTCTCTCTCTTGACGCACACTTAAAAAATCTCTCTCTGCCACTGCAGGGCCACATGTAAATAACGTAAACATAAACAAGTTCTTGATGAGCCGTTCCACTTGTTAACAAATTTACCAAATTTCCATTACTAACAATTACTATATTGTCCAATTGACTACTGTACACTCTTAACCCTTATCCTCGAGTGGTCTCGAAGCCTTGATAAGTGGTTATGCCTATGTAAAAAAAAAAAAAAATGTCCATCTTCCCAGGCAGCGTTTCTCTTTCTGCTCTACTACACGCCGGCCATAGACAACCATTTGTTGTCTTCAACTTTACACGTCCATCTTTGTCAACCGCACTTTTTCTTCTCCCTGACCACGTGGTTTCTTTTTTTCTTTTTATTATCGCGCCAGCTTCTGCACACTTCCTAATTTGCATATGTGCCTTTTTTCGGCTACTGCTGCTAATATCCTCGCAAGCCAGCTATCTTACAGTTCCTGTTGGTATTTTCCCATGCACTCATACACGCTCTGCTACGATGATGTGTCATGCCTCAAAGTAGTACGTATGCATGGCTCACCTTTTTCAAACGAATCGTCTCGTTCTTCAAACAGCTTATTTTTATGCAACTCCAAATCACCTACTTTGCATATGAATGATGAGAATTCACATTATTTTGCATGACCATTGCGCATAAAATCAATTGCGTGTCACCATTTTGGTTTTCCTATTGTTAAGTAACTAAACTTTACAAAATACACAGGTAAGCCATTTTTGCAATTAGTACAATTTTTCATACAGTGTTGGACATGAATTGATAAACAAAAAACGACATTATATGTTTTTTATATTTTTATATTTTTTTTATTTTTTTGTTTTTTGTTTTTGGAATCCAGGTGAGCATTTCAATTCTAGCCAAGCAGGCCGTAGGATTAGTTGGCCAAAACCGTGGTTAGCCAACAACTACAGAGGACAGTAATTATTGGGGATACAGTTATAGGACTCAGCATTCCTATCTGGTCGCATTCATCATCTGAAGAAGGCCAGAGGATGAGTTGGCTAAAACGTGGTGTGACAATAATTATGAAGATGTGGACAAAAATCTTTATAAATATGAATACACACAAAAAAAAAAAAAATGCAAAACGCAAATGTGAAGGAAAAACAAATAAAGATGTACAAAAATTGAAAAGGTTTTATTTTAGAAACTCGTCCTCAAATAAATCTATATATCTATAAAAGTGAAAGTGTTTGTCTGTCTGTGTACATTTCCCTACGCAATAACTCTGTCAATTTTTAGTCTACAGACTCAAAATTTGATACACAGGGTATTGAGATTTGGAAAAATCTTTCTAATCCATTTTCGACCAGAAATTTGGCTGTTAAGAGGTTAAACTTCAACGATTTGACCTTTGAAAACTCTACCAAACTCCTCCGCCAATTTTGGGTATAAACAATTGAAATTTTAGATATAGATTCCTTGGACATGGATCTAACTTAATAACTTGATTTGAGCCCAAAACAATAAATGTTAAGGGGTCATAATAGGGGTTAAAGTTTAAAAAAAATTGACCTCTGCGGTCTCTACCAAATTACTCAGAAACTTTCTGGTCTAAACATTTGAAATTTTACATAAAGGGTATTCAGAGATAGGGCAAGCTTTTTAATCGGTTTGGGTCGAAAATTTGAGTTACCAATATATAAATGTATGTTTGCATGTTTGCCTTAAACTTTCAACAGAGCGACGGATTTTCACAAGATCCATATCGTTTTGAAGCTCGACCCTTCAGATGACGAATACCGAAAAATTGGCTAAAAACATTAATTTCTTCATCCTCAATTGGGCACTTTTCTTCAGGGAATGGTCGCTTTTTTCACCGATATTTTCAAAAGTCATCCCCTCTTTTCGATTGTCCAGCCTTAATTTAAACCTACGTCACTTCTGGTTTGACGGTGGTCGTAACAGCAAAGACGTCAGGTTTTTTTCCCGTTCTTTTCCTCCTTCGAAGTACGGGTTCAAGCCTGCCTTCCTACTACCACTTTTTTTTTTTTTGCTCAACACACACCTCCAAACACCTGAGCAACGCCGGGCACCCATGCTAGTATGAAATAGATCTGTTGTGGTGTAAACATGGAAATGTGATGCTATGTATGTCTTTGGCTAATCTTTGGCGTAAAGTATTTCATGACACTTATATTTTTGTAATTTAAATTAAAAATATACTAATTTACGTTTTTCTTTGCTTTCAGGAGATCCGATCTCAGATACTACTATAACTAATAAAACGAAGAGACAATAGTGTAATAGTGTCTGTAAAAGTGAAACACAGCAATTCAGAAAGTACAAGATTTCTAAAAGTCACCAAATCTTTTGTTTGCAATAGTAGAAAGAGGCTAACTAAAACCAATGGTGATGAATTGACCATGAGCAAGAGTTTGTCAGAAGGGTGCACGGCACAATCAATGAAAATCCTGGCACATCAATGCGGCATCTTGCTAAAGATCTTCAACTGTCTGAAGAAACAATAAGGAATATTACTCATCAAGACCTCGGATACAAATCATACGTTCTTAGGCGAGATCAGTTCATATAAACAAAACCTCTCAAGAGAATCGTTTAATGCATGCAAAATGACTCTTTTCTCCGATAATCATTTCCTAACTCATCAGACCTTAATCCTTTGAATTATTACGTGTGAGGTATCGTTAAAAATGAAGTTAATAAGCATCCTCATAACATCAAATCATCTCTGTAGGACATAATAAGGCTGGTACTCACCCACCCCACTCCTGGAAATGAACAGGGCCAGTTTAAAGGAGAATATATTAAGATAGAAACTAAGCTGACGAAAACAAAGCGAGAATAAAGAATTGCTATGGTCCTGGATATGACCTTAAACTATATCCGGTGGTGAGGCTCCAGTTTGCGGGCTTTGGGGAGTGTGGAGCCACCCTTTAATTGCCATTGCTCCCAGGTCCATTCTGACCCAGAGTGGTAGTACCTGTTAGGGTTCCAACAATAGGTTAAATAGAAACCGACTTGAAAACAACAAATATATTCTATTAAAAAAAATTTCTTCAATCTTTGGATTCGGCATTAAATAACCTGAAAAGGGTTGATATGCCGTGAAACAAAAACAACCAAATAACTAAAAGAATTGCTAATTTGTATTAAAAAATTAGATTGATAATTTTAAAATTATAAACTGTTTTCCTAAAATTAATGAATTGAGCAAAGTTGAGAAAAGTTTGTAAACAGTAACAAAGTTCTAAAAATATAGTAAACAAAACAATGGAGATAGTTGACTGGCTCAACATTTGATACGTGTGAGTTCTAACAATTGAGTGTCAATGTTTGGACTGTAACACTGGCTGGCACTTGTCTTCATTAGTTATTGTTGAAATAATAAAATTAATACAAATGTTAACCTTTAAAAGGAAAGAACTTTATTTGCCTTTTTTACATTTTGGAGTGAATACACCTTTTGTTAATAATGTTCACCGGCAACATACGTCTCATTGGTTTCGGGGCTAAGAGTGCACTGCTTACTCTCCTGTCATGCTGGCTAGGGATTCGTTAAGGAGAAAGAGAGAGAAAGAGAGAAAGATGATAAGGGACTCTGGATAGCAGTTCCTGGTTTGTATTTGGTTTCTAAGAAAGAGAAAGAGAGGGTCTAAGAAACTATTATTTCTTGGGGAATGATATTATTTTCATCCTAATTCTTGGCTTTTAGAGGTGACTCAGGTCAGTCCTACAGGCCAACACATGCTAGCCACATGTGATATCAAAGGTTAACCTGTTATTTGCTTACCGATTGGTATATAAGCATGACAGTTAGCAAGTTAGAGAGAGTTTTTACAGTTAGTGCTCGCCAGAGACACCACTGGCATTTGCCAGAGAAGGCAGCTGACGGTTACTGGGAAATTTTATGGCCGCTTGCGCTGATGATGCCTGCTACCCCCCAGGGTTCCCCACTGCTAATGAACTAACCATCGAACTTGGAGATGTGAAATCGCCCAGACTTTGCCAACTAAATGCGGTTCAGATCCGTTTTTAAATGACTTGTGGAAATGTATCTTCTTTCCTTTTTAACTAATAATTATCATCGTATTCAAACCAAAGCGTTGAGTTATTCTTTTTCTTCTTTTCTTGGCTGAAATGACCATTTTCACCCAACGACTTAGACCATGATGACCAGTGCCATACGATTTGCCCCTATGATCTTTTTTGGGTAAAAATTTGGCTGCCAAGAGGTCAAAGTTGAAAGAGTTAACATTTACAAACTCTATAAAACTCCTCGGCCAATTTTGGGTCTAAACAGTTGAAATTTTAGATGTAGGTTACCTGGACACGAGTCTAACTTTTTAATATATATATATATATATATATATATATATATATATATATATATATATATATATATGCACATAAAGTTATGAAAAGTACATAGGACCCAAGCAAAGCC
This sequence comes from Euprymna scolopes, assembly GCF_053919585.1. Lineage (NCBI taxonomy): Eukaryota > Metazoa > Mollusca > Cephalopoda > Sepiida > Sepiolidae > Euprymna > Euprymna scolopes. The sequence continues at coordinate 14,737,626 of NC_136502.1, read as the reverse complement.
GGGCTGAACTGCTAGTATGATACATAGATAAAACATAATCAAATTTATCATGAACGGCTGACCAATCCTGCACACTTATAATGCATGGTTATTCTAGAAGTGTAAGCCATGTTTAGTTTCAGGACAGTTTCCGATGGTTAGTTGTTCTACACAAGTCCTGGAGATGACTAGGTCTCAGTAGACAGTTCTCGAGTTGGAATCCACAGAGCAAAAGATTCTTCCCGTGCTGACATGAAGAAAACATATGCAAAGTTGCTACAGAAAGGTTTAATATTTATGGAGCAATTCTGGTTTCTGATTGGTTGGTAGCAGAACGTGAATCAATTCGATTCGTCAGTTCCTAGTAGCATTGTTTATAAATAGAATCTCCCGACTGTGGAGGATCATACTCCATTATAAGACAAAAATATTGTAACAATTATGTTTCACTCATTGCAACTTTCTGTTATTAAGAATGGTCTTTTGCAATGCTGCGATATTCTTTCTGCAAAAGTATTCATTTGTCGACAGTTGCCAAGTACAACTATTAAGTTGAGAAGAAAGAAGTTTTTGTGGAATTTTTAATTTTGATATCAAATGATGTATTTTCAAATAAGTTTTCGTTACAATACCTTTACCTTATATATCATTTTAAAGAGCGTTTTTCGCTCTATCGAATCATTTAAATTACAATCGTTTTAAAACAATTGTGATGTTTTTTCAGAACGTCGAATAAAAGATGGTAAAATAGCAAATTTGCACAATTTTCTTATTTCAATTCAAGCTAGGCTGAAAAGCTACTGAAACGAAGTGTTTGATCCAGGAACCACTTCTGAATGCACAGCACAATGGTAATTTAAGAAATTTTGTACCGGCGATGAAAATCTTAAAGATGATGAGTGTAGTGGTTGGCCATCGGATGTTGACAACGATCAATTAAGAGCCTTAGTTGAAGTCAATTCACGCACAATTGTTCAAGAACTTGTTTCTGAATTAGATATAACATATATGACGATTTCCAACCATGTGAGAGAGATTGGAAAGGCAAAAAAACCTCAATAAATGGGTGCCTCACAAATTGAACAACAACAACCAAAAGAAACGCCATTATCAAGTGTCATCTTTTCTTCTTTGACATAATAAGAAGGACCCGTTTGTCAACTAAGTTGTGACTTGTAATGAAAAGTGGGTTCTTTACAACAAACGGCAATGCTCAACTCAATGGTCAGACACTAACAAAGCTCCATGACACTTCCTGAAGTCAGAGTTGCACCAAACGAAGGTCATGGTGACTGTTTGGTGGTCTGCGACCGGTCTCATCCATTCGTTTTTGGAATGCAGGTGAAACTATTACAGTGGTGAAGTATTGTCAGCTAATCGATGAAATGCATCAGAAACAACAACAACACCCAGCATTAGTCAACAGAAAGGCCCAAGTCTCCTCCACGACGATGCTCAATTGCATGTTGCTAAACCAACCCTGCAGAAGTTAAACAAATTCGGCTACGAAACTCTGCCTCGTTCACGATATTCTCCAGACCTCCCACCTACCGACTACCACTTTTCCAAGCATTTCAACAATTTTCTGCAAGAGAAATGCTAAAAAAACTTAAGCAATATAAAAACCACCTTTATCGACTTCATCGACACCAAAACGCAAGATTTTTAACCTTATTGGCATAAATACACTTGCTTTGTGTTAGCCAAAGTGTGTTGATTCTGATGGTGCTTATTTCAATCAATAAATTTTTGTTTGAGCCGAGATATGTTCATTTGAATTTAAAAGTTAAAAACCACAAGGAATTTCATGTTAACCTGATTGCTTTTATGTCATGATTGTACATATGAAGTTTAGTATTGCGTCAATTGAATTGCAACGTGATTTTTACGAATGCTAAAAATGGTTCTAACTGCTTACTCTCTTTTTTCCTCCATTTTGGTTTCACTTTCTTCCTCACTTCCTAAAGTAAATAAGTTTCACAGGAACATGCGAACTCCAAATTTTTTCCAACCAATAAACATCAAAATAATAAGTCGATATGAAAATGGTAAGCCAGTGCAAAGTTAGAAACTTTTGTCAAACAAACAACCAAAATCTAGAAACTCAGAGAATTCTCAAGCTACACCTTGAACAGGACTCAAGAATGCAGCTCAATACCCCCTCCCCCCCCAACTCTGGCCTTTGGTCTGAGGAGGCAGAAAGGACTCAATGACACATACAAGCTTTCTCCATCTTGCACACACATTCCTACTCACTAGAAGCAGTCAAGTAAACAGGAACAAATTGCTACACACAGCTATACACACACTAACAAGAACAAGGTAAACCAACACACACACATACACAATGCCATGCTGCCAAATACTCACATATGTATATTACTTACACATGCAGTCACACTATGAAAATTTAATTTGTTACTGCTAACCTAACTTTCTTCACTAAACATGTATTTGTATAAATAATTAAAAATAACTTTTATACTCTTGTATAAATGTTTTGTTATAAAATTTCGTTTTTCTCATTTTCACTCATAAAACTTTACTTATGTTTTAATTAGCACTTGATAACTGGTGACCCTTCTTATTCTTTCAATGTTTCATTTATTTACATTTTTATATGCACGTCTGTCTAAATCCATTCATTTTCTTTATTCACTAAAACATAATATTTCATCTCAATTTTTATCAATTGACGGTGTGGTTTTTGGCAATACCCAAAGACACTTATCATTGTCTAATGTGACCTTTATCAAGGCCAGGTACCATGCCACAATATAACTGATTTTTTGATGAATATATCAGTGATTGAATGTGATTATCCAGGTTTGTCATTTCCATGCTAAAAATGGCCAATCTCTCTCCATCCCACTTTTTTTGGCCTTGTGCCATACTTTATACATTTTTATATAAACTAGCTGGGTAACTCGGCATTGCCTATGACTGAATGATGATCAACGAATGTTTTACACTCCCATATTTTTATTGTCATTGAAATCCCCATTTTTAAATCGAATCGAGTTGATTGGTTGAAACTTGTGGTGCTGTTGGATCAAAATAATCAACATTGATTGGTTGCATATATTGACCTTTGACCAATCAGTTGTCTCCTGGAGCTGAGCACCTGTTCGTTTATTTAAGCTAGTGTTCACGAACTGTGCACACAAAGCTGCAGTGAGTGACTCAACTTTCCAAATGAACCCTTGTTAGTCATAACATTACTACACCGATTTCTTGTGGAAAAAAAACCTCTGGTCATAGTTGCTTAGCTACGAGCGTCTCAATAACAACACGTCACAGTCATGGACTACTAAATATAGCGATAGCTTGTTAGTCTAACTACGTAAATCGTATGTGATGACATAAGGACATCTTCCTCATCCCGACTGTTGCTCCATGAGGGAAGAGAGAGTGTCAAAAAAATATATATATTTACGTTACACGTAACGGCATGGTCCTGAACAAATTCATCCCCACAATCCCGAAAATATTGCTGAATTGACATGCTATGCCACCAAACAACATCGTTGAATGGACATGCTGTGTTCCCAAGCAACACCGTCGACCAACATGACATGCCACTGAATAATCTTGTCGAATAGACATACCACGATATGAAATGCAATAACGCAAGACATATTATCAGAGCAATTTTTTTCAACTGCCCCCCGAATGACTCATCGGCCCGTTTTTTTATAATTGTCGGGCGAACTCAATCATTGCTTTGGGGTAAAATGGATGCAGCTCATTAGCAGACTTTTGATTTGCAATCTAAACGTCCTGGGTTCGCTTTTCGCTGCAGCTAGGCACAACTCATACACACAATTCTTGTGCACTTGTGTTTCAGCTGACTACAATATGGTTGTCTTCAAGTCTAACGTAAACAAGTTTTTGATGAGCTGTTCCATATAAGTTAACAAATTTACCGAATTTCCATTACTAACGATTACTATATTGTCCAATTTCTACTGTACACTCTTTAACCCTTATCCTCGAGTGGCCTCTTGCCTTTCATAAGTGGTGATGCCTATGTAAAAAAAAAAAATCTTCCGTGCATGCTCTTCAACCCTCGTCCCTGATCTTGAGATCACACAAATGACGATGCTGGGCAGATTGTTTTTTCCTGGTTCTTCACCTCAATGGTACAGGTTCAGGAACTTCTTCAGTGATACCCTCACCTACCACATCATCAAACTCTTCCTGCTCTGGATCCTTGCATGCATCATCTTCTGAGGAGCTTTCTTCATCTGGTTGTTCGTACAGCAGTGGAGCTTTGTCATCTGATGAGGTAAGTTCGTCACTGATTATGCAATTATGTCAGCATGCTGAGTGCACATCCTTTATGTGGTATGGTGTTCCATCAACTGAGATCGAGTGCTGGCTATTTATTTTATCACTGTTCCTGTGCTGAACTGTGTCGTACATCTTCCCCACAGACTATTCGCCCAAACCACATCTCCCTCCTTGTGTGGATTAGCAACTGTAGTGTTGGGCACTATCACTTCATCGATACCCTTGACACAGATCCTATAATTGTATAGCACATTTGCAGGTGCCGTCATGGCTGTCTTGTCGTCCTTAGGCATAACATTGTACCAGTATATTGCCTCTAAGATCGTAAACTTTGTTCTTGCCGCAATGCGCTTCATTGTGCAATGGGACCTCTCGATTATTCCGTTTACGGAGGGTACATGAGCGCGTAAAGTCAGCAAATGTCTTTTTGCAAAATGCAGTGCAATTCGGTGAGCAATTCGGTGAGCAGTCTCCTTTCATAGAATATGTTCCGCAACTGCTTAATGACGGTAGCAGAATCCTGTCGGTGCAACTGCCTCCAAATAGCAAAATGGTTAGGGCTACAGTCTATCAACGTCAAGTACAACTGAATACCAAAATGGGTTATATCCATAACAACCCTGCTCCAGGTTTCCAGGATGTCAAACTTACCTGACCACAGCACACACGTTCTCTGGATTCTGTCACTTTATAGATCTCATTTAACCACCACTGTGGTACTCAAGTAAGTTGGTCAGCTCTGTTATCATGAAACTTAATGAGCCCTACATGAATTGTTAGTGCATATTCCGAGGCCAAATCTCGGAGTGTAGAGTTTGGTGTGCACTCTCGTCTGTCACGATAACACAGGTAGAGTCCGTTCGTAAATGTATGGTTTTGTAATGCAAGGTTGACGCCTCGCAACACAGCATCAAGCTCAGCTTAATTTATGTGCTTGTCTTCATGCACTGCTCGGAGGCAGCTTGTATCCTATGCCATCGAACCATTGCTTTCCACAACCACGCCTGGAGCAATGGAACTAGCGTCCACGCACATTGTAACACGTAACATGTAACACTGTAACATCTTCTCCACAGATACACCAGTCACCTTTCACTGGATCGACCTGGGCTGCTCTCAAGCAAATGTCTTTGATCATCCATGCTAGAACAGAGTCTTGCACTTTGTCATCCTACCCAGTTGTCATCATATGAGCTCTTTGTTTTACAAACGCCATGGCAACGTGTAATCAGCCACATACCAAGAAATGACCAGTCAGTTTCCCACCCACTGAAAATATAATTCGGTAAGTAAATCTATTGGATACTGCTGGATTGTCATTTCACGCCGCCATAGCAATTTTCTGTGCTTCTCCTGGACATGTAATCCCAATATGCGTGAGCCAAGTCTCAGCTATACTGGGGTCTTGCTTTTCCAGACCAAACTTCTCCAAATGTTCCTTGACATGGATTGCAGAACACACACTTTCATTCACAAAAATGTTGTCAATATACAAAGACGTAGCCATGTTTAGAGTCTTATTCTGGCTGAGAACGGTATTATTAATGGCCTGCATTATTAAAGGGGCATCGTGCAACCCAAATCCGAGGCGGGTGAAGCAATATCGCTGTCCCTTGATCTCTACTGTTTGAAACGATCACAGAGATTTGTCAACATGTACTTGCTAATAAGCTTGGCGTAGATCCAGCACTGCAACATTTGGTTCCTATTGTCACCATTCCCTCAAGTTTTGTAAGCAAACATAATCAACCACACTTTCTGCATGTTCTCCTGCACAACTGCCATCAAATACAGGTATGAGCTTTGGATCGAAGGCCATGATGGCCAAAATAGCTTGTTACTTCATGAGGGAAAAGAGTGCCAAAAAATAATATATATTTATATCACACGTGACACAGCACGGTCCTGAACAAATTCGTCCACACAATCCCAAACAATATTGCTGAATCAACAGGCTATGCCACCAACCAATATCGTTGAATTGACACACCACGATATGAAATGCAGTAATGCAAGACACGTTATCAGAGCAATATTTTTCAACTGCCACTCCCCTTGAATGACTCATCGGCCCGTTTTTTTTATAGTTGTTTGGCGAACTCAATTGTCGCTTAGGGGTAAGATGGATGCAGCTCATTAGCAGACTTGATTTGCAATCTGAAGGTCCTAAGTTCACTTTTTTGCCGGAGCTAGGCACGACTCATATACTGGCACACAATTCTTGTGCGCTTCCATGCATGCTCATCACATTGACCTTTGAACATTTTTTAACTCTTTTCTTTTGGTTGTTCATCAAGACATAAATAATCATAAATTTTGTCATTTACTTTTCAGCTTGCCTAATTTCGATATAATTATTTATTATATTATATTTATATATTATAGGTCATTTATTTGTGCTGCAATCTCGTGATAAGTGACAGAATTTTGTTTTCAAGCAAGTGGTGAAGCTCTTTGGAGTCTGGAATATTTGTATTATTCAGATTACTGCTCATATCTTGAGTGATATTTGCACAATGTTTCGGTCGATGCAACTTCCAACCTTCTTCAGGTGTATCTTGTTAAATCCGGGAATTTGCAGAAAATTTTGAATGGAACTGTTTATTTAATCCATAGGGGGTAGCATGTTCTCGTTCTGTTGGCCTTGGCGGGGTAAAGCCGATACTGCTTTTAGAATGTGAGATGCATAGTAATAATAAATGAAAATGTTGCATGGAAAAACAAAACACAACAACGAAAGGATTTATTTATTTGAAGAAAAAGTGTTGACAGTGTCCAAGTTTGGAAAAATGAAGGGTTAAAAAGTCTTTGGGCTGTCGAAGGTTGATTTTGCAGCAATTATCTTCAGGTAAAAGTCATCAACGCTGGAGCGTCCAGTGGACTAGGACAGGTAAGAGAGAGAAGGGATGTCTTTCTTCAATGATTCTAGACTTCTCTCTGCTGACCAACCGTGATTCCTAAAAGGGCTGAAAAAGTTCTACAAGGAATTTATGCACCCTGCAAACTAATTGATTAGTGCGTGACCAAATCACCTAGCAGAGACATTTCTTCATAAGAGAAAATAAGTCTTTATTTTATTTGTGACTTGCACACTGCTTTTCTTCTACACTGTTTATCTTTTGGTTAGACGAACAAGTGAACCATAATACTCGACTATCATTTATCCATTAAAGTTTCATTTGAGACAGAAATTACAGTGCTTGTATAGTTTAGTGATCTTTTAAACGAGCGCGTTTCAGGTGAAAACATTATTATATACTTACCTGTTATGTTGAAATAAGTACAAATTCCAAAAATTATGAAAAATGGACCAGTATAAGATGTATTTGATGGATTTTTAACAAAAAATCAAACACAATTATGTTATGAGATTTTGTGTTTAAAAATGGTGGACTCTTAATTTAAATCAAGGGCAGTAAGTCAGTTTGTCATACAGAATTGGTTGCACAACTCTTCCACATTAAAACATACTATAAAACTTAATTCGATAAATTATATTTTTTTCTACTGGATTATTTTTTGCAATATTTGGGTCTCATACTAATTTCGAAATGACACGTAACTATGTAATAATCTTTTTACCTGAAATGCGTTAGATTTAAAAGAACGCCAATCTACACAAGTACCGAAATCACTTCCTAACTGACAGTTTAACGGCGTTAAAATCATTTTTGCATAGAGGAGAGAAAAATTGTCCGGCATGATGTTTACATCCTAAAACTTTGCAAGATTTAAAAATTATGTCTTTAAATTGAAAGGAGAGAATATTTTTTCTTACTAGAATTAAAGTCCACAAACAAAAGTCGGTCAATGTGCTCCGTTATGCCAACTGAAGACGCCTGAACATTTTCTAAAAAAAAAAAAAATGACGACTTTAATAGGTTTTGGGGTATGCTGAAAACAAATATCGCAGGGAAAATTAGCGCAAACAGTTTTCAAGATATAAATACCTGCATTATACAATGTATTTTCTAGTAGTTTGAATTGGCTGCCATCTTTGTTGTTTCAATGAAATGGTTCAGTGAGCATGCGCAGAAGAACAGTGAAGTTAAGTCTACGAAATGCAAACGTTTATTCAACGTCATTTCTAGCTAATTCCACCAAAAAAAAAAATAGTTTTCGAGATATAAATGCAATGTAATTTCTAGTGGTTTGAATTGGCTGCCATCTTTGTTTCAATGAAATGGTTCAGTGAGCATGCGCAGATGAACAGTGAAGTTAAGTCTACGAAATGCAAACGTTTATTCAACGTCATTTCTAGCTAATTCCACCAAAAAAAAAAAAATAGTTTTCGAGATATAAATGCAATGTAATTTCTAGTGGTTTGAATAGGCTGCCATCTTTGTTTCAATGAAATGGTTCAGTGAGCATGCGCAGACGAACTGTGTCTACGAAATGCAAACGTTTATTCAACGTCATTTCTAGCTAATTCCATAAAAAAAATTACTTTCAATAAAATTTCGTCAATGTGCACTGGTTGTCCAACCTGTTTATTCCGGAAGCCATTCTTAACATGGGGAGGTTGAAAATAAGAAAATGCCTTTCGGAATACCCCCCTCCAACCTCATGTTAAGAACGGCTTTCGGAATAAACACCCCCAACCTCCCTATTTTAAGAACAGCTTTCGGAATAACCCCCTCCCCAACCTCCCCATGTTAAGAACGGCTTTCGGAATAAACACCCTAACCTCATGTTAAGAACGGTTTTCAGAATTGCGCTGAAAAAAAAAAACTGAGGGTTTGCTGCTTACAAATGCCGCCCGTTCAAACATGGCCGTTAGTGATTTACATTTCAAAATACAGGTATTTATATCTCGAAAAGTATTTACTTGCGCTAATTTTCCCTGCGATATTCCTTTTCAAGATACCCGAAAACCTATAAAAGTCGTCGATTTATCAAAAAAAAAAAAAATGTTAAGGCATCTTCAGTTGGTTTAACGGATTGACCCAAAAGTCTAGTATTATGGTTCATTTGTGTTGTAGTTGTACTTTGTGACCCCCGTCACTATTGTATTCAACGAAACCAGGCATCATTTTATTTCTGTCACAATTTCGTTTTAATATTTACATTCTGTTTTCGCTTTATCATGAAACCAAGAAAGTCCATAAACTAACCGGTGACGCCGGTAAATATTACCCTCCAAAAGAAACACCCGTCCTGGACGTAGTGACCACCACTATATGGTGTAATTTTAATTAAACGTAATTAAAAACAAACACAAATTTGTGGACAGATTCAAACACTAAGCTTCTAACTTCTTTTCAGTTTATTAGATTTCGTACATGTTTAATCATCTCCTTTCTTTAAACTGGAAATGAGACGAAAACCTAAAGGTCTCACAGTTTTTTTTTTATCCGGCGAGATGTTTATGTCGGAGGGACAACTTGCTTCTTCATGACCGCCCATATACTCTGTCCTTAATGGTCATATTTAGTTTACATTTTTTTTTTAAACCGAGTTTTTAAATAGCCAAGGTAAGTGAATTAAATAAAAATACCATGTCGTGTGTATATATGGTGTGTATGTATTTGTTGGGATGTGTAGCAAGACGCAATATGATTAAGTACTATTCTTGTTGTTATTATTATTGAAAAAAAAAAGTACTTGACCAAACGAGTTTGGTAAAACTAAACTTAATTGCGACTTCTTTCTTCATCTCTATTTTTCTTTTCTTAATTTTTGATATTATTGCTATTCTCCTTCTATAAGCAATTATTTATCCCTTAGCTTCAGAAAACATCCCCCCTTTTTTCTTTTCTTTTTACAACTAAAAAAGAAAGAAGAAAAAAGTACACCCTCTTGGGGGTTGGATGGGGTCATAGTCTACGGCGGAGAACATAAAAATCTTACGTAATGTCAGTTGCTGAAAGTACAGTGTTCTTCACTATGGACGCATTTTTCTTTTTTTATTATCGTCTCTTTTTAAAAAATAAATTATTTTATTTTTTAAACATGAGGTTTAGATTTTTTTTCTTTTGGTAATAATTTACCAATTGTCCGGGTCTTGTCAAAAGAGTTTCTTTCGTACGATTTCAAATCAACACCATTGAAATATGGATTTTATTTTATATTCTTTTAAATAACATATATAAACGTAAAATTATTACCAACTTCTTGACCAGGGCGACCATTTTTATTTGTATTTTCAAAATGGCAACCGTGTTCTGTTCGAAATAAATAAAAACAACAAAAAAAAAAAAATTAAAAAATGGTTACTCGTTCTGTCGTAGACAATATCGTCAATAAATGTGTAAGTCGAACATTTTCTGGTTAGGAAATGAGGGTATTAGTGCAGAGAGTGATCCGCGCTATTTTTTAAATCGTATTTCCAAGTTTAATTAAAGTTTTATATGTTTTTTAATTAATTGTAAGGTTGAAGTATAGAATAGGTACAAAACAGTCTCCCCTCCCCATGTTAAGAATGGCTTTTTACATAATAACGTTATTATTTACGTCCGGATCACTCTCTGCACTAGTACCGAAATGAGTGGTCATTTTACCTCACTTCTACTATAAAGTATAAAAAAAATATATATATTTGAAAAAATTCAGGTGTTTTTAGGGTGTTGATGTATAATTTGCTCATAAAAGCAAAAAAAAAAAAAAAAAAAAAAAACTGTTCATTTTTTTTCATTGGATACGTTGGGGCAAAAGGTACAAATTAATCTTTGCTTTAATCCCTTCAATATTGCGTTATTTAATATCGAAATCAAAAGAAAAGAAACCATAACGAAATGATTATAAATGCCAAACGGAGAGATCGCGAATTACAAGGGTTCATACCTTTCCTTAGTAAGTGTACCTATTTACTATGCCTCCCCACGGGACAGTTAGACACCAGGGTCGTTTTTTAACGTGGAGAAAAGGTACAAAAATAAAAAATTGTCTCAGTCGAGATCCTCCACTGAAAGAGAACAAGAAATGGAAGTGCAAACTGCAGAGTGCACTGCAGTGCAGTGGCTGCAGTGCAGCGTTCTAAATCGTGCAAAAGTAAATATATAATAGTTAGTTCCATGTTTGACTGTTTGACAGAGAAACCCGATTCAATCTCGGAAATGGCCGAAGCAATTTACGACTAGAAAGCCACTTTCTTTTCTTTTCTCCGTATTTATTGCAAAATGTGAACAGAACTGTTTAATAGAAATAAAATAAATAAAAATAAATAAAACTAAATAAATAAATAAATAAATAAATAAAACCCAAGTTTTAAGTTGAAGTCAAAAGTCGGTTGAGTTCAGTTCAAAACGTATGGAAGCAGGAAGCGGTAACCCCCTGTGGAACTTTTTATTTTCGTATTTTTTTGGCATGTTTTGAAGGCTAAACGGACTTAAAAAGGTTAACCGAAAAAAGTCAATGTTTCCAAAGTGGGAGGATTGATTTACGAGAACGTTGCATTAGAAACGAAAAGCAAAAGCACCCCTTAAAAATGTTAATTATTATTATTATTTTTTTTTTTTATAATTTGGTAGATTAGTGACCATTCAATAATAATCCACTGAAAAATTTTTTTTAAAAAAGACGAAAATAAAAAAAAAATTACATCCGTGCGACCGACGGTTCAAATTTTGTAGAAGCACAATTTTCTCTTTTCATTTTTTTCTTTTTTTAATTTTTTTTAACGGACGGGATTTTTTAATTGTAATCTAAGCTTTTGTATACTTAATGTCGTCTGCCTTTTTACATTTTTTTTTTTCCGCCGCTTTCAAATCATAAACTGCTTCAGTCATTTCCGGGACTGATTCCAGATTCTCGTAACTAACTCCGTAAGTAATGAATTCGTCTGGGTGCCCATGTAGCGGTCACATTCGAAAGTGAAATCCCTAATAACCGCTACCTTTTATCCATTCAGAACCAGCGCCAACTTTGGCTCACACAAATGCACAATGGCGCGGTCGAAAAATGCTGATTATCTTTGGCTTAGGAGTACAGATGAAGCATCCAACTGGACTTTTTCTTTATAATCTTGAATTACTAGGTAAAAATTACTTTTAACAGTGCTTAATACATAGGTAGTAAGTTATCAAAATATATATGGCAATTAAGCTACATAGAATATTCCGCGTTTCATTCTCATGAGAAGCATAAGCCTGACGAATTCTCATGAGAATGAAATGCGGAATATTCTGTGTAGCTTAATTGCTATATATATTTTCATAACTTACTATATATATATATATATATATATATATATATATATATATATCCACTCTGATGAATATATGAATCAAAACAACTTTTCTTTCAATCAAAATAGCAGTGAGTGCCCATGTGACCGAAAGAAAGTAAAATGAGCCGCAGCAGCTGGGTTCAAACCTGAAATGCGAAAGAAGAAAAAGGAAAAAAGTAACTGGCTAACGCACTAGCTGTTATGGCCATGACGACTTATGACGTCATGACATTGCAAAATAACGTTTTTAAGCAGTTTCAGTTTGCTACGCATGTGTGACTTGTTAAAAATGCGACGCAAAAAGTGACCCCCCCCCTTGCACGAAATGGTCCAGTTGACCACCACAGAATTCATTTTTTTTTCTAATTTTCACATATTATGCATCTGAGGGATCGCTCTTTCAGATGGTGCCAGTTTTGATCTGGTTGGATGCGACTGACGAAAGTTTTTAGTAGACATACAAACACACACACGACTTTCCTTTATATAATAGAAGATAGCATTGAAAATGACTGAAAAACCGCCCCCCCCCCTCGCCATGACGAAATCTGGTTCAGTTGATCTCAAAAGAATGAATAATCTATTATTATACGAAAAGTTTGAATTTGTTAACGTCTCAAATTTTAATGTCATGACGTTATTTCTATCAAACTTTTCAAATTTGATAACTAAGGTTTTGGTTTCAATTCTAGCTGATGACATCTAAGTCATATTTTTTTAAAACTTTTGAAATCACTACAATATATTGGGTACAATATAATAATCAATGAAGTATTGAATCTATAATAATAAATACAAAATCTGCATGAATTTAAATACCATATCTTACAACCAGGCAACGCCAGGCACCCATCTAGTATTTTATAAATTTTAGATATTATTCTAATCAAAAGTATACTAACTTTGTGGATTTTTGTTTTGTGGTTTTTGACTTTTAGCTGAACACACACACACAACTGCCTATTATTATTATTATTATTATTATTATTATTATTATTATTATTATTATTGTTATTATTATCTTTCTTGTAAAATGAAAAGAAATATCAGTCTGATCTTTTTGTTTAGACCTAAATAATATTGCATCCGACAAATCAATGTTTGATTTTGACTAAAGTTTTTTTGAGAAGCATGTTGTAGTTTGCTTGATGCATAGTGTGAAAGGAGTTGTGTTTGAAGGCTATATCAACGTGGTTCATAGAAAACACCATGGACACATAAAAGAATAATGACAATATTAGAAGAAAATTTTCAATAATTTTACGTTTATTTACAAACATAATGTCTTGTATAAGATGGTAGGTGTTGATGTCCCCAATTTTCGAAGATAGTATCTCTTCTTCAGGGGAGAAAATAAAAAGAAACGTATACAACTGTTCGGCGAGGCTTTTCTTTTGTCTGTTTTATTTATTTATTTATTTCCGGAAGTCAGTGTTGCAGACTGGCTGTCAAATCAATTTTCAGAATATGAGTTTTGATGGATATTAAATATTGTTACCATGGTACCATCTGAAAGAGCAATCTCTTGGACGCATAATATGCGAAGTGCACGCCTGTGGAACTCTCTTCCGTTTGCCTGTTTCCCACTTGACTACAACTTAAATATCTTCAAGTCCAACATAAACAAATTCCTGATAAACCGCCCCGTTAAGTAATCCAATCTATCAAATCTCCATTACTAACGATTACTACAATATTATCCCATTGATTACTGTACACGCAATAATCCTTATCCTCGAGTGGCCTCCAGGCCTTGATAAGTGGTGACTCCCATTTAAAAAAAAAAAAATATTAGGATTTATTGTAGCTTTTTTTTTTTTTTTATGATTAATTTTTGTGTATTAATTACATGTTTAACTAAACATATTCAATAATTATGAAAATTATTTTTGTCTCATGATAGCCAGTACAATAAAACTATAATTTTTACTTTGAACAACTATGACGATTCCACCCGAGCAATACTGGGTACATTCATCCATCTATATATAAAAGACAAATGTATGCCCACTTTTCACATTATCCAAGCAAGATGACGATGATGAAGACAATACCAACGAAGATAGACAACCTGGGTTTGTCAAATTGAAATCCAGTTGGTTTCTTAGTACCACTTTACTTTCACTTATGGATGTTGGCCACCTTCAATCGGTCTCTCCTGTATGTAAGCAATTCTAGAAAGAATTGGGGGAAAATCAATGGCAACAACAGAATCGAGCTGATAAAAAAAAAATCATATCATATTGATTTGCATAGGTTTACTTTATCTTGTCATGGTTTTGAAACTCATGCTCTGATGTAGGCCATGTAATCTTGAAGAGTGTTTTGGCTGGGGTCAGAGTGTAGTATCTTTTTTGACACTACAATTCATCTGTTCTGTGCATGGTCAGTGAATGAGAAATCCTTCTAGACTGAGGCAATTTTTACTTTTGTCCCAAAACAAAGTATCCCTGTCTGGGGTGGGGGGGTGGGCTAGATTTTCCCGGCATTAAAAACCGATTTTGTGTTTAATTAGGCCTTTGTCACGTAGCAAGTAAATAGGGACTTTAAGGTATTGCTGAACATACTGAAATACAAAAGAGTTTTGTGTCTAGAAAATAAATGTTAAAAATCCTACTTTAAATAATTTTTGTTTTACTTAAATTTTCTTGATTTATGTATTAACATATTTTATTTCATTTCTTTTTCTTTTGCAGTAAAATTATATAAATGAAAACATCATTTATAATTGTTGTCATAAGTAACTACAGTACTCTGGCTTTGCTACTACATCAGTTTTTGTCGTCATTATGCCAGAAAGATAATGTAAAGAGTCTGTAGGATGCGGCATCAGTCTAATATGCTGTACTTGTGCGAGATTGGTTGAGCTACAATCTGCTTGGTGGATGGATTGGCAGTCATGGACTGCTTGTGTAGTCATCTAGTTCACCAGATTTGATCCCTTCTGACATTTTTCCTGTGGGATGTTGTCAAAGACAAAATCTACTGAACAAAGCTCCGTAATGATGTTTATCTTTCTTCCCATGGTGGGAAGATGTGACACAAGGATTGGAAAATGGAATTTGAAGAGTGAACAGCCTTTAGGAAGACCACTCGAGCTTGCAAAAAATGTATAGGCATCCAATTAGCATTCCCTGGTAGAGGCATCCCAGGGGATTAGCAATAAACTAATCCCTTCTTAAAGAGAAAGCAAAACTTGGAAGGAGCCATATTGTTGACTCAGTTGATTCCAAAAGAATGAATATTTTCTAAATTTTAGATATTATTCATTCGCGGCAATGCAAATCAAGAATATACTTTGTGGGTGTTTGTTTTGTAGTTTTTTACTTTTAGCTGAACACACACACCAACAGGAAAAAGGGCAATGCTAGTAGTAGTAGTATTGTATGGGTTAAACCTCTATACCAGTATTTTTTTTAGCAAGTCTGAGAAATTGTCTTGAGATAGATGGCGTGTCGCATAGTCTCTTTCCAGTCGGGTAACTGGACAGTGTAGGATCAGATGGTCTATGTCCTGGGGATGGAGGCTTCCTTGCACTTTGGGCAGATTGGGGAGTCTATTTGTCTCCACCTATGTTTGTTTACTGCAGTCCTTCAGTGTCTGATCCGGTTTGCGGCTACCTACTGCTTCCTACTATTTGTAGCAAAACCTGGGAGGTGCAAAGTTTGGTCTTCAATGATTTCATTGATGAGTATTGTTTCTTTATTCCTCCTTCCATGTCTCAACTGAGTTGAAATTTTTGATTTTTAGTTGTGGAAGAGCTTTTGGGACTTGCGTCTGGAGATATCTGTGGCATCTTTTAAAATTTGTTGGATTGGTAAGTTTCTGATGTCCTCCTCAACATTTTTAATCCATTTTTGAGTCACCTCTTCTTTCCATATGTGGGGTGGTATGATTGAGCTTGCTGCTGGTAGCCATTGTATTGGGGTTGACTTCAGACATCCTGAGGTAATATGCATGGTTTTTCAGAGTTTTTGTCAATTGATCTTGCTGTCAATGTTAATCAAGTATATACTAACTTTGTGGGTGTTTGTTTTGTAGTTTTTGACTTTTAGCTGAACATACACTCACCAACCCGAAAAATAGCTTTCAACAACGGCCTAAACTTTGTTTGCTTAAGTGCCGAAGGAAAAACTTCATGACATCATCAAACTTAAGGAACAAATAATAGCTACCATTGCTCAAGTGTTAGAGTTGTCAACCAAAGTATGTCACTCAATCCCTGAGAGAGTTTGAAATGTTTTTATGGAAATCGCTCCAGACAAAGCATAAAGCAAGTTGATGTAAGGAGCTAAGACAAAAATATTACTTCAAGCCCAAAAAGTTCTAACGATAAGTAAGTGTGAGATGGAATATTTTGACCCAGAAAACAGCAATTCTTACTTTTTTGTCAGAAACATTGCTCATTAAATGTGAGAACTAAAGGACAAAATAGGGGAAGTGAGAGTTATACATTTGCTGCTTTAATAAACATCATGTTTTATGTGTGTCCATTGTTTTTATTGCTTCTATATTACATTTATTATGTTTAAATAAAATTATATAGTTATTTATGGCAAACTGTGCGAATAAAGATATGTGGTTAATATATGGAATTAGTCAATAAGCATGTGAACAGACTAGTTAAAATAATAAGCAATTAATTTGTTTGTTTAGCTACTTATCCATTATTCTATATATTAGCAATTCCATTTTGTTTGAAAATTTCATGTAATGTTTTAAATCTCACTACACACATATACATATATACACATACACATATACATATATACACATATACATATGTACACATATACATATATACATACTTTTTATTTTCAGTTCCATATCTCGATGTCATCTGCAACTACCAATGCACAAAAGATGGTTCACGATGCCAACAACGGATGAGGGTCACTATCAATAACAACACTCTTTGACAGTTTTTCTCCATGCTGAGAAGATGCCCCAGGATTTCCAGAAATATTTATTTTTTAATGGCACAAAGGTTTTCTTGTGATGTTAAAAATAAAAAACCGGGACATTTCTGGAAACGGACCGGAGATACAAGAAACTTTCAAAAGATCTTCATTCAAATCTTCACACGAACTGCGATGCTTTTTGTACGGCTTTGATTGCCTTTGTTAGAAAGAGAATGATTTGCTTTCCTGCCCAGACCAGAACATTTTTCAACAATGACTTTGAAAGCCTGAAACCTTGGATGTGCAATAACACGGATGATAATTTTACTGGAGACGCATCCATTCTTACGATGTGTTTATTCAGTTTGCGTATTTAGTGATGGAAACGCTGGTTTCAAACTTAAGCATGATAGAGCAACGGACAGGTGGACAAAGCCTCTTTATAGAGATACATGGTTGATTTGAAAAAAAACAAAAACATTCTTATCTGTTTCTATCACACTATAGAAATTGTGGAATCACTTTAAAATAATTAAGACACTACTAGTACGACTACGACTACTATTACAGAAATCATAGAATCACTTTGAAATATAAAATAAGTTCACTAATACTACTTCTACTACCAATACTACCACCACCACCACTACTACTCCTACTACTACCAATACCACCACCACTACTACTACTACTACAACTTTACTCCAGAAATCATGAAATTACTTTCAAATAATTATATAGTCACTACAATAAGAAAACAATACCGCTACTATTACTGCAGAAATCTATATAAATAAAACAGCAGATTTATGTGTGTCTGTCTGTCTATAATTATTTAATTAATAAACTCTTAAACTACTGGTCACATAACACTAAAATTAACAGGAAATAGAAATCATATACCAAGGATGGTTTATAACGAGTAAAATCTTTGCTTGGATGGATGGATAACGCTTACAGACTTATATTGGCAAGTTGAAATGCAAATTGTTCATTTCAACTTGGGGACATATTTTTACTTCTTTCTTTCTACAAATGCTCAAATTCAATTCATTTCTTCAAGTCGTTTAATATTAAATCTTTCTTACGTGTCTCTTGATAGCTACATCGGCAGGAGACGCAGCTGGATTGCCAAATGTTTTGGTTTCGATTCTAGCTGATTGTACCCAAGTCATTTGTTTAACTTTTAAAATCACTACTATATAATAGGTACATAGCGAATTGGCTCTGTGATAACAAATACGAAATCTACATAAAATAAAATGTATTTAAACATATCTTATGCCTAACGAGGCTGCCCTCCCCGCCCTACACTATTAAAGAACTTCTATAATTAACTTACTCATTTTTTATTTCAATTTCTTTTCATTAATAAATATTGGCAAATAAATAATATTTTTAAAAAGTGGGGTTGGATTTATTTTTAGCAAAATTTTTAGCTGGCGTTTGTGAGAGGTGTTTGGTCAGAATTCAAATAACGTGCTACGCAAGTAATATAAGTTGAAAGAAAATTTTAAAATATCCATATAACATTTAGAGACATGACAAATACTTGCAATCACCACGGCATACGTTGTTTGATGGCAGATGCATTATGGCTTCCTTTGAGAAGTTTTCTCTTAAAAATTGATCGAGTATAACTGAATATTTTAAAGCATCCATTTGTATAACGATTAATGAAGACAGTAGATAGCAGATATGTATTGTCGCTATAAAAAAGATTTTGTGTAAAACTTGACCAAGTCCATCAACAGATTTTTACAGCATGTCCTCGTTTTGTTTTTTAATATTTTACTTTAGTTAGTTTGAAGGCATCAAGGGACCCTCTTCTGTAACTTGCACTTGATTCTGTTACATGTAAAATTTATATCCGAGGGCTTGTTTGAGAATAGATGCTGTCCATTTAATTGATGCTATTTATACTTTACTGCAGCTTGGTCCTTCATGGGTAATGTCTAAGTAATTATTTAGTTTTTTTTTTTTTCATTATTATCATTAAACCAGTTGTTCCTATCACAACTTTAGTATTCCTTTTAGGGACCATGTAATTTTTAAGTCGCTCTTCAAGTCTTGATATTTTGTAGTTTTTTTTTTTTTCACATCTGGCTCCGTTTAGAACATAGTCATTCAGGTTCATCTTTTTTTAAATTTTTTATTTAACTTCAGTAAGTTTTAAGATATCAAGGGAGCTAAACCCTCCTGGAGCTAACACTTGATTCTGTTATGATTCAAATTTATATCCGAGGGCTCTTTTAAGAATAGATGCTGTTCCCTTTATGGCTGCTATTTGTATCTCGTTACAGCTTGGTCTTCCAGGAATTGCTTCTAAGTATTTCTGAAGGTTCTTTTTTATTAAACCAGTTGCTCCTATCACAACCGGTATAATGTTTATTTCTTTCAGAGACCATGTTGTTTTTGTGTAGCAATCACAATTGTCAAGTAAATATGTGTACAATGCAGTTAGATTCAAAGTTCGCATATGAAACTATAAATTAGTTTTATTGCTTCTCTTTTTTTTTTTCCTCATTTAAACATAATTGTAATATATTTTACTTTGAATTTTAAAAAATAACTGATTTAATTTTTTCTTTTTGTTTTTCGGTTCAAGCTTTACAAAGATTATATTGATTATTTAAGGTTTTATAGGATTGAAATATATTCCATATTATCTGGATTCTTTGGATTACTGTTCTTATCTTGACTGTTATTCAGACAACGTTTCAGTCAATATAACCTCTGACCTTCTTCAGGTGTATCTTTTCAAACTTGGGAAGCTGTACAGAATTTCGAATGAAACCCTTTATCTGATCCGCAGGAGTAACACGTTCTCATTCCGTCAGCCAAGTCCTAATTGTATTTTTGAGTTTTATTCACTATGAGGATTGAATCTTCAACCTCTAGTAGAATGTGACTTATAAGTATTATATCAAGTACTTTATCCACTATGCCATGGGTCATTCAGAAATATAAAACATATTAATCTTCTAACATATTATGATTGACAACCTCTGGATTTCATAGACAGTGTTAATATGAATCACACGATCAACTAGTGGCGCCATCTAACAACTGAAAAATGCCATTGAATATATATAAGTGTTAACCAGATCAAAGGTTACTTAACTCCAGCAATCCAACAAAGAACTAGTTTTTCAATGTGATTTCACTATAAAGGATACGTGTATACCTTTATGTCTATTCTAGCTGGTTTTGACTGTTTTGGCTGCTTAAAATACTTAAAACATTAAAAATAATAAACATTTCATTCATAACTTTGTTGTAAACACGAAAACAAAATCTTTAATTGATATAAACATTAACATTTTGGGGTAATTTTTACAAAAATTTACTTTTTATCATAAAAGAAAGAAGAAATCAATTTGCCTTCCTGCTTACAATTTAGAAATAGATCACAATAAAGTTGGTCCTTCTAAAAAGAAAAGAACATTTGAACACAAATACTAAATATAAATATTTTACCTCACAAATAAAACAGTGTCATGAAAGAGAATTATTTGTTACATTAAAATCAAAGTAATTATTGAATTAAGAAAAAAAAAGAACATGAAATGATAATTAATAAAATGTCCTTTTTCAAAACCAATATGCAAATTAGTTAAACTTGTGACTGTTATCGCAGAAATAGTACTTTAAAAAAGATTGTGCGTCTATTATGTAAATTTGAATAAACTTGAAATAGGATGTTTTGACTTTATCGTTAGCACAAAAAATTGGCCCAACTTTTGCATTTATTCATTTAGACAATCTAATTTATTCATTTAGACAATCTAATTTATTCATTTAGACAATCAGTTATAATTTAATTTTTATTAATTATTAGCTGTACCCAGCCACGCGTTGCTGTGGCTCAGTTTGGTAAAAGCAAGTATTAGAGCGATTTGTGTTGTGTGCACACATACACAAACACGACTGTAATAACTTGTAAATATGATTTACATAATGTGCATAAGCACCATTTTTATTAATATCATCTACGATTTATTTAATGAAAAATAAAAATAATTTTAACCTATTTTTCTCTCATCTTTTCTACAATTTTATTAAGATAGTGACATAGGGAATTATTCAAATGATAAAATTTGGTATTCAATAATTTTTCTCTTTTTAAAAAATAATCTCTTTCAGCTAATATAAATTGTTAGAAAATTTATTTGTTTTACTCTATTTTTAAATCAACAAAAAATAAATATATTTTTTGACTGAAAAATTTCACTTTTATGAGTTGGACTTCTAGATTAACAGATTTACATTCTAGAACGAGCAGAAAAAAATCCTTTCTACGTTTATTTTGTTAAATATTTTTGCTAACACCACATTATGTAGATATTGGTTTGTAGTAGGAATTTAGTGACAAGGATATTAATATAAAACTCATATTAAACTTTTTTTTTTGTCGTATTAATTTTTTTTTTTGTCGTATTAATTTTTTTTTGTCTTATTAATTTTTTTTTTTGTCGTATTAATTTCTTTTTGTCTGGGTAATTAATATTAAAAGTTAGACAAAACAACGATGAGTACAAATTAAAATTAATTGTAAATTATTATTATTTATTGTGAAAATATACACAAAGCAAAAAAAAATACTGCTGATTCCAAAACAGAAACGAACATAAAAACAAAAACGATCACAAGAAAACAATCTGAAAATGACCATGTACACGGACCAACCCATCTACTCCGACATGGATAATCAGTACAACTACCACAGATGTGGAATGCCCTCCTATCCATCCAGCAATCAGCCGCATGCCGTCACCTATAAGTCCCCGTCACACGTCACCAAAAAACCATACAAGTGTGAGGTGTGTCGGAAGGGCTTTACACTGAAGGCATATCTAAATAAACACGAGCTGGCCTCGTCGGCAGGCAAGCACTTTAATTGCTCGTACTGCGGAAAGGTATTTAGCCAACGTGACAAGCTGAAGAACCACGAACATATACATACTGGGGTGAGGCCATTTAGCTGTGATGTGTGCGGTAAGGCATTTAGTCAACGGACGCACCTCAACAGTCACCGACGTATTCATAGCGGAGAGAAACCCTTTTTGTGTTTGGTGTGCCACAAGGCGTTTGCACAGAAGTCGCACCTCAACAACCACGATCGAACACATTCGGGCGAAAAACCGTTTATGTGTCCGATCTGTCATAAGGCTTTTAGCCAGCGGACGCACCTTAACAGTCACGAGCGTATCCATTCCGGCATAAAACCGTTTGTTTGTTCGGTGTGCCAGAAAGCCTTTGCACAAAAGGACCACCTCAACAACCATGAACGAATCCACTCTGGTGAGCGTCCCTTTGCATGTGACGTGTGCACAAAGGCATTTAGCCAGCGAACACATCTAAATAACCACAAGCGCATACACACAGGCGAGAAGCCATTCAAGTGCGACATATGTCAGAAGGCGTTTAGCCAGCGAACGCATCTGAACAAGCACCAGCATACGCATAGTGGGACGAGGCCCTATAGCTGCGAGGTGTGCAAGAAGTCCTTTTCGCAGAGGTCACACTTGAAGAAACATGGATACGCCCACACTCACTCACACAGCCACTCTCACAGTCACCATTCTCATCCGCAGTCACATGACCATTCCCACGGTGGTTGCATGAACGAACACCGACCAGTGTGTTCTCATTGTCCCAGCCATGGACACTGTCCTTGTCATTCACATAGCCATTGTTGCCACCACAACCACCACGGTCAACCGCAGGCACCCCAGCCACAAGTATCACTCCCACAACCACCACCAATTCTGATGCAACAACAGCAGCAACAGCAACAGCAGCAGCAACAGCAACAGCAGCAGCCTCAACCAGCGCCTCCGCTGCCCACATTACAACCAGGTATGGTTCAGTCCCAGCCGCAACCAGTGATGGCCACAGTAGCGATTGTTAACTCCTCATGCAACCAGAACCAAATAGTTGGGCCAACGTCTGATCCTAACCAGGGTTGGGTTCAAGGATATGGTGTAGATTCATCTCCGTGGGCTGCCAATAGTGTGTGGGGCAGCCCTCCACCTGCTCCCTCTCAAAACATATCAGAATGTAATATAGGGCAGAAACAGTAAAGGGAAATGAGGAAACCTGGCAAAAAAAAAATGTTAAAACTTATCTCCACTCTATGTATATCATATATTTGTGCATAAGTCGGTCTTATATATATTGACTCTAGTTTTTAATGTCGGTAAATGTTTTAATTTCTGAGGAATTGAGCTTTAACAATGTATGAATTTTAACCCATCAAAACTCTTCATTAACATCCACTTCCATCCCCATTGTGAGTAAAACCAGAAGTTTGGTGTCTTTAGTTGAAATTTGATAATTTATTTTTGCACAAGTCTATGACTCTATTTCCCGATGTGGGGAAAATCTGACTCAACAAAAAGATGTGCTCTGAATTGGGGAAAGGATTATAAAAAATTGCTTCAGTTGCAAAAAATTTCTCCTTCACTGAGGAACAAGAACAGAAAAGATTAAATGTTGCATCAGAATTGGCGAGTTGCTTTTTTTTTTTTTTTTTTTGACTGACTTTGGAGTCAGTAGTCAGTTTTTTTTTTTAATCCGCCCTCAAATGTGGTTAAAATAGAAAGGTTTATTTAATTAATCTTTTACATTAAGTGTTGCATTTTAGCATTGAATAACCCCAAAGGGTTGATATGCCATAAAACAAAAACATGCAAATACAACCCACCTTTCATTTTAACATTGTGAGATGAAGAAAACATGTATCGATACACGGTGATACCCCAAAAAAATGCAACAATTCGTGATGAAGTATCATTTGTTTTTGCAAAAAACTATTTTCAATTTTCGTTTCTCAAAAATCGATCAGTGCTTGTTTAGATAGACTTGACAGATCAATATTTTAAAAATATGTTGTTTTAAGCAAAAACAACAGTACATAATGATCATGTCGAGAATAGTAATATATCCAAAAATTATTAAAATTCATCAAGTAGAAAATTATTTATAGTTGAAAGTAATTTTTACAGAAAATTGGGAGAAATTGCATTTTCCCTAGATATAAACACCTTGAAGATTGCAATTACAGGAGACATACTTATTTACCTTTTTGCCAATGTTAGGCTGATGATTTGTTTTAGCCGATAGCGATAGACTTTTTTTTACTAAAAACACAATAGCAGTTATTCTACTTGATAAACCTTCCAAATTTTTAGATATATTATTATTTTTCGACATGACAATTAAATACATATTTTTTTTGTTTAAAACGACATATTAAAAGAAAATCAATTTTTCGACTCTATCTTAACAAGCACTGATCTGTCTTATAGACATGTAAATTTTGTGTGGCAGAAGTCCTCCCCCTCCATATACCACCAGCTCAATAGTTCATAATGTGCTCGATTCAACCTCCTTATAGCTACTCATAGCTGCTCGCACATTAGCTCCAAACATTGTTTCACTATCATGATTCATGAACTATTTGAGTTAATACACTAAAATAATTCTTTAATGGTAAGATTAATTTTTGAAAAAAAAAAAAAATGTACATATTATTTCATAACATGTTTTAAAACTGCAGTTCACATAAGCTCAATAATTAATAGGTTATATCAATTTGAGCTTTCATATATTAATATATGTCATATATATTTTCTATATTCAAAACATTATTAGAATTCAAAGTATTTAAATCAATTTCTGAAAATAACGTTTCCTATATGTATGCACATTTCAGAGATTACAACTTTGTTTATTATTAAAATTACATTCTTGTATAAATATATATTGTATGATGATGATTGCAACGTCTTGCCAGACGAGTGCCACTCCCTCGGACACTTAAAGTCCATGAGCCCAAATGCCTGAGAGAGTATCTATACAAAGATAAAGTTACAGAGTCTTAGCTTTGTATGACAGCTAAATCTCTCTCTCGGTTCAAAATGTTAAGATCCAGCAACAAGCAAGAGCAAGATAGCCAGCAACAAATTAAACTGCAGACCAGCTTAATGCGGGTACTGGTCTCCCGCTTTATGTTTTTTTAAATCAGAGATTTGCTTCTCCTAGAAAGGTTGCCTTCACCACGGCTTACGGGAGTCCTCTCCACCCCAACTCATATATACATACACACAAATATACACGGTGCTAGTTGGCCGTTGACCCCGAAAAAGGGTTCATCTGCCCTTTGAAAAGTCTTGTTTTTAATCCTTCAGGGAGACTAGCTGCCCTCCTCACCAAACAAGTCTGGTGGGGGAACCAGTTTAGTCGCCGGTGACCCGACCATGAGGCAGGTAGTACTGGGTTACATGGTACTAGTAGCATATGAGATGACCTGACACAATAAATATAAATATATATATATATATATATATATATAATTGAAGAATTTTGAGAAATCGGCTTATGCAAGTGCTGAGTCTATTTCTATTTAACAATTTTAGTTAAGGCTTTCTTTTTTTTTCTTTTCATCCTTATATAGTTCAATTCTCTTTTGTAATTATAAACTTTTTAGAAATCAGATTATATAGGTGCTAAGTCTGTGATAAGTTAAATTTATTTATTTTTTTTTAATTTAAACTTCATTCTTTATATATTGTTTTACTCAAAGCTTCTTACGCTATATTTCTACAGTCAAGCAATGTCGCAGTTCACAAAAGCCATGTCAGCCAACAAACCGAAAGTCCAAGACCTGAGTCTCGCTTCGTCCTAATTTTGGCTCATTAGTTAAACACATCTAAACATCATGAGTTCGGATGTGTTTGAGCCTAAATGAGTGTGAAACTTGAGTCTTGGACTTCCAGTTTGTTGTCTGTCATGGCTCATGTGAGCTGCGACGTTTCTTGACTGAACATAATTATATCATCTCTCGCATTCTAAAAATTATATATATATATATATATATGTATATAAATTATTTATTTAAAACCTCTATATTACAAATTTCAGAGACTTACCATGGTTTTATTGCAGGGGATCTGCCTATTAAAGGATTTTAAATATCCAAAGAAATCATCACAGACTCTCAAAATGAAAAACAAATTTTGTGAGTCACTGATGATTTCTTTGCATTTTTAAAAGCCATTGCAATAAAACCATGGTACATCTCTGAAATTAGTAATGTATTGTTTTTTGAATAAATAATTTGTATTTTAGCTCTCACATTTGCGATCAAGCACTTTATTGATTTTGTTTCAATGCACCCTGATGCCCTATAAATATACGAATAAAATATACTATTTTAGTTAATATACTAAAATAATTCTTTAATTCTTATGGTTGAGATTAATTGTGTAAAGAAAAAAAAAAGAATGTTGATATTATTTCTTAACTCCGAGTTGTTTCAATATTGCAGTTCACATAAGCTCAATAATTAATTGGTTATATCAATTATAGCTCTCACTTATTCATAGGGTAAAATTTATTATAGAATAAAGAACTCTACAAATTTTTTTTTCTTGTAGACCTGTTTTTATAGGCATGTAAGTTTTATGTGGTATAAGTATTTTTTCCTATATATGCCACCAGTATATATAGTAAAAATATCTGCTAAGGAGACAAAATTGGAAAAATATAGCATTTGCTAAGCATAAGTTGTCTCTTCTACATTTGCGCAAATATAAATTTGTAGATTAAACAGCAGTCTTTGGATGAGTATGGTTATAGATCACATGGTAATGGATAACCTTGGATAACTATGTTTAATTTTGATTCTTGCTAATGGTACCTAAGTTATTTTTTTTACTTTTGAAATCAACTATATATTGTGTACAATATAAGAATCGATAGAAAATTGGTTATACATTAATAATAAATACATAATCTACATAAATTAAAATATCATATTTAAGCATATCTTTTGACCAGCCAACGTCAAGCGACCTGCTAGTATATATATATATATATATATATATATATATATATATATTTAAAAGAGTGTAGCCATCAACAATTGTGGGTTTTTCAGCCTTTTATCATTTTTTATTTTTAAATATTTTTATAACGCGTTTCAAGCTTTGTACAGCTCTCTTCAGATATATTTTTATATAAAGGTTTTTTAAGTGAAGGGTTATTCTGAAGAACATTTTACATCTAATGATTCTGAGTGTATTTTTCAGAGAAATGTCAGTCTCAGACTTTTGTCGCCAATGGTCAGCGTGTTGTGGGGTCCAATTAGAGTTAAGTTCTTTTGGAGGGGAGGGGGCTATTCATGAATACGTGTTTCTGAGTTTACTTATCATAAGCATGGCTAAACTTTTAACAAGGTTTGAACTCGTAACAACTCGATAAATAACCTGGTGTTTTACCATCAAACCATGGTACCTCGTCAAATTTTATGCACAATTTTTATCGCTTTTAAATGTAAGATCTATTGTTGCTTTACTTATGTTTTTTATTAGCGATTCTGTGTTATTTGATTATTACGTTCATCTGAACGTATTGATGGGGTTATTTGCCCTTTGTTTATATTTAAATGTTTAATAAATAAAATTAATAATAACAACAAAAAAACGTCTCAAATAAAAGGGGCAATGCGAAGAATGTAAACGAAGGACAGATTACTCATTCAGGTGAACGTAACAATTAAATAACACAATTGGTAATAAAAAAATAAATAAAATCAACAATGGATCTTATATATATATATATATATATATATATATATATATATATAGATATGTTTTTTGGGTATGCTCAAAAGAAATATAAGTGCTTGATCAATAGAATGTGAAAGCTAAGGTACAATTTATTTATTTATTTATTTAAAAACTATATTAACATATTTAAGAGACTTGACATGGTTTCATTGACATAGTTAGACCATTACTTATATATATATATATATAGTGAATGAATGACAAAAGTCTATATTCCAAAGTTCATGATGTTGACCATCTTACAATTTATTCCTTTAATTCAGTTGACATTTACAATTCTTGACAGTATTTGTTCGTAGCACAAAATCAATCATTTAATTATTATATCAATTAGTGAATCTATTTTGCCCTTAACTCATCAGAAGAAATAGCAACAATCAATCCATCAAAAGGAAATAAAGTGCGTTTTAACATGATTAAAATTCGAAAATTGGAAGAGAAGCTGTAAATATATTTATAATATGTTTACATTACGCCATTTTGAATTCGGAAAGAATATAAACTTTTGTCATTCATTCATTCTATTGCTCTGTAATTACATTGAGCTTCTTAAATAATGATTGGTATATATTATAAGGAAATAAAGCATATTTCCACAGAAATATATATATATACATATATATGTTAATTGACTAATAATTTAGTTCAAGTATATTTTAACATGAACTAAAAACCAATATTGTTCCAAAAGTGCTGAATGTGTGCATAGAGCTTATAAATAAAATTATATAAATATTGTCAAGGGTCTATGCAAATCGATCAACATTTCTATGTCATCGTCAGGACTGCAATATACATACATACATATATATATATATATGAAAGTAAACTTCTTGATATTGGGACAGAATCAAACACAAAAAGCAGATCTTGTGCACACAAAGGTCTCAATATCATTTCACACAGAGCTTTTTAACAATAATAAAGAATTAAATGTTAATATATTACAATATGATGCCCATATATGTTTAGTAGACAGATCCCACTCCCCTAATCTCAAATTATAAAAAAGAATATTCAAAAACCAGTTCAAGATTATAACTTTAACATAAAATGATAACTGCTTGCAAAAAAACGTTTGGGAACACAAATATTTTTTTGTTAAACATTTATCAAAATATCTTGAGACAATTTTATGTTAAACTTGCATAAAAAAAAAATGAACACTTTAATTTAACTTTTTCAAGTGTTTTTTTTTAAATCTAAATATGTTTACTTGATAATAATTAGAATATATTTTCCAAAATGCTTGAATAACATGAATTTAGAGAAGCTTATGTTGTCGTTTAATTGGGCCAAAAGAATATTCCATATTACAGTAGAACCTCGGGATATGGTGGCCCTATATACAGCTTAATCGCGTTGATACACCAGTTCTTGTCAGATCACTGAAGTGAAGCAACGCTGGGTGACCATTTGGGAATTCTAGGCGTTGTATGTGCTCTCCGCATTTGTTCCTAGTTGTCCTGTACATATACTTCACTTGCCACTGGTATTGAACAATGTCGACTTGGGACAGGTGTGGTTGGAGATTGCGCACCTCCTGCCACAAAATTTCATGCACAGGCACCCCTACGTGGGTATTCATAGTTTGTCAAAGACTGAAGGAACCTTGTCATTTCGGTGGCCCTAGGATACGTGTTTTTTCAGGTTACGATGTGGAATACAATGTTTTTCTGGCTCTTGATTACGGTATTTGCCCTGCCTTATGGTGTTATTTATAATGTTATTTAATTATATACATATGTATTATCTACTGTATTATATACTGTTATTAATTTTTAATGCTGTATTCCGGTGTTCTACTGTATTTGATTGGATAAATATATTCTCCAAGTGCAAACAACTGTTTACAAATAATAAAAAAAAAAATTTGACCTATTAGAAATCATTAATTTATATTCAAATTTTCTTGTTTTCAACTTGAAAAAATTTATTCAATACATATATAAGTCAACATTTGATAAGCTATGATTATTTAAAAAGTTCATGCATTTACTGAATAACTTTTTCAGTTGCTGAATTTAAAAACCCTCTGATTAGGATGTCTCAAATTTCATGAGATGTTTTGCTGGCTTGACAGGCCAAAACTATACTCAGGGCATTCCCTTAAATAATGGTAATGAAGAGCTTCATGATAATCCTCTGTGTGACACATCATAAGTTAATAATTCAAATTCAAAATCTAAAAACAATTACAAGTCAATGCGACATTAAAATGGCCTGATGATACGGTTCGTACAGACTTAAAAAAATCCTTGAATTTTGACTTTTGCCTTGAAAGACTTTACCTTGAAAAATCCTCCAAAATATGGAAAATGTCTTGAAAGGCCTTGAAAATTCTATTCTTTATGTCCAGTAAAAATTTGTGTTGAAATATTAAAAATAAAATAGAAATACTATTAAATTATTTTTAAGTATAAATAAAAATGCCATTAGAATATCTTTTAAATATTGAAAATAAAATCGAAATACATTGTTTTGAAATTGCATAGTAGTATTATGAATACAAGAATTGCATCCCTTTATCACAAAATTACCTCAGGTAATTTTGTGATGAAGGGACGTAACTCTCTTTTTTTCTTTTTTGACCTGGTCTGCTTAGTTTTCAATTATCACAATTTTTTTTTCTCGGGGTGAAGGGGAGTAGCGGCAGCCGCCATAAATATAAATCGCTGCCCCTCTCCCAATTTTTCTGCGGAGGGGACCCTCCAATGGTGAATTCTTTTTTATCACTTTTTTGAATCGTTGTGGATTGTAAAACAAGCCCCAAATTTTGTTTTGAAAACTTGAATTTTGTCTGGAGAAGGCTTTGACAAACTTTGAACAGTCCTTGAAAATTGGCATTGAAAATCTGTACAAAAATTGGATGAGTTTTACTCTTATCAGTTAAACGAAAGAAAAAATGTATTTACAAATTTATTCAATCCCTACTGGATGGATGTTCATCTGCTGGAGCAGACGAAACCCATCTGATCACCTTAGGAATAATGGATGACACGTCCTGGGAGTTTGTTTGAAGTGAATCTGGTTTGCGCAAACCCAACCCCATTCTCAACCAGTCTGATCCAGTGACAGGGCAGGTTCGAGACAGCTGAAAACCAGGTGGGATGCAGAAGCTGCCGATAGTGTAGACGTCCTCCTATATACAGCGCTTGTTATTCCCAAATGGTCACCCATCTAGTATAGGCCAGACTCAATGTTGCTTAACTTTGGGAATCTAACAAAAATCGGTGTGCTAATATGATCATGCTGTATTGCTGTCTACCATGGAATAAAAAAAAAAGATATAATTAAAAAAAAATTTTTACTAATGAATCACCATTTCTCAAGGCTGAAAGCTATTCGAGGATAATTGAATTTGGTACAAATTACTTGAATTAGATTGCATTTTCAGCACTGTTTATGCTAGCAGTTGAAAGGAATTTATTTAGCATGACACTGTATTTGACATAGTTCAAAACGTTATGTCTTTCAGAATGTACAAAAACAAAAAAAAACATATTTCCAAATTGACTTGTACAGAAAAACATTTTTTTTTTCTACATTAAAACATTCAAAGCCATTTATATTTGCTTATCACAAAATATATTCTGTGAACAATGTGCAAGTTTATTTGCCAGAAATTAATAAAGAAAAATTAAATTCTCGATTTTCTGGAGGGGATGGGGCTTCTTTATCAATAAATTTATTTCTAGTATTAACCTTTTATGACCTGGATTATGATGTAAATGATCAAAAATATTTATTGTTAATTTTAGATGACGGCATACTGAATGTAAGCAATGGACAGTTGCAATCTGGAGGTATCTGGCGTCTATCCAGATATCAACTAATACATACAAGGCGTGGTTGAATCAATTCCCACTTTATTTATGCCGTTGTATTCATTTATTTAGAATTGAACTAATTAGTTTAACCAGATCATAAAGGGTTAATTTACTAGAGCGTTTCTATATTAAAAAAAAAATAGAATCCCCTCAATACCATCCATGAAATCATTAATAAAATTCACCAATACACTCTTTTAAGTAATACACAGATACATCCATCAACCAAAATGCCATTCATAGAATCATTAATAAAAGTTACAATCCTTTCTGCAATCCAACCATATTTGGTACAAATAAACTTTAATCTATGTCTGACTTGTCCACAAAGTTTCAGTCATGAATTTCTAAGTTTTTTGTTTTGTTGCTATGCAACTATGTGAAGGAGCGGGAAACTTTGGTGATCATCTCATCAGTGTGATACTATGTGGCCCCACCAACAGGCGCAACCCCAAACGTGTATGCTGTGGATTTTTTGTTCATCTTCTTATGGTCATATCGTCATTTTCTCAAAATGATGGAGATGCATGCTGGTCCACAAGCATAAAAATAAACTAAAACACAGGAAAAACACAAATGCTGATGCTTCACATATATGTTGATTGGATTCTGCATGTGTGTTTCTACCCGCTAATGTTCACATGCACGTTCTGTCGAGGCTGGGTGTGTTTATTGTCATCAGTTCATCCCTCCATCTCCCTTGAACATCCAAGTGACCAACTGCTCTCCGCTGTATCCAAAATCCAATTGCCTGCACCTGAGTTCACGCCTCAACTGACTAAGCATCAGACATCCTCCCATCAAGTGCTGTTCCTATTGTTCGATTCTTAGTCCATTGTTCAGTCCTTTTGCTATCACCATTTGTCACACCCTAATTTAAACCGTACCCTTATTTCTCATTGTCTGTGTTAAGAACAAATTCCTATCCATTGTCTATTGAGAAGGTCTTTTATTACTCGCTAAACCTACTTCTTTTCTTTTGTCATCCTTTATTTTTTTTTCCTACCTCTCAAGCACTCAATGACCTCAGTTGAACATAGTATCCACCAAGTTTCAATTATGAATTTCCAACAGTTTTTTGCTTTCTTACCATTCAACTTTGTGGAGGGGGAGGGAAATTTTGGTGATCGCCTCATCAGTAGGGCATCGCCTCCTGAATAGACTTTACAGTTGCTGGACTATAACGTGCCCCCTCAGTTGTGTTATTTCATAGATAATGTCTATCAAAATAATTCCCGGACTATTCCTGAGCTGAAGAGAATCATCATGGACAAAAGCAAGACAATGCTAAGACAAAAGTGTGTCAGAGTTATTGAAAAAATTTTGTGTCGTATTCAGATGTGCTTATTTTCAGTTGATGCTTGTCCACCCAGTTTTAGTCATGAATGTCCAACACTCTGTTCTTTCATTATTCAATAATAAGCACACCTGGATACGACATACACAATCACCAATAACTCTGACATATTCCTCTCATAGCACTGCCTTGATTTTGGTGGTGATGGCCCTCTTAAGGAATAGTATAGAGATTGTTTTGATGAACATTATCTTTGTGCTAAATGACAGATAAAACTCTACAGAGTTAAAGTCTACTTAGTGTAAAGCCCATTCAAGATCACACCTCTTACTTATGAAACAATCACCAAAGTGCTCCCTTACTTATCACTGAATAAAACAATAAAACAAAGACTGTTGGGTATTCATCACAAAAACTTGGTAGACAAGTCAGATGTAAACTGAAGTTTATTCATACCAAATATGATTGGATTTCAGAAAGGATTGTGGATTTTATTAACAATTCTTTAGGTGGCAAGGTTTTTTTTTCTCTTGAGGGGGGAGTATTAAGTCACCCCATACCTTATACATTTCTCTGTATTATAATTATTTTATGATTTTATATAAATGTAGTAAAAAAATGTTTGGATCAAGTGTAGATTCTGCACTCAAATTATGCTAGCAGCTGAAAGGGACAGATTTAGCATGACACTTATTTGAGATACTGGAAATACGTTTTGCCCCTTTAATTTCTTTTTTTTTTTTTTTTTTTATCATAAAATTTGGTTGTGTTAATTAAAAATATGATAATGAAATGTTTTCTGTACAGACTCAGAAAATAAAAAAAAAATATCCCCGGTGATTTCTTGTCTGGAAGCCAAAAAAAAAAAAATAAATAAATAAATGAAAAATAATAATAATAATACCCACCCTTACACACACACACACATAAATGAATTCTTACAATTTTACTGATTGGATAATTTAAAAAGATTATACAAAAACTTTCATTTTAAATGTGATTGTTTTAAAAAATTAAAGTTGTCAGCCATATTTGATTTGATAACATTTATTTCAATGGTTGTGGAATTGAATAAATCAAAATCAAATTAGTAAAATAACTCAAGACATTTTATTTATCATTGACACAAGCAGTTATCATTTTATTTTCCTTGTCTCATATTATGTATTTGCTATTTTTATTAAGATTCGAAGAATAGCAAGAATGTATGAAATGAATATTTAATAAAAAAAATATTGATGATTTCTTTTTTATATCTAAAGAGTCAAGATCAACTTTATGACAATTTCCACCGAATGATCATAGTTAGTCTTCCTTTGAACCTGAATCTCAATCCTATGTAACATTTAGTCAAATAAAATGATTATTTCGATTATTCAATCATTATTAAATTCAATTTGCTTGTTAAATTGAACAATTTTTTGATATTGTTATTTTTTTTATTTGTTCTCATCGTCAGATGATTTTGAGTCCGTACTCATTTGATATTTCGTTTCAGAATTTTTGAGATGATAATTTTAACTCAAAATTATCAAATGTCATTTCTTTTTATTGTTAACATATATGATGCTTTATTTTCATAAAAAAAAGTAAGAATAAATTCATGAGTTTTTTTTAGTACTTAAAACTTACTTTAGCAAAGGTTTGTTTACGCCAAATAACAGATTTTCACTAAAATTTAAAAATATATATGTAATGGGTTCATTATATTCTGTGATCGTTAATGAATAAATATTGAAAATTTTAAATAAAATACTTATGAAATACGTTTGAAAGCCAAATTACAACGCAATATTATAAAAATAAACAAACATTTACTTTGTGTTATTTGAATTTATTAGACTACTGCTCTCATCTAGAGTGTGATTTTCACAACGTTTTGGTCGATGTAACCTCCAACCATCTTCAGGTGTATCTTGTCGAACTCAGGAATTTGGACAGAATTTCGAGCGGAACCCTTTATTTACTTCACGGGGGTAGCATGCTCTTATTCCATCGGCCATGACTGGATAGAGGTCCTAAGTAACTTGCAATTTTATTCAGGATAATATCACTTATACAAATGATTTTTTCCAAGTACTCTAATCACTGCGCTACGAGTCCTTGCGGACAATTCTGGTATGAATTTTAGGAGTCTTCAATATCAATTTGTTTAAAAATAATATTTCGGCGCTATACACTATCTTCCGAATTGGAAAATACAACCCTGATTGAAAATTTATAAAAATCGGTTGATCCTCTGAATTTGGGTGAATTTTTAAATGAAGGGAAGGAGGATCAAAATGATTATACATTTTGAGGATCAGCCATTCATTTTGCACGTAACTAATTTTAACCATTTGGATTATTCAGATCACTATTCTCTTATGTTTAATTTGTGCGGATATACTACATAATCATGGTCAAGATCAAAGTGTAGTATCTGTTCTTCAGATGCTGCACTTCCATTTCTTGTTCTCTTTCGGTGGAGGAGAAATCCTTCACGACTGAGACAATTTTTATTTTTGTACCTTTTCTCCACGTTAAAAAACGACCCTGGTGTCTAACTCTGTCCCGTGGGGAGGCATAGTAAATAGGTACTACATAATCATGTGGACATAATCATTTTTTTTTTTTTCACATGGTATTCACCACTTATCAAGGCCCGGAGGCCACTCAGGGATAAGGGTTATTGCGTGTACCGTAATCAATGGGATAATATCATAGTAATTGTTAGTAATGGACATTTGATAAAGTGTCTTACTTAAGGGAGCAGTTTCTCAGGAATTTGTTTATGTTGGACTTGAAGACATACAAGTTGTATGTAGGTGGGAAACAGGCAAACGGAAGAGAGTTCCACAGGCGTGCACTTCTAAGAAAGAAGCTTTGTTCATGGAATCTACGCTTAGATTTAGGCACAGATAAAGACTGGGGAAAATTATTGACAGTGATTTCAGCTAGACGGGTGTCTTTCGTGAAAGATTGGCGAGAGGGGACCAGAGATTGGAGCTCAGACGAGCAATTGCCATGGAAATAATGATAAAACGATGACAGGCTCACAACGTCTCTTCTGTGGGAGAGAGGGTTGCAGGGAAGAGAAAAGGGCATCCCCCACTAAGCTACGAAGTCTATTTTGTACTCTGTCAAGGCAGGATAGGCTGTTTTTAGCAACTCCTGCCAAGATGTGGTAGCAGTACTTCAATCTTGGACGTACTTGGCTTTTATATAGATAGAGAATTGCATCAGCAGTGAGATATCTACTGGAGCGGTAGAAGGATCCCACCATTTTTCCAGCGACCTTGGCAACAGATTTTATGTACATGTTTCATTTCAGATCAGGAGCAAAGGTCAGTCCCAGAAGCTTGTCAAAACAAGGAGCCTCCCAAAGACAAGAGTCATCCATTTCAATTGATGCCAGATGGGGATCAGAGTATTGATGATGTAAAAATAGAAGCTTGGTTTTGGATGCATTAAAAGTAACCAGCCACCTCTTCCCCCATTGTACCACGCGTTCAAGATCAGAGGCGAGAGAATCAGTGAGAACTTTGTCATTTACAGCCTTTGATGTGTTGCCATATATGGTTGTATCATCAGCATAGATGTCAACGAATGATTTAAGTATGTGTTTAGGGAGATCATTGATGTAAATCAGGAAGAGAGTTAGGCCGAGCATGGACCCCTGAAGGACACCAGCATTAATACTGTGGCCTTCTGATTTCTGCTCATCAATCACTACTCTTATGAGCCTTACAGAGAGAAATAATTTAATAATTGAGAAAACATTTCCAGTTATACCATAGCTGGAAATCTTGTGAAGTAGACCTTTATGCCATACCTTATCGAAGGCCTTTGATATGTCAAGGGCAATTGCCCTAGAAAGGAAGCCTTTGTCGAGAGATTTACTAATCCTATGAGATATAACCATTAGCACATCTGCTGTAGATCTAGCAGAACGGAAACCATATTGTATGTTACTAAGGTTATTTCTGCTGAGGTGGTTGACTACTTCTTTATTTAATATGAATTCCAGCAGCTTACTCATGACACACAGGAGACTTATTGGTCTGTACTGAGAGGGAGATGACTTTTCACCCGAGTTCTTAAATAATGGCATACTGATAAGGTTTTCCAGGGTGTTAGGAAGCACTTCTTAAGGCAACGCTTAAACAATTTTGTAAGTTTGGGGGCAAGTTTTGGTTGAAGCTTTTTCAACAATATAATTTTTAAAAATATTTTTTATTATATTTTCACCCCAAACAAGGCGCATGCCCACTTTGGTGTAGGGGGCTACTATCAGGGGCAGCAACTACTGGAGCACTATGTTGGGATTTGGGTAGCAAGATGTTGGTTCACGTTGCACTTTAACTTCTGCATGTCAGTACAGTTAGGAACCTGGAATGGAATTCCAGAGTCTAGCGGTTCTGGGGAAGAAACTACTGGAGTAGAAAGATCTTTTACATCTAGGGATCTCTACTTTGTGGGGGTGGGATTTAGCTGCCTGTCGGGTTTGTCGAGGGTGTCTACGTCGTGGGGGCACAAGTGTCTGCAGTTCGTCAGAGCATTCACCATTAAAATACTTGTAGAACAAGCAGAGGGATGCAACGTTTTGTCGATGGGACAGAGGCTGAAGCTTAGATACCAGTTCAGGGCCTATCAGATTGGCGACTTTTTTTAACCTTGTCAAGGAGCGAGAGACTAGTAGCAGATGCACCAGCCCAAATGTGACAACAATACTCCATACATGGGCGAATGGTGGCCTTATAGAGGTACAGGATACTTTCAGGTGTCAGTAGTTTTCTAGCACAGTAGAGAGAGCCTACCTTTTTCGCAGCGGCCCTGGCAATGTTTTCAATATAATTGTTTCAACTCATGTTTCCTGTGAACATTAGGCCAAGCAGTTTGAAAGATGTACTCTCAGACAGGGAGTCACTGGCCATTGCTATTGGTGGCAGAGAAGGTTTCTTGTAATTATTGAAGGAAACCAGTTTAGTCTTGGCAGCATTGAATGTGATCATCCATTTATGTCCCCATTCCACTACAGATTAGAGATCATCCTCTAGTGTTTTTGCCATTTCCTTAGATATGTGTTCATTTGTTTTCCCGTCATGCCTGTTATAGAGTGTAGTGTCATCAGCATATATACTCATCTCAGAGGCAATTTTGTCGGGGAGGTCATTAATGAATATTAGTAATAATAGAGGTCCAAGGATAGACCCCTGAGGCTTTGTCCAGTGAATGGTATATACATTCAGAGATTACAGTGAGGATATCAGCTGTGGAACGGGCTTGTCTAAATCCATATTGTTTGTCAGTCAGAAGTTTAGCATCTGTAAAGTGCTGGACTAGAGCATGGTTAATTATGGTCTCATTTGGAATGCCGTCTGGGCCAGTTGCTTTACTGGAATCAAGATTCTTGATTAGCTTGGCGACCTCACACACAGATATTTGTATGTTGCATAGCGTGTTGTCTGTTATAGAAAGAAATACGTGGAATTGATGTCCTTCGTCGCATAGGGTAGAATTAACTGCAAAGTTCGTGGTAAATAGTTTGGCCTTGTCTGATGCTGATGAAATTACCTCGAGTCCATTGATGATGGTTGGGATAGAATGCACGCTTCTGTTCAGGATCCTGTTTGCTATTTACCAAAACTGGTGGGAACCAAGCCGCTGCTCAGCTACTTTGGATTTAACAGACTGAGCATATAGCTCTCTTGCATTTTTTATTACTCTTTTACAGTGGTTGCTGGCAGTCATGAAAGCTTTAGTCTCAGTACATCTATTACGTTGGTAGCAATGGAAAAAGTGATTTCTGTGCGCGATGGCAGCAGCACATTCTGGGGAGAACCATGGCTGACTGTTAGGTTTTTGTTGGAATTTTTTGGATGGCATGAATCGGTCTATGCCTACAATTAACCATTCACTCAGGTCTGATACTATAGAGGACACATCCTTTTTAAACATGGAATGCAGAGGTAGATCACATATGAATGTATGGAAGCTATCTCAGTCAGCCATAGAATATCTATTATTGTTGTTGTTGCTCCTCCTTCTCTTCATTCCTGGATATGTGAAACACTATTGATGATGAAGGTTGCTGAGAATGTGGTAGGGCTTTTGCAGACAAGTATGGCTCAATGGAAAACGGTGCTGACAGTAAACAGAGAGGAGATGAGGCAGGTAGACGTGGGATATTTCAAGGAGATTTGCTATCGCCACTTCTTTTTGTAATGATAATGATGATGCCACTAAGCATCCTCTTAAAGAGAGAAAAACTGGGGTATAACTTTGGATCTGGTGACAGACGCTTCAACCATCTACTATTTATGGATGATTTGAAAATATTCGGTAGAAATGAAAAGGAAATGGAGAGACTGGTAGAACTTGTGGGGACATACTCAGAAGACATTGGGATGGGGTTTGGGATTAGTAAATGTGCGGTGCTGGTGATGAAAAGAGGAGTAAAGGTTCATTCGAATGGAATAGTGCTGCCAAATGGAGAAATCATGAAAAAAATAGAAGACACAGGGTATAACTATTTTGGAGTATTGGAGGGTGTAGGCATCATGAACAGAGAAATGAAGGAGAAAGTCACGAAGGAGTATCTTAGAAGAGTGAAACTAATTGCAAAGTCGAAACTGTATGGAGGAAACCTAATGAAAGCAGTGAATGCATGGGCAGTCAGTGTTTTGAGATACAGTGCGGAAATTTTAGAATGGTCTGACATGTCGTGGATGTCAAAACAAGAAAAGTTTTAGCAATGTTTGGTATATTTCACATTCGAAGTAGTGTAGCAAGGCTGTATCAAAAGAGCAAAGACGGTGGGAGAGGATTGAAAAGTGTAAAAGATTGTGTTAGAACCGAGGAGATGTTGTTGAAAGAGCATGTAGTTAGAAGTGAGGAGTGGATGCTTAAGGTTGTGGCCAATGAAGTGGAGGTATGTGAGACCAAGGCTGATTATGTGAAACGTATGGATAGAGAAAGGGCAGAGGAACTGGCTAGGAAGAAAATGCATGGAAGGTTCTTCCATAATATAGCAGAAGTGGCTGATGAAAGATCATGGCAATGGCTTAGAGCTGGGTATCTGGCTTAGGATACTGAAGCTTTGGTTTGTGCAGCACAAGAGCAGGCATTAGGAACACGATTGTTCAAAAAAGTGGTTCTAGGAGAGGAAGTTGCTGCAGAATTCCGGATTTGTGGTAAGACCTCAGAGTCAATTGCGCACTTTGCAGCAGGGTGTAGTGGATTGGTCCAGAGAGAGTACCGCAAAAGACACGATCATATGGGACTCTGGATATATTGGGAGGTGTGTAAGAGGGTTGGGATGAAGTGTGCTAGAAAATGGTTTGAGGAGGTGCCTAAAGAAGTGAGAACAAGTGAGGATGGCAAGGTAGAGGTATGGTGGGACAAAAGTGTCATAACGACCAAGCAATTCGAACATAATCATCCGGATTTGGTCATCATTGACAATGTCTAAAAAACTGGCAGATTGTAGACTTTTCAGTACCCTGGGACAGGAATTTGAGAGAGAAGGGGAATAAGAAGTGGAGCAATTATGCTCCTTGGCCTTGGAGATAAGACGTATACACGGAGTTAAAACACAAATAATCCCGGTCGTAGTTGGTACACTAGAAGTAGTATCAAGTTGTCTGGAAGGATAATTGAAAAAACTACAAATCTCCGATGTTTTAGGCGGCTTTCAAACCTCTGCAATTATAGGTACCACCAATATCCTTACAAAAACCCTTGATCTTTGAAGCTCCTGGTTTGAAGCCGGGATTGAGGGAAATCCTCTGGAAATGAATCCCATCCCTTTCCAGAGAGACGTTGATAATCGAAATCAGAATTATTATTATTATTATTATTATTATTATTATTATTATTATTATTATTATTTAATAGGATTTTCAAGTTAAATTTAATTTTTATAGTATCTTTTGTTTATTAAATTGTTAGGTAAAAGTACAGAATAGTTACAAAATGTTCTCTCCATTTCCATGTTAAAAATGGGTTTGTAAATAATAATGTCATTATTTTAGCACGGTCCGTATTCTGCATATGTTATATATTACAATACCCCCACTCCCACCAAGCTTCTGTGTTGTTTGTTCTATTTTAGTTCACAACAAATGAATTCATCTAGGTAGCCTACTAACGACATAATAACACGTGCCTTTCTTAAACCCTAAGTCCAGGTGGCAATAAAAAAAAACCGGAAAGGTGTGCGCGACGTGAGTATGACAGAAGGACCGTTAAAAGTCAAGTTATCTCTCTACTCCCCCCCTTTTTTTTTTAAATAATAATTGGTGAAATAATACAATTTTAATTGGATTGAATATTAAATAGTTGGATCAAATTATCAGCGGTGAAAAGAATTCGGATCAATATCTTCGTGCGGACGACCGGTGCAAATAAACAAACAAACAAAAAAGCTATCAGCTTTATTGATCTATTGATCATTTCCGATATTCTACATATTTTAGTTTTGGGGGGGAAAATGTGCAAGAATTAAGAGCAGATTGAGTCCGTCCGAAAAAAAAAAAAACAAAAAAAGAAGGATCTTTTTTTTTGTTTGTTGTTGTTTTTAAGAAGAGAGAAAAGACGATCGCGAAAAATGGTGTAGAAAAATGCCGAAGAAATTGGTAAGAAACGATAATACAAACCGAACATTATTATTATTTTTAAATGTTTGATCATTTTTTTTGTTACGTCAAATTTATCTGAGGTTTAAAACAAAAATTTATTTATATTTTTTTTTTCAAGTATCAAGGCAATAATTTCGATTAAAAAAAATCGCGAAAACATTGCCAATATGTTAATTCATTTCAATAACAACCTTCTTCAAAGAAAATTTTTTTATCATTAATTGTACGTAATAACAAACACGCAATAAATAACGACACAATAAATAGTTAAATTAATTATTTATTATGCATTTGTTTGTTTGCTGGAATAAATTGTCAGTTGAATAAAAATGTTATTTAGAAACCCGTTTTAAAAGCGTTTAGAAGCGTTGTTATTACGCTTATGTACGTTTTCAGCGTCCAAATTATTTTTTCAAAAAACGTCATTTTTTGAATTGGAATCGAAAATCATTACAAATTAAGGTGCACTTATGTTACCGTGCTATTTTTTTTTTTTTAATAGTATTTTCAAGTTAAATTGAAGTTTCACGATATCTTTTTATTATTATTATTATTATTATTATTATTATTATTATTATTATTATTAAATTGTTAGGTAAAAGTACAAAACACCCTCCCCTCCACATGTTAAAAACGGCTTTCTAAATAATAACGTTATTATTTCAACACGGTAACATAAATGCTTAAGTACCAAAATTTAATGATGTTTATTTTTTTAAGAGAACTTGGTATTTTGCTTTGCTAACTTTAATATTAGTCCCCCCCCAAAAAAAAACGCAAAAGAAAAACACATTTAAATAAAAATAATATACTTCCACAGAATTTGAACCGAGCTTAAAAAAAAAAAAAAAAAAAAAAAAAAAAACTAACCCTACCTAAATTTAAAGTCTAATTCAGTAGTACAGGTTAGTTTTGTTTACACGACATCAACAGTCAACACAGCTAAAAATAAATATACAACAAATAAATGATACCAAAGGCAAGATAAGTTACTCCTCTACCTACCCGGATAAGTTTTTGTATAATTTAACTTATTTTAAAGTGTTTATTTACTTGAAAGCGAAAGTAGTGTCGAATCTGTTGAGTTAGAATAATAAAAAAAATGGCGAATTCGTTGCAACCATTTGGATACTCGATAATCTCTCAAAAAATCGAAAATTAAACAAAATATTCGTAGAACATTACATATTCGCATGGTTGGTGTTGGTGACATTGAATGGTATTCTACCAGTATTTTGTTTAATTTTGGATTTTTGAGCGATTACAGAGAGTTCAAATGACTGTAACGAAACCGCCAGTTTTTTTTGGGGGGGGGGGGCGGGGTTGTTCTAACTCAACAGACTGTGCACTCTACTTTTCTTTCAAATTAAATAAACGCTTTAAAATAAATTAAAAAAAAAACAACAACAACAAAAAAACAGGTAAATAGAGGAATAATTTATCTTGCCTTTGGTAACATTTATCTGTTGTATATTTATCTTTTTTTTTTATCACCCCTCTTTGTTTTGTTGGCTATTGTAAAAAAAATGCCTAATTAAATTTGGATGATTATTTCTACATTCTTATCTAATCATAAACTTGCAATGGACAAAAATGTAGTATAGTTAACAACAAAAGAAAAAAAAGGAGGAGGTGCTAAACTAAGTGTATCAGAATTTTGAGGGAATTTTTGACATCCCTCGCACAAAACTGCGAATAAAATCTAAAAAAAAAAAAAAAAAAAAACCTCGTAATTTCTCTTTTTAAAGTGGGTTGTTTATTTTCTTTATGGAATATACTTCCAAATTAAACTATTAAAGTTGTTTAAAAAGTAATAGAAATATTATTTTTTATTAAAAAAAAAAAAAAAACAGTGTTTACAAAGTGCCGGCGCGTCTTCATGCAGCCATTTTTTTTTTTTTTTTTTTTACGTAATGAAATCAATTGAATTTTACGAGTTAAATATTTTTCAATTTTTAAACTTAAAAAATCTATCAAAATTTTTCTATTGGCTCAATTTTTACGATATTTTCAAGGTCAATGTGAAATTTTATGCTCTTTCCGATAAACCAAATATAATA
The DNA here is from genome assembly GCF_053919585.1 of Euprymna scolopes. Lineage (NCBI taxonomy): Eukaryota > Metazoa > Mollusca > Cephalopoda > Sepiida > Sepiolidae > Euprymna > Euprymna scolopes. The sequence goes on along the minus strand of NC_136502.1, from coordinate 14,693,841 downwards.
TTTTTGACAAACGTTTTTTTTTTAAATTCATCCCCCCCATATTGAAATGTCTATTAAAATTTTAATTAATTTATGTACCAAAGTTTTATATATCACAAGTTGAAGATAAAAGATCAATAAATAATATATTGTAATTTAAAACAACAAAAAAAGAATAGTTTTTTTTAAAAATTTACTTGTAAAGTCCAAAGTATAAAACCATTTTTTTTAAAAAAAACCATGTTGAATTTTTTTTTTCTTTAAGTGGAAGTTTATGTTATGCTTAGAATGTCAAGTAAATATGAGATGCTTACAACAATTTTTTCTATTTCATATAATGTTTTCTTTTTTTAGATATAAAACCCCCCAAAAAATTCAGTCGATAAAGAAGTATTAAAATATATCAATCAAAAACTCATGTATTTCATTAAGAGAGAAAAAATTTTTTTTTTTTAAATCGGTCAACTGGTTTTTTTGTTTAATAATAAAAACTTATAAGTGAATAATTTCTGTTTTTTAAGTACGAAGAACTGAAATACTAAATTTGGTTTACAGCACGCATTAAAAAGACATATAAATTATGCCCCTTCTACGCGCCGCATTATAAAGGCGAATAAAATCAGATTTATCTCCCTTTATTTGAACAGTTTAAAAAAAAAAATGTGAGTTCGCGTTTGTTTTTAATCCTTGTTTAAAAAAAGTATTTTATTTAAAAAGGACATGGAATATAAGTATAAATATGGTTAAATTCTTAACAATGAACAATTGAACTACTCATCGAATACTAGTTTTTATAGATAAGTAATTATTTGGAATTTATATATATTTTTTATAATTGAAGGAAGTAAAATTTCGTTGTTTTTTTTTTTTTAATCTTTTTTAAGGAAAACCGATTAAAAAAAAACAAATATTGCATAATTTTCTATTAAAGCTGTTATTTTTTAAAATTTAATTAAAAAAAAACTTAGGGTTTAAATTACATTTTTCAAGAAGTTATAAGGTTCGAAAGACAGTAAGTCTAAATATTCCATTATTTACCACAAATTTTTAATGACGATTTCTGACCTTACTAGTGCCAAACATCAGAAAATGTTATATTCTATTGTTGGATGCTGAAATCATCTACAACCAATTTATTTCATAAACATTTACACATTCTTACGTAATAACACGCAAACAAATAAATGACACAACTTATTTATTTATTAAATTAAGTGGAAGTTATTTATTTAAACGATCCAACAATAATTTGTTTGAATGTGATAATAACGCGTTTTCGACGCCAGGTAATGGACCCTTCTTCATCTTTCCAAAAATTTTATCTAGTTTTACAAGTCTTTTGTTGATAAAAAAAAGAAAAGAAAAAAGCCGACTGTTTTAACTGAAAAGGTCCTATTTGTGTGCTGAAATCATTTTTGAAATATTGTTTTTTTGTTGTTGTTATTGTTTATTTCTAATGCGCTGATGAAGCCCAAGTTTGTGCAAATTATAATTTGATCAATAGTTATATTCTTATATGCCAACATGGGGGTGGGGCTGGGGCTGGGGCTGAAACGATGTTGTGACCACTAAAAGTATAATAATATTCTACTAAATATAAGTTCAATTGACCTGTTATGGGGAAAGTATGGCGATAACTTCCCCTTCCACTCGCTCATCAGTATGTCCCGTATTTAAAAATTCAAGTGATCGGTCTTCTCCCTCTCAATACAGACTAATCAATCTTCTGTGCGTCATGAATAAGTTGCTGGAATCTGTGTTAAATAGAGAAGTAATCAATCACCTCAGTAAAAATAACCTCAGTGACATGCAATATGGTTTCCGTTCTGCTAGATTTGCTGCAGATGTGCTAACAGTTAGGTTTAACAAACCTCTCGACAGAGACTTCCTTTCTAGGACAATTGCCCTTGACATATCAGAGGCCTTAGGGTATGGCATAAAGGTCTACTCTACAAAATCTCCAGCTGGAAATGTCTTTTCAATTATTAAATCATTTCTCTCTGATAGGTTCATAAGAGTAGTGGTTACATCAATGATCTCCCAAATCACTAAGATCATTCGTAGACATTTATGCTGACGACACTACCATCTATGGCAACACTTCAAAGACCGCAAACGACCTAGTTCTCTCTGATTTTATCTCCTCTGATCTTGATTACGTAGTGCAATGGGGAAAGAAGTGGCTGGTTAACCTTAATGCATCTAAAACCAAACTTCTATCTTTACATCATCAATGCTCTGATCCCCGTCTGGCATCAATTGAAATGAATGGCTCTCGTCTTGGGGAGGCTCCTTGTTTTGACAAGCTTCTAGGTCTGACCTTTACTCCTGATCTGAAATGGAACACGTAAATCCGTTGCCAAGGCTGCTGGAAAAATGGTGGATTCATTCTACCACTCCAGTAGATATCTCACTGCTGATGCAATTCTCTCCTTGTACCAAGGATAGAGTACTGTGCAGGAGCTGCTAGAAGCAGTGTATCCTGACTTAATACAGTTCAAAATAGATTTTGTAGCCTAGTGGGGGATGCCCTTTTCTCTTCTCTGCAACCTCTTTCCCACAGAAGAGACGTTGCGATCCTGTCTCTGCTTTATCATTATTTTCATGGCCTAACTTTTATGGAAAACACTCGTCTAGTTGAAAATACTATCAATAATTTTCCCCACTCTTTATCTGTGCCTAAACCTAAATGTAGATTCCATGAACAAAGCTTTTTTTTCTTAGAACTGCATGCCTGTGGAACTATTTAGTTTTCCAGCTTTCCAACTAACTACAATATGGTCATCTTCAAGTCCAATGTGAACAAGTTCTTGATGAGCCATCCCCTTAAGTAATCCAATTTACCAAATTTCCTCTACTAACGATGACTACGACATTTTCCCAGTGACTACTGTACACTCATTAACCTTTATCCTCGAGTGGCCCCAGGCTTTGATAAATGGTGAATCCTTTATAAAAAAAAAAGTAAAACTTTCCGAAAATGATTAAATACTTGTGTATTTATCCCCAATTAATGTTGTATATTGAAAGAAAAAAATTATAGCTCTAGTATCGCACTATTGAGCTATCTAAATGTGAACTTTGTTATTTATTTATATGTAATCATTGCCCCAGTCTATAGTCTAAATTTCAAGATGTTGACCATTTTACCGTTTATTTCTTTAAATACGTTGAAATACACAATTCTTGACAGCACCTGTTTCGTAACACAGAATCATTCATGTAATTATTATGTCAAGTTTTTTAATTTATTCTGCCCTTAACTCATCAGAAGAAAAAGAACTTATCAACTTTAAAAGAAAATAAAAGAATATGGGCATGATTGTAAAATTTGAAATTAGAAGAGAAGCTGCAATTATTTTTCAATTTGTTACGCCATGCTTGAATTATATATAAGAGCAAACAGTTAATAAAACATGTTAAAAACTCTTTGAAAAAGAGTTAAAAACATATTTAATCTGGAAAGGAAACACTTAATAAGTGGATAGTCCTTAATCCGCGGAGTTTCAAAGAAATACTTTCCTTCTTCATCAGAGGGTAGGAATTAGAAAAATGCAGGATAGGATTTTGCATCCAAAAGTATTTGATGAAACTGCAAGTAAGTCAAAGATCTTACTTGATAACAAAAAGTGAAGCAGAGGGAATATATAAATATTTTTTTTTTTTTTTTTACATGAGTGTCACCACTTATCAAGGCCCAGAGGCCACTCGAGGAGAAGGTTTAATAGGTATACATTAGTCATTGTGATTTTAGCATAGTAAACAGTGGGAATTTTGTAACTTGGATTACTTAGGGGGACGATTCAATTAGAACTTGTTCACATTGGACCTTTTCTTTTTTTTTTTTTTTTCATAGGTATCAACACATTATCAAGGCCAAGAGGCCACTCAAGGATAAGGGTTAAAGAGTGTACAGTAGAGATTGGACAATATAATAATCATTAGTAATGAAAATTTGTTAAATTTGATAACTTATATGGAACGGCTCATCAAGAACTTATTTACGTTAGACTTGAAGACAACCATATTGTAGTCAGCCGGAAAGCAGGAAAACGGAAGACAATTCCACAGGCGTGCAGTTCTAAGAAAGAAGCTTTGTTCATGGAATCTACGTTTAGGTTTAGGCACAGATAAAGAGTGGGGGGAATTATTGATAGTGTTTACAGCTAGACGAGTGTTTCTTGTGAAAGTTTTGCGAGGGGGGACCATAGATTGAAGCTCAGTCGAACACTTTCCATGAAAATAACGATACATCAGAGACAAACTCGCAACATCTCTTCTGTGAGATAGAGGTTGCAAGGAAGAGAAAAGGACATCTCCTACGAGGCTACGAAGTCTATTTTGAACTCTATCAAGGCAGGACAAGTCCTTTCTAGCAGCTCCTGCCCAGATGTGGCAACAGTATTCCATCCTTGGACGTACCTGACTCTTATATAGATAGAGAATTGCATCAGCAGTGAGATATCTACTGGATCGATAGAAAGATCCCACCATTTTTCCAGCGGCCTTGGCAACAGATTTAATGTATGTGTTCCATTTAAGATCAGGAGTAATGGTCAAGCCCAGAAGCTTGTCAAAACTTGAGGCCTCCTGAAGACGAGAGCCATTCATTTCAATTGATGCCAGATGTGGATCAGAATGTTGATGATGTAAAGAGAGAAGCTTGATTTTAGATGCATTAAAAGTAACCAGCCACTCCTTTCCCCATTGTACTACATGCTCAAGATCAGAGGAAAGAGAATTGGAGAGAACTTGGTCGTTTACTGTCTTAGATGTGGTACCATAAATGGTAGTGTCGTCAGCATAAATGTCTACAAATGATGTAAGGATGTGATTTGGAAGATCATTAATGTAGATCAGGAAAAGAGTTGGGCCCAGGATGGACCCCTGAGGGACACCGGCATTAATACTGTGGGCTTCTGATTTTTGCCCCTCAACTACTACTCTTATGAACCTATCAGAAAGAAATGATTTAATAATTGAGAAGACTTTTCCAGCTATACCATAGCTAGAGATCTTATGAAGTAAACCTTTATGCCATACCTTATCAAAGGCCTTAGATATGTCAAGAGCAATTGCCCTAGAAAGGTTGCCTCCGTCGAGAGATTTGCTAATCCTATGAGATATAACTGTAAGCACATCTGCTGTAGATCTAGCAGAACGGAAACCATATTGAGTGTCACTAAGAAGGTTATTTTTGTTGAGATGGTTGATTACTTCTGTATTTAACACAGATTCCAGCAACTTACTCATGACGCACAGGAGACTTATTGGCCTGTACTGAGAGGGGGATGAGCGATCACCTGAATTCTTAAATACAGGGCATACTGATGAAATTTTCCAGGGAGATGGGAAACTATTCTCCTTAAGACAACGTTTAAATAGTTTTGTAAGTATGGGCGCTAGTTCAGGTTGAAGTTTTTTGAGTACTATAATTGGAATACCGTCCGGGCCAGTTGCTTTACTGGAATCAAGGTTTTTGATTAGCTTGGCAACATCACGTACAGATATACGTATATCACATAGTGTGTTTTCAGATAGAGGAGGAAATATTGGGGGTTGGCGGCCTTGATCGCAAAAGGTAGAATTAGCTGCAAAGTTCTTGACAAAGAGTTTGGCTTTGTCTGATGCTGACGAGATTACCTCAGGTCCATTGATGATAGTTGGGATGGAGCACACGCTTCTGTTCAGAATTCTGTTTGCTATTTGCCAAAACTGGTGGGAACCAAGCCGCTGCTCAGCTACTTTGGACTTAACAGATTGAGCATACAACCATCTTGCGCTCTTTATTACTTTCTTACAATGGTTGCTGGCAGTCCTGAAAGCGGCTTTAGTTTCCATACATCTATTACGTTGGAAACAGTGGAAAAAGTGATTTCTGTGCGCAATGGCAGCAGCACATTCTGGAGAGAACCATGGCTGGCTGTTAGGTTTTTGCTGAAACTTTTTCGAGGGTATGAACCGGTCAATACCTACGATTAACCATTCCGTCAGGTCTAATATTATAGAGGACACATCCTTTTTAAATATGGAATGTAGAGGTAGATCAGTTATAAATGTACGGAAGCTATCCCAGTCAGCCTTAGTGTATCGATATACTGTACGATGGAGAGGTACGTCTGGGGACTTATTACATTTCATTTTTATCTTAATTGATACAACAGAGTGGTCGGAAGATCCAAGAGGTGACAGAACAGAAACTGAACATAGTTCAGGGCAAGTTGTGAGAAAAAGGTCTAGAAGGCTTGCATACTGGCCGTCATTGTCGGGCACACGGGTGGGTTCCTGAACAATCTGAGTGAGGTCATAGGCAATGGAGAAATCATGACAGAACCTCCCCTCATCATCGGTCTTGTTTGAGTGGGTCAACCATTCGACGTTGTGAACATTGAAGTCTCCACATACGTGAATGTTAGCTGAAGGATAAGCAGATAGGACTTGGTCAATTTTCTCAGATATGCTTTTAAAGATAGTAACTCCGCTGTTGTGGGGGCGATAGAGAGTAAATAAAAATGCCGTAGTGTGAGCTAAAGCAACCCGGAAGCACATATAGGGTAAGTTAGGATCTTCCCTGGAGATGTCCCTACCACATGGAAAGCTATCTTTAATATAGGCACATATTCCATGCCCATGGCGATCTTGGGGGTCAGATTTAGAAGTTAAGTTAGAGTATCCTTTAATTGCGAACTCTTCTAGGGAAATAGCCTGTCCAATGCCAGTTTCACTTAAAAATAAAAGGTCTGGTTTAGTCTCCTGTAATTGGGTTTTAACCTCTGGAAGGTTAGAACGTAGACCCCTGATGTTGGAGAAGGAGACATGGTAGTAGGGGTCTACGTTGGAAGTTGGAGAACCGGGTTTAATCGTGTATTTTTTCTTGAAACTTGTCATGATGAAATTTTGAAATTTGTGGACTAGGTCGTCAGATTTACTTAGAGCAAGACAGAGAGGGGAAACTAAGAGAGAAAAAGAAATGAAGAATTTTTTTTTTTTTTTTTTGTAGCTAATGATAAGGTAAAGTCATAACAATTACCCACTAGTATGGCATCGAGAGGCCCCACCAGAAGCTACTGCATGGTCCAGAATCCATTCACCAAATGGCAATACAGCAGCCCCAGTACTTTGCACCTGCTGATAGGACAGCCTCCTTAGTGGTTAATCCAAGGTTCGGGTCCCTGACTATCAGGCGGATAACGTCAGCCCAGACAAAACGTTTACCTCCAGCACCCTTACTAGTGACATGGCTACAAGGATAGACATAGAAACAGAAAATTTCCGCCATCTCTGCCAACTGTTCGCACAAAATACTGCCAACCTAGAAAACAGCTTTTTCTTCTCCCTTTGTCAGAAAAATCACTCATTAAAAAATGAGGACTGAGGGACAAATAAGAAGAAGCGAGAGTAACAGGAGCTGCCGATAACGCATCCACAATGCGTTTTCTACTCTCCATAAATATATATATATATATAAATTTTAATTGATTAAGTTCAAATATATTAGCATGAGCTAAAAATCAATATTTCTCCAAAGTACTCAATACGTGTGTAAGTGTGTGTGTGCAGTCAGCACCAACCCTATTCGGGTTTAACCGGCTTCCTCCAAAGGAGGAAGTTTCATGGGAGTATGAAATTCACAAGCGGTCCCCAGTCGCATGTATATCCCCGTTAGGGGAGATGACGATGTTAGGTTTTTGCAACTTTTTGCAGGGATGTGTCGACGTCCTCCTACATACAGCACCTGGAATTACCAAATTGGTCACCCATTTTAGCAATGACCAGGCTGAACGTTGCTTAACTTTGGTGATCTGATGGGAACCGGTGTGTCAACATGATTATACGTGTGTAAAGCTTAAATAAATTTATATCAACATTGTTAGGAGTCTACATGAATTAATTAATGTTTCAACGTTTTGGAGTCCTGACGAGATATGGAAATGTTGAAACATTGATCTTCTCACTGTAACTTGTGCTTCCAGATAAACTTTTCCTGAATTTTACGAATAGTCAAAGTTGAACCGTCAATGCTATCAGACGTTATGTCTCTTTTCTCATTTCCAGCCATGACTTGGCATAGTTTTCAAAACACTTACAGGACGATATTCATTGTGTTGATGAAACTGTATTAATAACATTGATTTCACACATTGACCTCTTCACCTGTCCTGTGGCGGTTGCCATTAGGGCACTACAGATGACCTGTCAACCAGTTCTCTCCATCCTTCCCTCTCCTCCGAATGTTTGACCACCTCGCTCAGCTTCAATCCTGTCCATTCTGTAATGTTGTCTTCCCTCTTTTTCTTCCTCCTCTGACCGTTCCCTAGAGCTCTGTCTTGGAAAGCCTTTCTCCTCTTGTTGTTGACTTCCTCATTTGTTATCTGGTCTTTGTAAGAGATGCCAAGCAGTCTTCTAAATCATCTCATTTCTGAGTCCTGATTCCTCTTCTCTAATTATGCTATAAACGTCCATGTTTCACAAGCATACAGGAAAACTGAGCGGACAAGGGAATGCATGAGTCTTATCTTTAAGCTGAGCTTGATTGCCTTGTCTTTTCAAATGATGTTCAACTTAGCCAATGTTGAATGTCATATCAAAAATATATGTTGACATGGCAGTTTGCAATCGTCGTTGGCAGAACTCCGGTAACAGTATACATTTTGCTCACTGATACTTCCTATGGTGCGAAACATGAATGATGAAAATGATGAACGTGATGCCTATGTAAAAAAAAAAACAAAAAAAAAAACAAGTCCTACTACAGCACGGAAGAGGCGGTTGCAGCCGCCACTGGGGATAGTGGGACGGTTCACAGGTTGTTGACCTCCAGCTTTTCTTTGGACTCTTTTTGCTTCCTGTTGTTTTTGAAGATTTCAGTGTTTTCATATATTTTTCTTCTCCAGCTCTTCCTGTTGGCTTCCCAGTTGTTTGTGTCAATTTTGGTTGCCTTAAGAATAGATTTCAGCTGATATTTAAAGCGGTGTTTTAACTTAAAAATTTTTTTTTTATTACATTTTCACCCCAAACAAGGCACATTGCCACTTTGATGTAGGGGGCTACTATTAGGGACACAGGCTACAGGGGTACTAGGTGAGGAGTTGGGCAGCAAAATGTCGGTTCATGTTACACTTGAACTTCTGCATGTCAGTACAGTTGGGGAAGCAAGAACCTGGAAGGGAATTCTAAAGTCTAGTGGATCTGGGGAAGAAACAACTGGAGTAGAAAGATCTCGAACATCTAGGGATCTCAACTGTGAAGGGGTGGGATTTTGCTGCTTGTCTGGTTTGTCGGGGTATTTATGTTGAGGGGATACAAGTGCTTGCAGTTCGTTGGAGCATTCACCATTAAAATACTTGTAGAACAGGCAGAGGGATGTTACATTTCGTCGATGGGACAGAGGCTGAAGCTTAGATGACAGTTCAGGACCTATTGGGTTGGCAACTCTCTTTTGAACCTTGTCTAGGAGTGAGAGACTAGTAGCAGATGCACCAGCCCAAATATGACAACAATACTCCATACATGGGCGAATGGTGGCCTTATAGAGGTACAGGATACTTTTGGGCGTTAGTAGCTTTCTAGCACGGTAGAGAGAACTTACCTTTTTCGCAGCGGTCCTGGCAGTGCTTTCAATGTAATTGTTCCAACTCATGTTTCCTGTGAATGTTAGGCCGAGGAGTTTAAAAGATGTGCTTTCAGATAGAAAGTCTTTGGCCATTGCTATTGGTGGTAGAGAAGGTTTCTTGTAGTTATTGAAGGAAACAAGTTTAGTCTTGGCAGCATTGAATGTGACCATCCATTTTTGTCCCCATTCCACTACAGATTGGAGATCATTCTCTAGTGTTTTGCCATTTCTTTAGATATGTGTTCATTTGTTTTCCTGTTTTGTCTGTTATAAAGCGTGGTGTCATCAGCATATATACTCATCTCAGAGGCAGTTTTGTCGGGGAGGTAATTTATGAATATTAGTAACAATAGAGGTCCAAGGATAGACCCCTGAGGCACTCCCGCATTTATATCATATTGTTTAGATGTACGACCGTCGATGACAACCTAGATTTTTCTCTTATCTAAGAAGGATTTAATTATGTTAAGTATTCTACCAGTGATACCCTCATGCCATACCCTGTCAAAAGCCTTAGATATATTTAGAGCTACCGCTCTTCCCTCCCCTGCTTTGTCAAGTGAATGGTATATATGCTCAGAGATTACAGTTAGAATGTCTGCTGTGGAACGGGCTCTCCTAAATCCATATTGTTGGTCGGTCAGAAGTTTAGCATCTGTAAGGTGATAATCTAGAGCTTGGTTAATTATGGACTCAAATATTTTGGCAAAAAGTGGGAGGAGGCTAATGGGGCGGTAATTTACTGGGTCAGTTTTTTCTTGAAAACTGGTACAACAGAAGCAGTTTTCCAGCAGGCAGGAAAGCAAGATTCATTAAGGCATTTGTTGTAAAGTTTGGAGAGAACCGGAGCTACTTCAGCGGAGCACTTTTTAAATAGCACAGCCGGGATGAAATCAGGTCCACATGCTTTTGAAGTGTCAAGATGTTTTATGATAGCATTCACCTGAGAAGGGGTGATTTTCAGATCATCTAGTATGGCTTCTGTCCGCAAAGGAAAGTCCAAGAAAGGGTGGTTAGCAGGGTCCAGTGTGGAGTTGGAGGCAAACCGACTGGCAAGCATGTTAGCCTTCTCGGTTGCTGAGCAAACAACTTCACGATTGTTGGATAGTGGGGGAATTGTTGATTGCCCATTATGTACTACACTGTTGTAGATTTTCCAGAAGTCACGGGTTCCTAATTACCCAGGTAGATACTTACTAGCTATGGTCTATACTTAGATTTACAGCTATCTATATTACATAGCAATAGGTGTCTCTTCCTTAGTTTTGCAATGATAAATACAATAAACCTAAATTCTTTCTGATATTAATTTTCATTTTTTCTTAAATTTTCTTTTTAAACATCAAAACTTGCACCGACATCTTCCAAATCTCATAAGTCATTAATACCATCAGCTGACCATGATATATTACGTTGATCTTCCAAGGATGGAATACTGTTGCCATATCTGGGCAGGAGCTGCTAAAAACAGCCTATCCTGCCTTGACAGAGTACAAAATAGACTTTGTGGCTTAGTTGGGGATGCCCTTTTCTCTACCCTGCAACCTCTCTCCCACAGAAGAGACGTTGCGAGCCTATCCTTGTTTTATCGTTATTTCCATGGCAGGTGCTCATCTGAACTCCAATCTCTGGTCCCCCCCTCGCCAATCTTTCACGAAAAACACCCGTCTAGCTGAATCCACTGTGAAAAATTTCCCCCACTCTATATCTGTGCCTAAATCAAAACGCGGATTCCATGAACAAAGCTTCTTTCTTAGAACTGCACACCTGTGGAACTCTGTTCCGTCTGCCTGCTTCCCACCGGACTACAACTTGGATGTCTTCAAGTCCAATGTTAACAAATTCCTAATGAACCGCCCCCTTAAGTAAATACTTCATCAAATCTCCACACTAACATAATGTACTTGCAATAACACTTATCCCTGAGTGGCTTCCAGGCCTTGATAAGTGGTGATCACTGTAAAAAAAGAAAAAAAAAAATTTGCTCTGTTGGAAGTAAGATGATACAAGACTTTTATTTCATTATTTGATGTCGTCTGCTACATTATTAGGATGAGAATTAGATATTATTTGGATGAGTTTATTAAACGTGAAATAAAAATCAGTTGTAAATAATTTTTATCTTTAAACTAAAATATTTCTAAGCCAATTTAAATGTTCCATTTGCCCTAAAACTAAGGATTTTTTTTTAGAAATTTTTGTATAAAATTCTGTCGCTAATTAGATTTTTTTTTTTTTTTTTTTTTACATCGCGGATTACCACTTATCAAGGCCCGGAAGCCACTCGGGGATAAGGGTTATTGTGTGTACAATAATCAATGGGATAATATCGTAGCAATAGTTGGTATTGGAGATTTGATAAAGTGTCTAACTTAAGGGGGCGATTAGTCAGGAATTTGTTTATGTTGGACTTGAAGACATTCAAGTTGTAGTCAAGTGGGAAACAGGCAAACGGAAGAGAATTCTGCAGGCGTGCACTTCTCAGAAAGAAGCTTTGTTCATGGAATCTACATTTTAATAAAGAGTGGGGGAAATTACTGACAGTGGTTTTAGCTAGACGGGTGTTTATCGTGAAAGATAGGTGAGGGGGGACCAGAGATTGGAGCCTGGACGAGCATTTAGTCACACACTGTTTTCGACCATTTATCTTATTTATTTTATGAAAAAAAAAATGTTTTTATTCAAATCTTATATAAAATTAAACATCATTGAATTTCCTTTTGTTATAAAAAGACTATGAAAACTTTGAAATTTTCTTAAACAAAAAACATTTGAGAATAAAAATTTAATTTTTTTCACTTGTTAAATAACGATCAGAGTAAACAAATATGAATAATTTTGGTTGGAATAAATAAGTGAAGTCCTTCCCTGTCACCCTCTTCCAGTTTTTAGGTTGGAAATGTTTTGAAACTTGAAGTTATAAATTCTGCTGAATGGTAGGTGGAGTTATAAATGTTGCTTTATGTTGGGTTATGAATGTTGCTTTTTTTCTTTTTTTGACAAGCTTCTAGGTTTGACTTTTACTCCTGATCTAAGATAGAACACGTACATACAATCCGTTGCCAAGGCTGCTGGAAAAATGGTGGTATCATTCTACCGCTCCAGTAGATATCTCACTGCTGATGCAATTCTCTACCTGTATAACAGCCAAGTACGTCCAAGGATGGAGTACTGTTGCCACATCTGGGCAGGAGCTCCTAGAAACAGCTTATCCTGCCTTGACAGAGTTCAAAATAGACTTTGTAGCCTAGTGGGCAATGCCCTTTTCTCTTCCCTGTAACCTCTTTCCCACTGAAGAGACGTTGCAAGCTTGTCTCTGCTTTATCATTATTTTCATGGCAAGTGCTCGTCTGAGCTCCAATCTATGGTCCCCCCACCTGGCATAACTTTCATGAAAACTGAAACCACTATTAATAATTTCCCCCATTCTCTATCTGTGCCTAAACTTAAATGTAGATTCGATGAACAAAGCTTTCTTTTTTAGAACTGCACACCTGTGGAATTCTATTCTGTTTTCCTGCTTTCCAACTGACTACAATGTGGTTGTATTCAAGTCCAATATAAACAAGTTCTTGATGCCCTTAAACAATCCATTTTACCAAATTTCCACTATTAATGATTACTACAACTTTTTCCTAGTGACTATTGTACACTCATTAATCCTTATCCTTGAGTGGCCTCAGGCTTTGATAAGTGGTGACTCCTTTGTAAAAAAAAGAAAGAAAAAAATGTGGAGTTATGAATGTTGCTTTATGTTAGGTGAAATTGTAAATTTATTTGATCATAATTTCCAAATTCTTTTGCACTAGTGTTGATGACTATCTTATTATAAAGATTTTATTTTTTGTTGAAATTAACTTTTATAATTTTGATTTGATTTTTCAGGAATGTCTTGGATGAAAAGTCTTAAGGATTTCTATTTCAACCAACTTGGAAGATGACAAATCAAGGAATTTAGATTTATCGATTCTGTCACAATCTTAAAAAGCTCTTCTTTCTGTAGATATGTTATCGTTCATATGAAAACATGGTTCCTTCCTTTGAAGAATATTTTTACCGTTTTGTTTTGAAAATAGTATGCATGTATTTGTTTATCATTATGCCATATTAATCCAAAGATTGTATTGGAAGCATTAGTTTTCTTGATATTTTTGTAGTCAGAATTCTTTCGAGAAAAACATCAGGTACTTACAGAAGGGGCCATGAGAAGGTTGTCATAATTCTAGGTGAAAGTGATTTTTTGTGGAACGAACTGGATTTGAACTTGGAACCCCCTGGTTGTCAGTCAGTGCTGTTAATCACTTGACCACCGTCACCGCCCATCTATTTATTATAAACTTAATTGTTCAGAATCAAGAATATATGTTAACATTATGAATTAATTGTAAAAATTTCACACAAATGCTGAGTAATGGTCTCAATGCACTGATGTTTAAGGAACTAAATTTTTCCTATCAGAATCCCTCCACTAGTCCAGTAGACTGTGGAAGTGATGCTGCTTAAATTGTCTTGATCTTTTTCAATCTCTCAGAATTTCTGTTTTATTTCTCCTTGTCAAGAAGTTTGGGATCAATTCTGTGGCTGTGATTAGCATTTCATATATTGAACGCTTTATAATGGTTTTCTTTTTTGTTTTTTTTTGATTTTCATTATTTATTGCTGACATTTTCATCTGTTATACCATAACACAAAACTGTATAATAATGCAATGGATATTTACTTATCATTTCTATAACAAATGTTCGTAATATATGTCTGTTTCATATGTGGATTTTACAATAAAAATTTCAAGCCTGACAGACTGACAACCAGAGACACTTGGACACAAAAAAATCTTTATTTGCGGTTAGCTGAAACATGTATCGAATTCTGTCATTTCAATAGTGAGCCTTTCTCAGTTTTCCATTCTCACAACTTGGGAAATACGTGGCATGTCTTGAAATTAAAAAGGAGATTTTAAAGATTCAAGTTTTTTCAGATTTGTACTCTTCTGTTGATTAACTTTGATGCATATGAATTCTGAATCTGAGGTGTCATTACCAGCCAGTATCTAGTTGGTGCAGATCACAACAAACAGTCCATGACTGTCTGTTATGCTTGCTATATTTGCAGACCTTGCATGACCACTACGACTGCCTTTCATACATATGCTTGACTTAAGTGTTAACTTTTCTTTGATTGGTTCAAAATAAATAGAATTTCCAATTACACCCAATCGATGAGCATTTTACATCAAGAACTGGCAAGCCATCAACCATGATTTTTTGATTTAACCACGAAAGAAAACACTAGAAATTCCTAACACATATCGAGAAATTTGTTCACACAGCCAGGAAAGTGTTCCAGAAAGAATAAAAAAATAAGAAAGACATAATCTTTTATGAAAAATAAACAACCATTAATGTAATAAATTCGTATAAATCAGCACAGTACAACCGTTTTGATCAGCTTGATTTTCCTGTTGGCATTGGTTTCCCTAATTCTAGAAAAAAATTAAGTACCTACAGGAGGGACCACTTGAAGGTTGCCAACATCTATAAGTGAAAGTGGTGTCATAAAAACAACTGAATTCGATCTTGGCACAACCAGATCATCAGTCTTAATCATTATCCACATCACTAGTGCCACCTCCCTGATAATTAATAAAGACGCAGAAAAATTATTACGAATAAAAATAACAAAATATTCTATTTTTTGAAAATGGGCAAATTTAAAGATTTATTGCACATAATATAAGACTGAAAAAAAAAAGGCAAACATTGAACGTGCGCCTGTTTTCATAAACTGCAGACAATGTTTATGTTAATACATTTATACGTTCGACTCCGAGCACAACGCATATGTAAATATTGTCATACGGTACGACGAAATGCAACTTTTTAATTTCATTATCTTTCCACATTGTTGAGTTCAATTATTGCTTTATTTATCTTAAGCTCAACATTTGTTATATCGTGGGTTTTCTCCCACTAAAAAAAAACCATGCAGCATATTAGTATTGTGTCAACTTAGCATTTGCAAGTCACACAAAACCAATACAAGTAAAATACAAGACGAAAAAAAAAAACCAACAAAAAACAAATAGTTGGTCCTGTAGAGTAAATTACTTCAAAAATAGTTGGATTTTTCTTTTTTGTAACTTTTTTTTTTTTTTTTAGTTTTTGATATTTTTTGTGACGTTTAAAAAATATTTTTTGTTATGACTCTTATTTTTTTTGTATTTCTATATTTCATTGTGACTTTTATATAAAACTAGCCTGAGTGTCCGGCATTGCCTAGGTGTTTGAGGGTGTGTGTTGAGCAAAAAAAAAAAAAGTAGGCAGGCAGGCTCGAACTTGTACTATGAAGGAGGAAAAGAATGTGAAAAAAAAAGAAAAAACGTGACGTCTTTGCTGTTGCACCCATCGCCAAACTGGAAGTGACGAATGTTTAAATTAAGGCTAGTCAATTGAAAAGAGGGGATGACTTTTGAAAATATTGGCGAAAAAAAAACAACCACTCCCTCTAGAAAAGTGCTTGGTTGAGGGCGAAGGAATTAATGTTTTTAGACAATTTTTCGATATTTGTCATCTGAAGGATTGAGCTTCAAAACAATACTGATCTCGTGAAAATCCGTCGCCTCTGTCGAAAGTTTTAGGCAGGCATACATACATACATACATACATACATACATACATTTAAACAGATAAGTGAGATTTATATTATAGATGTACGATATATTTTCAGTGATTTACTTCCCTTTGTTGAGCTTGCTTTTAAACAGTAACCATATAATAGGAGAACTACAGAAGTGGAACTCTTCTATCGAATCATTTAAAAGGTCCATTTGACATTGGATTTTTAATGGCTTAGATTGCACTGTGCAACACTAAAAATAAAGAACAGAACATTTGTAACCATTTTTAAATGCATAATGGCATGGAAAATCAATTTCTGGCCTTCTTTTTGTTAAATTAGTTTTTTGCAAAATTATCACTTTCAAAAATTTTGCAAAGAATTTTAGTGATGTGAGTGATGAACAATGTGGAACATTTCATCAGGATATTTCAGTGATGGAGAAACATTTTTTAAGGAAAATGGAACTCTGGCATGTTGGCAGATTACTGCTGGAATATAAAAAGGGAGGATGACACTCAACACAAGATGTTTAAGAGGACAAATGTTATGTAAACTGACAATTCTATCTTTTTCATTCCTAATCAATAATAATAAAATATGATTTATTATACATGAAAACGGTGCCTAATCAAGAGAAATAAGGTCAGCATTAATATCAGGATGCTTTTCTTACACCGAAACGGATCTTATATGGCATGTACTTTTTTAAATTTGAAATTTGTTGCATCGTATTATTGACGTCTTGTCTATATGATCACAGCATAATCATGTTGACACACTTGTTCACATCAGATCGCTTAAGTTAAGCAACGTTGAGCCTGGTCAGTACAAAATGGGTTACCATTTAGGAATATCAGATATGTGGAAGGACAGCAACATATCTCTGATTTCGGGCTGAGAACTACAAGTAGAGGTTGTGCTTCTATATAGTGTTTGCCTTTTTCAATGTCAGAAATCATTGTTTGCAACATATATGATGATAAAGATGCGTGTACTACAATCATTTTACCAAAAAATTACCTGATTGGATGAAACTAAATATAATCCAAAATATCATCCAATCACAGAAGGTGTTTTATATCAAGATTGGCAATAAGCATTGAAGTTATCATGAAAGCAAGTCATGAGCAGTAAGCAAATGTGAGTTTGAATTTATTTTATTCACACAAATTTGAATCTGTTGATAATTTGTTCAAGTAGAAAAGCTTTGTTGCAGCAACAACAATTATTTGAAAAAATAAATCAGAATGGCTTCTGAAAATGAGAAAGTCTATCATTCTGACTACCGGGTAAATTCTTCATTGTCTAAATTTACAACCATTGCTGAAAAAGAGCTCTCTAGTATAAACATGTTTGGCAAAGATTTTGACGAGCGACCAACATTAGTGCCGATTCAGAGAATGACTACTCCAAGCCTTAATATCGGAGAGACTGTGTTCCCGAGTGATATGTACACTGCCAAATCCTATTCTTCAACTTTGGTTGCATCAACGTCCGAAAGCAACACGCCGGACATGGCTGATATGACAGCCTCAGCAGAGGGGCAAAGCCAGTTTCCACAGAACAACAGCGTATGCCAGAACGCGTTCTGTTCTGAACACCACAGCCAACAAATTGATCCAACACCATTATCCTCTTCCTCCCTAGAGCAAACTGACATCACAGCTACCTCTAACAACATGGCAGTATCTCCGGTAGATCCTGCTGCTTGCAAGACGTCGAAAGAACTCTTTTACTGTGATTTTTGCAACAAACAGTTTACGCAGAAATATATTCTTGAGACCCACCGGCGTACACATACCGGGGAGCGTCCCTTTGAATGTAACGTGTGTTGCAAACAGTTTGCCCGTCGCGACACGCTGCAGATCCATCGTCGCACCCATAGCGGCGAGAAGGCATTCCAGTGTGAGTTCTGTCTGAAGCAGTTTGCACAGAAACATTATCTCCAGATCCATCGTCGGATTCACACAGGAGATAAGTTGTTTCACTGTGACATCTACTTCAAGCCGTTCACGCAACGTGATTACCTCGCAATTCACAAGCGGTCGCACAGTGGAGAGAAACCATTCCAGTGTGACTTCTGCATCCAGAGATTCGCACGGAAGGATAC
The DNA here is from genome assembly GCF_053919585.1 of Euprymna scolopes. NCBI lineage: Eukaryota > Metazoa > Mollusca > Cephalopoda > Sepiida > Sepiolidae > Euprymna > Euprymna scolopes. Next base: position 14,675,521 of record NC_136502.1, on the reverse strand, counting down.
GCTTCAGATCCATCGGAGGATCCATACTGGAGAAAAGCCATTTCGTTGCGATGTCTGTCCGAAGCAATTCGCCCAACGTGACAAGCTGCATACTCATCGCAGGACGCATTCTCGACGTAAGAGTTTCCAGTGCGATGTCTGCCTCAAGCAATTTGCACATCGTGATTATCTCCAGATTCATGCCCGATCACATACAGGTGAAAAACCCTTTCAGTGCGACTTCTGCATCCAGAAATTTGCACGGAAGGATACGCTGCAGATCCATCGGAGGATTCATACTGGGGAAAAGCCATTTCAATGTGAAATCTGTGGAAAAAAATTTGCCCAGTCTGACAAACTCCGACGCCACAAACGAACGCACCCAGAACTAATGAAAAATGAAGGGAAGAAAATCTCCGCTAGAAACAAGCAGTCGTTGACATCCACAACACTCCTTGAAAAACCCGATGATTATTCGCAAAATAATTATTTATCGGTGCTATAAATATATAAAAATATCCAAGTGTAATTAAAAAGAAAAAGAATATTTTTTAAGACTTTTTTTTCATGGAAATCGTTCCAGACAAGGCATTAAGCCGTTTAATGCAAACAAATACAAAAAAATATTACTTCAAGCTAAAAATTAGTCAATGATAATTGTTACATGGATAGATAACACAAATTCATCTCTTGATGCAACCAGAACTGATGAAATAGGAAGAGAAGAAAGTCTCTGCTAGAAACAAGCAGTCGTTGACGTCCGCAACAGCCCCTAAAAAAAAACAAAGATTATCTGCAAATATTAATTATTTATTGGTGCTATAAATAAAAAAAAATATATAAATAAAAATATCCAGGTGTAAATCAAAAAAAAAAAAAGGAATATTTTTTAAGACTTTTTTTTTTTTTTATAGAAATCGCTCCAGACAAGGCATGAAGCCATTTGATGCATGGAGCTAAAATAAAATAAAAATATTACTTCAAGGTTAAAAATTAGCCGGTGATAAGATTCAGAACCAGATAACATAAATTCGACTCTTGACGTAACCAGAACTGATGAAATAGAAAGGAAAGAAAATCTCCGCTGGAAACAGGAAGTTGTTGACATTCGCCTCTAAAAAACGATTATTTGCCAAATAATTATTTATGAGTGATATAAAAAAAAACATAAGTTTTCCTAGACTGACAAACTTCGATGCTACAAACGAACGCACCTTGAATTGATGAAAAGGAAACGGCAGAAAATATCCACTAGAAACAGTTGTTAACATCTGCAATGCTCTCTAAGAAATTTGATGATTATTCACAAATTATTTATGGGTGCTATATAAAAAGAACAAACATAACCTCCTTCTCTACCAGACAAATAAAAATATCCCGGTGTAATTTAAAATAGAAATAATTTTTAATACTTTTTTTTTTTTTTTTTATGGAAATCGCTCCAAACAAGACATGAAGCCGTTTGATGTAAGGAGCTAAAAGAAAAAAAAATCAAGGTCAAAAACTTTCTAATGATAAGTGTTAGATGGAATAGATTCTGACCCAGAAAACAGCAATTCTTCCTCCTTTGTCAGAAACATTGCTCATGAGGACTAAAGGACAAAATAAGAAGTGAGAGTTATGACGTGTCGAAAGTGAACCCAACCTTTTGAACACAATTAAAAAAAAACAAAATTGATATTACAGGTGGAACACCAACTTTCCAGCAACGAATAGTCTGGTTTTTCTATAAATCTGAACAAAATCACAAGTGGTTCAGTTTAATGTCTGTTTTGCCTGCTGCCATATGTTAGACAACTTTTCAAAATTGATTTCTAAACTAACCTATCTCTGGCCAGGTCTTTATTTATCCCTCTTTCTCCCAAATCATTTCTTATCACTTATCATTATTGCACAACATATACCATCATAACCATTATATTCCGTTTTACATGTTGGATAACTTTAAGAAATTGACTTCTAAACCAACCTATCTCTGGCCAGGTCTTTATTTATCCCTCTTTCTAAGTCCATCCGTATTACTTCCTCTCATGTTTTCCTTGATCTTCTCCTGTGAACTGATTTTACTACCTCAACTGTCATACATCTACTAACCCCATCCGTTCGTTCAGTGTGACCAAACCAACAAAATCTCCTGTTCTGCACATATCCAGATTTAATAAGAAAAACTGAATAAATGCTTCTCTATGAAAGCAAATTGAGATACAAGGCCGGTTTTTAATGTGAGGGAATTCAGTTCCCTAAAACAGGGACACTCTCGATTGGAACAAAAATAAAAATTGTTTCAATTTAGGACTTCTCCTTCTGTAAACCAGAACAGAATAAACGAAGTGTAATATCAAAACAGATGCTACACTTTGTTTCTAGCGAAAAAAAGTTATTTTAATAAATGTTGAGTAGAAAATATTAAGACAAATCCCCCCCCCCCAATTTTTTATCCTAAAATTAAAAAAGAATGCTTTGATTTGAAATCGATAAGTTGGACAAATATTTTAACAATGTATTTCTTATATGAGATGTGAACTCTTTGTCACTTCATTCAACGACCACATTAAAAATGCGGAAATGAAAAACAGACTTGGACGATCGGTTGGGCCATGTGAAAATCTGCTGACCAAAAAAAAAAAGAGGACAATGAAGTGATATGGCCATGCCACGTGAGCATCGGGTTTTACAAACACAATTGTGCAAGCAACCGTACAGGAAGACAAAGAAAGAGCGGGACAACATCAGAGAGAGGATATAGCTGATGCTGAGAAGTACACTCTCGAAGGCACAAAATCAGGAGAGCTGGAGAAAATTGGTTTCCAGGTTATCTTTGATGCCAAGGGACAGATGATGATGATTATGATGATGATAGCAAATGAATAAGATGTTTGTTGTGAATAAAAAGGTCACTGCTTAGCAAGTGCTAAATTCACCAAAAGGAATAATGATGTGAATGAAAGCGATAAAATACAGTTAATGAACCAAACATGTTTATATATATATATATATATATATATATATATATATATATATATTAGTGTTGGGACGATTAATCAGAATCATTATCGGAAATTGAAAAAATCGGGACTTTTGGGGTTATTGAAATCGGAATCAGAAAAATGTGTGCTTATTTTCCAATGCCAAAAACGATTCTCCTACCAGTAAAACTGAAATCTATAGATTGACCCTCACAAGTGTTTTTTTACGTTTGAAAAAATATATGCACTTTTAACATGTGTTTTTATGATAATCGGGGAAAATAACAACTTTATAGTTAAATATTTAGAGATTTATAAAGAATTGGAACCAGAATCGGTAATTTAGTATGAAATCAGTAATTGTATTGGAATCAGGAAAAATATTGGAATCGTCCCATCACTAATATATACACACACACACACACACACACACACACAATGCCACCAAAAAGAAAGTCAGCACTTGTCATTTTTTCAAAAACTGCAAATTTAAGCTAAATTGAACGTAACTGTTCAACAAGCTATACCTCATTTGATTTGCCTTTTATTCCTCTATAATTTTACCTGTTCATATTTGACTTTTAATTGAAGTATCCTAGTGTTCCCATAAATTTAAAAAATTAGCTTCAAATCAAGAAGGCAAAAAGAAACTCTACACAACAGAAATTTGTTATTTAAATGTAATTTTAGAACATTAATAAAACACAAATCCAACAGGAACACAATGGACTAGTTATTATTTAGTAGCATAGCCCTTCTGCAATTTGATAACCTGCAAATAACGGACCATTCTCTTTAATTAGTCTGTGGCAATACTCTGGCGAAAGGGCATCCTACTTCTCTTTAATTTTTGTCCAAAGTTGTTTCAGATTTGAAATTTTATCATTGCGTAGCTTTTGCTTGATGTAATGTGAGACGTCTTTGATAAGATTGTGCATGCTAATCCAAACACGGAATATCATGCTCTTCAAGTAACCTCTTGACGTTGCCAGCTGTGTGAATCAGAGCTTTATCCTGCATAAAGATGAGATTATCATCCAAATTCTGGCCAAAGTAAAGTAGAAAATGCTCAGTCAACATATTGTAGTTGTTCAAATTAATTTAACCTTGCAAGCAACCTATGCACCCTGGACCATTGGCACTAATAACACGCCACACCAAAACTGAACCTCCACCACCTTGCAGCATTGAAACTGTGCACCGAGGATTAAATTCTTTCTCTTTCCTTCAACGGACATACTGCCTACCATCACTGCCTATCCTATTGAACTTGCTTTCATCGCTAAAAATCACTTTTGACCAATATGAAGAGTCACGATCTTCATTGCATCTGACGAAATCCAGACGGCGCTTTCTGTTCTTTACAGAAATCATTGGCTTGCGTCTTGCAACACAGCCTCGCAAATTAAATTCTTTCAATCTGTTCTCAACTGTAGAAATAGAGCACTTTTTAACAAGATTGCACTGTTGTTGGATTTGGGGAGCCGTTTCAAATCTGTTTCTGAGGCTGTGGATCTTGATAGCATTATCTTCCCTGTAAGAAGTAACTCTAGGATGACAAGATTTAGGGGCATCATGAACACTTGATGCTTTCGCACAGTTTTTTCATTGCATTTCAGTCTGCAGCTGATTTGTCGATTGGATAAATCAGAAAAGTTGAGATTAACGAGCTCCTGACGTTCACTAAGAGAGACTAGAGGTATATGGACTAAATGCTACATTGTATAACCTAGGAACAAAAACAATTATGATTAGAGGTTCTAAAATGTGGCTATTTTATGATTAGAAATGCTAAAAGTTTATTTTAAGCTCATTTGTTGCTACAGAGTTTCTTTGAAGCTGATTTTTTAAGTTGACGTGAACACTAGGATACTTCAGTTAAAAGTAAAACATGAACAGGCAAAATTATAGAGGAATAAAAGGCGAATCAAATAAGGTATCGGTTGTTTAAAGAGTTACATTCAATTTTGCTTAAATTCATGGTTCTTGAAAAAATGACAAGTGCAGATTTTTTCTCTGGCGGCACTGTGTGTGTATATATATATATATATATATATATATATATATATATATATATATATATATATATATATATATATAAACAAAATTGGAAAAAAGTAGAACTCGGTCATGTTCAATCAGACATGCTTGAATAATGGCTTACTGTGAAAATATACAAATATATATAAATTTACAGTTCGGGTGTGAAAGATATTTTGCGTGAATAAATTGTTTGGAAATGATGAACAGATTCAGACAATCACTTGGGCAATATGAGAATTTGCTGACCATGTCACACGATCATCAGGTTGCAGAAAGACAATTCTTTAAACAACTGTACAGGGAGGATGAAGGAGGAACAGACAAAGAATTGGGGGGGGGTGAGAATAACATACAAGAATGGACAGCACTGAGTAATATAATCAGAAAGGAGGAAGATCAGGATGGCTGGAGAAAGCTGGTTGTCATATCATTTTTAGTGCCCAAATGGTTATCCTGACTCCGGGACAGATGATGATGATGATCATCATCATCATCATCATCATCACATGCTATATTATGAAAAAAAAAAAATCTTTTTTATGTTTGAAAAAGAAAAGAAAAATAATTTACAAGAGAAAACTTTGTATTATTTGGATTCTGCAGACAACTGTTCTCATCTTGAATGTTATTTTAACATTTTGATTGATATAACTTCCGACCTTCTTCATATGTATCCTTGAAAATCAGCACAGAATTTCAAATAGAACCTTTTATTTAATCCACGTGGGTAACATATTCTTGTTCCATCAGCCATGAGTGGGTAGAAATTCTAAATAATTCGCAATTGTATTTTTGGGTCATTTGTATAGGCGATTGAAGCTGTAATCTTCAGGAATGTAATTTTTATAACTGAATCTGACCAAGTATTCTATCCACTATGCCACAAATCCTTGCAGACAAGGACAAATGATTTTTCTTTTTCTTATCCCTTCATATGTGGTTAGCCATACCCGACTTTTTAATCACGCATCGTATTACGACTTTTCAATGTTCTTCTGACTTTACTTTTTGTGGACGGCAAGTTTCACTTTTGTATAGTTTTCCACATTTACATGCGACTTCATGCAATCATTATTTTTTCCTGTAGGAAGCTTGACTCACACAAGCTGTTTCCAGAGAGTCGAATTGCTTTTGAATACTGTCCTGATGCCATATGGATTACATATTCTTTGAATTTTTCAAATAGGTTCTTCGTGTATGGTATACAAACTATGCTGAGTTTTTGAATGGTGTCCTTTAGTGTTTGGTCCAGATTTCTTAGAGCTGATATCATGCCCTTTCGAGAGTCGTTTTGGTGGAGGGTTTCTCTTAAACTGTCCCTCTTCACTTAATATATATTGCTATTACTACATATTGCTTTTGCTCGATGTTGTAGGTAATTGACGATTTCTTTTTTTACATGATGGTGGGAGTTGTTTAGTCCAGTGAAAGTTGGCTGTTGATATACAGGTGACATAAACCCTTGGCCAGTGCAGGTAATCAGCACATCTAGGTATGATACTAAGTTCCTTTTCCATTATGAACCGTGTAGATGGATGGATAGAGTTCACATGGCCAATAATGTTTGAATATTTTCCTCGTAAGGTCAGAGTATTAATGAGGTGTCCGCATCTCGCAGCCACATTGTTGGTTTTAGTGATCTTGATCTTGATCCTAATGCCATTTCCTCAAACTATTCCATATATATATATATATATATATATATATATATATATATATATTGATATACTGAGGACAATAGTGGTCTCATCACTAAACCTTCTTCCTGCCGATATATATCAGATCCCATCACAAAGTATGTAGTTCCTACACAGAAGGTCAACATCTCCATTACATTTGCAGTTGCGATACAAGCGCGTTCTTTCAGTGAAGCATCCAAAGTCAGCTTATCCCATACTTCTGTCAAAGTCTTGTGAATGGGTATTTTCGTGAACATCTAGACTCACCATCTGGTTGGAATGAATGGGAGTATTGTTGATTATTTTGATGAAGTGAGATGAATTCTTGACATATGATGCAGATTTGCTGATGATTGGTGTGATTATATTTACCAGAAATCATCTCAATGGATAGCATACTGAACCTCAGACACTGACAATGGGCCTTAATGGAATACCGTCCTTATGAATTTTAAAAAAGGTTGTATAGGTGTGGTAGCTGGCTGTAATGCTAAACTAGTTGTATGTATTTTGAAAGTGGTATTAGGTCCTTGTTCTTACTGAGGAGCTGTGACAGCTTTCTTTTGGTTTTCAAAGTTAGATTCTTTTATACTTTACAGTAGCCACCAGGTTCAATCAGATCTGCCAATTTCTTGGAATATTCCACTCTATCCATCAACACTGCATTATATCATCATCATATTGACCTTATAGCCAATTCTTCTTCCTTTGAGAAGTTCAGTTTCGGAGGCTTTGAATTTTCAAGTGCTTGTCTCACTTTCTACCTAAGCTCATCTCCTTGTGCCATGGGTTTATTCAAATCTGCCTCCTTTATTGGAGCTATCATATCTAAGTATCTGGGCAGGAACTGCTAAAAACAGTCTATCCTGCCTTGACAGAGTACAAAATAGACTTTGTGACTTAGTGGGGGGGATGCCCTTTTCTCTACCCTGCAACATCTCTTCCACAGAAGAAACGTTGCGAGTCTATCCTTGTTTTATCGTTATTTCCATGGAAGGTGTTCATCTGAACTCCAATCTCTGGTCCCCCTTCGCCAATCTTTCACGAAAAACACCCGTCTAGCTGAATCCACTGTGAAAAATTTTCCCCACTCTTTATCTGTGCCTAAATTAAAATGTAGATTCCATGAACAAAGCTTCTTTATTAGAACTGTGAAACTCTGTTCTGTCTGCCTGCTTCCCACCTGACTACAACCTGGATGTCTTCAAGTCCAACGTAAACAAATTCTTAATGAACCACCCCCTTAAGTAAACACTTCATTAAATCTCCACACTAACGTACTGTACTTGCAATAACCCTTATCCCTGAGTGGCTTCCGGGCCTTGATAAGTGGTGACCACCGTGTAAAAAAAAAAAAGAAAAAAAAAAAGTATGGAATCCACTTGATGGTTATTGTGAAGTTGAGACCTTTGTTTATCACTGATTCCTCAGAGGGAGTTAACTGACGTTTACTTTGGTTGACAATGACTTTTATTCATGAATAATGAACATGAAATCTTACATCCTTAGCTTTTAGATTTTCCAATTTCTTTATTTAGCAAGATTTGACCTCATTAAATTCTTTCTTATATGATATGTCCATGTATTCTTTCATGCAGATTTTGTCATCAGTCCTAGATATACTTTTCGGGAAGTGGGTAAGGGTGTTTGAGATTTGGTCTGTAATTGATGTTTATTTCATCAGTTGTTGTGGATTCTGTCTCAGACAAACTTATGCTCTATTCGTTTTGCGATCTATCGTGTTCTCCTGGAACTGACTGATAGTTTCAACGTTAAGTCTGGTTGCACTAACTTAAAATCATGGCATCTGCAAAGGAATGGAAGGTGGTTAGTCATTCTTTTCAGTTTTGAATAGAGTTTTCAAGACTTTTCCATTTTCGTATTACTTTGGGTACCGATTTGATATTGCAGTTCTTAATTTTTTAGATAAAAATTGATTATTCGTATTATTTAGATTCTCACGATTATTTTTCTCATCTTGAGTGTTATTTATACAACGTTTTGGTCGATGTAATAGAATTTCTTTAGGTTATCTTGTTGAACTCTAGAATCTATGTGCCAAGCTCAGGAATTTGCATAGAATTTCAAATGAAATCATTTATTTAATCCATGGGGGTAGCATGATCTTGTTTTGTCCGCCATAATTGGGTAGAAGTCCTAAGTAATTCGCAATTATATTTTTGGGTCACCTGCACTGAGGATTGAACCTTCAATTCCATGCTAAGAATCTAACATTTACAACTGAATTTCACCAAGTACTTTATCTACTGCATCACAGACGGATTTGTGGTGCAAGTCATTCAGAATATCACACTGAGTGACTCCTCTGGGCCACAATAATATTACAAAATTATGCAAATGCAACGTTTTACTGACTAATCAACAATGTTTTCAAGCCCCTCAAGATTTAGTCAATTTCTGTTGTAAGTTGGTTCCTTGTTAACTGGTGTTTGTTGAAGATGGTGCCCATGCGCCTATCAAAGTTTAAGTCAATAATGAGCAGATCGACCTTTCACTTTTCATAAGCTTTGTCATCCTGTTGGAGTCCAGGTACACTTTATTTACTACAAGGTTATAAAGAATTCCCGTTAGATTGAAGAAGGTCATTACTAAAATAAGGTTGAGTAACTATGCTCATTACAGTGTTGTTTCACCGGCCACCTTACATTAACCCTTATCTTCTAGTGGCTTTCAGGCCTTGATAAGTGGTGACTTCCATGTAAAAAAAAAATATTCAATCTTAGTCTAGAAAAAAATATGTGTAGAATATAATAATAGACTGATAAAAAAAAACACAACAATTTCTCATTTTTAAACTACTAGCAAGGAGACCCGATGTTACCCAGGATTAAATGAGGATCAATGAATGTTCCACTCTTTAAATTCTTTTATTGTCAGCAAAATCGATCAAATTACCTATTTTTTAAAAATTCAATCAATTGATTGCTTACTCCAGTCGGGGACCCATTGCAGTGCACCGGGAGGAAGCGTCACATGCCTCCCTGCAATGACTTAGTCCATAATACATTGTAATCTACATTGCATTGTAGAGAACCTACTGTTGATTTTATAAAATTATTTTTATATATAATGGCTTGAATTAAAGTTTAAAATGTAAAAATCAAGTATCATGGTTCAATTGCACTCTAAACAGAAACATTAATTTAGAACGTGCCTCTGTCTTATCAAAGAACCTACTGTTGATTTTATATACTGGGCCCTTCTGCTTGTGCGGTGATAAAATTCCTCAAATGCACTTGGGATGTTAGGCTGTATAAGGGTGTTAACTTTGGTCAGAATCAGACTGTTCCTTCATTGATCAGATTTTTTCTGTTATTGATTTTTGATACTTATTGGAGGCATTCTGATATAAAACCTATCTAAGAACATTCCCAGACACAAATAGTACATTTGTGTGAATTTTCCAAACAATTGGCCCAATCGTTTCAGATTCCATAGGGAAACAACTCTCTCACACACACACACACACACACACACACACACACACACACACACACACATACTCACACAGAGTAGAGATAGAGATTTTTGACATTCAACTTCATGTTTAGGCTTGTGGCCATAATAGAAATTATTTTTTCTATCTTTAATACTCACATTAGACATCCATCATCTCATTCTGATATCATTTCTCCCCATGCAACGCATGTCCTCAATCATCTAGACTTTGGAATTCCTATTTTCTGCTTCTCTGAATGTCTTCTTTTTGTATCGGGTCATGTTCATGCCGGATGTAATCATGTTTAATATTCTCCATAAGCTTCAGTCCATTGTTGATCCAATTTCCTCTGAAGACATCACATGATTTTGAACTTGGCAGAATACATGAGGTGGGTTGCCATTACTTTCTCCAGCACAGTGGCATCTGACTTGCCTGTTTGCACCTATCCATTTTCCTTAGATCATCCGCATAGCTGCAGTCGTATAACGTAACTCTTAATACCATGGAATCGTTGATCTGCTAGAGATTCATCCTCCTCCATGGCCATCCAACATCCTGTTGCTGACGTTATCAGAGTTACCTTCTAAATGCATGTCTTATCTCTACTCTACTAACATGCAAAACTTTAAATATAATGTGAACAAACATCTTGCTGCTGAACTCCTCACATACTCCGCTGTAGACGTTGTCCCAAATAATAGCCCCTTTCTGTCCAAGTGGCAATATGCCTTAACAAGAACAACAAAAAAAAAACAAATGTCTAAAAATTATGGACAAAAATTATGGACCATAAAATTATGGACATTGATATTAAATTCTGATGAATTCTAATTGATCATATAAAGTTATAACGCTAATAATTGTTAATTCTTGAGAGGAACTTTCCTCTTTTTGGGATCTTTCCAACACTACAACCACTGATCATGACTTCAATTTTTGGAACATTCACCTTTACTTTCTCTAGAATTCTTCCATTGTTTTACAGGCACGTAATATAACATCTCTTCCGCACAATGCATATGGAATTCCCTGGAACATGTTCAAAGGCACAAGCAGCTCAAAATTGACGCTAATTATGAACTGTAAAATTATGAATCATAAAATTATGAATCATAAAATTATGAACCGTAAAATTATGAACCGTAAAATTATGGACCATAAAATTATGGACCATAAAATTATGGACCATAAAATTATATGAATCATAAAATTATGAACCATAAATTTATGGGCTGTAAAATTATGAACCATAAAATTATGAACCATAAAATTATGGACCGTAAAATTAGGAACCATAAAATTGTGGACCATAAAATTATGAATCATGCAATTATGAATCATAAAATTATGAACTGTAAAATTATTAATCATAAAATTATGGACCATAAAATTGTGAATCGTAAAATTATGGACCGTAAAATTATGAATCATAAAATTATGGACCATAAAATTGTGAATCGTAAAATTATGGACCGTAAAATTATGAATCATAAAATTATGGACAATAAAATTATGAACTTGGATATTAATATATTAAACTTGTGCTTTATAATTGTCTTAAGTTAAAAACAGATGGGTATATTTGAGAAAAATATATCTCTAGTTCAATACACAAGGGATACTTGTATCACTAAAATGAATATCAGTTACCCCTGTATTAGTAATGAGTCAATGCCATTATTTTTACTGATTCTGATATAATACCAAGTTTGTTCTAAATTGTTGATTCCGATTCTTGAAAAATCTCTAAATATTTAGCTATATATATATATATATATATATATATATATTTAGTTATAGAGTTCTTCTTTTCAAATGGTATATTTTTTTTATTATTGGAATCCTTTGAGACAAGTAATTTATTTTATTTTATTTTTTTCAGACTGTTATCCTCATCTTCATTGTTATTCTTGTCTCACCCACGTTTTGGCCAATTATTCCTCTGGCCTTTGTCAGATGGTACAGACCCGACGATGGAAGACCAGATAAGAACAAAAAACTTGGATTTATAAAACACAAAAAACAAAAACTTGATTGCCCTTTGGCACTTGTGGTGCAATGGATAGATACGTTGAATCTCTACAGTTCCAGGTGAGCATTGTCTGAAAATAGTGGTTTCAATCCTACCCAAAGAAGGCCAGAGGATTAGTTGGCCAAAACATGGTGAGATAACAACAACTATGGAAGGCAGTAATTACTGGGGATAAAGTTACAAGACTCCGCATTCCTATCCTGTTGCAGTTTATCACCTGAAGAAGGCCAAAGGATTAGTTTGCCGAAACGTTGTGAAATAACAACTATGGAGATGAGGATTACAATTTGCAAATAAATAAATAACTCATCTCAAAGAATTCCAATAATAAAATGATACAGTTCTTCTTTTTCTTTTTTTTTTTTCATCATAAAAACCCATGTATTAGGTTGGTGCAAAAAAAAAAATGTCGTTTTTATATCTATATATAGTTGAACGTCAAAAAACATTATTTTTGCACCAACCTAATAATATGTACACATGTTTTGATAAGTGTAAAAATACAGTCGTGCAGTGGAAAGATCTACATTATTTTAGTTTAAAAAAAGCAATAAATAGTTATCGTTTGAACATATCAGCAATGGAAAATTAAGGTTAAAACAAACAAAAAAGGAAAAGTTATTAAAAGAATCGTTTTTGGCATTGGAAAATAGACACTACTTTTTCCAATTCCGATACACCAAAAAGTTCAGATTTTTCCAATTCCTGATTAATCCTTTCAGCACTACTATTTATGATTGCTATGACTTGGCATTGTTTCATGGCATTGTTTTGTGACATGTTAGAGAAGATCTCAGGGCACAATACTATGTCACATCACAGCGATTAGATACCACTGTCTTTGACGGCTGATCATGTGATCAACAAATCTTCTACATGAAAAGCAAATTTTTGCCAATTGTTTTCCTACAACATTATAGAAATTATATTTTTTATTAAGAATATAAATAAAATGAACTCATTTTTTCCCCGTCGGATTTTGACCTTAATAGGATTAAAAATCAAGATATTTCATGCAAATATAATATGCACAAACGGCAGAACAATATCTGAGGTGTGTTATAGGCTTATTATTTCTCAAATTCCTCGATAATCTTAGATTTCTATACTTTTTCTGCTGAGAAGTCACGGCCAAAATCGGTTAAGATCAATGGAAGTGGTAAAATATTTTCTCTCTAATAAATTCCTCCTCCCCCTGCCACCACTTAACACCGTTTGGGGATCGTTCACAAGGAACAGTTGAGAAGAGAACACCGGTTTGGCTTCGTAGTTCTTTCATGTGAAGTTATTTAAAATCACTAAACTAAGCTGCATTGCTCTGTGGCGTAGTGGTTAGCGTGCTGGACAATTCACATTATATTTTCACGTTCGCGCCGACCTACCGTAGTCGTTTTTTTTTTGTTTTTTTTTTTCCTAAACAACTGGAATGGACTTTTCTTGGTGGCCGAACTGTTAACGTTGCAGATGTTTTTTTTTTTTTTTTCACACTTTATTTTCCTACTTTTACTCATGACTCCGGGTTTGATCCTTCCTACTTACCTACCATAACATTTTTTAAAACTCCCCCCCCCGTCCCGGAAACAAACACTCGGGCAACGCCGGGTACCCCCGCTAGTTAAGAATAAAAATAAATAAACTAAAACATATCTAATGTTTTTTTAACATTACTATATTTAATACTAGCTGTCCCTAGTCGGTGGTGCCTGGGATACAATGAAGTCATTTTAGTTTTTAATTTTTATTTGTTTGCACATTTTTAAACTTAAAAAATAGATAACTCTTATTGTATTACTGAATTTACGAGATGAGGTGTGGTATAGCAGATAAAGCACTTGGTATAATACAGTTGTAAAGTTACACTCTTTTGGAGGCGGAAGGTGCGGGTGACATCTAAGATACAATCCAAATTATGTAGGACTTCTACCCAATCATGGTTGATGGAACGAGAGCATGATATCAGCCATTGATTAAATAAAAGGTTTCATTTAAATTCTGTACAAATTCCCGAGTTTGACAAGATACACCTAAAGAAGGTCAGAGGTGTCACTGACTGAAACGTTGTGCAAATAAAACTCAAGATGAGAACAGTAGTTTGAAGAATCCAAATAATATAAAAAACTATTTTATTTTTCAATTTAAAATGACTTCTCCCCTTTTACTGAATTTTATTTTAAAAATTTCTTCAATTTAAAATGAGTTATCTCCCTTGATGATTTTTTTATTTTTTGGTGATTATTTAAAAATGTTTCATATTAGCAGTCATCCAGGCTATATTGAATAAGTAAAAAGAATTGTAGCTAAATATCTTATTATATTACAAACTAGCAGCTATGTTGCGTCGGCACACACAACACCGAGTCAAACACAAAATCGAGTACACTCAACATCATCATCAACGCTTACCCTATGAACTCGGAGTATGGGAAATTCCCATATGCACAAAACAAAATCACTGAAAAAACAAAAATACCCTAAACATAAGGATGATGAGTAAACGTTGGATAAAATGATGGTTAAAATTATGAACTTGCCAGGATTCGAACCTGGAATCTTCTGATCCATAGTAAGACACATTATCCATTGCACCACAAGTCCTGTCCATATATCAAAAGATGTTACCCTGACTGTATATAGACAGTGCTAAATTCCATTGATATGGGCAGATAACTTTTTCGACAAGTTTACAAAACGGCCCAAAAATTCTTATTTCGAGCTTTTTGTGTGACTCAGCGTTGTTCGTTACGAACCATATATAGATAAGGACAATCTAGGGACTCGCACCTTTCAGGGGGGAAAAAGAATTTTTCAATTCGGTGCATCCGTTCGAAAGTTTTATTGGTATATAGGCACACACACACATAAATAAACATTTAGAATGTTATTAACGTAGAGATAACATGATATGGTATATAGAAATGATAAAGTTTTACATATTTTAAGGGAATAATACTTATTCACCATTAAAAAAAAAGCAAAACGAAAAAGACATGACAAGTGCAAAGCATCGACTTGTTTAGTTCAATCTAGAAGTCAAATTTTTTTTATACAACTTTTTGTTTTTGTTTATTAAATTTTTATTTTTGTTATCTGTAATCTCGTTAGTATGAAAGATTATGTGATATAAAAAAAACTGCATTAAAATTAGACGACTCATTTGTACAGCGGCCATCTTGTTTAAATTTGATTAAAGCAATTTACAAATCAATTTTTGTCTTTGTCGGTTTTTTCTAATAGAAAAGTTTGAAAAGTGGCATCTTTATATTAAAACTTTTACTTCTCTTATTCTGTCTTTCTCTCTTTCACATTTTACAGCATCCATCTTGCTCATTTTTTTTCCTCTGCACATCCAATTAGTCTTTTTTGTTGTAATGCATTGAAATCATCATCATCATCATCATCATCATCATCATCACCATCACCACTACCACCACCACCACCATCTATATATTAATATAGTTTTACTTATGTGTGTCATGGTTTCCAAATTATAAAGTATTCAATCAGGAGATTCTATTTATTAAAAAGGAGGATAGAAGGTGATAAAATATTATGAACATTAAATTAGTGTGTGTGTATAAACTGTGTCCATCGCTTTATTGCAGATTACAAAATAATCAATATTTCAGTAAATATAAGTTATAAAAAGCTGAAAATTACACCATCCAAGGACTGTATTAAGGTGAGATAAATCCTAAAATTTCATCAAAATTCATGTTATATTTAAAAAGTTATGTTATTTTTTTAATATTCAAGGAATTTTCACCGTCCATCGCTTTATTGCAGGTCTCATAAAATGCCAAAAAAGGACGTTTAACAGCTATCGAGAAGCAGAGGATTATTGCAGGACTAGCAGAAGGACTCTCGATCATAAATTTAGCCACAGAACTAAAAAGGGATCCCCGAACTTTAGCTACATTCGTCAAGAACCCCAACATCAAGTCCAGGAAAGATAAGGGCACAAGGAGGAACCTTTCTGATCGGGATCTTCGAAAAATTCGTAGATAGATTGTGCGCAACCCAAACAGCACCAGTGCAACAATTTTTGCAAGGGCTGGAGTCATACCAAGGTCCATACAAGCCCGATGCAATGTACTGAATGAAATGGCAAGGAACATCAATCCTATTCCAAGGCCTCCATTGAGCCAAACCCACAAAGAAAAACGATTGGCTTGGGCACAAAAATATATGAAAATGGATTGCCAAAATGTTCTGTTTACAGATGAGGCTCGTGCTACCCTTGATGGACCGGACGGATGGGCTAAAGTTTGGAATCCAAATGGAACTCCAACGCCTTATAGATTTCGTCGCCAACAGGGAGGTGGAGGCATAATGTTTTGGGCGGGAATTATTGGGGATAAGCTATGTGGACCATTCCGAGTGCCAGAAGGTGTCAAGCTCACCAGCAATGCCTACACTGCCTTTCTAAATGAGAAT
This sequence comes from Euprymna scolopes, assembly GCF_053919585.1. Taxonomy (NCBI): domain Eukaryota; kingdom Metazoa; phylum Mollusca; class Cephalopoda; order Sepiida; family Sepiolidae; genus Euprymna; species Euprymna scolopes. The sequence continues at coordinate 14,658,925 of NC_136502.1, read as the reverse complement.
TTGTTACCATGGCTAGATGATCTTCCCTTGTCACGTCGTTTTAAGATTATTTTTATGCATGACAATGCCCCATCTCATGCTGCTAGGGCAACTACATCCTTCCTTGGATCTCAGGGCTTTGTTGGAGAAACCCTCATGTCCTGGCCACCGTGTTCTCTAGACCTTAACCCCATCGAACACCTATGGTCAATATTGAAACGTGGAGTTTATGAGGGAGGAGAGCAGTTTTCTTCAAAGGATGCCCTTTGGAACAAAATAGTCGACGTTGCCAGAACCATTACTCCATCTCAGATCAAACAATTGACCTCCTCGGTGGACAAAAGTTTGTTTAATGTAATTTCAAAATATGGGGGATATGTGGACAAATAATTCGTTTGTTTGACACTTAGCCCTCGGGATGTGCCTTTGTTTTTGTTAATTTTCCCCAGAAAATGTGTTCAATATGAATTTATGATGCTTTGGTATTGTTTTATTGAGCTAAAACATTATCTTAGAAGACTTGCAATAAAGCGATGGACGGTGAAAATTCCTTGAATATTAAAAAAATAACATAACTTTTTAAATATAACATGAATTTTGATGAAATTGTAGGATTTATCTCACCTTAATACAGTCCTTGGATGGTGTAATTTTCAGCTTTTTATAACTTATATTTACTGAAATATTGATTATTTTGTAATCTGCAATAAAGCGATGGACACAGTTTATATATATATATATATATATATATATATATATATATATATATATATATATATATATATACGCAAACAGTTAATAAAACATGTTAAAAACACTTTGAAATGAGTTAAAAACATATTTAATCTGAAAAGGAAACACTAGATAAGTGGATAGTCCCTAATCCGCTGAGTTTCGAAGAAATACTTTCCTTCTCATCAGAGAGTAGGAATTAGCAAAATGTGGGATCGGATTTTGCATGCAAAAGTATTTGATGAAACAACAAGTAAGTCAAAGAGCTTACTTGAAAACAAAAAAGTGAAGCAGAGGGAATATGGTGAAGACAAAGGTGATTATACATGAATGGATAGTCTGGTGGAAGATAAATAATCCAGTGACGGTAAAATCCAAATATATAACTTCAAGAAAGTTAATTGAATTTCCATTTACACAAGTAAAATTCAACGAAATCCCGTAATTGGAAGATGGTCCAAAATAATCCAAAGGCAGAAATCCATGGAATAATTCACAAAAATGTGTACAAGGGGAAAAAAGGAAAAAATTCCAATAATATTAATAAAAGAAAAATAAGGTATGCTTTTCACTCTACTGCCGAGGCATAAATCTTATATATACACACACACTAATTTAATGTTCGTAGCATGTTATCACTTTCTATCCTCCTTTTTAATAAATAGGATCTCCCAGATCAATGAAAAACTCAATATAAAAAAAAATAAAATAAAATGATGTCGCTTTTGAGGCATACAAGAAACTAAAATATACCTTCTTGGTCTTCTAGCTAGGATCCAAGGGTTGTACCTGTTCTGTCTAAAGATGGTATAATGATATCGTGGGGTTTTCGTTAGTGTTGGACGTCCATACAATGGTAATATGTCACAGACTCCTATAAGGATATTAAAGATGAACCGTAATAACCAGATATATTCTGACGCTACATTAACTGGATTACTTAGATAAATAATTTTAGTTTTAATAAAAGTGCTACAATTGCAGGGTCTCCATTCATGCTGAATGCCCACAGAATACCTTTATTACGTTGATATATATATATATATGAAAGATGCTGCTGTGGAATTTTCACAGGTCCCTCTAGTTATTATTATTATTATTATTATAATAATAATAATCATCATCATCATCCTGATTTCGATTTAGAACATTTCCCTGAAAAGAGATGAGATTCCTCACTCCCAGCTTCAAACCAGGCGCTTAAAAGATCAAGAGTTTTCCTAAGGATATTGGTGGTACCTACAATCGCAGAAGTCTGAAGGCTGCCTAACACATTAGGGATTTGTATTTTTTTCAAATGTCCTTTCATACGACTTGATACTATACCTAGTGTACCAACGACCACAGAGATTGCTTGGGTTTTAACCCTATATGTCTTACCGCAGTCACATTCTATGATTTGCCACCTCTTTCAGACGTTGTCAATAATTACCAAATATGGACAATTATATTCCAATTGCCTGGACATTTCACATAAGGGGTACTGAGATTTGGGAAAATCTTTTTAATTGGGTTTCGGCCAGAAATTTGGCTGTCAAGGGATCAAAGTTCAACGATTTGATCTTTGAAAACTCTACCAAACTCCTCCACCAATTTTGGGTCTAAACACTTGAAATTTTAGATGTAGGTTACTTGGACATGGATCAAACTTTTTAATTTGATTTGAGCCCAAAACAATAAATGTTAAAGGGTTAAAATTAAAAAAAAAAATTGACCTCTGTAGTCTCTATCAAATTACTCAGTCAATTTTTGATTTAAACAGTTGAAATTTTACATAAAGTGTATTCAGACATAGGTCAAGCTTTTTAATTGGTTTTTGACCAAAGACTTGGCTGTCAAGGGGTCAAAGTTCTAAAGATTTTACCTGTGCGGTCTCAAGTAAACTATTCAGCTAATTTTTGGGTCTAAACATTTGAAATTTTACATAAAGGGTATTCAGACATGCAGCAAGCTTTTTAATCAGTTTTTGAGCAAAAATTTTGCTGTTAAGAGGTCAAAGTTGAAAGAGTTGACCTTTGAAGACTCTACCAAACTCTGCCAATTGAAATTTTAGATGGAGTTTACCTGGACATGAATCAAACTTTTTAATATATATATATGTATGAACAGTACATAGGATCCGAGCAAAGCCGAACTGAACTGCTAGTATATATATATATATTTAAAACATTGATAAAAATAAACTTGTAATCCATTTCTTCATCGTAACAAGTTCAATTTTTTTAAATAACAGTGATAACAGAATTCTATTTAAAAATTTTATTCTATTTTGGAGTAAATTTATTTTAAAATTAATTTCACTCATGTATCGAGTATTGCTGTCACATTTGGGCTGGTGCATCTGCTGCTTGTCTCTCACTCCTGGACAGGGTTCAAAAGAGAGTCGCTAACCAGATAGGTCCTGAACTGTCATCTAGGCTTCAGCCTCTGTCCCATTGACGAAATGTTGCATCCCTATGCCTGTTCTACAAATACTTTAATGGTGAATGCTCTGACGAACTGCAAGCACTTGTACCTCCTCAACATGACTACCCCCAACAAACCTGACAAGCAAATAAGTCCCACTCTTTTACAGTAGAGATCCCTAGATGTAAGAAAGCCTTTTACTCCAATAGTTTCTCCCCAGAATTGCAAGTCTTTGGAACTCCCTTCCAGGATTCTGCTTTCCCAACTGTACTGACATGCAGAAGGTCAAGTGTAATGTGAACAAACATCTTGCTACTCATCTCCCTTCATAATGCCCCCGCAACTTATGTCCCCAATAGTAGCCCCTACTTCAAAGTGGCACTGTGCCTTGTTTGGGTGAAAATTGAATAAAAAAAAAATTAAAAATTAATCTCTCCAGACAACAGCATGACATAATCCGCATTTATTTGTATGTTATCTTTGACAATCAGACAATGTCATTATAACAAGTAAGGTGATAACTTGTTTACAAACACAATTTTATACAGACTAATAGGATCAGGAGAAATTCCACGGTGCCTTCTATATAAATCTCTACAATTGACTACTGCTGTTGAAGAAGAAAAAGAAAAAAAAAATGGTATTGTCAGCATCAATTGGCACCACACCTAAATGGTCTTGAGGGGTCAAGGAGGATAGAAAGACCGAGGAGAGAAAGCACTAACAAGACGTCCACTGGATGAGTGTGAACAGGACTGGGATCTTGGGGAGGCTTATTGCTGCCCAAATTCCAGTGAAGATAAATGGTTGCTGCCAGCGAGAAATCAATTTGTTGCAATAATGCAAATTTATTTGCAAAGGTAGTCGAAGGAGATGGAGAGTACTTGAAATTTGGGGAGACATGTTGTCACTCAGATTCCTTGTGTTTAAGTTGGAGTCTTTTTTGAGTTTGTGTTCTTTTAAAAAGCGGAAAAACTAAAACAAAAATTAAATAAGTTGGTCAGTTAAACAAATAGAGTGAGTTTAGTAGAAAGACAATGGAGGGCAAGTTGTTCACTAAGGCGCACAAAAGAAAACTGAAATAGGATTATTAATCAAGGTGCGACAGATGACTGTAACAAAATGATCGGACAGTATAGGTTAATATATTTAGGGTTAGTTTACGGACAGTTTTAGAAGTGTCAGTGAATTTTGTGACAGACAGTTTACAGACAAACTGCGCAAAAACTTTATTATGTACTTACTTGTTAGGTTAAAAAAAAGACCTACACCAAAATTTACACAAATTCATCTAGTATTTTTGTTTTTAAAAATAAATCCCTATACAAATTTAGAAAGCCATTCTTAACATGGGGATTTGTTGATTCTTAATTTGCTTGAATCAAAGTTTGGTTTATGTCCCTTGTCCACTGACCTTAATAAAGCCGTAAATGGCCGCCAAAACTTTCAGCCTATAAATTTTTTTTTTTTTTAAACAGAAATACTGGATGAATTTGCGTAATTTCTGGTTTACTGCCTTATTTTAAACTGAGAGGTAAGTGTGATACTTTCAACGATAATCCGCTAAGTGTAAGGAAGAAAATAAAAAAAGAGGAAATGAGTTGATCAGCAGAACAAAAGTTTATATAGAATGAATTTAGTAGAAAAATAATGGACAGGAAGTTGTTCACCAAGGAACACAAAGGAAGCTGAAATAGGATTGTTAATCAAAATGTGGCAGATGATGGGGGACAAAAGGACCGAACAATAGAGGTTGATATATTTAGGAGTGGTTTATTAACAGTCTTGAGTTTTGCAACAGTTGAGGACAGTGTCAAGTTTGGAACAGCTGACGTTTCGGAGGAACCTCGAGAGAGATCGGAGAAATTTGAGTCTAAGCAAGGTGAGAATAGATCAGACAGAGAAGAAAATCACTGAGAACCAATGCAAACAATGTTTGGGATTCCTCCTTCTCCATTACGCAATGATATCACGCACACACTAACACATGCACACACTAACACACGCACACACTAACACGCACACACTAACACACACACACACACTAACACAGAGTTAAACTGATTTACATCTTGTGTTGTTTATTATAAGAAGGTGATCGTCTGGTCACAGATTCACGGTTGTAACAATCAGTCTAATCTGCCTAAAATAAAATCCTCAGAGAAGAAATGGGATGGCAACAGACCATGGTTATCGCAAGAAACTGTCTGCATAATTTTTGCGTATGATTTTGCATAACAGAGTGATCAACATGTTTCCAGAATTTCCTCTTTTGATTTCGGTAGATGTTTTCCTTGTGGGAGAAGATGCCGAGCATGTCTGGTTGCAGTCAGTGTTTTACCTTGTTCATCAACTTTTTGTTTGTGTCAATTGCATTTTTTTTTTTTTTGCATTGCTGTCAACAGTTTTCATCTTGTATGAAATATAGTGGATATCCTTGTAAATCATTATATTGCATACTCATATATATATAAAAAGAAGGAAGGGGGGAAAGGAAGGAAAAAAAGGGAAATTAAAGAGAAAAATAAATAAATAAAATTTAAATCAAAATTAAAAAGTTAAAAAATAAAAATGAAAAAAGTTAAAAACAGCGTTTTTCCTCTGCTTGAATATCCCAGGTAATTTTTTTTTTTTTTTTTATATATTCTATTTATTGCTTTGCCCAGCAGCAATAGCTGCTGGTGGCGCCAGGGGTGGCAGTCCCGCTTTAGCCACCGAAACTGTGTCATCACCTCTGGTTAGCGGCTGATGAGGGCAAAGTAAAAGCACATGTGGTCACATGTTGTATGTAGAATATATATATATCCCCGAAATAGTGTTTGATGGTAAACAACTGATGATCCCTTAAAAGAATAAATTATTACTGGTACTATAGTGAATTCGAGAGAGAGCAAGTTGATGCAGTGATTGCAGGTGATTGAAAGACTTACTGACTAGTTTTCTAATGAATGATAAAAAATATTTTTTTTTGTATAGTTTTAAAGGTTAAAAACTTCCAAGACTAATATATATATATATGTATGTCATATAGCTGATAGCGTTATCTAATGTGTGTATATATAACATGTTTCTTTTAACATATGTATAATATTCTTTTCTGTGTTGTTAATATGTAATGTGGATATATAACTAGGTTCTATGTTAGCTATTGTACATCACACAACCAGGTCAGTCTTATTTCAAATCTTATTATCAAACTATTTAACTATAAATATTTTGTTTTAAATATCTATCCCTAACACATTCTTCTGCTATCAAAATATTTCATGTCTCAATAACATTGGATACATCACAGTTCATCCCTGCCTCGCTAGCATCCCCCAGGACAATCCAATGCTGCTCAAGAGCCACAATATCCAACAATCAATTTAATGAGCTTTTCATCTATACCTTGTTCCTTTGCAATCGAACGTATTGACTTGCTATGTTCATTGTTGATGAGGCTCTTAACTTCAGCAATGAGCAACAGTGTTCCAATGACCTTAAATCATGTATTTTTTTGTAGTAGAGATTTAGAAGGCTATCACAATGTGAGGAATGAAATATAGTCGTTGTTGGTAAAAGAAGATGAGAACAAGTGGCAATTTACAAATCAACAAGTACATACATATATGTCTATATATATATATATATATATATATTCAGTTGTATTAGGTAAAAATGTCTTACTTGTTATGTCTGCGACAATATCCATTATTAATTTTGGAAAAAAATTCCCTTTTCAAATGGTGAACATAACAGATCGATTCAAAGCATGCTAGATGGTGGAGCGGAAGTTGGATAGCTGTGTGAGGCCTTGGAGCAAATGTGAGGAGGGGAGGATTTATGTATGGTCTGATTAAGTAATTAACATGTTTATATTTTTATTTATTTATATATTTTTTTTAGTTTATAACTTGTTGCTTAAGCGTGAGCTTTTTTTAATTTTGTATGTTCTCTATTTTGTTGTCTTTATTATTATTTATTTATTTTTTTCTGCTGATATGTGGGATGTCTTGGCTTATCTAGGTCACATAGGTCGCAAGTAGCTTTTGAAGGATAAAAGTAGGGGTGGGATGTGAGAGAGGAGGAGAGGTGGGGTGCGGGGTGGTGCGCTCCCAGTCGCCTGCTGGGTGTTTAGGTTAGTGTTGCCAGGAGTAGGAAGATAGGTGGGGAGGAGGCACTGGGATGACATTACTTGGGAGTTGTTTATTTATTTCCATAGAATTATAAGTGGTAATAAATGGGACATTTTTTTTTTCCATTTAATTCTTTATTGTTTATTAATTTATTTGTGTTTGTTGCTAGTGTTATGCGGTTTTAATAGGTGGGTCGCTTGAATCAAAGTTTTTTTTTTTTTTAATTGGTTTATGTTACTTCAGTTAGCTATTTTTTTTATTTTTTGTTTTTAATATATACTGTATATGCTGTTTTTTACTTATTTATTAAATTTCTTTTTTTTATATATATATATAATTTATATGGGAGGGGGATTGTAGTAAGGTCCTATATTGACTGTGAGTTGGGGTGTGGGCAGTGTGTAGTGGTGTACCTATTCTAATGGGTTATGGTTGTAATGGTAAGTCTTTGGTGGGATCCGTATGGTAAGTTATATAATGAATGAAGATTCGAGCTCCAGTCTGTTGTTGAGTTCTGGCCGTAATTTGGATATTAGTAATGATTCTTTTATGCGAAGATTCCCAATATTGCGTTCTGTGGTTAAGATATTGACTTTAATAGATGTATTAGTGTTTCTGTAGGTGTTGAGGTGTTTGCGGAATGATGATGCTTGTGTATGTGTGTGTTCCTTGATTCTTATGTGTAGGGGTCTCGTGGTGCTGCCCACGTAGAATTTTCCGCAGGCAGAGCATTCTAGTCTGTATACTACATGTGTGTGGTGGCAGATGGTTGTGGGGTATGCGGGGCAATGTATTTTTTTATCTCTGATGTCACTTTATAATTCAATCCTGAATCTTCTAATTCCTTTCTGACAAATTGCATCATCGTTAATGCTGAAAAGTCGAAAATCTCTTTGTTTGTACTTCTGGCATGAATTCTAAGAACTGTATAAATCTTCCACAAATATGGAGGTTCAAATTTGTTCATAAGCAATTATTCTAAAAAAAAAAAAAAAGAAGATTCACAATTCTCCTAAGTCACAAAAACTCTGGGGTGATCCTGGTCTTTAGCTCATCCTTTGTTTTCCAACTGGATCTCTTAGCACATGCGCACGCATGCACACACACACAAAAACAAAACAAAAGCAGCGGTTAAAAGTTGCGAACAAATATTACCTGAACCATCATATATTAATGGTTAATTGGAGAGAGAAAAATTACATCTCAACATCTTTACTAACTCAGTGTTTGAGAGATCAAAAACTTCAATGGAACATTTGAATATCTATGTATCTGATACAGAGATCAAGTGTTAGCCTCTAAGTGACTAACACTTGATTTTTTATAACTTTAAAGTAGCTGGGCAGGAGCTGCTAGAATCACCTTATCCTGCCTTGACAGAGTTCAAAATAGACTTCGTAGCTTAAAGAGATGTTGCGAGCCTGTCTTTGCTTTATTGTTATTTTCATGGCAAGTGCTCGTCTAGCTGAAACCACTATCAATAATTTCCGACACTCTTTATCTGTGCCTAAACCTAAATGTAGATTCCATGAACAAAGCTTCTTTCTTAGAACTGCATGCCTGTGGAACTTTCTTCCGTTTGCCTGCTTTCCAGCTGACTACAATCTGATTGTCTTCAAGTCCAATGCAAACAAGTTCCTGATGAACCGTTCCTCTAAGTAATACAATTAACAAAATTCCCACTACTTATGTTTACTCTGGTATAATCACATTGACTAATGTATACCCAGTAACCCTTATCCTCGAGTGGCCTCCAGGCCTTGTAAGTGGTGATTCCTGTGTAAAAAAAAATATACATATATATATATATATATATCATAGTGCAGTTGATATTTGGTGTGTATATATACAGTGATGATCATATTTATTGGCACGGTAAAATAAAAGTTAAATTTTGTCTAATAAATTCTAAAAAAGGGATTAAATTAAAGAAAATAACAAAGTATGTTATGTATTTTTAACTGGCCTTTCCGATGCAGCAATCGGATTTTAGAAAAAATAAATAACACAGGAACAACAAACATAATTGCAAAAAACCCTTGTTCAAAATTATTGGCACGATTTATTTAATAATCAATTGTATAGCCTTTGGCCTTGATTACCTTCCTCAGTCGCTTTTCATAGTTTACAACCAAGTTGTTGCACTCTTCAGTAGTAATTTTAGCCCACTCTTCCTGACAATAATCCTCCAATTGAATAAGATTCTTAGGCTTCCTTTGCATTACCCTCAATTTTAATGTTCTCCATAAATTTTCAATTGGATTAAGGTCTGGGCTTTGTGATGGCCACTCCAAAACATTAATATGATTGTCCTCAAGCCATTTCTTAGTCAGTTTAGCCGAATGCTTTGGGTCATTATCTTGCATGAACCACCAACGACGACCAAGTGAGAGCTCTTTAGCAGAGTCTTTCAGGTTTTCATCCAATATTTTAACATAATCTTCCTTTTTTATGCTACCTGTGACCTTAACAAGTCGCCCTGGTCCAGAGGCAGCAAAGGACCCCCAAAACATCAAACTGCCTCCACCGTGCTTCACTGTGGGTATGGTGTTCTTAGGCAGGAAAGCTTCGCCAGATTTTCTGTAAATATAAGACACTTTATTATGGCCGAATAACTCTATTTTCGTTTCGTCAGTCCATAGAACACGTTTCCAGAATGCAACATCTTTATCAATATGACGTTTTGCAAAGGCTAGCCTTGCTTTCAGGTGCATAGGCTTCAATAAGGGAGTCTTTCTCGGACGACATGCTTTTAAACCAGCTCTCTTCAAAACTCTACCAACTGTATGTCGAGATACATTCACTCCAGAGGTGCTCTGTTCATCAACAATCTCCCCAACAGAGATCCTTGGGTTTTGTTTTACTTGTCGAACAATTTTCCGTTCATCTCTTGGGGAAAGAATCCTTTTTCTCCCTCTACCCTCTAAACTCATAACGTGGCCTTGCGATTTGAACTTGTTTATTATGGCTCTAACAGTGGATTTGGGAAGGTTTAGCTTCTTTGAAATCTTATCATAGCCCTCCCCATTGGTATGGCATGCTACAACAAGCTTCCTGACGTCTTCGCTGTGTTCCTTAGTTTTAACCATGGCGATTGAAAATTATAATTTAGTCACTTATAATAGTTTAAATAAATCGCTATCTAAAAATTATCTGAAAAAAATTATTCACTGAATTAGCGTTAAACAAGCATAATATGGCTATAAAAAAGTTCAGAAAGCATGTAAACCGGAAATTGATTGATATTATACTGATACTAAAAGAAAAACAAAGCCGTGCCAATAATTTTGAACAAGGGTTTTTTGCAATTATGTTTGTTGTTCCTTTGTTATTTATTTTTTCTAAAATCCGATTGCTGCATCGGAAAGGCCAGTTAAAAATACATAATATACTTTGTTATTTTCTTTAATTTAATCCCTTTTTTAGAATTTATTAGACAAAATTTAACTTTTATTTTACCGTGCCAATAAATATGATCATCACTGTATATATATGGAAGCATTAAAAGAATAAGATCGATTCTTTAAGAGGAGTCTTATCAGGATAATGCAAAGCTCAACAAATTCTTTAATCTTATGTTGAGTATCAATAAAATAAGAAAACGACAATATGAAAATATTTACTAATGTATACAGATTTATTCGTTTATTCAATAAGGATGATACATCAATTAGGGATATAGGATAAGTAAAACTCTTTATACCATGGTATTTCAAAGCCTAATGCTTCTCATCAGAAGAGTAGAGAAGATGCTAGATAACATAATAGGGATGCGACGTCCAGCAATAGATGCATTAGGAGTGAAATAATTGTGAGAGATAAAATAGAGACTGTTTGGGGAGGGAATGGGAGAACTCAATTGATCTCACTGATAAAGGACGAGCCTAGTTTTTATTATATAATGAACGTAGGTGTATAGCATATCTGCCATGGTGGGTTTAACGTACGTGCAATATGTGTGATTAAACTCTTGGGAAGAATATAAGGAAAGTGATTGAAAGAGGATGCTTATCTTATATGTATTAATGGGTTATAACTAGGGCTATAACAAGAGAATATTCTTTGTTTTAACTCTCTAGTATATATCCGACACAGTCATAGTTAATTGAGAACCACATCACTATATAAAAGCATATAAAATATCAACATACACACACAAGAATCAAAATAATGAAAATATTCTTTTGTCATAGCTCTAGTTATAACTATAGAAGGGATTTACTTGAAATAAGGGATTTATGCTAGTTCCATACATTATAGTGTTGGTATTGGAATTATAACATATTGGAATTATAAATGAAGTATAAATTATTAGGAATAATTAATATAATAAAATAAAAAGGTGAAGGGATAAATTATATATATATATATATATATATATATGTATATACATACCTATACACAAATATATAACATAGAAAAGGGGTGTAAAAAAATGCGAATAAATCTTTAGACATATCAGGATATATGAAACGCACACCAATATTACCTATGCTAGACATCACAAGTATATTTGTGTCTTCGCTCCTTTCTCCTCTTCTGAAGAGAAGCATAAGGCTTAGAACTGCCATGGTAAAAAGTGTTTCTATCTCTTGGTTTTCCTTATTGAACTGACAAATTTATACCTATTTTATATTGAATATATATAAGGTCAAGTATATTGATAACATAAAATTGTACTTCAAAAGCCCTTAAGAGCTTTTATAACTAAAAATATATAAATATTAAGAAAAACCTAAGTGGATTGACCAATGTTTTGATGTGAATTTGTACTGTAGGTTCTTCATATATATATTATATACATACACACAAGCACACGTATAGCAGGTGTCCAGTATATATATATATATATATATATATACATACTGGACAGACCTGCTATACAAAGGACATTGAACACTTTTTCATTATTATATGTCAACTCCATCATGGGCAACGCCGATACCCCACAACAATTTAAAAAATAGAAGATAAGGTAATCCTACTTAAGAATGGATAAAAACGTGAAAACGTAAAAAGAAATATGACACACTCCCCACCAGATATTTCGGCAGAAAGGAGACAAAGAGTCATCCCCCCCCTCCAACGTTATCAAGGCCAGGAGCCACTCGAGGATAAAGGTTACTGGGTATACATTTGTTATTGTGATTTTAGCATAGTAAACATTAGTGGGAATTTTATAACTTGGATTACTTAGGAGGACGGTTCAATAAGAACTTGTTTACGTTGGACTTGAAGATAATCAGATTGTAGTCAGCTGGAAAGCAGGCAAACAGAATAGAGTTCCACAGGCGAGCAGTTCTAAGAAAGAAACCCTGTTCATGGAATCTACGTTTAGGTGTAGGCAGAGATAAAGAGCGTGGGAAATTGTTGATAGTGTTTTTCGTGAAAGTCTGACGAGGGGGGGACATATACTGAAGTTTAGATGAGCACTTGCCATGAAAATAACGATAAAGCAGGGACAGGCTCGCAACGTCTCTTCTATGGGAAAGGGGTTGCAGGAAAGAGAAAAGGGCATCCCCCACTAAGCTACGAAGTCTATTTTGAACTCTGTCAAGACAGGATAAGCTGCTTCTTGCAGCTCCTGCCCAGATGTGACAACCGTACTCCATCGTTGGCCGAACCTGGCTTTTATATAGATAGAGAATTGCATCAGGAGTGAGATATCTACTGGAGCAATAGAAGGATCCCACCATTTTACAGCGACTTTGGAAATAGATTTGATATAAGTGTTCCTTTTCAGATCGGGAGTAAAGGTCAAGCCCAGAAGCTTGTTAAAACATGAAGCCTCCCCAAGATGAGAGCCATGCATTTCGATTGATAGCAGCTGAACAGCAGACGATGTAAGGATAGAAGCTTGGTTTTAGATGCATTAAAAGTAACCAGCCACTTTTTTCCCCATTGTACCACATGCTCAAGATGAGAGGAGAGAGATGAAAGGCCAAAGAAGGCAAAAACTTACAAACACATTTGCTTATGATGTCATGATATTGCAAAATAAGCATTTTAAACAGTTTTAGTTTAATACATGTGTGTGACTTGCAAAAAAAAAAAGACACGAAAAACAGAACCCCCTCCCTTCCAAAAAGTGGTCCAGTTGACCACCACAGAATGAATCTTTTTTATAATTTTATATTATGTATCTGGGGCATTGCCCTTTCACATGATACCAGCTTCGACCCAGTCAGATGCGGATGACAAAAGTTTTTAGCAGACATACAAATGTGCACACGTCCTCATATATATATATATATATATATATAATTATACACACACTAGTATGGTTACCCGGGTGGAGAGAAGTGTTATACTAAGAATATTGAGCAACCCCCAGAAAAAAAAACAAACAAAAAAAACAACTTTTGTTTCATTCAAAATAGCAAGTACCGTGTGAGCAAAAAAAAAAAAAATATTAGCTGCAGTAGGCAGGCTCGAACCTATAATGCGAAAGAGGAAAAGGTGAAAAAAGCTGACACGCTAGCGATCATGGCCATAATTTATGACAGGTCGAAAATAAAGTTTTTTAAATGTACATTGAGATTGCTAGGCGTATGACTTGCGATAAAATATTGGCGTAAAAAGTGACTCCTTCCAAAAACCGACCCAGTTGACCAACACAGAAGTAATCTTTTTGGCTAATTTTTTTTTTCATCCAATTATTCTAATGATACCAAATTTGTCACGGTCCGATGCACTTGTCAAATTTTTGCAGACATACAAACACACACTTTCTCTTTTATATAATAGATTAGTATATTTATAAAAACATAATAAAAATAAATGTACTATAATTATGCGGTTTCTTTATAAAGCACTTTTTCATAAGCATAGGAGTTTTAGTGCATTTACATCTAGGATACTACAACTATACAACCATTATAAGAATACGTCATATATATATATATATATATATATATATGTATGACGTATATTACCCAATTTGATTGTTATATTGAATAAAAACGTGCTCAATATCATGAAAAGTAAAACAATTATAATAATACGTCTTCAATCAACATTTGAAAACTTGGCAATGTCAATGCGTTGAATTTTGTAGTGGATTTAAAAACGGTTTCTTTAATGTCAAAGGACAAAGCTATAAATATAGAGTAAGGATAAATATCAAAAAGTTATCGTAAATGCCAGCTTCATGCTCATGTGTTAAATGTCTTGAAGCACAACATTCAATAAAGGAAAAAGAAATGTTTCAGCTCCCTCTTTCTTCTCCTCCTGAAATATCTACAGAAAACAAAAAACAAAAACAAGACAGAAAAAATTGGTTATCAAATTTATTACTTTTCTTATTTTCAATATAATTTTATGAAATCACAAAATGTGTTCATAGTAATTTGTCTTTATTTTTTTTATTTTCAACTATAGTTATAATAATAATAATCATAATAATGAAAGTACATGAATAGTGTTCAATCAGTTATATGCAAATTATAGATCAGATAAATAGGTTTTCAGTTTGTTTTATAGCAGACCATTTTTAATGCAGAAACAATATATATTGTATACAAATAACTGAACATAAGTTGCTTTATCCATACCTGAGAGGCACGGGGGGGGGGGGGGTAGAGCATTAATACATTGTTTACGTGCAAATGGTTGTAAAAGATAAAATATGATTTAAACTTGATATAAATCAGTTTTCTAACTCCGTGAGGATATCCATTGGATCAACCATGCACCTCCCTACCCCCTTTTGGATAATCATGCAACAAAAATTCTTGGTTGCCTAGATTTTTTTTTTTTTTAATTTTTAAAATATTTATTATATATTTGGTAGATTTTACCAGCATGTAAAATGTACTTACAGCTAAAGAGAGCTGAAGACTCTTCTTAAGCACTAAATCCGGGTTTCTTGTCCAAAATTCAAAGAATGGTCCGAATCTCGACAATGAGCAAGACACCCAAAATCCAAAGACGATTCTCATTTCCTAAATGAAAATCTAACAGCCCAAAAGATAATTGGAGGGGGGGGGGATGTAGAAGGCTTTACTTACATTGCATCTCTTCAGACTATTGTCTGCATCACTATTAATATGCACATGTTTATTCAATTATATTTCACCCTTTATTCACACCAATCCTTTAATTCATGAAGCTCGATGTAACTATAGAGCATATACAAATAAATGACAAATCTATATTACAAAACAGGTGCTGTCAAGAATTAAACATTTTAAGATGCTGAAAGAAATAAATGGTACGATGGACAACATCTTGGAATATAGACTTCATCTCATATATATATATATATATATATTATATATTATTTGGACTGTTTCAGTCAACATGTTTTCAGGTTTACAACTTATTTAAATAACCTGAGCTTTTTTCCCCTGTATTTAAATATGACTCCTTTGTTGATTATATTCTTTATTGGATGACTTTTTTTTTTTTTTTAAACTGATGACAGATTTATTTTTTAAATGCTTCCTTTGCATTCTTTAAATTTTTGATTTAAATTAAATTAAAAAAAAAAAGAAAAAAAAGTCTTATTTCATTTCTTTTAATCAACATTTCTAATTTGGCAGTCTTCAGGCATATTATTGCTCATTTATAATTCTTCCCGATTTTAAATACGACTGCAGTTGCTTATTTGTTAATGGCAATGTTTCCTCCATTCTTTTTGATCAGGGCAACAGGTTTTTCTACCAGCTAATTTTTTTTTTTTTAAATTTATGAACATTACATCAAAATAAAATCAACAATAATCTGAAGAAAAGCAATATCAACTCAAAGGTGTCATTAGATTATTGTGTTATCATTTGAAACTGAAACAGAGTTGAATATGTGTAGTTGCAGCGATGAAAAATTTGCACCTCAATGAAATAAATGTTACAGCAGCAGTTGATATTCATACCCGATTGCAGAAAAAACAAACAAAAAAACAAAACAAAACAAAAAAAACAGAAAAAATTGGATATAAAATATGATTGAGTAATTTCATTTGACTGCAAAATTTGGTATTTCAATAATCTTTTTTTTTGTAAATGCAAACCTTTAGTGGTCAGAATACATATTCTCACCATTTTGGGATGAACAGGACCCACTTTTTCTTGAGAGTAAATGACTCTTATTGAAAAAAAAAAATTAATTAGTTGCAGATGACATTTGTATGGATTATCTCCTTTCTCATCAACAACGCTATAAAGGTTGACTTTTGTAAGCATTCATAACATTCCATGGATCTTTACAAATTTCAACTATCAAATCGATTCAAATCAATTGACAATTGAAAAAAAAAAAAAAAAAAAACTAAAAAAAAACTAAAGCCTCACTCGATCTACAATTATTACAATCAGATTAAAAAAAAATTCATTTTTTCATTCCTATTTGAAAAATATTTAAGCAAATAAAATTTTTTTTTATTTAAAAATGGTGAGAAATTCTCACCATATTAGTATGAACATGATCCCAATTTTAGTTCATTTCTTCTTCAGTAGCATTAAGAATGGGTTACGGCACCCAAGTTCCTATAGATGCGTGAAACTCAAGTTGCAGATCAGTTTACAGATAACGAATGATACCTGTGAAGTTTAACGACTGACAATTTATAATTCAGCTCAAATCATTGTATGAAAACAATTTTAAATGGCTTCTTATTAGTGATACATTTTTTTACAATTGCCTTTACATAAACAGACAACAGAAAAGTAAAATGATAAAATTTTCAAACTGCATCAACAACTATAAAAAAAAAGGAACTGCTTAGAATTGGAGATTACAAATTCTGTTCCTCTTCAAATCTGCAGATTATTAAAAGGAATTAAAATGACTGCCATTAAACAATGAGGAAAAGGTTCTTGTTCAGAATTCCCCCTATCTATAAAAAAAAATAAAATAAAAAAAAAAAAAAAGAAAAATTTGCTACCAGTGACAAAACTAAAATTCCAAAATTCACATGGATTGATCAAATAGTTTTATTTTTAAAGAAGATCAAATTTAATGGGCAACTGAAAAACAGCTGTTTTGTTTTTTAGCCATTTTGAAAACAATCTTTAAAAAAAAAAAAAAAAAATCACACAGACACACACACACAGACATTAAGGGAGATAAATCTATCAATTCAAACTTGTGAGATTTAGGTTGTGCAATGTCTATCAATGCCCATTAAATGCTTAAAAATGATTTTCTTGATAAAAATAAAACTACTTGATCAATTTACGTGATTTTTGGAATATGATATTTTCGTTTAATTACAAGCACATACATCAGTTTTTTTTTTTTTTTTTTTTTTTTTAAATATAGGGGAAATTGTGGACAAGAACTGAGAAGAAAATATAATTAACAGACATGCCTTTTGATGAATTAGAACTCATTTCTGTAGCCAGATGAAATTAGAACCTATTCTGTTATAAATAGTATGAGAAGGAGGGGGAGTAATGAAGGCATCAGAATCTTGACAGATTTCGGCCAGGAAATTATTGAGCTCAAGACCGTTAGAGTTATTTTTATCTTATACTCCCCCAAAAAACACTGGGTTAAAATAAAAATGTTAATTAGTGCATGCACATTTAAAAAAAAAAAAAAAAAATATAGATCAATGGTTTTATCTGTTCTTTGTTATAATAGTGACATTCGAAATATTTAATTTCAAGTTATGTCGAAATAATTAAATTATCACTAAATTAGCCAAAGATTTTCAGTTTTCAGAAAATATTTACCTCCCTTTTGTTACCATTTGAACTCTCCTGTTTATTTTTTTCTTTCTTTTAGCAAAACTTAATTTTCACTAATTGTCTTTGAAAACTGTTTTCATTAATAATTAATGTTTTACCATATTTTTTTTTTTTAGTAATTTTTGGATATTTTAATTACTGTTACACAACAATTATGTATGTACCATTCGTTTTACTTGAAATTCAATAGTTAAATTTTAAAATTTCGCTATTATAATGAAGAACCATTTTTTTTTCAAACTTTAAAAATTAAAATTAAATTCAGAATTAATAGCTGGAACAAATCTAACATTAAAATTAGAAAAAAAAAAAAGAAAAAAGAAAAAGTAATTTTAATTAGTTTCCCAATGCTCAAACTTTAATCATCTTTAAGTAAATTAGCATAATAAAAAAAAATAAAACAAAAAAAACAAAAAACTGAACAAATTTCATTAGTTGCAGATGGAATTAGTACATGTTAAGTGTTAGAAAATTCAGAAATATTTATGTAAGCATTTTTAACATTTTATGGATTTCAGTTTTTTCTTTTCTTTTTACCTATTACGTATTAACTAATCAGTTCCAACCCTGGGGAGACAAGACCATATTACTGGGGTGGCTATATGTTACTCTTCTGTGTTTGTTTATTTTTTCTTTTTCAACGTATTAACTTCTTGCTTTCATTTTATAGTTAAGTATTGTTACTAACTGGCCATTAAATGGCGAAATAGATTGGATTCAAACCACGTATTGAATCGGGAGTTCAGAACATCCGAAAGTTTAGGACATAAACGTGTTTATTAATGCTATTAAATACATTCAGGCATCAGCTGCTGAATAATGTTGCGAGTTTTGATAAAATATTAGTTGAAATTCATAAAACTTGAACACAATATAAATTTTAAGGGATGCAAGGTTTGAGAGAAATTTGTTGAGGGGTGCGGATAATAAAAAAAAAGAAGCCCCAATCAATCTGCTGTTTGTAATCACCATGTGATTAAAATCATGAATATAAAAAAAAGTTCTTCATTATTTGTATTAAAAAAAAAAAAAACAAACAAACAAAAACAAAGAAAAGAAAATGTAGATCTGTATTTACAGGTCAAAATCCAAATGGTAACCATTCCGATATGAATACCCCTCCCTCCCTGTAATCAGGGTCACTATTAGCATTAAGGGTTACCTTCCTCAAGTCCCTTTATCCAAGATGGACAATAATGACCATGATACATGTAAAGAAATACAGAACGTCTATATATATAAAAAAAACCCCAAAAACAATGACCTGTTTTGTTACGTTTGCAAATTCTTGGTGGGCATTATCATCATTGTCTAGACAATAATGGTTATCGATTTAAACATTTGCAAACACGAGTCTTCAATTACATGTCTTGTGTTCAAAGATATTTCATTTCACTCTGTTTATAAAGATTTTATCATCATTCGAAGTGTGAGTATATTTTTTTGGAGACACCTTGTATACATAACGTTTCATAGTAACAACTCAATTCATTATCGGTAAGCAGAAAAGTTCAAAGTTTTGGCTTTAGTACAGATCTTCCTCATTTTAACATCTGTACATCGTTTTATTTTTCATATTAAAAAAAAAAAAAAAAGAAAACCCCCAAAAAACTAGACATTACAAGAAATTTGAGGCAGTTAAAAAAAACAAAAAAAAACTCAGACTTTTATAATTATGCAACAGACATTAATGTTTGTAGCATCAGCATAACACATCCGCAAATGACCAAGCCAGTGCGCAAAATGACATCATAATAGAGAAAGAGGAGGAAAAAAAAAATGCATGTGTTCTTTTCCCCTTTTCTTTTCTTCCTCTGCCATAACGTCACTTCACACACTGTCTCGATTATTTGCTACAGCGCATCAGAGGCTCCATTACAGTTACAAATTACATAATTTTCTCCATTTCTTCTAAACATTATTCCAGTCTAAAATCAAATGACTAACGAAATAGGATCGCAGATGTAAAATATTAAATGTAGATGTAAACAAGCAATGCTAAACAAGGAGGTGCAAAATGGAAGGATTGAGAAAAAAAAAAAAAAAAGGAAATAATATTATTGTTAGAAATGGTTGCTGTATTATTAGACTGGATCAGTGTTCAGGAAAGCTGGAGAAATTTAGAACGTTGTAGGTTATTTTGTAGCGGAAAAAGAAAGAAAAATGTCCCCGTACTGTCAGTGTTAATTGACTTCCATATAATTTTAGATTTCTTTCCTTCGTGGATGGTAGGATTTGAAAAATATTATTGTACACAAAAGAGAAAAAGAAAGTGTCAGAAATGATAACGTACCATGATCTCCTCAGCCCAATCCTCCTCTTTGTATTGGGGCTTGGAGGAACATAGGGTCACCTCAAAATTGGTGTGTAGAAAGAAAAAACCTATCTGAACAAAGCATCATAAAGACTGGTCTCAAATATGGAATAAAATTCACAATCTTCTCTGAAATTCAACCATTTTTGGTACAAATTAACTTCAGTCTATGCTGGATGCGTCCACTAAATTTCAGTCATGCATCTGTTAGTTTACCATTCAATAGGGGACATTTTGGTGATAGTTTCATCAGTAGGAGATAAGATCTGTAATGAAGTTCACGCTCACCAAACGTTAACCTTTTAGATTTTTATCTTTAAAAATCATCTTGAAGATAACATCTATCGAAACAATCCGCAGACTATCTCTGAACTGAAGCAGGCCATCATCATAGACAAAATCAGAAGAGCATCAAGAGCAGCGCATCAAAGTTATTGAAAAGTCTGCATATTTCATCCAAGCATGCTTATCTTTAAATGACGATAAAACAAAGACTGTCAGACAGTCATGAATGAAACTTAGTGGACAGGCCAAATTCAAGTTTAATTGTATTTTATATATGGTTCTACCGCATAACATGTTATTAAGGATTCCATGAGTGACATCTGTACATCTACAAGGGGAAAGCATAATTGATTTACTTGATATCATTGTGATATACAAAATATGCGGTTCTTATTTAGAATGACTTATAATATAGAAAAATCTTTATTTGTCAGAGAATGAAAATTTCATATTCCAAAAATCATGTAAATCGATCAAGTTATTTTTTAAAACTAAGAAAATCAAAATTTACAATTTTTAGTGGTTAAAAGTTTTAAGTATTTTGAATAAAACAAAATTCTAGGTAGTCAAATTGAGTTGTCGTTCTTGAATTTGAACACATTATAAAACAACAGGGCATCTTCTGGCTATTGCCATAAAATTTGATTCTCTTAGTTAAAAAAAAAACCCCAAAAAACTACTAATTTATGTGATTTTTGGAATACAACATCTTTGTTCTTTTGATGTGTACATATATCATAAAGATTTGTCTGTATTTGTTTTTTTTTTTTTTTTTAACCAAGTTGAATTTTAAATAAAAACCAAATCTGTCATGCAGAGTTCAAATTCGATCAGTTCTAGATGGATTATATTTGGCGGAAAATCTGCTGTGACATTCACAAAGCTGAATTTCCCACATAGCCATTGTGAAAACAGCAAGTTCAATTAATTGAATATTTATGGTTGTGGTGTTTCAACCAAAATCGGTCGATAAGCTTTTAAACAATACAAAGCAATTAAAAGTCAATTAAACAATGAACCAAAAAATCTAAGACACATCATAAATTAAACGTTTTCAATTTTTTTAAATTGTGCATATTCCATTTTTTTTTTTACAGGTCAAAAAAATCTGTGTAAAGTTTGTACCAACAGGGTAAAAAAAAAATTCAGAGAATAGTGCATAATAATGAACAGAGCTGCTAACTGGTAATATCTTTTCTTTTTTTTTTTATTTGTAAAAAAAAAAAATAAAATAAAATAAAAAAATTTGCTATACATTTGCGAACATGTTTTAGTTCTGACTGCGAATTAGATGAACTTTGTCAAGCCACATTCTGACTATAAAAGTTGGAGGTGAAAAAAAATTTGGGTCATCTCCCTTTTATAGGAAGACAATAGTTTGACGAAGTTCAATTGGTTCACAAAGGAAAAAAAAAAGTCTTAATATTTTTTTTTAAATAGGCCAATGTTTTTAGATTAAAACTCATTAGCATAAATTCTTAGAAACTTCCAATGAAAAGAAACGTTTCATAATTGAAACTATTATTACAAGTGTCGGCATATTATCTACACAGAATGTTTATTACTCTTCACATTTTTTGTGCACAAATAAAAAAAAAAAAATACTAAATGATAAAAACAAAAAAAACTAACGAAACACATAAGGACGATTGTTTAAGTAAGACTGATTTTTTGTTTTGCATAAAAATTATAAGTATAGCGCCCACCACTTTCTCTGGAGGAGAGAGGGGGTGGGGGGTGGGGTAAAAATTAATATTTTTTTTTTTTACATTGTGGCATAATTTAAGCAGTACCTGGGTTCTTTGATATAACAGAGGCACATTTAAGAATGAAAGTTTTCCCTTGGTGTAGCACAAATGAGCCAAAATACTTGACTTTTGTGTTCAAACTCTGATTGGAACCAAAGCTCACTTATCAAGTTGAAAAACTGTAAAACTCATGGATTTTTCGTTTATTAATAGCTAAATGTTTATTGAAAAATTTTTCCATTTGAAAGGAATTTTGAAGCCTTTAAAATTGGCATTTAAAAAGTAATTTTTGACTTAAAACGGAATTGATTGATTTGTACTCCTAATCCAATTGAAGACCTGAATTTTTGAATGCAAAGAATTTTAGTATATTTTGTTAAAAAAAAAAAATTCATACAAATATAAGATGGCCGTAGCAGTGTAGAATATGGGGGTATTTTGAAATGATGTAATGTATGAACAAAAAACAGACAAACGAGTGAAAATCTTGATTGTTTAAATCTTCATGTATCTATTTTTTTTCTACAATTAATCACAAGTCAGTAAACATCTTTAATATAACAGGTGGTAAATGTCTTTAATAATTTCAAGAATGGCATCTCTTTAAAAGAAAGAAACCAAAAAAAAAAAAACAAACAAAAAATAAAATATGCTATAAAAAAGTCATTCTTTTGGTTCGTTTTTTTTTTTTTTTTTTTTTTTTTTTTTCTGGAAATATCAAAAATATTTACAATCCCGGTTATATTAAACTCTAAGCCCATATTCAATGATTTATATGTGATCGATTTTGTAAAAGAAATAAATATTCAAATAATAATAATAAGATCTTTGTTTTTATTCAAATGTCACATCACTTCAACATCCTCGTTTTCTACATTGCTAACAGACTTCTCATGCACTTACATATTTGTTTACCAGCAAGGTTTTGAGCAAACTACCTTTTCCTTTTATAGATATATATTTTGAGACCACATCCATTTCTGCTTACTCGATAACCTAAACATTTTTTACTGCAAATTTTTGTGTTTTATACTTTCCATATTCGTGTCAAAAAATTGAATTTCTGAATTGAATATGTCGAATATTAATTTCTTTTTTTTTTGTTTTTATTATTTCCTTTTCCTTTGCTTTAATTTTCAGCAGTCCCCCCTCATTTTTTTTTTAAACAAGTCTTGGGTGCTTGCTCTTAGAGTTTTGAGACAAGAAAGTTTCATCCGATACCATCATCATTTTTTTTTTTTCAGGATCTTTGCGAGATGCCCTGCTTTAACGGCTTCATACCACAGGAACTGCCACAGGAGGAAGACCACTTGGGCGACACGGGGTAGGACCTGGAACAGCTGTAGCCGTTATCCCCCCTCTGTGAGCAGGGAGAGCTCATCATATGGGGAGGCGATTGCTGAGACATCTGGCGAGGGCATATTGCGGCCATGGATGAAGTCTGGATGGTCAATAGTTTGCCAGTTATTGGTGGTGGTTGTTGGCTGGGCGACATTCCACACGGCGAGAGCGGGGGAGACATACAGCTGCAGTTGCAGCCGCACGACAGGGGCGGCGAAGGTGGAGGTGGCACACATTGTTGCTGTTGAGACTGCTGCTGCTGCTGCTGTTGCTTGTAACTGGGAGGAGGGCTGTCCAGACTGACCCCTGCTCGAGCCAATTCTTCGCTGCTGTGGCTGCGTTCGTGCTTCTTCATGTGTACTCTCTGTGGGAAGCTTTTGTCACAAACGACGCACGTAAAGGGTTTTTCACCTGAATGTGTTCGCTGATGGATGGTCAGGTGGGCCTTCTGAGCGAATGCTTTATCGCATTGGAAACATGAGTACGGTCTCTCACCTGGAAATTCACAAGTTAGAAAGTTTATTAAAAAAAAAAAAAATTGTTAGAAAGTTAATTAAATAAAAACAAAACAAAAAATAAAACAAAAACCGACACCTTTTAATACTCATTTTGCATAATATCGATTGATGCCTCCATTCAGTCACAAGAGACAATGGACAGTTGCGCCTGTAATTGTGAGGCAAGGGTTGCACAGTCCCCAACCACACCTCCCTGAATCAGCACTATTTAAGTTCAGTGGCAAGAAGAAGTGCTAGACAACTGGAAACAATGCCGAGATAAGCGGAGAGCACCTGGTATTTCCAAATAATCACCCATTTTAGTACTGACTACGCTCAACGTTGCTTAACTTTCGATGATCTAACACGAACCTGTGTGTCGATGTAATTATGCTGTATATATTTGCATAATAAAGTGTTTGCTAATGGTCTCGAAGACTAGAGTTTAATCCTCAATAAAGACATACTCAAGACTTAAAAGTTGTTACTTCATATTCTTATATAAACAATCTTTATTGCAAAATGAAGATCAAGTGTTTGTAGTGACATGTCGTGCATGAAAACGGACCCTGCACTCATCTCGAGTGAGCATTCCCCGAGGCCATATTCCTGTGGATGAAGAGTTTGCTGATGGTCTTCTTGTGTTACATGACGGTGGCTATGCACATCCACTTTGGCTAGCACCTCTCACTCTAAACTCAAACTATAAAATTAAATGAAATGACAGCTCAATCCAAAATAACAATCAAACCAGACACACACTCGAAAAATGATTTGCCTCCTCCCTTGAGGCTTGCATTTACAAATATCCGTAGACTTACAACTAACATAGATGATGTAGAATTATTTCTCTTAGCAAACTCCCTGGATATCTTAACACTAAGTGAAACTAATTTGCACTTCTCCATCCCCTCTAACCACTTTAACATGTCTGGTTATCTTCCACTTTGTCGTAAGGACTGACAGACACATGCATGGACTTGGAGTCTATATTTGTAACACCCTCCCAATAGTTAGGGAATCTAAACTAGAATCAGATGACCAGGCCTTCATGTGCTTTAAACTAACTTTACAACATAGCGTTAGCTCCCTATATATTTTTTTTTTTTTAGCACTCTCCCTCGACCCAGGACTGTACTCTGACAGCATAGATGTAGCACTCTCCCTTTACACTAGCACCTAAATACATGTATTTGATGACTTTAACGCCCACCACAATAATTGGTTTGGCTTCTCTAACTACACAGACACAGCTGGTAACATCATCCATAACTTTTCTATATCCCATTCCTTGACAAAGGCAGTAACATTCCAAACCTGTCTCCCAGATCATCAGGACCAACAAGCCTGACTTCTGGATCTATTTCTTACAACAGTTCCTGAAGATTGTGTAACAAATGCCCATAGTCCACTCGGGAATGATGATCATGCTGTGATAATGGTAGAAACCACCCTAAATTTTCAACCCAAAACTGAAGAGCCATTGCTCAAAACAACAAGGTATTACAATAAGGCTGACTGGGATGCCATTAGAGATCAGATCAGAGATGCCCCATGGGGAAATATCTTTTCTCTTCCTACAGAATAGTGCAGAAATGAGATCACTGAATGGTTCAAAGCAGCAATTGAAGCCCATGTTCGCACACAGAGGTTAACAAAACCCTACTCTTCCCAATGGTTTACTTCTACTTGCGCAGCAGCCATTGCTTAGAGACAGCATGCATACTGCAGATTTAAACGGCATAAGTCCAGTACAAACAGACAAAAATTTATAGAAACTAGAAGTAATTGTAAGAAAGAAGTAGCAACAGCTAAGAGAAATATACTGAAACCACCAGAAAACGCATTGAAGTGCAGAAATTAGGAACTCATGACTTCTGGAAAATCTACAACAGTGTAATAAATAATAAGCAATCAACAATTCCCCCACTATTCAACAATGATGAGATTGTTTGCATGACAACCGAGAAAGCTAACATGTTTGCCCGTCAGCTTGCCTCAAACTCTACTTTGGACCCAGCAAACCCACTCCCTCCCAGATTTTCCTTTGTGAACAGTCGGCACACTAGATGATCTGAAAATCACTCATTCTCAAGTACATGGTATCATAAAAAACCTAGACACCTCAAAAGCATGTGGACTTGATCTCATCCCGGCTGTACTATTAAAAAAATGCTCCGCCGAGGTTGTTCCAGTTCTCTCCAAACTCTTCAACAAATCATGCTTTCTTGACTGCTGCAAACCTACTTCTGTGGTAACAGTTTACAAGAATTTTGGCAAGAGAACTAACCCATTAAATTATCGCCTCATTAGCCTCCTCCCTCTTTTCGCCAGAATATTTGAGTGCATAATTAATCAAGCTCTAGTCCACCACCCTACAGTTGCTAAACTTCTGACTTATAAAAATTTAAGGATTTTTTGGTGAATTTGGCAACAATCTAATCTTAAGTTATGATCAATATCTAGAGCTGAAAAAGGACTTGGATCGACCCATTAGAGCCCATTTTCATGATATAATGTTATGTACAAGTTTTGGACAGTTGAGTTTTTTAAAAAAAAAAAAACAACTTTTGGCCATTATCTTTTAATTTGCAGATAGCAACAGCTTAAAATTTAGAGGAAAGATGTAAGGTAACATTTAGAGATGAATGAAGTGGTCACATTTTCATTTTAAGCATAACATTCTGCTAATTATCAAACTGAGGCAAGATCTAACCCTCTCTTTCCTTCTTTTTTATGATCTAATTAAAAATGTGCAGTAGAATAGTACTGATCATGATAACAGTATTCTTTAATTTGTATGTGTTGATGAATTGTGACTAGGGGTAGTGTAGAGTCGACTCAGTTTACCAAAAAGTCAGTGGGAATAAGATATTGTGTTTTTTTTATTTATACCTTCAGGCACACATCATACAATCGTGCCGTGCAGTTCATAATTTTTGGACAGTTTGATCATGGTTTCTAAACCATTAAATCAGCAATTCCTTTCAATCAATGCATTTAAGCTGTTCAGAATCATGTCCACCTGAGTAATCAAGTTTGAGTGTCAGAGCAAATTCCTCTATCATATGATATCCGAATAATGTCCTTTGCTTCTTTTTTTAAATGTTGATTTAAATGTTCTTTTTCCTGTTCAGTTTCACTCAAAAGACACTACATTGACTTCAGTTCTGATTGTTTCATGTTGATTCAAATGGATATACTTTTCTTGATCAGTTTCACTCAAAATGACATTACGTTGACTTGTGAAGTAGAGAATTCATGCTATGATTTCTTGCTGTTATGTTTTTTATTGATCAATTTTGTTCTGTTTCTGGTGATACATTTTCCACACAGTTTGTTCAGAGTTATTACCTGAGCATGATGTTAAATACTGTCAAAGACAAACAGGGAAGTCAACATTTGTGGCTCTCAAAAACAAGATATATATTTGTAAAGGGTAATCTTCAGCATAGAAACTTCCACATGAAACCCTTTTTGATAAATGGGTGTGTCTCTTTGGCTAGTTATGATGGTCTCATAGTTATATTTCATCGCTGCTATGATTAATTTTCTTCTCTTTCAGGCTATTTACTCGCTGCATTGATATAATAATGCATTCTTTGGTGTGAACTTCTAAGTTTGTCAATAATCCAAGTTTATTCTTTCCTGTCACTTTTTTATGGTTTCTTACTAAATTATTGTTTAGCCCACTAACCTCAAGGCATAATAATGGTTAAAATAGAATTTCTTATACCCCAGAATTGCAGTTCTGTAGCACCTTGAAATACATACAGTTGAATTTCAAACTTTAGAAATTACCATAATAAATCTTTTTTCATTATCAAATTTGAATGGTCAGAAACTAAGAAGATAAATATTATTTTTTGCAAATTTCATTTCTTTGATTACAGTGCCTTTGTTTCTGATCAAGAATGTGCTACTGTTACATCATTTGTGTATTATACTGTCTATAAATCTCTTAATGTTGCAGTTGAGTATTGCATATTCTGCTCATTGTGAATTATTACTATAATTTTTATTATCAGATTGTAGTAATTATTTCACATCTTTCTTCCAGAGCAATAAATTAAGAATGTCTTCTGAATCAAGGAAACGAGAGGGAGGAGATACATCATTCATGACAAGTGCTCCTTAATGTTCTTTTGGATTACTAATGAAGAGTGCATGTCGCCGCAATCTGAAGCCATCTTCAACACCAATAACTGCATTAGAGCATGATGTAGGAACTGTGCTCAAATTAAGAGCTGGTGTCACACTCACTGATGAAACTGTTGCTAACATTTGCAGGTATCACAAACTTCATTTGGGGCATTACTTTGAGAAAAAATATACAAAGTGCTGCAACATCTTTTTGAAGCACAAAAAGAAGGTAGAGGGTGATTGTGCTATCAAGTTAGACATGGCTGAGATGCTAAAGCAGAAGGGCTACCATGTTGTTCCTGGCTGGAAGCTTTGCCGTCACTATGAAGCAGCTGCCAATAAGTTAGAAGATCCAAGTGAAACAGAAGAAAGTGACAATCAAGACCTTGAAAATAAGCCACTAGTAAATAAATAAATAAAAAAGTGGAGTAATAATCCTTGGGAATTAGTGAGGCTCTCCTCTACACTTCGGTGTAGTAGTAAATAAAAAAAAAATGGTCGATTACATTTTTTATATATTGTAGTACCCACTTACTTGCCTCCCCAGTATAGCATAATATATTATACTTTGCAGCAGATATGCAGTTTTAGGCTTTTAAGATAAGACTAAACCTTGCATGACTAAAAGGGACAGTTGTTAAAAGTAAATGCCTCATGTGATTAGAATTTGAATCACAAACGTTTGTTTTTTAAGCGCTTGCAGAATTTTTTTTTATTTTAAGTTTTATCATTTAAACATTTTTTTTAATCAAATTTTATTTGTTCCTGTTTTTTGTTTCCTTTTATAAAAAAAAAAAAAAAAAAATTCAATTTCATTTTTTGTTTTTATCCTTTCATTTTAAGAAAAAAAAAAAATTCCATTTCACTTTTTGTTTTTATTTTTATTTTTATCCTTTAAAATGACAATGTGCTCGATATGCGTTGGATGAAATGACGAAGAGGAAAAGGGGAAGTTTTCACATCATCAAATGTGTGGACAACATCCTTTTTAGAAATTTACTGTTCAATAACATGATTAGAAATAAAATAGTTATAACTTGTAATATATTGTTTGTTACCATTAAGTGGAAAAAAAAAACAAACCAAAAAACAAAAAAAAAAAAAAAAACCCTGACATTTATTTATTGCACCAAGGCATAATTTTAAAAGCCGTCAGTTTTAGTCATGCAAAGGTGATCTATAAAAATATGGTTATATATCTTTATTGTCGGTGAGAGTGGACGAGTGGGAGAGGTTGAGTGGGGAAAAGGATACACAAGAATCTTGTTTTTAAAACTCATTTTCATTCCAAACAATGAAAATTGCTACATGGAACATAGCAGGGGAACTGAGGGGTGTTGAGCAGCAAAATGTCTGTTCACATTACATTTAAACTTCTGCATGTCAGTACATACATAAAAGCAGGAAACAGAGATAAAATTCCGAAGTGTAGCAGTCTGAAGAAAAATTATCAGAGTAGAAGACTTTCTAGCATCTAGGAACCTCAACAGTGAAGGGGTGGGATTTTGCTGCTTGTCGGATTAGTAAGGAGTATGTATGTTGAGGGAGGGGCACAAGTGCTATGAGTTCATCAGAGCACATTATATGAAAACACTTGTAAAACAGGCACAGAGATGTGATAGGTTGATTGCCAGTCAACTTTCTACCTCAATTTTGTTTTCGTTTATATAATAGTTTGTGACACCCACTCTCGGATTTCACCTTCACTGTCAATGCAGCCACGTCCATAGGGCATTTATGTTGGCAGTTAACGTTTGTAGGTGGTTTTTAATCCAACAACAGTTATTTTATTTCAAATAATAATCAACCGTGTTCTGTGTCAGGTATGTTTTATTTCTACCACGTGACATGCGACAGCCGATCTGATGTTCAGTAAAAGTGGGAATGTTCTGATCACCGAGATGTGGGTTTGATCCTGCTCAGTTTTTCATTATAAATCATCCTTAACATTCAATAGGTGGGTGCCAGTTTAATTATTCCTGCCAAAATGCATTTAAAAAGAGGAGTGACACTCTGCACTCCCTACAAGAACAGAGAGTCTTTGGATTGTGTTTAACTATTTATTCTATTAGTTATATTGGAATCAATGTGTTTATTACCAGTAAATAAATAATGGATTAAATAAAGGATCAGTTTAAAATTCAAAACAGACTACAGACAACTGAAGAAGACCGTAGATTAGAATAACTGAAACGTTATCAATATAACAACGATCAAAATGACGATAACAATGAGAAACATTCCATAACAGTTAACTTTTATTACAAAATAAATCGGATAATTACTACAGACGGTACGAAGTGAAAATCTGGATAACAACTATGATGCACCTAACACTGCTTTAAAATAATATACAGTATCACCATAGTCGCCAACCTAATAGGTCGCACACTGTCAACTAAGCTTCAACCTCTGTCACATCGATGAACTGTTACATTCCTCTGCATGATTTACAAATATTTTAATGGTAGGTGCTCTGGCAAACTTGCAGCCTTCAATGTAAATACCCTCCCCTTCCCAACAAGCAGCAAAATTCCACCCCACATAGTAGGGATCTTCAGATGCCCGAAAGCCGTCTACTCTAATAGTTTCTTCCCTAAGACTGCTAGACTTTGGAATTCCCGTCCAAGTCCCTGCTTCCCTGACTGTACTGACACGCAAAAGCTCAAGTGTAATGTAAACAGACATCTTGCTGCTCAACTCCCTGCAAATTATGTCCCAGATAGTAGCCCCCTACATCAAAGTGGCACTTTGCCTTGTTTGGGGTAAAAATTCAATAAAATAAAATAAAAAAGTATTCCCTCACTATTTGCAGATGTTATGTGATGGCGGATATTTAAAAACCATGAATATCGGATGTAATTTACTGTATTAAATGCTTCCCAAACACTTTCTAAAGACACTTTTACTCATTAATGCAATAATGTAGTAATATTGTATTTCATTAATGTAGTAATGATAATGTAGACATATTTTTATTTTGTACTGCAAAATGTGTATATATCATTGACCAGTTACAAAAGTAGACATAGCCATTACATAGACTGAAAAGCACATTTAAATGACCAGCCGCACCGAATATATAACAATAGTAGCGATTTCGAATACACATCACCAAACAAGTTTATTATTACATATCATACTATAACTGTTATAAAGTTTTAAATAATTTGAAATCTGCTACTAACTGTAATAGTAATACATCCAAAAATTATGAAAAATCATTGAGTATGAAGTCATACATAATTAAAAGTAATTTTTACGAAAAATGGGGTAAAATTGCATTTTTCTTAGATGTTATAAAATTGACAGTAGGAGTCTACACACAGGGGACATAACTCTGAAACGAATATTTTAGATTACTTGTTCATGGTTGCAATATTTGTTGTCTATAGGGATAGATTTCTTTTTTTTTTTTTTTTTTAAACTAAAAAGCACAATAGCAGTTGTTCTACTTGATAAATTTTAGAAATTTCTGAATATATTACTATTTTTGACATGACAATTAAGTACGTAATATTGTTTTTGTTTAAAACGATATTTTTAATAAATAAATTTGTCAACTATATCTTAACAAGCACCGATAATTTTTTTTCAATTGGACGGCACATATATCTGATGTTTGAAATACTTAATTGTCCAACACAACTGCTATCCTTTCTTTACTTGGTTTAACGGATTTTTTTTTTTTTTTAACACAGTGGTGACTTTGAATACACATCACTAAAACAAATGTTCCCTCTAATATATAATATTCAATAGAGGATTGATTCTATTATAATACATACGCAATCTGCAAAAATTAAAATATCATGTTTAAGCGTATTGTATGACCGAGCAACGCCGGGCTGCCAGCTAGTATATATATATATATATATATATATATATTTTGAATACACATCACCAAACAAACAAGTTTATTATTATATATCATATTATAACTGTTATAAAGTTTGAAATAATAATTTGAAATTTGCCGCCAACCTTACCTGTGTGAGTTCTGAGATGATTGCGCAGGTGCGATCGTTGTGCAAACGACTTGCTGCAAAAAGTGCAATGAAATGGCCGCTCCCCAGTGTGCACGCGTTCATGGTTATTCAAATGGTCACGCTGGGCAAAAGCCTTCGGACAATATGAGCAGCTGTACGGCTTTTCTCCGGAGTGAATGCGCGAGTGCACCTTAAGGTGGACCTTCTGGGCGAATGCCTTCGGACACGATGGACACTGGTGTGGTTTAACACCAGTGTGTGTCAATTCGTGATTGCGAAGAAACACCTAGAAACGTTAAAAGAAGTTTTGGATTGTTAGTTTCTGCAATACAATAACACGCAACTAAAAACATCAAGTGGTTATTTCTAAAGAGGAGATTTACCTCGAAAATTTTAATGCAACATCATCTATGCCATTCTGATTGAATACATTATATTCATAAATATGACAACTACCTTTAAATTTCTTACACACTACATGCAATGCTTCAAGCAAGCTACAACATTCTTCTAAAAATAACGTAACTTTTTTAATAACAAGAGGAAAGGTGTAGGAGTATTTAGTTCAAGGTGTGTAAAAATAAAAAAATAAATAAAAAAAAGTTAGAATTGGGAATTTCCACATAAGGTTATGTAGAGAGTGCAATTTTTCATTATTGCTATCAAAATAGTTCAAAATTTGAAAATCCCTGGTAGGCAGGTGTAGAATTAATTTCTGCAATGCAATAATATACAATAAAAAATGATGCCTTGAAAGACAAAGGATACCCTCTATAAGAGCAGCTGCACATGTAATTGTGAAGCAAGGGCTGTGCAATCCTCAACCACACTTCTACTGAATCGGCACTGTTTGAGTCCAGTGGCAAAGAGAAGTCCAGGACGACTGGAAACAATGCCGAGATAAGTGGAGAGCACATACAGCACCTGGAAGTCCCAAATGGTCACCCATTAAGTACCGACCAGGTTCAATGTTGCTTAACTTTAGTGATCCAGCGGAAATCAGTGTGTCAACATGATTATGCCGTATAAAACATATTCCAATCAAGTGGTAATTTCTTTCTGAAGAGGAGATTTATCTCGAAAGTTTAAAGAATATGACACCATCAATATCATTTGGATTCAAAACATAATATTTGTAAATATTTTGTTTCTGAATTTTTGAGATGAGGAATTAAAATTTGTATTATTGCGAATACTCATTTTGAGTTATTCGCACAACATTTAGGTTGGCGTAACCGTCAATCTTCTTCAGGTCTTTCTTATCAAACTCAGGAATCTTTCTGTCAAACCCAGGAGTCTGCATAGAATTTCTAATGGCACCCTTTATTCAATCTACATGGACTTGTAATGCAGCGAATAAAGTAATAGGTAAAAGTTACACTCTCCTGGGGGTTGATGGTTCAATCCTCAGTACAGGTGACACTTAAAATACAACTGCAAATTACTTAAATCTTTTACAGAACAAGAACATGCTACCTCTATGCTAATCCTTTAAATAAAAGGTTCTGTTAGTTATTTCATGTAGATTCCCGAGTTTGACAAGATACATTTAAAAGCCAGAGGTTACATTGAACGAAACGTCATGAAAATAACTCAAGATAAGAACACTAGTCTGAATAATCCAAATAATACGAATGGTAAATATTTATTTGAAAACTATCAAATTCTTCGATATTCTCATTTCATCCGTTTATTTTGTTTTGTATCCAGTGTTTTCTACTAAATTGCATTGTCACTGCTTTCAAAATGTCTTACACACTACATGCAATGTTTGAACCAAACTACATTCTTCTAAAAATAACATAACTTAAATATATGACAAATAAATGTTACCACAGCCAATAAAAGTTAATTTGCAATCTACCTGCATTATTATTTGGTGTTTTTAAGTAGTTTTAAATGCTTTTTATTTCATTTCAAATGTTAACTCTCTTTATGGCTTTTAATTTTCCAAACCAAGATAACTACCATCTTGTCCATTTTATTTGACCTGCCCAACCTCATTTTAGGTAATCACAATTTTTGGGGGGAGGGGGAGGCCAGTCATTTTATTTATGGGAGCCGCACTCCCCACCCACCAAAAACTGATATTATAAATGAAAGCAAAAATAAAGGGAGATTTATTTCAATTTTATTTTTAATATTTTGACACAAATTTTTACAATTTTCAGGACCTTTCAAAACATTTTCCTTATTTTCAAAGATTTTTTGAGAGACCTTTTCAAGGCACGAGTAAAAAATTCAAGGACTTTTCAAGTTTGTGTGATGCTTGAGAGATTGTATATGGAAACTTTGTAGTTGATCTTCACTGAGTTTCGTAGAGGTGTATAGTGGGACCTGCCATGCATGCAGGTAGCCAACTTTCCTGGATGGGGGTGGGGAGGGTGGGGTACATCAGTTAGTATGATGTCCTTTAACTTGCAAGCTTAATAAAGAATTCACTGATGCGATTAAATCAAGTTATGTGCTAAGTCGGTTACAGCATAGCCGGGAAGTTACTAGTGAGACATGACGAATGTGGCAGAAACAATCCTCACAATCACCAGTAATTTTTCGGTTTTGATAAATTTATTCGATGCCTGCTGATAATGTGAAGAGTTTGTTATGGAAGTTTTTAAACTTAAAAAAAAAAAAAAAAAAAAAAAAAAAAAGAAGAAGAAAAAAAAAAGATATGTAGCTTTTTTGTTTAACCGCATTTAGAAATTAAAAAAGATTTTTTTTTTTTTTTTTTCTGGAGCTAAAGATTCATCTATTATATAAAGAGCTGTGTGTGTAGCTGAAACTATAAAACTACAAAACAAATACCAACAAAGTTGGTATTTTCTTAATTGGCCTTGCCTCGGATGAATATCTAAAATTTAGAAAAAAAAAAAAAAAGAAAAAAAAAAAAAGAAAAAAGTTTTTGACCCTAAGCTGGAGCAGATTTGGAGGGGGAGGGTTGGTTGGTTGATTGTTTTTGTTTTATGGCATATCAACCCTTTTCGGGTTATTTAATGCCGAATTCAAAGATTCGGAAGAAAATTTTTTTTAATAGAATATATTTGTTGTTTTCACGTTGGTTTCTATTTAACCCATAGTTGGGACCCTAACAGGTACTACTACTCCGGGTCAGAGTGGACCTGGGAGCAATGGTAATTAAAGGGTGGCTCCACACTCCCCTAAGCCCACAAGCTGGGGCCCTCACCACTGGATATAGTTTAAGGTCATATCCAGGACCCCCATTGAGGGACTTTTACCCTCTGCAGGGGGGCAGTCGGTGTATTCTAATGCCCCACCGACAGGGCCAGAGGGGGAGGAAGGTTGAGGATGAAGGGTGGCTATTTACAATATCTTGTATTCTCATACTGAAAGTATCGACCAATACGTTTTAAAGGAAACAGGAAGTTATTCGTTAATGAAACAAAAATCTTCCACCCATGAATCGTTTGAAGTACGGCAAAAATGAACATTTTCAGAGAGGTGAAAGGGCGAATGAAACAAATGCGACAGGAAGAGGTAGAGACAGAAATCAAACGTGACAAGAGAGACAAAAATAAAGCAAAAGACAAAGAAAATCAACCTAAAATGGTGTAAAGCTACAGTTTTACACCATTTTTATAAAAAAATTTTTTTTAAATTACATAAAAAGCAGAGAACTCACATTCATTCCTAGTCACCATCAAGGTCACAAACCACTTGAGGATAAGGATTAATATCATAATCATGTTATTTAGTGATTAATCTAGAGAATATGTTCTCTAGCAAAAAATTTTTTTTAAGTAGAAATTTTCATGGTACATGCAGTCGTGAAATTAATTAGCGACAACCTCTTCCTGTAGATGGATTTGACCGAGTAAAAATTCAATCCTGTTTTTAGTGTCCGAAATAAAATAAGCTTAGCCAATAACTAAATAACTATAATTTTTAAGTGTTTTCTCTGCTAGCTGCAGAAGATACACTAATATGGTCAAGTGTCCTCGAAGCCTTATGCTCTCGGACCAAGATATTTGCCTGGTTTATGTTCGTCCACTCATCTTTTGTCTAACTTTTGAGCGGCTTTCTTGTATTATACCTTTAATAAGACATTTTTTTTTTAAAAATAGGAATTGCTCCAGACAAGGCATGAAGCCACTTGATGTACCTATTTACAATGCCTCCTCATGGGACAGAGTTAGACACCAGGGTCGTTTATTAACGTGGAGAAAAGGTACAAAAATAAAAAATTGTCTTAGTCATGAAGGACTGCTCCTTCACCGAAAGAGAACAAGAAATGGAAGTGTAGCATCTGAAGAACAGATACTACACTTTGATCTTGGCCAAAAGGCCAAGTGTGAACCACTTGATGTAAGGAGTTAAAAAAAAGATCGAAAACTAATCAACAATAAGTATTAGATGGATAGATTCTGATCCAGAAAACAGCAATTCTTCCCCCTTTGTCAGAAACATTGCTCATCATAGAATGTGAGAACTAAAGGACAAAGTAAGGGAAACGAGAGTTACATGACTGCCGAAAGTAAACGCAACGTTCACTTTCTGTTCTTTTCAAATTATTATTTATGATTATACTAAAGTTGAGTTAATCAAAATTTGTTTGCTGAAGGCTTTTTTCAAATATATACTTTCAATCACACAAAATACATGCTAAATAGTTATGTTTTTAAAAAAAAATGTATTTTAATTCTACTAAATTAATTCTTCTTTCTTAGAAGTGCACGCCTGTGGAACTCTCTTCCGTTTGCTTGTTTCTCACCTGACTACAACTTGGATGCTTTCAAGTCCAACATAAACAAATTCCTGATAAACCGCCCCCTTAAGTAAGACACTTTATCAAATCTCCATTACTAACGATTACTACAATATTATCCTATTGATTACTGTACACGCAATAACCCTCATCCCCGAGTGGCTTCCGGGCCTTGATAAATGGTGACTACCATGTAAAAATCAAACAAAATCACTCATCTCTATCCTAGCTGTCGTTTTCTCTTAGCTTATCTCTCAATGTATGGTGATTTGATCACTCGTTAATATTTATTTTCTAACGTTTATTGTCCACCCCTTAAGTCTCGAGGTAGTAGATAAGGGAACCGCCTTCATATAGGAAAATTATCGGTGAATACATAATAGACAATCTACTCAGAAGACATAGGACATGTTCTAGTCAGGTATATCACGATGAAATGCTGAGAACTTCGACTGAAGTAAAATAAAACAAAAAGAGATAAATACCCAATGTAAATTTTACACTTGGTAGATATAGGTTTTCATAAAAGATAGCTGACGGATTTGATCGAGTGTGGGTTGTTGATCTTGAGTGGTAACACTTGCTGTCGAGCACAAAAAAAAAGTGTTAGGCAAGGAAAGGCATTCTCTATAATTTTTGCTTCAAATCAATTAGCCAGTTACTTGGATTGGTGATTATCAGTATAGATGATGCCTCTTAACCAGCAGGGTCCTGGATATGACCTTAAACTATATCCGATGGTGAGGCCCCAGCTTGCAGGCCTTAGGGAGTGTAGAGTTACCCTTTAATTGCCATTGCTCCCAGGTCCACTCTGACCCGGAGTGGTAGTACCTGTTAAGGTCCCAACTATGGGTTGAAAAACAAATACACTATATTAAAAAATCGTTCTTAAAAATCACCAGATTCAGCATTAAATAACCTGAAAAGGGTTAATATGCTGTAAAACAAACCAACCAAACAACCAAAATCTTAACCAGCAAGTTTATAGAAAAAAAAAGAGAAAAAAAAAAGGCGATCCATTTTTAATATTACATTTTAATTGCCTTATTTTGCCATCTAATTTAAATATTGCGTCCGATAGCAAAATAGTCTCTTTCCATATTGTCCATACAAATATGGACGTAAAGGGATTTATTATCTTTAGTTGTACAAGGATATCTTAAGATATGACACAGTTTATGTATTTCCAAAGTATGCCTCCACACCAATATTCACAACAAAAACTCTTCAAGCTATCACTATCAATAGTTTCCCTTTTTTTCTCTGCCTAGAACTAAATAAAATTTCCATGAGCAAAGTTTCTTTCCTAGAACTGCCTGTCTGTGGACCACAATATCATGAGGCTGCTTTCATGATTGCTTTCAAGTCCAATGTAAACAAGTTCTTGTTGAGCTGACCACTCAAATAATCAAATTCTGTCTAATCATTACCAATCATCATGGTGCTCTCAGCATGTACCTGACACTCAGTTAACCCTAGTCCACAAGTGGACTTTGGACTTTGATAAGTTGTGACTCTTTAGTAAAAAAAAAAAAAAAAAGAAAAAAGAAAGAAAAAAGAAAAAAAGAAAAAAGAAAGAAAGAAAGAAGAAAAAAGAAAAAAGAAAGAAAGAAAGAAGAAAAAAGAAAGAAAGAAGAAAAAAGAAAGAAAGAAAGAAGAAAAAAGAAAGAAAGAAAGAAGAAAAAAGAAAAAAGAAAGAAAAGAAAAAAGAAAGAAAGAAAAAAAAAGAAAAAAAGAAAAAAAGAAAAAAGAAAAAAAGAAAAAAGAAAAAAGAAAAAGAAAAAAGAAAAAAGAAAAAAGAAAAAGAAAAAAGGAGAAAAGAAAAAGAAAGAAAAAAGGAAAAAAGAAAAAAAAAAGA
Source organism: Euprymna scolopes (assembly GCF_053919585.1). Lineage (NCBI taxonomy): Eukaryota > Metazoa > Mollusca > Cephalopoda > Sepiida > Sepiolidae > Euprymna > Euprymna scolopes. Next base: position 14,620,101 of record NC_136502.1, on the reverse strand, counting down.
AAAAAAAGAAAAAGAAAGAAAAAGAAAAAAAAGAAAGAAAAAGAAAAAAAAAAAAAGAAAAAAAGAAAAGAAAAAAGTGTCTGTGATTGAACGGGTCATGAGAACGTCTAATATTTTTACAGAAAACACTGCAAGAAGGTTTTTGCTTGAGAAAAAGAAAGAAAAAAGGGGTGAGTACTTACCTTTTGGGAGAAGGTTTTAGGGCAGTATGAGCAACAAAAGTTTTTTTCGACAGCGATTGAGCTAGTGTCTATACACCCGGAAAACTCCTGATCTTCCATCTCTTCTTTACCAGGGAAGGGTGGCGGACACAACTCGCACTTGAAGGACCTGTCGCAGATACTGTGGGCAGCTTCATTGTCTTCATTGTTCATCAAGGTGATGCTGCTGCTGACAGTTTCATCCTCGTTATTTGTACACCCAACTCCACCAACGTTATCGTTACTATTACTGTTATTCTGTGTAGGTGTTGGCGTGGGTGTTGTGGTCGGAGTTGGAGTCGTACTGACACTGCCGCCATTGCTGCCGCTATTGTTACCAGTACCGCCTGCACCGGTGGCCGAAGCAGTGATTGTGTTAGGGCTCTGGTTTGCATTCTGACCTAGCTGTTCATTTGCGATTGGGGAATTTTTAATATTAATGGTATTTGGGTAAACAGGTTGGCCCGTGCCTATGCAACTGGTTGTGTCATAGGCGAACTGGTTATATATTGGTTGCATGGAGTACATTGTGATTTTGGCACCGCAGAACAGAGAGAGAAAAGAACCTAAGTCTACGGGGATAAATTTCTCTCTCTTTTTGCACACGTGATATTAGTTGAGAGACGGCGATGTCGTCAGGTTAACAGGTTTACTTTTCTTTATTAAGAACCTTTAAAATGTTTTTATATTTACAGTTGATTATAAGCAACAATCCAGTAAACATCTCTTATAAGAAGCAAATGTAACAAGGGATGCAAGTAGGATGAAGAAAGAAAAAAGATGGTTTTAACTTTCCATCCTCACAGTTATAATTGTATTTGCTTAAAATATGTCAGTTTCTCCCGTGGATTTTAATTTTTATAGATTTATTCTTTAAGGAAAATAAGAGTCAATTATTTCCGTCAACATCTTATGGAATCAGAAGATTTGCAGAGAAAGGAGCAGGTAATAACAACACCAGAGATCTGGAAAACAAAAGAAAAAAAAAACTTTATTTAAAAAGAACTCCTGGAACAAAATATACAAGTGTGAAGTAATAATAATCTATAATATAAATCTCACCTGTCTGTTTAAATGTATGTATGTATGTATGTATGTATGTATGCAGGCTTAAAACTTTCAACAGAGGCAATGGATTTTCACGAGATCGGTATCGTTTTGAAGCTCGACCCTTTGGACAACAAATATCGAAAAATTGGCCAAAAACATTAATTCTTTCACCCTCAACTAGGTACTTTTCTACAGGGAGGGGTCGGTTTTTTCGCTGATATTTTTGAAAGTCATCCCCTTTTTTTTTTATTGACTAGCCTTAATTTAAACATCACTTCCAGTTTGGTGATGGGCACAACAGCTAAGACGTCACTTTTTTTTTTTTCACATTCTTTTCCTCCTTCGTGGTACAGGTTCAAGCCTGCCTACCTACTACCACTTTTTTTTTTCTCCCACACATACCTGGGCAATGCCGGGCACCCAAGCTAGTTTCTATTATATAAAAGGCAAAATGTGTGTCAGTATGTGTGTGTGTGTGTATGTCTACCAAGAACTTTCAACACACACAACTAACACTGACAAAATTGGTATCGTTAGAAAGATCGATCTCTTGGATGACAAATATGTAAAAATTGGCCAAAAAGATTAATTCTTTGACCATCAACTGGGCTGTTATTTGATAGGAGGGTTCAGTTTTTAGCGTCAACATTTTTGCAAAGCCATGTGCCTACCCATCTCGACGTACGTATAAAAGACGTTATTTCGAAGGCAGTGATGTCACAGGTGTGCCGTGGGCCAGAAGGCTAACACGTTTGCTTTTTTCACCTCCTTTTCCTCTTGTGTTACAGGTCTGAACCTGGCTACTGTGGTTGATTTTTTTTTTTGCACTGGCCTCTAAAGCTTGATAAGTGGTCACTCCCAAGAAAAAAAAAAAAAAAAAATCAATAAATTCATTCTTTCTTTGATGCTAATAACCTTTTTAATAAAAGGTAGATACTAAAATCAGTTTTACAAGTCAATTATGACAATTATTGGCTGTTTTTAAATTTTGTTTTTTAATATTTAAGAAAGTTTTTATTCTTACACTTATATTTCTACTCCTGAACACTGGAAATAAATTTAATAAGGCGCATGCTTCAAGATTTACCAGAAAAGAAAAATGAATAGCACGTTTGATCATTTCAGGTAGATCACTCCACAAATGTGCAAAGAAAAACAAACATCAGAATAAAAAGGTTTTAAATATAAATCAAGATTATCTCAAAATTTAATATTTGAAAAAAATAAAAAACTTTGCAAAAAGGATCAATTGGGTACGATTACCTTTTGTTTTTGATGGGGAGTTTAGAGGGTAACACAAAAACTTAAAACTTTTTCTAAACTTCAATCAGTTTCAACTGAGAAAGTCAAAATTACGATAAAAACGTACAGGAAGTCATTAATTTATGAAATAGATCATCTACAAACCTAATAAATCATTTGAGGTCTGAGCCTTCATGGCAAAATTAACATTTTCAGTTTTCAGAGAGAACTGTTATAAGAGACAAAAGGAAAGCAAGACAAGACTGAGGAAGGAAAGAAAGAAAAACAGGGAAAGGGGGATAAAGAGAAATAGCAAAAAAAAAAGTAGTGGTAAGATCCTAGTGATTCAGCAGACATCAGCTTTTACTTATCTACAAAAAAAGATTTTTTGGACCATGGAGAACTCACAACCTGGCGTTTTTAGTCAGTATTTTTGACCATGCCCATGTTCCAGTTTATGTGGAATAAAGCTTTAATAAATGTATACAGATTATCATGAAAATACAGTTGGTTTTCGGCCAGATATAGTTGCTTATTAAAATACCTCAAATACCTGATGCATACAAGTTGGCATATTGTTTGGTCTTTGGATATCTCACTTGCTACTTTATTTGTGTAACAATGATGCAGAAAAAAGTAACATTTTGTGACTTCTAAGGAAGCTTAAATCAAAAACGTTTCAGTTTTAGAGACATTTATTTCAATTTATTAGTAATTTCCTCTCTATTTTGTTGGAAAAGCATTTATAAAAAAGAAAATATTAGTCAATGAAAATGCTTGGAATATGGTCTACTACCGGTGAATAAAAAAAAAAGATTTGATAAAATTTGTTTGAGGTAAGAAAAAAAAAAAAAAAAAAAAAAAAAAAAAGAAATTTTTTTTTAGATAAATAAATTGAAATTGGGCAAACAGGGTTCAAATCTTATTGCATTTATGACATTCACTTATGCATATCAACACCACTGGAATCAGTATATTATCAGTAGTAATAATACAAAGATCTTATTGATGGATATGGTCTTTGGTCATGCAAGCCAGTAAAAAAGAGTGTTCATGTATCAGCTAGTATGGAGATATTCTCACATTCACAAACGGCAGTGCAGATTGAGAATCAAGCTCTTCTGCAAGTAAATAAAGAGAAACTAGCCCGAACGAACTATCTGTAATCAGTTTCATGATACTTGTATTGGCTAGCACCGAAAATCCTAGCTACAGTGATAAGTGTAGTATCTGTTCTTCAGATGTTGCACTTCCATTTCTCGTTCTCTTTCAGTGGAGGAGAAATCCTTCACGATTGAGACAATTTTTATTTTTTGTACCTTTTCTCCACGTTAAAAAACGACCCTGGTGTCTAACTCTGTCCCGTGGGGAGGCATAGTAAATAGGTACAGTGATAGTCAAATACATCAGTAAAAAGGAAACTGATTCCAAACAGCATCCTTTCCAGATGATTTTCAAGAAAATAATTGTCAATAGACTGCCCCCTCCCCCATTATTTAAAAAAAAAAAAAATCACATGGTGTAAACAGATGCTTAAAAGAAAATAAAAAAAGACTTAGCTTTTAGCTGTTCCCTTCTATATACAACCAGTATACAGATACTGATAGGGTAGAGCTACATTCTGAAAGAGATGAGTTTGTAGAACTACTTTGATGTCATTTTTCCTCCATAGGCATTGTACAACAGCTGCCAACCATGTTATTTAGGATTTTGCAAACTCTGAGACTTAAAACAGCTAACCAATTTATGGAAGCATAATGTACACCAAGAAAAAAGAAAAAAAAGAAAAAGTATCGAACCCTCTCCCCTCTCTAATTCTTGCCAATTTAGATGATGCCAAGAATGTGGGTGTTAAAACAGCTGTTGCTGCTAATTATCAATGAAAAGACATTAACACGTGTTCAGTAAACGTTTGACAACTCACTAGATGTCATATGAAGTTGCAATAACATTTCAAAATAAAAAAGTTTCTTATGTAATGATATTAATGGTGTCTTACTATGGTTGCCTAAAGTGAGGTTATTCTCTATCTCTATAAATCTACTATCAAACCATGTATGTAATATTGTTGTTAATCTATATTTAAATAAAAACAAATAAAATATTAAAATATTTTTTTTTTTTTAATAAATCATGGAATTTCCATGATCCTTATGATGTAGATAATTTTTCAAAATCATTACAGATAATACAGATCAATATATATATACCAGATCCATTGCTCTTTCTGATTCTCATAAAGTACATTCTCTAGCTCATTCCAAACACTTTCTCACACTTGAGGTTATTCTCTATCTCTAGAAATCTACTATCAAACAATGTATGTCATATTTGAGCTGGTGAATCTCTGTCCCATTTTAGAAATCTTGATAAAGTGCAGAAACGTATCTGCAATTTAATTAGTCCCATCCTTCTTTTCTGCAACCTCTCTCTCATAGACGTGATGTTGTTAATCTCAGTCTTTTCTATAAATACTATTATGGCATGTGTTCTTCAGAATTGTCTGATCTATTTCCAGATTCTCTTGTTCCGGATTGTTTGATTCGTTTGTCTAATACTCTCCATTAATTCTGATACCTCATTGTAATACAGCTTTTTATTCCAGTAGCTTCTTTCCAAAAAACTGCAATCTTACGGAACTCTCTTCCTGATAATGATCTTTTTTTTCTACCAAGGTCTTTGTTTTTTGTTTTAAAACTCAAGATCGATAGGCACCTCCTCTCTTTGCAATAATCATCTATCGTCCTTGTTAGCTCCTTACATCAAGTGGCTTTACGCATCGTTTGGAGCGATTGCCATTAAAAAAAAAAGAACTTAGCTTAGGTAGCCTGATTGTAATCTAATAGTCACCGAATTAATGATGGACACATACAAGGTTGAATTGGACTGAAGGCCATCAATACATTTCTGACTAATACAAGAAAGAAACAATGTTTATATGCACAAGTGAAAACGACAAAGTGTAGAAAAAGAGAAACACCATCAGATATCCGAACTTTACCTCTTATTCATAAACATGTTTGCAACAGTTTATATGCGGCATAATCACATCAAAACACTGGTTCTTATTAGATCACTGAAGTTGAGCAATGTTAAGCCTGGTCAGAATCAGGTGACCATTTGGAGACACGAGATGCTTTTGCCTTTTTTACTAAAAAGACAAAACAAAATTATGCGAGATTCACAATGTCATATCCATTGTTATATAATAATACTGTTGTAAGTCTGTTTGTCCAGATCTCGCAATTTTCATGTACACAAGAGTAGATCAATTATGCGTCATGCACACTGAATTTAACGATTTGAAGATGAAGACAAGTAAGCAGAATCGACTGAAAAGTCCCGGACTTCTACAAAAGTTGATTTCAAAACAAAGAAGTCTGGATGGAAGTTCTGTTCTCAGTCATGTGGTGAAGCTCTCCAGAGAAAGAAAGCGAGAGAGAGAAAAAGTAAGAAAGAAAGAGAGAGTATGCTGTCGTGCTACAATTTTATTCTGTGTTGTATTTATTTTACAAACATACAATTAGATAACTATGACTATGGAGAAAAAAAAAAAAAATCGATAATTTATACAGGTGCTCATGTGCAGTTGCAACACCAGTCGTGAGTATCAATATTCTTAATTTCGATCGCATATATATATATATATATATATATATATATATATATAGATATTTTAAAAAATAATTTCACTGCTTTTTGAATGCTCATCACACATTGAATAAACAACGTCCTTTGCTCATCACACATTGAATAAACAATGTGCTTTGCCCATCACACATTGCATAAACAACGTGCTTTGCTCATCACACATTGAATAAACAACGTCTTTTGCTCATCACACATTGAATAAACAACGTCCTTTGCTCATCACACATTGAATAAACAACGTCCTTTGCTCATCACACATTGAATAAACAATGTGCTTTGCCCATCACACATTGAATAAACAACGTCCTTTGCTCATCACACATGGCATAAACAAGGTCCTTTGCTCATCAAACATGGCATAAACAATGTGCTTTGCCCATCACATATTGATTAAACAACGTCTTTGCTCATCACACATTGAAAAAACAACGTCCATTGCTCATCACACATTGAATAAACAACGTCCTTTGCTCATCACACATTGCATATACAACGTCCTTTGCTCATCACACATTGAATAAACAACGTCCTTTGCTCATCACACATTGAATAAACAATGTGCTTTGCCCATCACACATTGAATAAACAACGCCCTTTGCTCATCACACATTGAATAAACAACGTCCTTTGCTCATCACACATTGCATAAACAACGTCCTTTGCCCATCAAACATTGAATAAACAACGTCCTTTGCTCATCACACATTAGATAAACAACGTCTTTTGCTCATCACACATGGCATAAAAAAGACTTTTGCTCATCACACATGGAATAAACAACGTCCTTTGCTCATCACACATGGAATAAACAACGTCCTTTGCTCATCACACATTGAATAAACAACGTCCTTTGCTCATCACACATTGAATAAACAACGTTTTTTGCTCATCACACATTGAATAAACAACGTCCTTTGCTCATCACACATTGAATAAACAACGTTTTTTGCTCATCACACATGGAATAAACAACGTCCTTTGCTCATCACACATTGAATAAACAACGTCCTTTGCTCATCACACATTGAATAAACAACGTTTTTTGCTCATCACACATGGAATAAACAACGTCCTTTGCTCATCACACATGGAATAAACAACGTCCTTTGCTCATCACACATTGAATAAACGTCCTTTGCTCATCACACATGGAATAAACAACATCCTTTGCTCATCACACATTGAATAAACAACGTCCTTTGCTCATCACACATTGAATAAACAACGTTTTTTGCTCATCACACATGGCATAAAAAAAGACTTTTGCTCATCACACATGGAATAAACAACGTCCTTTGCTCATCACACATGGAATAAACAACGTCCTTTGCTCATCACACATGGAATAAACAACGTCCTTTGCTCATCACACATGGAATAAACAACGTCCTTTGCTCATCACACATGGAATAAACAACGTCCTTTGCTCATCACACATGGAATAAACAACGTCCTTTGCTCATCACACATGGAATAAACAACGTCCTTTGCTCATCACACAATGCATAAACAACGTCCTTTGCTCATCACACATCGAATAAACAACGTCCTTTGCTCATCACTCATTGAATAAACAACGTTCTTTGCTCATAACACATTGAATAAACAACGTCCATTGCTCATCACACAATGCATAAACAACGTCCGCACATCGAATAAACAACGTCCTTTGCTCATCACTCATTGAATAAACAACGTCCATTGCTCATCACACATTGAATAAACAACGTCCTTTGCTCATCACACAATGCATAAACAACGTCCTTTGCTCATTACACATCGAATAAACAACGTCCTTTGCTCATCACTCATTGAATAAACAATGTCCTTTTCTCATCACTCATTGAATAAACAATGTCCTTTGCTCATCACACATTAAACAACGTCCTTTGCTCATCACACATTGAATAAACAACGTCTTTTGCTCATCACACATTGAATAAACAACGTCTTTTGCTCATCACACATGGCATAAACAATGTCTTTTGCACATCACACATTGAATAAACAACGTCCTTTTCTCATCACACATGGCATAAACAATGTCTTTTGCTCATCACACATGGCATAAACAATGTCTTTTGCTCATCATACATGGCATAAACAATGTCTTTTGCTCATCACACATGGCATAAGCAATGTCTTTTGCTCATCACACATGGCATAAACAATGTCTTTTGCTCATCACACATGGCATAAACAACGTCCTTTGCTCATCACACATTGAATAAACAACGTCCTTTGCTCATCACACATTGAATAAACTACGTCCTTTGCTCATCACACATTGAATAAACAACGTCCTTTGCTCATCACACATTGAATAAACAACGTCCTTTGCTCATCACACATTGAATAAACAACGTCCTTTGCTCATCACACATTGAATAAACAACGTCCTTTGCTCATCACACATTGAATAAACAACGTCCTTTGCTCATCACACATTGAATAAACAACGTCCTTTGCTCATCACACATTGAATAAACAATGTCTTTTGCTCATCACACATGGCATAAGCAACGTCCTTTGCTCATCACAAATGGCATAAACAATGTTTTTTGCTCATCACACATGGCATAAACAATGTCTTTTGCTCATCACACATTGAATAAACAACGTCCTTTGCTCATCACACATTGAAAAAACAACGTCCTTTGCTCATCACACATGGCATAAACAATGTCTTTTGCTCATCACACATTGAATAAACGTCCTTTGCTCATCACACATTGAATAAACAACGTCCTTTGCTCATCACACATGGCATAAACAATGTCTTTTGCTCATCACACATGTCATAAACAATGTCTTTTGCTCATCACACATGGCATAAACAATGTCTTTTGCTCATCACACATTGAATAAACAACGTCCTTTGCTCATCACACATTGAATAAACAACGTCTTTTGCACATAACACATTGAATAAACAACGTCCTTTGCTCATCACACATTGAATAAACAACGTCCTTTGCTCATCACACATTGAATAAACAACGTCCTTTGCTCATCACACATTGAATAAACAACGTCCTTTGCTCATCACACATTGAATAAACAACGTCCTTTGCTCATCACACATTGAATAAACAATGTCTTTTGCTCATCACACATTGAATAAACAACGTCCTTTGCTCATCACACATTGAATAAACAACGTCCTTTGCTCATTACACATTGAATAAACAACGCCCTTTGCTCATCACACATTGAATAAACAACGTCCTTTGCTCATCACACATTGAATAAACAATGTCTTTTGCTCATCACACATGGACTTAAGCAACGTCCTTTGCTCATCACACATTGAATAAACAACGTCCTTTGCTCATCACACATTGAATAAACAACGTCCTTTGCTCATCACACATTGAATAAACAATGTCTTTTGCTCATCACACATTGAATAAACAATGTCTTTTGCTCATCACACATGGCATAAGCAACGTCCTTTGCTCATCACAAATGGCATAAACAATGTTTTTTGCTCATCACACATGGCATAAACAATGTCTTTTGCTCATCACACATTGAATAAACAACGTCCTTTGCTCATCACACATTGAATAAACAACGTCCTTTGCTCATCACACATTGAATAAACAATGTCTTTTGCTCATCACACATTGAATAAACAATGTTTTTTGCTCATCACACATGGCATAAACAATGTCTTTTGCTCATCACACATTGAATAAACAACGTCTTTTGCTCATCACACATTGAATAAACAACGTCCTTTGCTCATCACACATTGAATAAACAACGTCCTTTGCTCATCACAAATGGCATAAACAATGTTTTTTGCTCATCACACATTGAATAAACAACGTCCTTTGCTCATCACACATTGAATAAACAACGTCCTTTGCTCATCACACATTGAATAAACAACGTCCTTTGCTCATCACACATGGCATAAACAATGTCTTTTGCTCATCACACATGGCATAAGCAACGTCCTTTGCTCATCACAAATGGCATAAACAATGTTTTTTGCTCATCACACAATGCATAAACAACGTCTTTTGCTCATCACACATTGAATAAACAACGTCCTTTGCTCATCACACATGGCATAAACAATGTCTTTTGCTCATCACACATTGAATAAACGTCCTTTGCTCATCACACATTGAATAAACAACGTCCTTTGCTCATCACACATGGCATAAACAATGTCTTTTGCTCATCACACATGTCATAAACAATGTCTTTTGCTCATCACACATGGCATAAGCAACGTCCTTTGCTCATCACAAATGGCATAAACAATGTTTTTTGCTCATCACACAATGCATAAACAATGTCTTTTGCTCATCACACATTGAATAAACAACGTCCTTTGCTCATCACACATGGCATAAACAATGTCTTTTGCTCATCACACATTGAATAAACGTCCTTTGCTCATCACACATTGAATAAACAACGTCCTTTGCTCATCACACATGGCATAAACAATGTCTTTTGCTCATCACACATGTCATAAACAATGTCTTTTGCTCATCACACATGGCATAAACAATGTCTTTTGCTCATCACACATTGAATAAACAACGTCCTTTGCTCATCACACATTGAATAAACAACGTCTTTTGCACATAACACATTGAATAAACAACGTCCTTTGCTCATCACACATTGAATAAACAACGTCCTTTGCTCATCACACATTGAATAAACAACGTCCTTTGCTCATCACACATTGAATAAACAACGTCCTTTGCTCATCACACATTGAATAAACAACGTCCTTTGCTCATCACACATTGAATAAACAATGTCTTTTGCTCATCACACATTGAATAAACAACGTCCTTTGCTCATCACACATTGAATAAACAACGTCCTTTGCTCATTACACATTGAATAAACAACGCCCTTTGCTCATCACACATTGAATAAACAACGTCCTTTGCTCATCACACATTGAATAAACAACGTCCTTTGCTCATCACACATTGAATAAACAATGTCTTTTGCTCATCACACATGGACTTAAGCAACGTCCTTTGCTCATCACACATTGAATAAACAACGTCCTTTGCTCATCACACATTGAATAAACAACGTCCTTTGCTCATCACACATTGAATAAACAATGTCTTTTGCTCATCACACATTGAATAAACAATGTCTTTTGCTCATCACACATGGCATAAGCAACGTCCTTTGCTCATCACAAATGGCATAAACAATGTTTTTTGCTCATCACACATGGCATAAACAATGTCTTTTGCTCATCACACATTGAATAAACAACGTCCTTTGCTCATCACACATTGAATAAACAACGTCCTTTGCTCATCACACATTGAATAAACAACGTCCTTTGCTCATCACACATTGAATAAACTATGTCTTTTGCTCATCACACATGGCATAAGCAACGTCCTTTGCTCATCACAAATGGCATAAACAATGTTTTTGCTCATCACACATGGCATAAACAACGTCTTTTGCTCATCACACATTGAATAAACAACGTCCTTTGCTCATCACACATTGAATAAACAACGTCCTTTGCTCATCACACATGGCATAAACAATGTCTTTTGCTCATCACACATTGAATAAACGTCCTTTGCTCATCACACATTGAATAAACAACGTCCTTTGCTCATCACACATGGCATAAACAACGTCCTTTGCTCATCACACATGGCATAAACAATGTCTTTTGCTCATCACACATGGCATAAACAATGTCTTTTGCTCATCACACATGGCATAAACAATGTCTTTTGCTCATCACACATTGAATAAACAACGTCCTTTGCTCATCACACATTGAATAAACAACGTCCTTTGCTCATCACACATTGAATAAACAACGTCCTTTGCTCATCACACATTGAATAAACAACGTCCTTTGCTCATCACACATTGAATAAACAATGTCCTTTGCTCATCACACATTGAATAAACAACGTCCTTTGCTCATCACACATTGAATAAACAATGTCTTTTGCTCATCACACATTGAATAAACAACGTCCTTTGCTCATCACACATTGAATAAACAACGTCCTTTGCTCATCACACATTGAATAAACAACGTCCTTTGCTCATCACACATTGAATAAACAACGTCCTTTGCTCATCACACATTGAATAAACAACGTCCTTTGCTCATCACACATTGAATAAACAATGTCTTTTTCTCATCACACATTGAATAAACAACGTCCTTTGCTCATCACACATTGAATAAACAACGTCCTTTGCTCATTACACATTGAATAAACAACGCCCTTTGCTCATCACACATTGAATAAACAACGTCCTTTGCTCATCACACATTGAATAAACAACGTCCTTTGCTCATCACACATTGAATAAACAATGTCTTTTGCTCATCACACATTGAATAAACAATGTCTTTTGCTCATCACACATGGCATAAGCAACGTCCTTTGCTCATCACACATTGAATAAACAATGTCTTTTGCTCATCACACATGGCATAAGCAACGTCCTTTGCTCATCACAAATGGCATAAACAATGTTTTTTGCTCATCACACATGGCATAAACAATGTCTTTTGCTCATCACACATTGAATAAACAACGTCTTTTGCTCATCACACATTGAATAAACAACGTCCTTTGCTCATCACACATTGAATAAACAACGTCCTTTGCTCATCACAAATGGCATAAACAATGTTTTTTGCTCATCACACATTGAATAAACAACGTCCTTTGCTCATCACACATTGAATAAACAACGTCCTTTGCTCATCACACATTGAATAAACAACGTCCTTTGCTCATCACACATGGCATAAACAATGTCTTTTGCTCATCACACATTGAATAAACGTCCTTTGCTCATCACACATTGAATAAACAACGTCCTTTGCTCATCACACATTGAATAAACAACGTCCTTTGCTCATCACACATTGAATAAACAACGTCCTTTGCTCATCACACATTGAATAAACAATGTCTTTTGCTCATCACACATGGCATAAGCAACGTCCTTTGCTCATCACACATGGCATAAACAACGTCCTTTGCTCATCACACATGGCATAAACAACGTCCTTTGCTCATCACACATGGCATAAACAACGTCCTTTGCTCATCACACATGGCATAAACAATGTCTTTTGCTCATCACACATGGCATAAACAATGTCTTTTGCTCATCACACATTGAATAAACAACGTCCTTTGCTCATCACACATTGAATAAACAACGTCCTTTGCTCATCACACATGGCATAAACAACGTCCTTTGCTCATCACACATGGCATAAACAACGTCCTTTGCTCATCACACATGGCATAAACAACGTCCTTTGCTCATCACACATGGCATAAACAATGTCTTTTGCTCATCACACATTGAATAAACAACGTCCTTTGCTCATCACACATTGAATAAACAACGTCCTTTGCTCATCACACATTGAATAAACAACGTCCTTTGCTCATCACACATTGCATAAACAATGTCTCCGGTAAACGGGGGGGGGGATTGCTGTTTCTTAGATTACTTCTTGTTTTAAGGGGATGTCATGTGAATATTTTCAATTCTCATGATATTTATCATTATTTTAATGTCAATTTTTCCATCACATTGGCACTTATCCTCGAGTGTTTAAAAAAAAACACCCCAAAAGCAATTTAAACCAGAAATTATTTCCTAATCATGAGTTTACATGCTTAATTAAAACATGATTTTTACATTTCGAGGTGTCATAACAGTAACTATGTGTCAGCCATTTGAATTCTTAATATATTAAAACATAACGAGGATGTGTTTACTGTCATGATAATTCGACATTGCGAAAGGACTTTACTTTGAAAAATAAAAATACTGAATTAAAATTTTAATCAATTATTATGGTTTAATTGTAGGTAAGGAAAACGCGCATCCGTTGTAACAAAACAAAAAAACAAAAATAGCGCATTCGTTAATTCGGAAATAATGTGATAAATGTCACGCCCATTACAAACATTATATTAATAACATTGGCTCTCTCTTGTCATGGTTTCGATTAATTCAAATTATTTAGAATTTATTTTATACAGGTTTGTTTATTTTACCCCAGTAAATGTTGAAACGAGCTTAAGAGACTGTAAAATTAATATATGTAAAATAATACATGAATTGTACCCCTTTCTACCCCCCCTAAAAAAATCTTTTTTTTTTTTCAAGATTTTTTCCATAAAAAAGAAAAATGGCTTTTTGACAAGGTCTCTTATTTGCCTTGCCACGAGGACAAGATGAGAAATGTGGTCATATTTTTTAATATGAGGTATAATCCAACTCCCTACTAAAAAAAAAGGGGGGTAGTTTGCAGGGCGTTTCAGGATAAAGGAGGAGGTAATGAATGGGAGGAGGATTTCCTCAGAGGTAAAATTTGCATTTTGATTCAAATCCGAAAAGCAGGACAAAGAGAGTCACTATTTACTAGTTAGTCCGTTAGGAAAAGTTAGGCAGGTTTTAATATGGGGTACATTCAGAGTAAACCCCCCCCCAAGGGGGAGGGGCACTCTGGTTGGAATAAAAATAAAAATGGCCCCAGCCGAAAAGGATCTCTCCTTCTCACACTAAGAACAGAAAAATTTGATACTCGCCCGAAAGTCAGGTAAGTCACGGCAAAGTTAGGTCAATTTATAGGGGACAACCTCCTTAGTCCTTCTCCCTTAAAAAAAAAAAAAAAAAAAAAAAAACGGTGCAAATTTTGCTACAATCCGAATCTCGTTGGTACTTCCCGGCGATGGCGCCTCTAGATATCAGCAACTAAAATATAAGGAGGTAATGCGTGGGAAGATAATTCAGAACAGATAGTACACTGTGATGCAGACAAAAGTCCCGTAGAAGCACTCCTCAGTATAGCTTGACATTAAAAAATAAACAAACAAAAAAAAAAAACTCCATCCACCCATCCCAAAAAATTAAACATGTACGTTGGCAAATAGTTAAATAATTTGTTATAATTTACCTCATACTTGCAATGCTATAATATATAATATATATAAGTAAAAATAAGTCAGAATAAATAAATTTACCCACAAAAATAAGACTAAATATCTAAATTGGGTTAAAACTTTTAAAACATTTTCTACCATGACGTGATGACAACTTCATTTCTTCAAAAAGATTTTTTATACAAATAGAAAACAAAAAAAAAAGATTAAGTTATCGACTAAATATATATATTAGATGTACTTACTAATTTATTTGCACATCCAAGTTGACTAAAAAAAACGTGTTGAAACAAGAATTGTTTCCCGTATTTGACAAAACAAGTTTTTAAAAATACTCATCACGAAGAAGGAAAGGGATGACTTTATTTATTAATTTTCTTTTTTTGTTCGTTAATAAACAGCAACAAAAAGTTGGTAAATTTTAAATAGCCAATTAATTTAAAATTATTTTAGTTAAATTTTTTTTAAAAAAGAGGAATTAATTTAATAAGCTTAACGAAATAATTTTTTTTTTTTTAATATCGTTCACTTCCGGTGATTTCCGAAAATTTGATATTTGTCAACGTGTTTATGACGTCACAACTATAAAAACATTTTGTGACAGTTGATTAAAATCACCGTTCTTTTTATTTATTATAATCTATAATTATACATGTTTATCGGAATTTTTAGAAAGAATGATAGCGTGATAATCTTTTTGTTTTGTAGTCATGACGTCAGAAACACGTTAATACATAAGGTTTACACATTAACAAGAAATGATTTTTTTAAATTCAATAACTTGAATTATTGACAGTTATGAATAATTCCTAATTTACGTCTCTCCCTATAAGGGAAAAGTATACAGAGGTTCGATTTTTAATGGAAAGGTGGCTGAGAGTGTAGTGTACTAGTGTAGTCCCTCCAAAATAGACAAAATACATGTAAAGTCACATCGACAATCATCCCTCGCGGATGAAGGCGCATTAGGTAACAAATAACACCGTCATCCTAAGAGGAGGTAATGCTTAGGAGAAATATTGAAATTTTTGGCAATCTTCTAACGGTGCTTACTCATATTGGCAATTTGACTTATAGCGATAAACAAAAATGAAGAAAAACCTTTATGGTGTACCTAATTGTCACGGGACGAAGAAGAGGTTATATTCCAAAAATCACTAAAATTGATCAAAAGTAGTTTGTTTTTATTTACGAAAAACAAATTTGCCGTTTTATTTATTTATTATTATTTTTTTTTTTAACTGATAAGTGACAGACGAGGCCATGTTTTTCTAGAAAATATAAGGGAGGTAATCAGTGATTAATTTGACAATTTCCACGTGCATTAGGGTTGTCTGCCCTTATTCACCGATTCGTTGATTGTAATATGACGTTTTTTCAGCTCTATCGAAACAGAGTAACTTTGATTTTCTTGAATAAAAAAGGTAAATTTTTACGACGTGCCCCAGCGTATTATAAGCACCCCAACCTCCCCATGCTAAGAACGGCTTTCAGAATAAACACACCCCAATCTCGAAATCCGTCCCTAAACATGGGGAGGTTGTGGGGGGGGGGGTTCCGAAAGTCGTTCTTAACATGGGGTGGTTGGGGGTGTTTATACTACGTTGGAGCAGGCCGTAACAAAATACAAAAACTACTTGATCAAATTACGTGATTTTTGGAATATTTCATTTTCGTCCCATGACTTGTACGTACACCATACAGACATTTCTGTATGTTCTTAAATTTTAAATGCCGCCATAAGTGCCAATCTGAATAAGCACCCTTCTAACAGTAGAAATGGAATATATATATATATATATATATATATATATATATATATATGATGATTGCAACGTCTTGTCAGATGAGTGCCACTCCCTCAGACACTTAAAAGTCCATGAGCCCCAAAATTACTTCCATCTCCACAGGACCATTTTATTAGATACATGCCTGAGGAAGTATCTATACACAGATGATGTTACAGAGTCTTAGCTTTAGCTAAGTCTCTCTCTCGGTTCAAAATGTTGAGATCCAGCAACAAGCAAGAGTAAGATAGCCAGCAACAAGTTAAACTGCAGAACAGCTTAATGCGGGTACTGGTCTCCCGCTTTATGGTTTTTTAAATCGGAGATTTGCTTCTCCTAGAAAAGTCGCCTTCACCACGGCTTACGGGAGCCCTCTCCACCCCACCAACACATATATACACACAAACACACGGTGCAAGTTGGCCGTTGACCCTGAAAAAGGGTTTATTCGCCCTTTGGAAGGTCTTGTTTTTAATCCTTCAGAGAGACACACACACATACATTATATATATATATATATATATATATATATATATATATATATATATATATATATATATAGGGTGTCCCCATAAGTCTGGCTACTTAATGTAGCCAGACTTTGTGGGCAACATGTAGATTATGTAGCCAGACTTTGTGGACACCATGTAGATTATGCAGCCAGACTTTGTGGACACCCTGTATATACACACACACACACACACACACACACACACACACACACACATATCCCCCCTCCCCAAACTTCTGACCTTAATGGCGGGGAGACTAAAACTTTCAATGGTTTCAAATGATCTGAAATAACACCAAGAGGAGACTTGATTCCAAATATTTCTCATATGTTATATCTCCCTCTTTTGGAAATGGGGTGCAATTATGAATATCTCAAGTATCAAATAATCTTTATAAACTGTGAAATTTACTTCATGTCTGAAAACAAGTGGTGACTACCATGGAAAAAAAAAAACAAAAAAAAGATAACAAAAAACAAAGAGGGGAGCTATAAAATATGAGAAATATTTGAAATTAAGTTTCCCCTCGCTGTTATTTCAGATCATTTGAAACCATAGCAGCAAGTTTTAGTCTCCCCTCCATCAAGGCCAGAGGTTTTGGGGAAATATCAGATATTTTGTAATTTATATAACAAACTAGGAAAACAAATGACTATGATTGAAACATTTTATGGCTGTAAAAATTGCCAAAAACAGGCTCTGGATGATCCCCTAAATGTGTAACCTTAAGGGCAAATGTCACAATGTCCACTACACAATTCAAGTCATTATCTTTCCAACAAGCCTTCATTTGTTAATTTTGATCAATAGTCACTGAGATTTGGAACTTATAAAATTGCCAAAAAACGGGTGGTATATAACATTCATCAAATGCATTAAAATATTACTTTTTTTTTTTTACCGACTGATACACGTTTAAAGTGTAGAGATTCCTTGTACGATTTATTTTTTAAATTTGTTGTTAAATTAACCATGCTTCTTTTTTTTTTTTTACCCCTGCACCCCGAAACAAGGCATAAGGCATATTGCCACATGGAAAGTGAGAGGCTACTATTTGGGAGTTGAATGGCGAGATGTCTGTTCACATTACATTTAAACTTTTGCATGTCAGTACAGTCAGGAAACAAGGAATCCAAAGTCTAGCAGTCCAAGGGAAGAAGCTATTAAAGTAGAAGGCTTTCCAGCATCTACGAACCTCAACAGTGAAGAAGTGGGATTTTGCTGTTTATTGGGTTAATTGGGAACATGTACAGAGAGAAGGCACAAGTGCTACAAGTTTATCAAAGCACATTCTATTAAAACAGACACTGGGATACAACATTCCGGTGATGTGACAGAGGTTGGAGGTTGGCTAATAGTGTAGGACTTGTTAGATTTGAAACTCTTCTTGAACTCTTAAAAAGGAGAGACTAGTGGTAGATGCACCAGTCCAAATGTCAACAACACTCCATGCATGGGCGAATGGTGGCTTTGTAGAGATATAGGATACTCTCAGGTACGAGTAATTTTCTAGCAGCAGCCTTGGCAATGTCTTCAATGTATTTATTTCAATTCATGTCCGTGAATGTTAAGCTAAGCAGTTTGTGCTCTCACATTATTTGTCATAGCAATCGGTAGTTGAAAAAGTTTTTTTGTAATTGTTAAAGGAAAACAGTTTAGTCTTAGTAGCATTAAATGCTACCATCCATCTACGTCTGTGTTCCACTAAAGACTAAAAGGTCGTTTTCTAAGGTTTCTGTCATTACTTTGAATAGGTGTACATTTGTTTTTTCTTGTTTATCACAAAGCATGGTATCCTCAGCAAATATACCTATTTTGGACACAATTTTATCAAAAGGGTCGTTTATAAATATCAGAAATAATAAAGGTTCAAGGACTGACGCCTGAAGTACACCCATATTAATATGTTTAGACGTACAACGAGCGACAACCTGAATTTTTCTCTTCTTTGGGAAGGATCTGATTATGTTAAGTATTTGCCCAGAAATAGTGTATGATTTATTTTTCACAAGAAGCTTTTCTTAAGCACGTGGTACAATGGGGAAAGGAGTGGCTGGTTACTTTTAATGCATCTAAAACCAAGCTCCTATCTTTACATCATCAACGTTCTGATCCCCATCTGGCATCAATTGAAATGAATGGCTCTCATCTTGGGGAGGCCTCATGTTTTGACGAGCTTCTGGGCTTGACCTTTATTCCTGATCTTAAATGGAACACGTACATTAAATCTGTTGCCAAGGCTGCTGGAAAAATGATGGGATCTTTCTATCAATCCAGTAGATATCTCACTGCTGATGCAATTCTCTATCTATATAAGAGCCAGGTACATCCAAGGATGGAGTACTGTTGCCACATCTGAGCAAGAGCTGCTAGAAAGGACTTGTGCTGCCTTGATAGAGTTCAAAATAGACTTCATAGCCTCGTAGGAGACGTCCTTTGCTGCAACTTCTATCTCACAGAAGAGATGTTGCGAGTTTGCTTTATCGTTATTTTCATGGCAAGTGCTTGACTGACCTTCAATCTATGGTCCCTCCTCGCCAAACTTTCACAAGAAACACTTGTCTAGCAGAAAACACTATCAATAATTCCCCCAACTCTTTATCTGTGCCTAAACCTAAACGTAGATTCCATGAACAAAGCTTCTTTCTTAGAACTGCACGCCTGTGGAATTCTCTTCCGTTTTCCTGCTTCCCAGCTGACTATAATATGGTTGTCTTCAAGATCAACGTAAACAAGTTCTTGATGAACCGTTCAACTTAAGTTGGCGATCAATAAAACAGTGGATGACAAGATAATAAATAAACGTGGATTTATAAGATAAAAAAAAAATCCAACCTTGATTGCCCTTTGGGGCACGTGGCGCAGTGGATAGAGACGTTTAATTGAAAAGTATCAAAAACAGCTTCGACCTTCATTTATTGGTAAAAAAAAAAAAAAAAAGAAAACACGAATTTAAATTTCTTTTATTTATGAGACCAGTTTTTTTATAACAGGTTTCCAATAATAAAAAACATATTCATATATATATATATATATGACTCTTGAGATAAAAAAAAAAAAAAATCGGCCTAAAAAAATTTGTTTTGATTTTAGTATTTAAATTGATATATTTTTTGCGCCTTTTTTCAAAAAAGTACGGAGGCCTGTAAGCAACATTATCTTTAGATACATAAGTGTCAACAGAAGAAAATTAATTTTCTTATATTATCTCTCGTCTGTGTAGTTGGTTAATAAAAATCTATTTGTTTTACAAAAGATAAGTCTTATATCGTTTTTTATTTATAGCAAAAACAAAAAAAAAAAAGAAAAAAGTTACTTCCATTAACCATTATAACGCAAATGCCCACAAATTGACATAAACACATGAAATGATGACGTTGCTGTTAATGTGTACAATGCTGACGTTTTACACAACCTCGTGGAGATACCTACTGTACAATAATAAAACTTGAATTTAACTTAAAAATACTATTTAAAATAGTGTGGTGAATAAGTGCATGAACATGGATTTCTTAAGAATTTGAACATTTAATGCTTCTACACTATTGGGACAAAATTTTTGTAGTTGATAAATGGAGTTCTAGTCCATCAAGTCCAAAGTAGCTGAACAGCGGCTTGATTCTCACCAATTTTAGCAAATAACAAACGGGGTCCTGAATAGAAGTGTGTGCTCTATCCCAACCATCATCAATGGACCTGAAGTAATCTTGTCAGCATCAGAAAAAGCGAAACTCTTTGCAGCGAATTCTACCCTATGTGATCAGTCCCCCCCCCCCCCATATTTCCTCCGGTGTCTAAAAACATGCTATGCAACATACAAATATCTGTGTGTGATGTTGCCAAGCTAATCAAAAACCTTGATTTCAGTAAAGCAACTGGTTCTGACTGTATTCCTATTATAGTGCTCAAAAAGCTTCAACCAGAACTTGCTCCCATACTTACAAAGCTATTTAAGCGTTGTCTTAAGGAGAATTGCTTCCCAACACCCTGGAAAACCTCATCAGTATGTCCCATATTTAAAATTCAGGTGATCGGTCATCTCCCTCTCAATACAGACCAATCAATCTCCAGTGCGTCATAAGAAAGTTGCTGGAATCTGTGTTAAATAGAGAAGTAGTAAACCATTTCAGCAAAAACAACCTCTTCAGCGACATGCAATATGGTTTTCGTTCTGCTAGATCTACAGCTGACGTGTTACCAGTTATAGCTCATAGGATTAGTGAATCTCTCGATGGAGGCTTCCTTTCTAAAGCAATTGCCCTTGAAATATCAAAGGCATTTGATAGGGGTGTGGCATAAAGGTTTACTCCACAAAATCTCCAGCTACGGTATAGCTGGAAACGTCTTTTCAATTATTAAATCATTTCTCTCTGATAGGTTCATAAGAGTAGTGGTTGATGGGCAAAAATTTGAAGCTCACAGTATTAATGCTGGAGTCCCTCAAGGATTCATCCTGGGCTCAACTCTCTTTCTGATCTACATCAATGATCTTCCAAATCACATTCTAAGATCATTCGTAAATATTTATGCTGACGACACTACCATCTATGGCAACACATCAAAGGCTGTAAACGACCAAGTTCTCTCTGATTCTCTTTCTTCTGATCTTGAGCACATGGTGCAATGGGGAAAGAGGTGGCTGGTTAATTTTAATGCATCTAAAACCAGACCTCTATCTTTCCCTCATCAATACTCTGATCCCCGTCTAGCATCAATTGAAATGAATGGCTCTCATCTTGAGGAGGCTCCATGTTTTTACAAATTTCTGGGCTTTACCTTTACTCCTGATCTGAGATGGAACATATACATCAAATCAGTTGCCAAGGCTGCTGGGAAAATGGTGGGATCATTCTACCGTTCCAATAGATATCTCACTGCTGATACAATTCTCTACTTGTATAAAAGCCAAGTACGTCCAAGGATGGAGTACTGTTGCCACATTTGGGCAGGAGATGCTAAAAGTAGCTTATCCTGCCTTGACAGAGTTTAAAATAGACTTTGAAACCTAGTGGGGGATGCCTTTTTCTCTTCCCTGCAACCTCTTTCCCACAGAAGAGACGTTGCAAGTCTGTCTCTGCGTTATCGTTATTTTCATGGCAAGTTCTCATCTGAGCTCCAATCTATGGTTCCCTCTGGCCTAACTTTCACGAAAAACATTATCAATAATTTCCCCCACTCCTTTATCTGTGCCTAAACCTAAACATAGATTCCATGAACAAAACTTCTTTATTAGAACTGCACGCCCACGGAACTCTCTTCTGTTTTCCTACTTTCCAACTGACTACAATATGGTTGTCTTCAAGTCCAACGTGAACAAATTCCAGATGAACCGTCCCCTTAAATAATCCAATTTACCAAATTTCCACTACTAACGATGACTGACATGTTCCCCTTGACCACTGTACACTAATTAACCCTTATCCTCAAGTGACCTCTGGGCCTTGATAAGTGGTGACTCCTTTATACAAAAAAAAAAAAAAAATCTAATAAATTACAGTGGAAGCTTTCAAATTATGCAGTCGAAATTACTTGAATATTACTGAATTATCAAACAAAAACAACTTTAATTTTTTTTTTTTTTTTTTACAAGGAGGTCACCACTTATCAAGGCCCGGAAGCCACTCAGGGATAAGGGTTATTGCATGTACAGTACGTTGTACGTTAGTGTTGAGATTTCATAAAGTGTCTACTTAAGGGGGCGGTTCTACGTTGGATTTGAAGACATCCAAGTCCAATTGTATTAGCAGATGAAAAATCGCTGCCATCCTATTTAGATCGAAACAGAAAAAATGACCTCCCTTTTGAACTCTGTGTTTTACAATCGTTTTCAAATTCTATTTTTTATTTTCTTAAATAATTTTCTACCTTATCGATTTTCGTAATTTTTGGATATAATCATGTTAAAAATACGAAGAATTGTTTTAATGTAAAATTCAGTGTTATGATTTTCGAAATTCGTTCTAATAGTGTAGAAGTGCCGAACATTTTTTTTTTTGCGTTGGAAGGGGCGGGCTGAAATAACATTATTTAGAAAACCATTCTTAAAATATAGATGGGGGCGGACTTTGTCAGCTATTCTGTACTTTCACATAATTTAATAAACAAAAGATATAGTAAAAATTGAATTTAAGTTCAAAATTCTATGGAACGATCTGTAAACTCCACAAGTATTTTTTTTTTCTGATGATGTTGCAGAATAGGCGATTCGAAGTCGGCAACAAACTGTCAGATAAAAAAAATAATACTTATTTGTATAAGATAATAAAACGCTTTCTTTTGTTGTTTTCGATTTATGAAATAGGGATTGCTTTATATTTTTTCGTAAAATATTTTTTCATCTGGCACTGTTTGCTGCGGACTTTGTGTCACCTATTTTTTTTTTTTTTTTTTAAAACAAAAACAAACTATACCCTATTTCATGTTTTGTTCGGTACGGTTCGGTTTAAATTCTGTAGGACTACTTTTTCTTATAAATTTAAAGAATGGACACCGAGAGGATTTCAGTTTCTATGGAGTTGCAAGTTATTGCCTGAGAATCTAGTCAGTCCCGGAAATAACCCAAGCAGTTTACGATTTGAAAGTCACATTCCTTACTTTTGAGGAAGTTTGCTTATTTATTTAGGTCAATGTGCACTGGTTGTCCAACCTCCAAAGGGTGTTTATTCCGAAAGCCGTTCTTAATGTGTGGAGATTGGGGAGGTTTATTCCGAAAGGCATTTTCTTATTTTCAACCTCCCCGTAATCAACTTCTTGAAAAGTCTTCGGATGGTCCCCCAGTGCACTTTCACCCTTATTTATTTTTTAAAACTTTATTTTATCCCTTTGGAAAAGGCTATACTATTTAAAACCCTCATTTCGCCTGTCTTTTCACACACACATTTTTTTTTCAGAAGTTTAGATAAGGTAAGTCATCGGTACCGTCGTTTTCAAACCTAATAATACGGAACCGGTTTATGATTAGATCGGCTGAAGAGAGCTTCATATTGGTACCTAAAATGGTTCCATATTATCAAGTTTAAAACCGACGATACTGATGGCTTATCTAAACTTCTGAAAATAAGCAAATATTACGCTCTTATTTTGAATTTTTTTCTCTTCTAATAATAAAGCATTCAACTGGAATTCTTTTCCCTAAAATATCACACTACACACACACACATATATATATGATGAAAATAATGGAAATAGTATTCCGACAAAATAGAGAAATAAAAAGGAACAAACCGTATTATGTGTTCATCAACGTTTCGTCTTTATTTCGAGACTTCTCGAAATAAAGACGAAACGTTGATGAACACATATACGGTTTGTGGCTTTTTAATTTCTCTCTCTCTGTCTCTCTCTCTCTCTCTATATATATACGAGGTTTTCAAATCGTCAACTTATTCGGCCATTTCCGGGAATGTCTATTGATTCATCAATATTCGGAAATAATTCTATAGAAACTGAAATCTGGATGACCATGCCCCCCCCCTTTTTTGCCTCTAGGGGGCAAAGGGTAACATTTTTTTTATGGGCGTGCTTATATATATATATATATATATATATATATATCACAGAAGCTTTTATCTTATTAATATGACCAAATAATTAAAAAAAAAAAAAAAAAAAGAAAGATAAATTCAGTCAAAAATTCAAAATAAAACCTAAAAAGAATGACGAGGTGTGTACGGAAAAGAGTAGAGGAATGACCATAAAATGGGGGAGCATGTGAAGGTCTAGACTTGTTAAAATATTCGTCGAATAATTGGATAAAATGAGATTTACAAATTTATTTTCGACATTCTTCAGGGTTCCACCACGTTTATAACAATTGTTGTCGGTTCATAAAATAAATAAAATGCCTTAGGCGACCATAATTTCGTCTTCTAAAAACAATTGACTGGACCCTCACTTTTGGATCACGAAGAAGACGGAGAGCGGGGAAGAAGACAGAGAGGAAAAAAAAGAAGGAATATATTTTTAAGAAAATCTATTTTTAAGCTGAGAAAAGGAAGAAAACATACTCTTCTTTCATATGTTGTGTTGTTAAGAAGAGTGAAAACAAAAAAGGGGAAGAAACTGTTTAAATTAAATAAAGAAAAGGGAATGAAAATAAAAAGGAAGGAAGGAAAACGTTCAAAACGAATTAAGAGTAGAAAGTACAACGACTTACCTTTTTTTTTTTCTGGGTTATATTTTGTATTCATACATCTATATTTATGTATGTATTTTACATATAACCAAAACACAACTCCCCGAAAAGGATATCACACCGAATTTAAGCAAATAAATAAATAAATTATAGAAAAAGGAGGAAAAAAAAAACAAACTAAATGATATCATCAACAAGAGAGGAGAGAAAAAGAGATATAGAGGAAGAATGGTCGCTGGAAAACAAGGGGAAGTAACCGCGTCCGACACAGGCACACTCTTTTGTCATCATGACGATAGTGATGCTTACACTCAGTTCCCTGCTCCTGACGATCGTGATGATGATGATAGTGCCAGCTCAAAACTACATTAAAAAAAAAGATAGCCTGCCTGTTTTACGGCATATCGACACTTTTGGGAGGTTATTTAATAGCGAAACACAACAAAACGTTTGTCTTGTCTCTTGGCTTTTTACCGTGTCGGTTTAATGTGACAAAGAAAATTCAAATCTTCAGAAAATTGTGATAGAAATTACGTCTGATTGGATTGAGAACAGCACAGATACTACACTTTCATTTTATTTCGCAGACAAAAAGTTTAACAAAAAAACTTAGGTACAACGCCAATCAAAAAAATGGTAAGGGGGTGGGTCTATGGTCATCCTTGTCACTTTAGTTACCACATTTATAGTAGGGGTCCGTCTACTTAAGATTCCCAAGTCAAGGCGTTTCTTTTCTTTTTTCTTTTTAATATATATATATATATATATATATATATATATATATATATATATATATATATATATATACACACACATAATGTATGTAACAAATAGCATTTTATAAAAAAAAAACTGTTTTATTAGAGACAAAATTTCATTGGCGCGTGTGGGAGAAAAAAGTAAAAAAATGAACAGTGTTAGTAAGGCCTTCACAACATTTTCTAGATGATAGATTGCTCACAGTTTTCCGGCTTGATGGGAACCGAAAACAAGCAGGTCAATCACTAAATGCGGCTGGATTCTATAACTAGTTTATGATTCATTTGGCCTAGCCAGTGGAAAGTGGGACATTCTAAGAAATCTATGTCGCCGCTTTTAACTAGCATCCTAAACAAATAGATGTTTCTGTAGGAGTCAACGCTATTCGTCCACATTCACATTTCTCAGCATGGGTGCTTGACATGGAACTTGTAGACCAGATCGCATCTAGCCATTAGATCAACTAGGCTGGTTTTGCACTTCTCCGACCTTCTAGCTTCCCCTCATAACTTGTCTATCCTGGGGTCAAGGATGGCATTCCAATCCCCCACTAGAACTACACACTTCAGACACAACAAAAGCATCAAGATCGTGGAAGAATGAGACCCTCTCTCTCTCGAGGTGCATGAACTGCAATGACTTGAAACACACACTGTTTGACGGCAATATTGGCCATGATTAGCCTGCCTACCTCATTCCTATGAACAACATCCACCATTGCGAACAGGGTGCGTTTCACCAGCAGGGAGATGCCCTTTATTCACAGATTCCCATATGCTGAAAAGATATCATAGTCTCTAGACAGCACTTGACAATCCACAGATGAAACAAATAAGGGATAAGATGTTCCTCTGAACCCGAGCCATCTAGTTTGAGAACCTCAAGCCTCTGTGGGAGCCTTTCCTAGTCTCACACAAAAACACGCGTTCACATTTCAAGCCATATTTCTTGTCATATACATACGCGCACACAAACATACGTGCACATGTACACACAAGTAAATATATTCACGTTCGCGTATATACACTCACATTCACGTGTATACACACACACGCTAACGTACACACATATATGCACATATACGAGCACACGTACGCACACATGGGCAACGTCACTTCCCCTTCAAAGGAAATCCACACATGCGCAAAAGACCACCGGAAAAACCCATAAAAGCAAGAGCAATAAGCAGCTTCTTTCTTTTCGGACCAGCTTCCGAGCTGAGTGGTCTATGGACCAGCCGCCGCCGTTTCGACAGGCGCACGCCTCACGCCACCCACTACTATGCGTGGGACAAAAGCTAACAGACTGTACGTACACCTTACACGTTTTCTATCTCCATGGCCTGGATTGACTTTTTCTCATTTTCTCTCTCTCTCTATATTACAATAGACTTTCCTTCTCACCAGCTAACAGCAAGAGACACACACCAAACTCGATTGACTTTCTCTCTTTCTCTTTCTACGACAATAGACTTTCCTTCTCACCAGTAAACAGCAAGAGACGCACGCTAAACTAAACACGTGTAGTACCCTTTTCTTTCATTTGTTTCTTCACGAAATAAATTCTAGTTCGTTTAATTCAAGTAAACGCGTTGTTCGTTTCTTCCTCAAAGCAATTCATTTTTACTTTCTCAATGTAATCCATTTCTCATATTTTGTCAACTGGGGGATATATATAATATATCCACCAGTCCACTACACCTCTTTCATTGAAATTGCCAAGTTAAGAGTCATAATGGTCATTTACCTAAGCAGTATCACACCCGGTTCCAAAGTCCTTTAGAATGAAGACACCAATGCTATGCACAATGCTCAAAGTTGCCAGTTCTCTGATGTTATGGCTACTGTGTGCAATGCTGCTGACATCCAGTTAGTAGGTTAATTTTAAGGCCCGGTAACAGGTGTACCAGGATTGGGACCCTTCCCTTGCATTGTGGTTAATTTTTTCAAGGAAAGAGTTTTTGTCCTTAATTAGATCGGTTCCCAGGATTGCTCCCCTCACAGCCTCAAACATCTGCCAGACTGGGATTTTGTGGCCAGTCTGTGACTTGATGGAGAATGTCACAAGGGTGGCATCCAGGAAGTTGGTGGGGTTTCAATGTCTTTTTCCCTTATCTGAGAGAGGTTCGACAGAGGGTTCAGATTTCTTCTCTGCCAGAGAAGAATGTCTGTGCCAACAGACAGGTCTATTTTGCATATGTCTCCCCCCCCCCCCAATTTAATGGCAAGAAGGAGATGCCGAGTGGCTTCTCTTCTTCCCTAGTTCCTTGGTACTAGGATGGAATGGTTGGTGTGTAGGTATTGGTGTCTGTTTTGGGTGTGGTGTGGGGGAAGGGTTAGGGTTAGGGTTGTGTGTGTGTGTAGTGTGATTTATGTTGTTTGGAAGGGGTTGGACCACTTTCCGCCCACCATCGTTTTTAATTCTTTTTTGTCTTTAGATGAACGAGGGAGAAGCAAATTTTTGGAGTCTCGTTGCTGTACATCTCCTCCTCATCTGAGGAGCTTTCTAGTTTCCTTTTTGTTCTCTGTTTGTTGAGGACGGGGAGTTTTGTTTTTTCTGCTATTGCTGCTGCTGTTGATACTGCTGTAGTTGTTTCTGCTGCTGTTGCTATTGCAGCTGTTCTTGTTGCTGCCACTGTTTTTATTACTGCTGCTATTGTTTTTATTGCTGCTGCCACTGTTTTTATTGCTGCTGCTATTGTTTTTATTGCTGCTGCTATTGTTTTTATTGCTGCTGCTATTGTTGTCTCTGCTACTGCTGCTGCTGCTGTTGAGTAGGTGGTGAAGCCATGGCAGAAGTAGTTATGTTTTCTTGCTTGTGATTCACCACTGTGCTCCACTCCTCCTTTGCCTCTCCTCGGAGTTTTGTCATCCTCTGGACGGGTGTTGGTGTTGACCTCAGAGGAGTGTCTGTAGCTTTCTTTGTGGCTGGTGTCAGGGCAGCTTATGATGTTGGTTGGGCAGTGGCTACTTTTTTTGGGCACTTCCTAGCCACGTGTTTCTGTTTTTGGCAAAACCAGCAGTGCAGACGGCGGCCATCTACAACCACTGTCATGTTCTAGTTGTTGTGCACCATCATCGTCAGAATTGCCAAGAAGCCCTCTCACTTAAGTTTTAACAACACCACATGTGGATGTCACTTCAGGATCTTACTGGGTCCACTTGTTCGACTTCCCCAAACTGGCTGAAGAATGCACCCAGATATTTGGTGCATAATTTTGAAGGGGGTGCGTGTTGTAAATACAGACCTAGGCCCTCTTCCTTCCCTGGTATTTGGGAAGCAGCTTGATCCTGCTGCTCCTCATCTCCTTTTGGGAGAGTTGTTCAGTGATGTCTTTGTTGTGGAGCGGATGTTCCAGATGATGAAGCTCCTTCAGCAGAAGAAGGTGGCAGAAATGTTTAGCTTCTTCCGGAGTTCCGCCATTTCCTCCTTTTCTAGTCCCAGGAGGCAATTTGCCCTGATGTCAAACGTCACCAGAGACAAAACTGTCCGTTCCTGCCTCTCACGACTCTGGTATCTGTTTGAGTATGTTTCTCTCTATATACTGCTTATATTTAGTGAGGTAGAGGGTCTTGTACTCCTTGGGGGTCAATTATGTCTCCGAGATATTGCCCCATGTGGACCATTCTAGTGGTATATATGCTGGATCTTTTGTGGCCGTTCAACCTAGTTTTGAGCTCTTTGGAAGTGAGTGTCTCTTTTTCTGCTCCTGGAGGTTTTTTGGAAGGCTTTCTCCCTTTTCAGAGTTAAGGTTGGCTCTCTTTTTGGGGGAACTGCCCATTGGGAAGCCTCTCCTTTGACAGTGTCTTCATTGGGTCATGTTAATTGTATACTCTGTCTTTTCCTGATTTTGCTCTCTTTTTTTGGAGAGCTGTCCTTTTGGGGAGCATCTCCTTCCGCAGTGTCTTTTGGGGCTGCTGCCCCTTCATTTTGCTTAGCCGAGCGGTATGCCCATAGTTTTTCGGTTTGGTCCCCTTTTGGCGGGGAACTGCCCTCGTGGGGAACCACTGCTTCGCTCTCATCCTTTGGGGGAGTGGTCCCCATTGCATTTGTATCCGGGTGGTATGTCCCTTTTACTATTTGTGATGGACCCCAATTTAGAGAGTTTAAACAATACAGTTTAATGATGATTAATAAAACTTAACGTTTTTGACTATTTAAGATACAGATTGATAAAATTGTTTGCAAGATGTAATGAATAAATTACCTTGTAAAATTTAATTGTAAGTAAAACTCTTCTGGAGGCTAAAGGTTCAAGTAAAACTCTTCTGGAGGCTAAAGGTTCATGCTGCTATTGTTGTCTCTGCTACTGCTGCTGTTGAGTGGGTGGTGAAGCCATGGCAGAAGTAGTTATGTTTTCTTGCTTGTGATTCACCACTGTGCTCCACTCCTCCTTTGCCTCTCCCCGGGGTTTTGTCATCCTCTGGACGGGTGTTGGTGTTGACCTCAGAGGAGTGTCTGTAGCTTTCTTTGTGGCTGGTGTCAGGGCAGCTTATGATGTTGGTTGGGCAGTGGCTACTTTTTTTGCAAGCAGTACTCAAAATACAATTACAAATTACTTAGGATGTCTACCTGGTCATGGCTGATGGAACGAGAGCTTCCTACTCCTGTTGATTAAATAAAGGGTTCTATCCGAAATTCCATGCAGATTCAAGAGTTTGACAGAAAGGTTCCTGAGTTCAACAAGATATACCTGAAGAAGGTCGGATATTACATCGGCTGAAACGTGAAAATAACATTCAAGATGAGAACAATAGTCCAAAAAATCACAATAATACAAACTAGCGAAACCTGTGGAAATTCCACAAGGAACTCATTCATATGTAATATATTGATGTTGGCATTCTATAGATATTCAGCATAAATGGAGATGCTCTGATATTATTGTAGCTCTTTTGTTAAAACTGCAAAAGTATTTATCCAACATAGCAGGGACGCGTAGCGTAGTCAGGTTGTAAAATATGCTTAAATGTGTTATTTTAATTCTTGCAGATTTTGTATATATTATTATAGAGTTAATGTTCTATCGATTTTTATATATTTCAAAAATAAAAAATATATCTATAAGACTTGGGTTCATCAGCTT
This sequence comes from Euprymna scolopes, assembly GCF_053919585.1. Classification (NCBI taxonomy): domain Eukaryota; kingdom Metazoa; phylum Mollusca; class Cephalopoda; order Sepiida; family Sepiolidae; genus Euprymna; species Euprymna scolopes. The sequence continues at coordinate 14,588,726 of NC_136502.1, read as the reverse complement.
GGATCGAAACCGAATCCCAAACTTATGAATATATATATATATATATATATATATATATATATATATATATATATATATATTCATAAGTTTGGGATTCGGGTATTCTCGTGTTACCTATGCACAGTTCAAACATTTAAAAATACAACCGCCAGATACAAAGCGCAGCTCTATACAAACAGATTTCTTGCTCCAAATTTACAACATGGCAAGGAAGAAGAAAAAGATAAAAAAGAAGAAACAAAACAAAACAACACACTGATGATGGAGTCTACCTTCGAAATATATTTGTGATAAATTTCAAACAAGTAAAATATTTGTTTATTTTCCTAATATTACGTTGTGATTTGGTTTCAAGTGCACTTGATGCATATTTTATTTTATTCATATATATATATATATATATATATATATATATATATATATATATATAAGAAAAAGAAAATTAAAACTGTAAGTTGAATTTTACAGTCAAAATTTATTGTTCGACTGAATACTCCAAAAAACGATTTGTAAATTGTTTTTTGGAGTATTCAGTCGAACAATCAATTTTGATTGTAAAATTCAATTTACAGTTTTAATTTTCTTTTTCTTATAATAAGCTCTACTCTCTATTGTGCATTGAGCTTTTTTATTGTTTATGGTTGGGATTAAATTTTCTATATATAAATACTTGGTATTTATATTAGATTAAAGTTTCCCATTGAATATATCAGGTAAACACTACATCCCTTTGATTTCATTAATATATATATATATATATATATATATATATATATATAAATATATGAAAAAACAGTTAATAAAATATGTTAAAAAACACTTTGAAATAAGTTAAAAACATATTTAATCCGAAAAGGAAACACTAGATAAATGGATAGTCCTTAATCCGTGGAGTTTCAAAGAAATACTTTCCTTCTCATCAGAGGGTAAGAATTAGCAAAATGCGGGATCGGATTTTGCATGCAGAAGTATTTGATGAAACAACAAGTAAGTCAAAGATTTTACTTGAAAACAAAAAAAGTGAAGCAGAGGGAATATGGTGAAGAAAAAGGTGATTACACGTGAATGGATAGTCTGGTGGAAAATAAAAAATCCAGTGACGGTAAAATCCAAATGTAATTATATATATATATATATATATATATATATATATGTATATATATATGTATATATATATATATATATATATATATATATATATATATATATATATATATATATATAACTTTAGTTCCTTCAGTTATAATCGAAACCGAAATCAAAATTTATGAAGAATTCTTGATAAGATTATTTATAAAAAAAAATAGATTGCTAAGATGCCATCAACTAAAATCGAAACTGAAACCAAGCTTTATGAAGAATTCTTGATAAAATTAAAAAAAAATAGATTATTAGAGTGCCATCAGCTACAATCGAAACCAAAATCAAACTTATGAAGAATTCTTGGTAAAATTATTTATGACAAGAAATGGAAATACATAACAATTAAACGACCCGGATGTAAGCATGACTCAGAAAATAACACAGACCATTGTATTAATATATAAATTATATCTGCCAGGATCCATGGTGTAGCAGATGATGTACTTGGTAAAATTTAGTTGTAAGTGACATTCTTTTAAAGGTTCAATCATTTTTGCAGGCAACACTCAAAATGTCATTGCGAATTACTTGGGTCTTCTGTCTGAGTGTGGCTGATGGGACTTGGGACAAGAGCATACTACCCTCATGGACTAAATAAAGCATTCCGTTTGAAATTCCGTGCAGATTCCTGAGTTTAACAAGCTACACCTGAAGGAGATCAGAGGTTACATCGACCAAACATTGGTAAAATAAAACTCAAGATGAGAACAGTAGTCCAAAGAATCCAAATAATTAATCATCATCTAAAAACAAAATATCCTCAACATTTTTGGCTCAATAAATTTTGTTATATTTTTAATAACTATGCCAGCATGACTTATTTGTTATATTGATTATTTATATTTTAAATCTTTATTTTGTTTGTTTATCGTGCCATTTAAAAGGGCTGTGAGAAAGATGATGACCCCCCACCCCCACGGCCTGATCAAACAGCAATTAATCGATACAGTAGTTGCTAAGAATAGTTAATACTATTCAACCATAAAATAGTGACCCTACACTAAAAAATAACATTTTTTTGGTACTTCTGCATTTTAGCTTTCTTTGTTAATACTATTGAAGACTTCAATTCAGGACAAGGGGAGACAATCACGAAAATTTATCTGGAAATGTACAAATCCTTTCAAAGTAAACTTTTTTTGTTTGTTGTTTTAATATAGTTCCAAATTGTTATTTATTTCGAAAATAAATAAATAAATAAATCACAAGTAACTGTTTTAAATTATTTATAAATATTTATCTGGAAACTACTTGTTATTTTAATTTTATTTTATTATGAAAACTCTTTATTTTTCAAAGAAAAAAAAAAAGAAAGTGTTCGTTTAAAACAAACAAACAAAAAATAATTTAATTCAATAAATATCCGGATAATTAAATGCTTTCTATTGTGTTAATGCATTTGTTTTATTTTATTTAAGTTCCTTAAATTTTGTGATTGTCTCCCCTTGCCCTAAATCAAACTTTTCCAAGAATGAAAACCAATGAAAGCTAAAATGTAGAAAATCTTACATTTCTTGCCTTCACAGCATTTTCTTCTTTTTATAGACTACTACATGTCTGAAAAAAAACAACAACCCAAAAAAACGGAAATGACAGCAGAAACGGCCACTGAACATTTTCAGTTCTAGAGTTATCACCCTTTAATTTTTTTATTTTATTTATTTATTTTTTTATTCAATTTTCGCCCCAAACAAGGCACAGTGCCACTTTGAAGCAGGGGGCTACTATCAGGGACTTAATTAGCAGGGTCATTATGAAGGGAGATGTGTAGAAAGATGTTTGTTAACATTACACTTGAACTTCTGCATATCAGTGCAGTTGGAAAAGCAGAATCCCGGAAGGGAGTTCCAAAGACCTGTAGTTCTGAGGAAGAAACTATTGGAGTAAAAGGCTTTCTTGCTCCTAGGGATCTCTACTGTAAAGGGATGAGACTTAGTAGCTTGTCGGGTTTGTCGGGGGTAGTTTGCAGTTCGTCAGAGCATTCACCATTAAAGTATTTGTAGAACAGGCAGAGGGATGCAACATGTTGTCGATGGGACAGAGGCTGAAGCCTAGATGACAGTTCAGGACCTATCAGGTTGGCGACTCTCTTTTGAACCCTGTCCAGGAGCGAGAGACAAGCAGCAGATGCACCAGCCCAGATGTGACAACAGTACTCCGTACATGGACGACTAGTGGCCTTACAGAGGTATAGGATACTGTCAGGCGTGAGTAGTTTTCTAGCACGGTAGAGGGAGCCAACCTTCCTTGCAGCAACCTTGGCAATGCTCTCAATGTATCTATTCCAGTTCATATTCCCTGTAAACGTTAGGCCGAGGAGTTTAAAAGAAGTACTTTCAGGCAATGTGTTCTTGGCCATTGCTATTGGTGGTAGAGAAGGTTTCTTGTAGTTATTGAAGAAAAGAAGCTTAGTCTTAGCAGCATTGAATGTGACCAACCATTTTTGTCCCAATTCCACTACAGATTGGAGGTCATCCTCTAGTGTTTCTGCCATTTCCTTGGATATGTGTTCATTTGTTTTCCCCGCATATCTGTTATAGAGAGTGGTGTCATCGGCAAATATACCCATCTCCGAAACAATTTTATCAGGGAGGTCATTTATGAATATCAGGAATAATAGAGGTCCAAGGATAGACCCCTGAGGTACTCCTGCATTTATGTCATATTGTTTAGATGTACGACTGTCGAGGACAACTTTGATTTTTCTATTATTTAAGAAGGATTTAATTACATTATGAATTCTTCCAGTGATTCCATATGATCTAATTTTCCTTAGAAGACCATCGTCAGTAAATATTGATTTGTGTAATTGCAAGCCATATTTTCTGAATGATGTAAAGTAGGAAAATGTGTCCTTCCAACTCATTGCTAAGATCCACACAAAAAGCAAATGGCCGCCTCATCTACCCTCTATATATATATAGCTATCAGAGGAGATCATTCTCTGGTTATTTCCTGTTATCAGGGAAGATAACTCCATAGGTACTTCCTGTTATCAGAAGCAGATAATTCTTTATCTATACGAATGAAAGATACATTCTTAGCGTACAAAAATTCCAAAGATCAAGGTGGTTATTATTAAATGGATCAGACGTTTAGACAAACAAATGCTCTAAAAATTGTTCAGTAACATAGGCGCTCGACTGAGCTCCAATCTATGATCTCTCCCTGTAAAACTTTCATAATAAATATTCTACTTACAACAACTGTCAACAGTTTCACTCACTCTTTATCTGTGCCTAAAACTAAACAAAAATTCCATCAATAAAGCTTCTTTTTTAGAACTGTCCATCGGTGTAAAACAATACTGTGAGGTTGCTTGCCAGCTAATTACCACATGGTCATTTTCAAGTCAAATGTAAATAAGTTTTGTTGAGCCACCCTGTTATATAATTAAACCTTACGCAAGTTCCACCATTACAGTTTGTCATGGTGTTGTCTAACCGTCCACCTAAAACTCAATAATTGTTATCGGGCATTAATAAATGGTGACCCCCCCCCCCCAAGCAAAAGAAAAACAAAAAAACATAACAACCAATAATAGAACTCCGTCACAGTTGTTACAGTATAAACAGAAAGGATATGGCTGAGTGAATATTGAGATATCGATGGTTGGACAAGCTGTCGACCTAAATGCTTACTCTTATGTGAGCAGATAAATTAGCCGATGCTGCAGAAAAAACATTTGCATATTTGCATTGCTGAGGATAATACGACAGAAATGTTCATACATGCAGAACTTAACATAACTATCGAACTCACCACGGCAGACACGTTACAAAAGCAGGCAAGACATCAAAGAAATATTCAAACACAGCCTGAGAGATTTGAAATATGTCAAAACTCCCGATCAATCATATACTCATCACAGCCATATCTGAAAATTTTTTAAATCATATCTATTAGTGATGAGGCGATTCCAATATTTTTTCTGATTCCGATACAAGTACTGATTCTGTACTAAGTTCCTGATTCTGATACAATTATCGATTCTGATCCTTTATAAATCTCTGAATATTTAACTAGTTATTATTTTTTACTGATTACCATAAAAACACACGTTAAATGCGCAGATATTTTTTTCAAATGTAAAACTATACTTGTAGGGGATGATTTATAGATTTTAGCTTTTCTAGTAGTTTGAAATCAATAAATATTTATTATTTTATTATTGCTCTCAGCAGTGGAAGATTTCGTTTCAAACAGAACCAACTAAAAAAATAATGAAGAAAATTATAAGTTGGTGCAAAAATAATGTCGGTTTTTGATGTGTGTGTGTATGTATATATATAAAATGAAAATTACAATTGAATTTACCAAAATGATCCAAGATGGTAAAATTAAAGTAAATTATAAATATTAAAGTATCAATATTTATAAAATTATCTCAACCAGATATAAAAGCTCGATAAAACCAAATAGGAAATAGAGCTTATAATATGAGCAAACAGTTAATAAGATATGTTAAAAAATACTTTGAAATGAGTTAAAAACATATTTAATCTGAAAAGGAAACGCTAGATAAATGGATGGTCCTTAATCCGCAGAGTTTCGAAGAAATACTCTCCTTCTCATCAGAGGGTAGGAATTAGCAAAATGCGGGATCGGATTTTGCATGCAGAAGTATTTGATGAAACAACAAGTAAGTCAAAGATCTTACTTGAAAACAAAATAAGTTAAGCAGAGGGAATATGGTAAAGAAAAAGGTGATTACACATGAATGGATAGTTTGGTGGAAGATAAAAAATCCAGTGACGGTAAAATCCAAATGTAAAACTTCAAGAAAGTTAAAAGAATTTCCATTTGTCCAAGGAAATCCCGTAATTGGAAGAAGATGGTCCATAATAATCCAAAGACAGAAATCCATGGAATAATTCACAAAAATGTGTACAAGGAAAAAAATAATATTAATAAAAGAAAAATAAGATGTGCTTTTCACTCTACTTCCGAGACATGACTATGTTATGTCTCAGAAGTAGAGTGAAAAGCACATCTTATTTTATTAACGGTTTGCTCATATATATATATATATATATATATATATATATATATATATATATATATATATATATATGGGCAATTTCTAAAAAAAAAAACAAACAAAAAAAATCCGATCTTCAAGGTGAAGACGCTAACCTCAATATCGTTTAAAAAAAATCAACAAAAAACTATATATATATATATATATATATATATATATACTCGGGTTTTTTTTTTTTATATTCAAAAGTAATGGACTAATGAATTCAACGAGGTTGTTAGATAGTGCTCAATAAAAAGAGCTGATAATACTTGTTTATTGTTATATAAACATGCTCACATCCCGCTGCTACAAATAGCCACTTGTTTCAATCAAACAACAGATATCATCAGGCAGCGACTTGACTATTCAAAAGTTCAATGAATAACCTTAAGATTATTCATTGAACTTTTGAATAGTCAAGTCGCTGCCTGATGATATCTGTTGTTTGATTGAAACAAGTGGCTATTTGTAGCAGCGGGATGTGAGCATGTTTATATAACAATAAACAAGTATATATATATATATATATATATATATATATATATATATATATATAGTAATTTATAAAATATATACTATTACTAACTAGCTCTACCTACGTATTGAGCACTTTTGAACTAAATAGTTAAAGTTTACGCATAAATCTATACTTTCGTATATTAAATTTATGTGAGTAAATGAAGTAGTTATATATATATATATAAAATGATAAAAAACGACATCATTTTTGCACCAAACTAATAAAAGAATCGATTTTGGCATCAGAAAAAAGGCACAAATTTTTCCTGATTCTGATGATGATTGATTCCAATACGCCCAAAACTTACTGATTTTTCCGATTTCTGATTTTGATTTTAGGTTATTGTCCCAACACTAATACTCATGAAGTATATCTTTTTACCATATGTAATTCAGTAAAATCTGTGAAAATTTAAGAAGCAATACGATAACTACAAAATTTATAATTCAGGAAACAAAATAATCAACATATTATTTAGATTATTGTTATCATCTTGGATGTTATTCTCACAATGTTTCGGCTGATGTAACCTTTATCAAGTGTGCTTATTGGGAAACTTGGGAATTTTTATGTTGAAAAGAAGCTGTGGTGTGACAGATAAAAATGCGAAGCAATGGTCACTTCTAAGTAACAATTTTGTGAAGGTTGAAGGGTCAATTTTCAGTAGAGGCGATACTAAGAATACAATTGCCAATTACTTATGACTTCTACCAGGTTATGGCTGACAAAATGAGAGCAAGCTATGCCCGTGGATTGAATAAAGAGTTCTGTTTGAAACTTCACAAAGATTCACAAATTCAACATAAATTCCCGAGTTTGACAAGGTGCACCTGAAAAAGGTCAGAGGTTATATGGACTGAAAGGTTGTGAGAATAACACTCGAGATGAGAACAGTAGTCCAAATAATCCAATTTATCAATCCTTATCTCCAAAACTCTGAAACAAAATAAGCCAACCGTTAATGGTGACATATTTCCTTTATAGCCCACAAGTTATCTGTTTTATATACAGTTGTTTCCTTGTTAACAAACATAAACAAATTGTATTCTCTCCCTTTCTCTCTCTCAATCTGATTGATTATAACATATTCTAATAATAAACCACACCAACATTAACTGCAAACACTAAGGGTCGTTCATACAAAAGAAAGAACCAGGTTTTGAAATGCAGGTCAACCAAACATAAAAAAAAAATTCATTTTTTCCCATCTCCAATCAGGTGGCTTCTTTTTTTTTTTTTTTTTGTAGAACGTGGGGTGAATCCAGGACCCTTAGAACAATTTTGACGTTAGAGAGATATGCCATTCATTAACTCTAAGTCCACGGCAATGTATTTGAATAAGATGTTCACTTTTTAACGGTTCAAAATATGTAGGGCGGGGGGAACGGTTTGGGAATAGGAGTGGTTTTATAAAAATACCCCCCCACTCTCTCTGTTTTGTCTATTTTGTTCATTTATAGTCAGATAAGCGTTCTATCAGAGCCAATTTTAAATTTTAATGGAGAATGGATATCATTCATCCCCTCCATCCATTATGATTAATTATCTGAAAAATAAAACCCTTTCAAACACTTAATATAAAGTTGTGTTTTCTGAATCAAGATGGAGCACATTTCATCTGGACTGGCCTGCACAACAAATCATGAGGAGCAATATTTGGATATTTTGCAAAAATACAAAGATTATCATTGGTCGTTTCCAAAATGACAATACCATCAAAGATGATATGCATCACGTGCATCATACGATGAAAATAGTAGGACAACCAGTACATTTGCATCAATGTTTTATAAATCCAGAGAAACATGCTTCCACTATTATTCCAGAATAATGTTGAAACATGATATCATTAGATCCTTAAAAACTCCATTCATACACCCTCCTCTTGCATTAAAAAAAACAAGGATAATAAAAAAACTCGTACATTATATTCACAAGTTCTGGACAATCCTAATTCTATGCAGAAAAACTAAGCAAATAGTTAACACGCTTCAATAAACTCAAATAAAATGCCTCAACATGTACTGATGACTCAGGGAAATACCCACACGCATGCATACACACACAGACATCAAAGTTTTAATTATAAAAAGAACTGAACCTATATTATTAAAGCAACAAATGGCTGAAGAGAGCAAAATAGGTTCAAAACATGTTTCAATTTAAACACCAAACATAAAACAATAATTTAAAAATTAAATAATAAACGAATTTTTTAAAAATTAATAAATATCTGTAGCTCACTTCTTTAAATATTTATTAAGTCCATTTTGGTTCAACCAATGTTGTTTCACCCTAGCAGAGTGACAAGGAGCTCCGTCTTCCATAAATAGCGAGTTAGCTTGGCTCATTTTTTCACTTGAGAATATTGGTAGGAGTCCTTCATGCAATATTGAAACATATTTAGCAGAATTGATGTTTCCTTCACACTCCATCAGATCCGAGCAACCATCACTCCAAATTGCACCCCATACCATAACCGACCCCCTCCCCCCATGTTTTGGCGTTGGCTGCAGTCTTTTTTAAAGTCAAACTCTTGCCGAGGGAGCCTCCATACCCACTATCAGCAAATAATGCAAATCGTGACTCATCAGAAAAAATGACACTGATCCAAAAGGTCATAAGTCTCCTCACCATCTCACGAGCCCAATCTTTTCTGCACTTGATATTAGCAAGACGAAGAACAGGTTTCTTTCTTGCAGTTTTACCATAGTAAACAGCTTGTGAAGATACTTGACAGCTGTCCTGTGACTGACACCAGCTTGTGTTGCAATGTCAGAGGCTTTGCATCAAGGATCCTCTTCAAAATTTCTTTTCACAAGATGTAAGGTTATTTAGGGGGCCCAGGGTGACCTGAATAAGGTTTTTTGCACTCTTTGTTCTCTCTTGTGAATTATACGATCATTCTATTAACAATAGAAATGGGTATTGAAAGATTTCCTACTATTTTGTGTTGACTAAGACCATCTTCATGTTGGTCCATGATTCGTCTTCGCATAAATTTTGATTTGTAGCATGCTTCAATGTTGTTAGATGCAATTTTAATGAGGTACTCTAAGTCATTTCGGCACTAATCTTATCTGTAAATATAAATAAGCATATATTAATTTTAGTAAAAACGTTTATCTTAGTGTTTATTCTTTTCTGTCAAGCCTGTGTACATCTCACTACTGAACAAAAGTTTTACTTAACAAGAGAGACATTTCACTCACATGAAAACACTCATACTAACACACATGCAACTTACATTCAAACATTTTTATATATAAATAGGTTCAAGTGTAACGTGAACCGACATCTTGCTGCGCAACTCCCTACATAGTACCCCAGTAGCTTATGTCCCTGATAGTAGCCTTTTACACCAAAGTGGCAATGTGCCTTGTTTGGGGTGAAAATGTAATGAATAAATGTAATAAAAAAACAAACAAACAGTACATGTGTGTGTGTGTGTGTGTGTGTGTGTGTGTGTGTGTGTGTGTAAATATTTAAACAATAAACTCTTAAACTGCCGATCACATGACACTGTAATTAACAAGAAATAGTAATCATACACCATCGATGGTTTATAACGAGTAAAATCCTTGTTTGGATGAATAACGCGTATATGTCGGCAAGTTGAAATGCAAAATGTTCATGTCAACTTGCTGACATATTTCTATTAGTTTGTGCATGTATAAAACTAATCATAGCTAAAGTGCTTTAATTTAAAGCTTTCATAGTTATCTGCCGATAGCTCAAATGGTTGACAACATGGCTGTAGTGCTAGATGTTTTGGTTTCAATTCTAGATGATGGTACCGCAATCATTTAAAAAAAAAAAATGTACTTTTGAAATCAGTAGTATATATTAGGTACAATATAATATTCAATATAGAAATAACTCTTTAGAAATAAATATGAGATTTATATGAATTAAGATATATTTAAGCATATTTTATGGTTGGCAAGGTCGCTCCTCCTGCTAGTGTGTCAATAAATGTTATTACATTTAAATGAAATTAATACTGTGATTTATTTATCATTTTTATAATTTGTATTTTGAACTTTTATTTTATTTGCTTATTTTGTAATGTACCAGGCTTGCAAAAAGAGCTTAATGTTTACCTTTGCAAGGAGAGTAATAAACATAGGGGAGAACACTTTTCTTGTAATAGGATAATAGATCGCTAAATATTTACCTTAGTAGGGTTGGTTGGTTGGTTGGTTGTTTTTGTTTTACGGCATATCAACCCTTTTCAGGTTATTTAATGCCGAATCCAAAGATTCGGAAGAAAATTTATTAATAGAATATATTTGTTGTTTTCACGTCGGTTTCTATTTAACCCATAGTTGGAACCCTAACAGGTACTACCACTCCGGGTCAGAGTGGACCTGCGAGCAATGGTAATTAAAGAATGGCTCCACACTCCCCAAAGCCCACAAGTTGGGGCCTCACCACTGGATATAGTTTAAGGTCATATTCAGGACCCCCATTGAGGGACTTTTACCCTCTGCAGGGGGGCAGTCGGCGTATTCTAATGCCCCACCGACAGGGCCAACCTTAGTAGGGAGAGTAATAAATAGAGAATTTCTGAGTGACAACGAACCTTTTCAGATTTCCAGCACGCTCTGCTTTTTTTTTTATAACTTTTACAGATCACTTTGCATTATCATAATGGTAACAACCGTTTACCATTGACTTGTCACTGATAACGGCTTTTTGTTTTCTTTGTAATTTGAGTGGCAATAAACCTCGTCTGGATTCCAGTACTTTCTGCACCCTTCCAGTAGAGGTGTGGATAGTTGTCTCCCTTCCTTTGTACTTCTATCCTCCTTGACTCTTCAAGACTGTTTTTAGTGGTACCAATTGGCGACACTTTTTAAGTGAAAGCTGAAATGTAACAGTCATAAATAAAATGAAATATTTTCTTTCACAAATCAATGTTCCTGCTTGGCGATTTGGCCACACTGCAACAGAGCATGTATGAGCACATGTGAAAATAGCAGCAGCAGCCGAAGGATGGCTGGCGAGCGAAAATATTAGCACAGCCGTTATTTAGAAAAATATGTTGAAATTTTTTTATTTTTACAAACAAACAAAAAAAAAGAATAAATAAGGAAAGGAATTTCTGATAATCAAGCAGACATTTTTATTAGGATTTAATTATTCATGTTTTGCTGTGTGAAATTTTGAGTTTTCTTTTACAGGCAGGTTTAATTAAATTTTTCTAAAGAATTTTTTTTGTAACAGAGCGTGTATGAGTGCATGTGAAAATAGCAGCAGCAGCAGCCGATGGCTAGCTGGTTAGCGAAAATATTACCAGCAGCAGCAGCAGCCGTTAAAGCACATATGCAAATTAGCAAGGGTGTGTGAGTTTGCGTCACAAGAAAAGGAAAAAGGACAGCACGTGTATGAAAAGAGAAGCAAAGTGCAGACTAGGCAAAATGGACGGGTGAAAGTCGCGGGCAAGAAAGTACTGGCTGGTGCTGATATGGCCCTGTGGGGGTGGCAAGAGACTTTTAAGCTGGTTTCAAGACGGCAGAGTTTTGTTAATTTCATGGCAAATGAAATGAATGGTAAAATAAAAAAAAAAAAAAAAACAAGAAACAGCATTGTTTGGAAAGTAATGTTAATAAATGCCTTTTGCTAAAATAGAAAAAAAGATTTTGTTTCTTTCCTGTTTTGTCTGTTTGTCCCTTTGCGGCAGTACCGAACAGCGTGGGGTTTGAGAGAGGTTTGAACTGTAGCGACACAGTTAAAAAGTAACAGTCATGTTACAACAAACTGACCAATCAGATTGCCCAGTGCATTAATTCCATTTGTCCTCTGAGGAATTTCTTCAGCTCCTTTGGGAATCACGGTTGGTCAGCAGAAAGAAATCAGGAAGCGTTGAAAAAAGACATTCCTTCTCTCTCTCTCTCTCTCTCTCTCTCTCTCTCTTGTTCTTGTCCACTTAATGCTCCATCATTGACGATCTTCATCTGAAGATAACTGCTGGTCGACCTTTGACAGCCAAAGAACTTTCCACTCTTCATTTTGTTCACTTGGCCACTGTGCAACTTTCTTCCAGGTAAATAAACTCTTTGATGGTTGTGTTAAAAGAGGTTTTGTTTTTTCTTCCATGCGACGTTTTTTTTTCTTTTTTTTTTTTACACAGGCATCACCACATTATCAAGGCCAAGGGGCCACTCAAGGATAAGGGTTAAAGAGTGTACAGTAGAAATTGGACAATATAGTAATCATTAGTAATGAAAATTCGGTAAATTTGATAACTTATATGGAACGGCTCATTAAGAACTTATTTACATTAGACTAGAACACAACCATATTGTAGTCAGCCAGAAAGCAGGAAAACGGAAGACAATTCCACAGGCGTGCAGTTCTAAGAAAAAAGCTTTGTTCATGGAATCTACGTTTAGGTTTAGGCACAGATAAAGAGTTGGGGGAATTATTGATAGTGTTTTCAGCTAAACGAGTGTTTCTTGTGAAAGTTTGGCGAGGGAGGACCATAGACTGAAGCTCAGTCGAACACTTTCCATGAAAATAACGATACATCAGAGACAAACTCGCAACATCTCTTCTGTGAGATAGAGGTTGCAGGGAAAAGAAAAGGACATCTCCTATGAGGCTACAAAGTCTATTTTGAACTCTATCAAGGCAGGACAAGTCCTTTATAGCAGCTCCTGCCCAGATGTGGCAACAGTATTCCATCCTTGGACATACGTGGCTCTTATATAGATAGAGAATTGCATCAGCAGTGAGATATCTACTGGATCGATAGAAAGATCCCACCATTTTTCCAGTGGCCTTGGCAACAGATTTAATGTACGTGTTCCATTTAAGATCAGGAGTAACGGTCAAGCCCAGAAGCTTGTCAAAACTTGAGGCCTCCTGAAGACGAGAGCCATTCATTTCAGTTGATGCCAGATGTGGATCAGAATGTTGATGATGTAAAGAGAGAAGCTTGGTTTTAGATGCATTAAAAGTAACCAACCACTCCTTTCCCCATTGTACTACGTGCTCAAGATCAGAGGAGAGAGAATCGGAGAGAACTTGGTCGTTTACTGTCTTAGATATGCTACCATAAATGGTAGTGTCATCAGCATAAATGTCTACAAATGATATAAGGATGTGATTTAGAAGATCATTAATGTAGATCAAGAAAATAGTTGGGCCCAGGATGGACCCCTGAGGGACACCAGCATTAATACTGTGAGCTTCTGATTTTTGCCCCTCAACTACTACTCTTATGAACCTATCAGAAAGAAATAATTTAATAATTGAGAAGACATTTCCAGCTATACCATAGCTGGAGATCTTGTGAAGTAAACCTTTATGCCATACCCTATCAAAGGCCTTAGATATGTCAAGAGCAATTGCCCTAGAAAGGTTGCCTCCGTCGAGAGATTTGCTAATCCTATGAGATATAACTATAAGCACATCTGCTGTAGATCTAGCAGAACGGAAACCATATTGAGTGTCACTAAGAAGGTTATTTTTGTTGAGATGGTTGATTACTTGTGTATTTAACACAGATTCCATCAACTTACTCATGATGCACAGGAGGTTTTCTGCATATATATTCATGTACTTAATCTATATTATGAAGCTGAACGTCTGTGTATGTGTCTGGTCACAAATAAGCTCCTATATGGTTGCCTATTATAGAAAACTGATCACATATAATGGTAGAAGATGTATCGAGACACAGGAATGGTTATGTTTGATCTGGCATAATCATGATTCATTAAAATTATGGGGTCTGCGTATGTGCCTGGTCCACAAAGTATGGGAATAAAAAATTTAAAAATTAAAAAAAAAAACGTTTACAAGGGTTTTTGATATAGATGTACATAAGAATACTTTGATAAGTATGTTTTAACTTAAATAGGGATGGTATAATAAAATTGTAGGGTCTGTGTTCGCGCCTGGCCTCCATAGAATAGAAATAGGCACAAACTTTAATAAAGACTTTTCATATCTATCTGCGTAAGTATACTTTGATAATTATGTTTCAGTTTGAAGAAATATGGTATAATAAAATTATGGGGTGTTCGTTCGCGCCTGACCTCCACAGAATGGAAATATGTCACAAAGTTTAACAAGGTTTTTTTAATATAGATCCACAGAATATTGTGATAAGTGTTTCAGTGTGAACAGGTATGGTATAATAAATTATGGGGTTTATCTATTTTATTTTTACTTTCATCATATTTTGCTTTGGTTTTGATACCCCCAAATGCGAAGCTATCTCTTTAGAACCCTTCCTTTTCATAAGCTATCATACTTTCATAAATCAGAGTCCATTTTTTGTAGTCTGTTTTTGAACCCAATCAACGACGGGTACTTTTACTAGTATATATATATATCTCATGCATACTTAATATATATTTTCGCTTACTATTAATATACAGAAGTGCATCGATTACTTCAATAGAAGTAAACGTACATGGAAGATTAATTTCTACTTCATTTATTTGAAAGACAAAATGTGCAAAATGAAAATAAAAAATGTTATTTTCCTTTATGAAATTAAGCAGCTCAATCAAAAAGTGTCACGTCAAGGGAGATAACTTATCTCAACTTTATTTTTATTATTAGAATCCTTTGAGATGAGTAATTTGTATATTCGTTTATTTATTTGCGGACTTTTATCCTCATCTTTATAGTTGTTGTTTCACTGCGTTTCGGCCAACTATTCCTCTGGCCTTCGTCAGGTGGTTAATCGTGACTGGATAAGAATGTTGAGTCTCTTGATTGTATCCTCAGTAATTACTCATCTCAAAAGGATTCCAATTATAAAAATAATATAACATTCGGTACAGACCCGATGATGGAAGACCAAATAAGACCCAAAAAATCCAACCTTAATCGTCCTTCAGGGTCTGAGGCTCTGTCGATAGAGGCATTGAATCTCTTTGGTCCCAGGTGAGCATTGTCTGAAGATAGCGGTTTCGATCCTACCCAAAGGATTAGTTCACCAAAAACGTGGTGAGACGACAACAACTATGGTAGACAATAATTACTGAGGATACACTTAAGAGATTCAGCATTCCTATCCCGCTGCAGTTTTTTTTTCTTTTTTTTTTACATGGAGTTCACCACTTATCAAAGCCCAATGGCCACTCGGGGATAAGGGTTATTATGTGTACAGTAATCAATGGGATAGTGTAGCAATAGTATTGGAGAATTGATAAGGTGTCATTACTTAGGGGGGGGCGGTTCATCAGGAATTTGTTTGTGTTGGACTTGAAGACATCCAGGTTGAAATCGGGAGGGAAACAGGCAAGCGGAACAGAGTTCCACAGGCGCGCAGTTCTAAGAAAGAAGCTTAGTTAATCACCTGACGAAGGCTAGAGGAATAGTTGGCTTAAACAAAACTATAAAGATGAGGATAACAGTCCACAAATAAATAAATAATTATCTCAACTTATTTTTATATTGTATTCTTTAACAATCATGAAGACCTATTTGCCTAAGGGACATAACTCTACTTTTACTAAAAAGATTCAAGTAAATGTAAGAAAAAATGTAAAAACAAAAAAACAATAAAATTATCTATTATATTTACGTATATATTTTTTATTTACATTAAATAAAGTAGTTGCAAAAACAATATTTAAAGTAGAGTTACGTTCCTTAGAAACAGGATTACCTATTTTCCAACAATTGGTTTTAACAGCAATTATTTTAATGATAATAAACACATAAACAGCAATAATGGTGAAGGAGAAAAGAGGGCCAATTTTTACTTTGGGTTCTTTATCGGCACAATTAGCGCCCTTTATCAATCCAATTATTTAAAGTTAAGCATCAGGTTTGTATATGAATGTAACATGAAATGACCTCCCATTTTCTGATTATTCTATTATTTTTTTAAAATTTTTGAGATGGGGATTAGTAATTTGTATTACTTGGATTATTTGGACTACTGTTCTCATCTTGAGTGTTATTCTCACAACATTTTGGTCGATGTAACTTCCGACCTTCTTCAAGTTTATCATGTCGACCGTGGAGATCTTTCTGTCGAACTCAGCAATCCGGATGGAATTTTGAATGAAGCTTTTTATTTAATGCATGGGGGTAACATGCTCTCATTCCATCAACAATGATAGGGTAAAGGTCTAAAATAATTCGCAATTATATTATTATTATTTGGTTGCAGAATTTTTAATTTTGATTCAAAAAGTATGTATTTTCAAATAAGTTTCTCTTATAATAACTTTACTTTATATATCATTTTAAAGAGTGTTTTTCGCTCTATCTAATCGTTTAAATTACAATCGTTTTAAAACAATTATCTATTTTTTTTCAGAACATTGAATACAAGATGGAAAAATGCAAATTTGCACAATTTTCTTATTTCAATTCAAGCTAGGCCGAAAAGCTGTTGAAACAGGAAACCAAATGAACACATATCTAAAGAGATGGCAGAAACACAGTCTGTAGTGGAATGGGGACAAAAATAGATGGTCACATTCAATGCTGCCAAGACTAAACTTTTAAATACCCCCGACAAACCCGACTAGCAGCTAAATCCCATCCCTTCACAGTAGAGATCCCTAGATGTAAGAGAGCCTTCTACTCCAGTAGTTTCTTCCCCCAAACCGCTAGACTTTGGAATTCCCCTACAGGTTCCTGCTTCCCCAACTGTACTGACATGCAGAAGTTCAAGTGTAACGTGAATCGACATCTTGCTGCCTAACTCCCCACATAGTACCCCTGTAACTTATGTCCCTGATAGTAGCCCCTACATCAAAGTGGAAATGTGTCTTGTTTGGAGTGAAAATGTAATTAAAAAAAAAAAAAAAAAATAGAAAGAAAGAAATAATTATCTCAACTTATTTTTTGATTGCATCCTTTAGCAATCATGAAAGAAGGCTCAGTTCGTCTAGGGAACGTAACTCTACTTTACTAAGAACGTTCGAAAAGAAAAAAAAATGTAAAAAACAAACAAACAAACAAACAAAAAAACAGAAACAATAAATTTATTTATTATATTTACTTAAAAATTTTTTTTGGATTAAATGAACTAGTTATAAAAACGACATCTCTTTTGTTTCAAATAGGTGCTTTTACTTTTATTTATTTATTTTTTTTATTAATCTTTTTTTTTTTTTTACATTTTTCTTACATTTACTTCAATGTTTTTAGTAAAAGTAGAGTTATGTCCCTTACACGAACAGTTTTTTTTTTTCCTATTTTCCAACAATTGATTTAACAGATCTTTTATGATAAGAAACATATAAATAGCAATAATGATATAGGAGAAAATAGGGTCAATTTTTACTTTAGGTTCCTTATCGGTACAATTAGTGCCCTTTATCAATCCAATTATTTAAAGTTGGGCACCAGGTTTGCATATCAATTCAACAAGAAATGATCTCCCATTTTCTGACTATTCTATTTTTTTCTGAATTTTTGAGATGAGGATTTATTATTTGTATTACTTGGATTCTTTGGACTACTTTTCTCATCTTTAGTGTTATTCTCACAACGTTTTGGTCGATGTAACTTCCGACCTCCTTCAAGTTTATCATGTCGAACTTGGAGATCTTTCTGTCGAACTCAGCAATCTGGATGGAATTTTGAACAAAGTCCTTTATTTAATCCAGGGGGGGGGGGAGGTAACATGCTCTCATTCCATCGACCATAACGACGTAAAAGTCTTAAATAATTCACAATTATATTCTTAGCATTGCCCACACTAAATATTAAACCTCAGAACTGAATTGTTACTTACTAATATGCACTATGGGTCTAGTTTTCTAACGCAGTTAATCAAATTTTTTCTGCTATTAACTTTATAATAGGTTTTCTTCACTTTTATTTTAAAATAAACAAATAAAAAACTTTGTTTCTTCTAATAGAAAAAAATTGTCCTCCTCCTCTCCCTCCTCCTCCTCCTCCTCCTCCTCCTCCTCCTCCTACTACTACTACTACTACTACTACTACTACTACTACTACTACTACTACTACTACTACTACTACTACTACTACACCCCCCTGCTGCACAAATAAAGGTTTAAAAAAATAAATTGACAGAAGTTATCTCCCTTGCAACCGTAAAGTAAAAACCAGCCCGTAACTAATCATTAGTGTAAATATATATTTTCTGGAGGAAAACTGCACGATTTAAGATCTAAATATTTTTTTATATTTTCAAAAGTCGTTGTATATTAATACAAAGACATTGGGGTTCTTTTTTGTTATTGTATCGGAATTCGAAAATTTAAATATTGAATTTCAAATGAAACTAATGGTATCTACTGAATTGACATGTCGCAGTAATAAAAATATCCAAAAATTACGAAAAACGATAAGCAATTTTAGCTTACATAATAACAGAAGAGCGTGTATATTAGCAGGAGAAGTAATTCATTTTTGAAAACTCAATTCAAACTATGAGTTATATCTCTTGTGTTTATGCACATGTAACAAAACAAACATGGCAAAATCATTTTTTCGTTGAATCAAGGAAATACATGTTTTATGTAAGATTCGAGAAATATTTAACTACTCGTTACAATAAAGTAGATAACATTGCTTACTGCTGAAATTGACAATAAACAAAAAAATAAATAAATGAATAAAAATAAGTAGTTATTGTTTTTTTAATGAAAACTCAATCTTTCGGATGTCGGATTTCGCTAGAAAAATTAAGAATAACCAAAATTGGTTCTTGTCGAAAATTGCCCATATATTAAAAATCAAAAATAAAGAAAAGTCTCTATGTAGTACGTGCCGGTGACAAAAGAATCTTTGACAAATCAAAAGAACTTTCCACTCTTCATTTTCCTTACCCAATTACTATCCAACTTTCCTCCATGTAAATAAAACTTTTTGTTGTTGTGTTAGAAGAGGCTCCGTTTTTCCATTCTAATATGTCATATTCCGAAAATCACGTCAATTGATCAAATAGTTTTATTTTTATGAAGAAAATCATTTTCAAGCAATTTTGATGTTTTTCCCAACATTCCCATGTAAAAAATGCCTTTCGAAAATCTAGCAAGTTTGATTTTTTTTAATTATTTCCCTTGTTTTCAAAATAACTTCATGATAACATCGCTGTTTATTTAGCCTCCACATTTATTTAAAAATAAAATTACTTGATCACTTTACGTGACTTTTGGTGTATGATATTTTCTTTCAATCCCAAAAACATCATACAGATTTTTCTTCATTTTTGTTTTTATATAGGGACAATTCTGGAAAGCACTCCAAAAACTTATATTTGTGGATAACAGAATATTTATTTCAACAAAAGTTGTCGGAAGAAACGTACAACTTATAACGGTTGTGTTTTTATTAACTTTTAGGTATGAATAGCAGAAAGGGGACTAAAATTGATTCACGTGTATAACCGGTACTACTCTTCCATATTGTTGTCATTTTCGTCTTTTTTTGTTTTTATTTTTTTCAGAAGATTATTATCAAATGTACACTAATCTTCCAGATTATCAAAAAAAAAAAAAAAAAAAAAAGACGAAAATGACAACAATATGGAAGAGTAGTACCGGTTATACACGTGAATCAATTTTAGTCCCCTTTCTGCTATTCATACCTAAAAGTTAATAAAAACACAACCGTTATAAGTTGTAAGTCAACATTTAAATATTTGTACACGATGGTCAGTTTCTAACACAACGTTCTTGTAAATAGATCACACATTTTAGAACCATAGGTACCTCCACGGCGATATGTAAAACGTCAGTAATACATATTTTAATAGTGACGTTATCATTTCGTGTGTTTGTGTTAATTTCTATGGATAAGCGTTCGCGTTATAATTATTAATGGAGCAAGTTTTTTTTTTTTGCTATGGATAAAAAATAATATAAAACTTACCTTTTGTAAAACAAATACATTTTTATTAACGAGCTACACAGACTAGAGTTAATAAAATAAAATTAAGTTTAATGTATTCTGTTGACACATGTATTTAAAAATAATGTTCTTTACAAGCCTCCGTACATTTTTGAAAAAAAAGCGCCAAACATAAAGACCATCCTCTATCAATTTAAATAATAAAATCAAAACGAATTCTTTTAAGGTTGATTTTGGATTTACAATTTTTATCTCAATAGTCTTATATTCTTTTATATAAATATATATTTTTTTATTATTGGAAACCTGTTATTAAAAAAATCCATTTAAACCTCATATCGCGTAATATTTGAATTTAATATCATTTATAGCCTTTAAAAATAATTCTTTTTTAGAATTGTTTTTTTGTTGTTGTTGTAATTCGAATAATTATATTACCGAGAGAAAACGAATTATCCAGAAAGTGTTGTTTTTTTTTTTTTGTGTGTGTGTGTGTGCTTTTTTACCATAATATTTAATTCATGTCCAATTTTATTTACAATTTACAATATTGAATTTATGTCCAATTTTATTTACAACTTTGAGGTAAGTGAAATAAATAACATGATTATATATATATATATATATATATATATATATATATATATATATATATATATATATATATATATATATATATATATATATATATATATTACTATTTTTTAATTATTTGATCTTCTCAGCCGAAAAAAAATGTTGAAACTTTTATCAACCCACATTTATTTTGCTTAGTTTTCGGACCATGAAATATATAGGAGGAGGGTAGAACACCTACAAACATATATTTTCGCTAATATATTTAACGAAACCTACTTTTAATATGTAAGTTTATTTAATAATGATTGAATATCGAAAATTTCAAGAAAATATGATTATTATTTGATTTTTTACTAGATTTTTAAAACATGGGTGTGTGAACGGCTTAAAAAACATCACTACACAGGAACGTTGTTTTAAAGCGTCGATAATGTAAACACGATTTTTGTCTCGCATTTTCATTATTTTTGTATGCTGTAAAAAAAAACATTAGCAGTTTATTTGAAGCTTTTTCTATTAAATGGTAAAAATGTGAGGATGATAATATTAAATTTAATTACAATTACATCGTATTACAGTTAAAACTGTGGCGCGCGATGGAGGTACCTATAGAACCAATCGACATTGTTAAGTCAAATTTCACGATTTGAACCTTTATTTATTTATTTATTTATTTTTTTTTTTTTTCCACCTTTTTTTTTTTTTTAATTTAGCTTGAAATTTGCTCCTTTCCGATTATTTTGTATACATGTTTATACTTATCTTCAAGTTTCGTCACTCGACATTTACAAAGGACGACTTTTTTTCTCGAATTATTTTTTTTTTTAATATGCAATCGTCAAGATTTTCATCCGATATTTACATTTTTTAAATTAACAGGAAAATTAACAGGAAAACTCTTTGGTATACTTACGCGTGTGCACAGTTTTTAATACAATAAATCGATCCCCCATATTAGAACCACTCGACAAAAACATGCACACTCTTTTTACATAAAAGATTTTTCATTTATTGATCTAACAGCAATAATTAATGGTTAATTTGCGCTAGAGTACCAACTAAAGACGTACCTTTAAAAAGTTGATGTTTTGAGGTATTCGGGTCTGTAATTCATATTCTTTTCACTAATCGCCGTGTTTTTCTTTCATGTGCGCACATTTAGTTTTTGCGCGCGTGCAAAAATTGAATGTTTTCAACAATAGAAACTTATCACTCCATAGAAATATTTAAATATTAACTTTGTTTCTCATTTTTTTTTTTTTTTTTTTGTATATATAATCTGGTAGATTAGTGTACATTCGATAATAATTTGCTGGGAAATAATAAGAGAATAATGAAAAAAAAAAAAAATTATAGAGGGCGGATACCGCTTGTACACGCGAACCAATTTCAGTTCCCTCTCCGCTATTTGCACCAACTTAACTATATATATATATTTTTTTAAAATGGCAACTATGAAGAAAGACTGATTCGTCTAAGGGACGTAACTCTACTTTTACTAAAAATTTAGCCCCCCCCCTTTTTTTTGTCATACGATAATTTATTACATCAATCATAAAAGAAAAATGCGGCTGTATTTTTTTTCCAAACAAGAAATGTTGTTTTGTCGACGCTTTTACAATCGTCGTCAGATAACTCACTTTTACTATGAAATTGATTCCATTTTTCTTCCAAGAATTTGGGACGCTAAATATTTAACGATACAAAAAAACTTTAATAAAAAAAAGGCGATGCTAATTGCAGAGAAATTGTTATTTTTTCAACTACTACTTTTCTATGCAACTTCGAAGGTAATGTAAGGAATATATATATATATATATATATATATATATATATATATATATATATATATATATATAATTATTTATTTCACTATTTAGTTTTTTGGGAGGGAGGTACAAAACTTTATGAATAATGTCATTTATCAATTTAAATGTAGTTGCAGTGCCATCGATGGTTAGATGGTCGCGTCCAACAACATCTACCAGCAAAATCAAGAATGGAATCTACCGACCAACTGACATTTTGAATAATACGTATAGTTCTGCTATAATGGATAATTTGCTAAAAAACCTACGACGGGCAATGGATTTCACCAGTGACTCATTTTGTATTCGCTCATTCGTTATTTCATCTGAAAGTCTTGGAGACTATTCACGTCTGTTTAAAGAGACCTTCTCTCTGTAAGCAAAGGTATTGTCTTTTGGGTCTGGATGTGATTAGTCTTAAAGGCGTTTCCTCTCCATTCTATAATTATTATAACGATAGATTTATTTTAGTCGTTCCACCATTTTTTTTTCCTTTCCGATAGTTTGATTTTATTTTAGTCGTTCCCCCGTTTGAATTCGTTTTCCTATAAAAAAAAATTAAAAAAAAAAAAATCGATAAGGCTTTGAAAAGTGAGGGCGGAACTTGGTCGGCCGACTCTATCTCTTTATTCATGTGACTTTTCTTTTCTTTTTTTTTTTTAATCTTCATTGAATGTTTTCCCTCCGACCTTCTTATTACCAGCAATACAAAAAAATAAATAAAAATAAAATAAAATAAAAATAAAAATAAAATAAAAAATAAAATAAAAATAACAACTCAGCCTTCCCTTTTTAACAGCTCTCTCTCTCTCTCTCTCTCTCTCTCTCTCTCTCTCTATATATATATATATATATATATATATATATATATATATATATATATATATGTGTGTGTGTGTGTGTGTGTGTGTGTGTGTGTGTGTGTGTGTTTGAAACAAATAAAAATAGTCACATCTTTCATGATTGCCTGTAATTTTTCCTAAACAAAACATTCGAGTAAATGAAAAGAAAAAAGAAAGAAAGAAAAATTGTAAAAAATAAAAACAATAAAATTATCTATTATATTTACTTTAAAACAAAATTTGTTACATTAAATGAAGCAGTTAAAAACAATATTTGTTTTATTTGAAACAAAATAATAGTACATTTTTCTTTTCTTACAATTAGCGTCCCGAATAATCGCATGAAAAAACAAAACAAACTAATCTCTTAGTAAAAGTAGAGTTACGTCCCTTAGACAGATCAGTCTTTCTTCCTGATTGCGAGTTATTTTTCTTTATATATATATATATATATATATATATATATATATATATATATATATATATATATATATATATATATATATATATATATATATATATATATATATATATATATATATATATATCTCCAAAAGTCATTAATTTATGACCTTGCTTTCTACTTACATGCTATTTCTGTATTTTTCAAGGGTGATAAATCTTAAAGTAAATACCGACTTACCTCCCTTTACATTTTTTACTTAAAAATTGTAAGAATATGTTATGAACGATTATGTTTTTCTTTGTGTCTGTTAGTTACTTTTAGGTTTCAAATTGTATTATGGAGAATTGAGGAAAAGATCGGGATACATCTATAGGCTCCAAAAGTATTGAGCGAAATTAAAACTAAATATGACTAGAAGAATTCTTCGATTGCTAATATGTCAGTTGTTATGGTGGTGGTAGGGGCTATTACTTTTTTTTCTTTTTTTAAATACACAGGCATCACCACATTATCAAGGCCAAGAGGCTACTCAAGGATAAGGGTTAAAGAGTGTACAGTAGAAATTGGACAATATAGTGATCATTAGTAATGAAAATCCGGTAAATTTGATAACTTATATGGAACGGCTCATCAAGAATTTATTTACGTTAGACTTGAACACAACCATATTGTAGTCAGCCGGAAAGCAGGAAAATGGAAGACAATTCCACAGGCGTGCAGTTCTAAGAAAGAAGCTTTGTTCATGGAATCTACGTTTAGGTTTAGGCACAGATAAAGAGTGGGGGGAATTATTGATAGTGTTTTCTGCTAGACGAATTGGGACGAAATTTTGTAGTCAATAAATAGAATTTTCTGATAAAAAACAATGGTTTCAACTGATTTTTTTGTCAATTCAAATAAGTTACAATGGTAGCTTCCAAATTATGCAGTCGTAATTACCTGAATATTACTGAATTATTAAACAAAACAACTTTAGTCGTGTTAGCAGGTTAAAAATTTCTGCCATGTTGCTTAAATCAAGACGGAAAATTACCTCCCTTTTGAACTCTCCTGTGCCTTACGATCGTTTCCATCCAATTCTACTTTTTATTTTCTTTAATAAATAATTTTCTACCTTATCGATTTTCGTAATTTTTGGATATAATCATCTTAAAAATACGAGGAATACATAGATACCATTATTTTCATGTGAAATTCAGTTTTATGATTTTCGAAATTTCGTCCCAATAGTGTAGAAGCACCAAAATCTTGTAGTCCGACATTCCATCCCCTGCCTCAGAAAAAAATGTGGGAGCACTAAGATAATTCAGTACCACATAAAATGGTCATGAAGGGTTTAGGAGGATAGTAAAACCAAGGAGGGAAGGCACCAATGAAACCTTCTGAAGCACTGGAATCCTGAGAAGGATTATTGTTATTTTGATTTCAGAAAAGTGTAATGATCACTGTCAACAAGAACTCAATGGTAAACGGCTGCTGCCCGAATGCTAAGTGATTTTCAACAGTGATCAAAAGAAGCAGAGAGTACTATAAATCTGGGGAGACTTTTTGTCATGCTTATTTCAGGGAATACAACCTGTTTTTGCCACGCTTAATAACTCATGTGAAAATTACTAATGTGAAAAAAAATTAATAA
This sequence comes from Euprymna scolopes, assembly GCF_053919585.1. Taxonomy (NCBI): domain Eukaryota; kingdom Metazoa; phylum Mollusca; class Cephalopoda; order Sepiida; family Sepiolidae; genus Euprymna; species Euprymna scolopes. The sequence continues at coordinate 14,562,963 of NC_136502.1, read as the reverse complement.
ATGAATCATTTACATTGGTATTGCCATGCGGACCGATCATCTCTTTAGATAAACTGTTGCAGAAGCATGAGTCTTGTAAATTGCAGGAAGGTTAGCAGCCAAAAAAACCTGGAAGTAAATGATTGGTCAAGAGCGCACAGAGTGGAATTTGGAAATTGCTGATCTGTTGAACCATGAAAAGTGCAGAGTGAGTTTGTGTAATATCGGAAAACGTTTGAACTCTGAACGAGGAAAAGTAACTTTAAATGATTTGAAAAAGAAGAAAAAAAAGAAAGAAGAAAGAAGAAAGAAGAAGAAACTTTGATGAGTGAGTTTAAAAAGTGGGGTTTTATTTAACCCTAGAATGGTTACCCTCTAATTTGCTAATGTGAAAGGTAAATCTGTGAGAATTTTACCCTAAATTAAATAATTAATAAAAATTATACTTATAAACCAAAACATTTATTTTGAAGACACAAAATGAAAATACAACTCTTTTCCTTTTGTTATTGCTTTTTTTAAAATTAGAATTGCAGTTTAAGAAATACCTTAGAAATCCCTTCCAAAAAAAGTACTGAAAAGTGGTGTTATTATTAAAAACAAACACACTTGATTATCAAACATTAACCTAAAAATTAAACAATCTTATCTTCTTATCCTCCTACGTGTATAGTTTTGGGTGATAGGAACATGACCTGGCCGAGTTCTATCCCTCTATCTCCGCCACAAACTTTATAAGGAAGCAGAAACACAACACACGAAATTGGTAAATGTGAAAGAAATTCATGCAAGATGAGCCAAGGGTAAAAAAACTAATAAAAAACAGTTGAACCACACAATCACCCTTGGTCATGCCATGCAAAAGAAGGCAGCTACTGGGAGTGTAAAGTCTGCAAGGTATATGAGTTGCACAACCACCTGAATTTTACCTGGAAACCGTTTTGGGGTTTTAAGAATAATTGCAAACGCCGATCTGTCAATATAGGCGATCAGAATTGAGTGTGTGCCTAATTCTGTTCACAGTAGAGCATGTTTATTGAATATGTGAATGATAAAAGGGTTTTATTTCGTTTTCCAGTTGGAATTCATGCGATTTTATGTTTTGCTATCTCCACTTAAACTTTTTTTTATTTCATTTTACTTCAGCCGAAGTTCCCAGAAATCATGTGGCCCCTTCCTGGAGGCTAACACTTGATCTCTCTATCAGATCCATAGATATTCGAATATTCTATTAAAGTTCTCCTTTATCGCTCAAATGTTCAGTTAGTAAAGAAGTTAAGAATAATAATTTTCTTCTCCTCATCTGACCATTTAAATATGTTGTTGCTTGGACTTACTGGATTCCAAGACAGGAATTTATCTAGTCTGGTGGAGTATCCATCTTAGGGCTGTTACCAAAGGCAACATCACTTGAGGAAGATGCACCATTTCTCATATAAGCTCCTGTGGGTTAGCCATATCGAGGAGATCATATTTGGGTCGTGAATACGAAATGTGATTTTGAATATTTAGTCAGGGTTTACTTGTAATGAATATACGGCATAATCGTGTTGACACATCGGTTCTAGTTAGATCACCGAAGTTAAGCAACGTTCGGCCTGATTAGTACCAGATGGGTGACCATTTGGAAATTCTAGGTGCTGTATGTGCTCTCCGCTTATCTCGGCATTTGTTTCCAGTTGTCCTGTACATACACTTCACTTGCCACTGGTATTTAACAACTCAGGATAGGTGTGGTTGGAGATTGCGCACCTCCTGCCACAAGAATTTCACGTGCAGGCACCCCTTCGTGGGTATCCATAGTCTGTCGATTTTTATTACTAGATATGCTTAATTAAGCAAGTCTTGTTTTATCTATTATTGTATTATTTTATAGCGTGTATCTTATTCTATGACGGTTTACTTTTCATACTGTTCTCTTCTCAAAAATTATCTTCTATTTTTCTTAATTGGAGGAGACATTTATATAAGTACTAGCCTTGATGCCCGGCGTTTCCCAGGTGTTTGAAGATGTGTGTTGAGCAAAAAAAAAAAAAAAGTGGTAGTAGGCAGTTAGGCTTGAACCCCAATTATGAAGGAGTCTCTCATAATGAAAAGTATCCTCATGCCAGGTTATTCTGACAAACGTCTGTACATAGAAATACCTTAGATACTCGAGGACAGAATCTAGTAGGCATTTAAGTTCTTTCTGCACTGACATGAGCATTTTTACTACTTCTGTGCTTGCTTATGACGAATTGGAAGCTGGTGTTTTGTTTGTGATACCATCATTAGAAGATAGTCCTACTAATGGACTCTTTCTATCCAATTTTGTTTTTATAACAGAGTTTCCTTCTCCTAGATGGATACCCTGACCTGCAAATGTGCAAGGCAGGGGTGTTCAGCTCCATGAAGTATAATGCATAACTGTATATCTAAATATATACAGCAACTATTATTTCTAAATGGTCACTCAGCCAATGCTGGTCAGGCTCAACATTGCTTAACTTCAGTCATCTAATAAGAATCGGTGTGTGAACATGATTATGGTGTATTGGTCTGATTACAGATGCATTGTATGCTTGGTGTCTCAGGTGGTCTGTTCATATATAGCTTGCTACCTTTGGCATCAACTCTATAACGCATCTGGATACCCTAGGCACTTGGGAACATGGTAGACCGAGGAAGGTCTGACTCAAGTGAACAAAAAGTGATTTCTGCATACAAACTGACTGATATCAACCCTAAACCGCATGAAGAGCAGGCATTAAATGTTGTCTGGTGTTGCATGGGACACTAACAGTACTTTGAATACCAAAACCAAATAAAGAAGATGATGAAAAAGTCTATGATTCTCTTGCATGTAAGAAAGAAACGGCACGTGTGTGCACTTTAGCATGTATGTGAAGTATATTCATACATTTGCACAATTATGGCCTGCCGAAAAAAGACATCACTGTAATAAAACAGATTTATGAAAACTTCAAATGTTGCTTACAAGCAGAAGATGTTTTCAATGATTCATTTGTGGTGATCATTGGAGTTTGTCAAAGTTGTTTGCTATCGCTGTGACTCTTTACCATTGATTGGGTATTCAAAAATAAAAAAAGAAAAGGCAATCAAGGATCAAGGTGTAACATAGATCAATGAGTGTAAAATTTCTGATCTAAATTTTACAGACAATATTGTTGCATTAGCAGTGAATATCACTAACCCACAAGGCGTTGTCAACAAAGTCCAAACTGAAGCAGAGAGCATCAATCTCTGTATCAATGCTGATAAAACTCAAAACATGTTCTTTGGAAACATCAGTCAATTAGAAACGTTTTTATCGATCAAAAAGAAATAGCTTGAGTTGATAACTTCATCTGCTTAGGAAGCTTCATAAACAAGGAGGGCAGTATGGATTATGAGTTGCAGGATAAGTAAGACATCAGCAGCATTTAATCAGCTCTGCAAGATCTGAATAAACAAAAAAATTATCTTTAGATCTAAATTAAGATTTTATAACAATGTTTGTCCACCTTGCTATATGGAAGTAAAAATTTGCATCTAAAAAAGTCAGCCAAGACGAGAAATTAGATGCGTTTGATTCCAAGTGCCTTAGAGAAATTCTAGGGATTAAATGGAACGATTAAATTGCCAACTAAGAAGTCAAAGATCGCGCTAACCATCAGGTCGTATCATCAATAATCTGCAAGCAACGTCTAGACTGGCTTGGATATACCCTGAGATTGGCCCCAGAGAGAATTGCCAACCAAGTATTCCAATGGATTTTTGATGTAAAAAGAAGAGGAAGACTAAAAATGAACTGGAAGCAGACGACCGAGAGAGATTTGATCGCAATGAGAAGAAACTGGATGGACACTTGTGAATCTGGCTTCAGATCAAAATCGATGGTATGATTTGACTGTTTCATATGTCACAGGATGCGGACGTTTCTAAGTTTAAATCTAAGTAAGAAGAACGTTTGCTGATGTCTATGCATTACTGTTGCTTATCTGATTTCGGATGTTTTATTGTGTTGAGTTACATGTTATGATTCGGATATTAACTCATAATTTTGTTCAGTTGTTGCTCGTTTTCACATTTTTCCACCATGTTTAAAATTTCCCTTATGTGAATATTGTATTTCATCTGGATTATATTTTGCATCTGATGTAAAAAAAAAATAATACGTGCAACGATTGTGATTGTAAAAAGTTAAAAGAATTTGATTGAAATTCGATTTTTACTTCTTTTTTCTTCTGGTATTTAGCAATTTTGGTTAGCTGATTCGTAGCCATTGTTGCAACTGTATTTGGTTGGAACACTCACCGGAAGCAAAGTCTACAAAAATATGAACTCAAAGTGGAGATTAACGCCTTACAAAGCACAACATTGAGGAAAACAGGTGAAATATTAAGAAAAATCTAGAATATAGGAACAAACTCAAATAATCAGGTGACACCAGGCAACCCCAAGTAAGTTGAAATATGAGAAATGTTTGAAAAATAATGCCTCTTAATTTTTATTCCACCCAAATGAATAAGACGGGATTAAAATTTGCATTGTTATGATAACTAAACTTATGCATTCACGACCTAAAAGTTTCATCTATCTGTTGCAGATATTGACGGCATGAGACTCTTCTCATGGTCATGCATCAAAAGCAGAGAATGCATCATTGAATTCTATGCAGAAAACATTGAACAAATCAACATTCACTGGCGCCTGTTGAACGTTTATGAAGCTGATGCAGTTGATGTCAGCACAGTTAGGAGATAGGTTCGTCGATTTCAGAATGGAATCAGAGATGTGAGTGACGAAGTATGCTCTGGACTTTTACAACCAAGGCATCATTTGTCACTGGGCAAAAGTGAATGGAGAATGCTGGTAACTATGTAGAAAAAATACATTCTGGAGCACAATGGTATCACTCTCATCATCGTAACTCTTCAATGTTTTAGTTTTTGAATTAAAGAATAGGAGGCTTTTAGAATGACCATTGCAGAACAACATTGCATAAACTTGAAATATGGATGGAACGCAACGAGACACATCCAAGGGAACCGAAACATCCAAGGATAGATATTTGTCAAAGAATAAGCTGGTTTACCCCATTTCAGAAATAAATGGACTTACCCAGAAACAATAAATACAGTTACATCTAAACGCCATGGCAGCTATTTGTGGCAGTTATGGCCCCAGAATCATGACGTGTACTTCTGTAAGATACTTTTGTTATTAAATTTTTTGCTTATTATATCATTGGTGTTTGTCTTGATTATAACCGGCCTGCAAGGTCACAACATTTTCAAATTGGACAGACCAATTAATATCCCTGGTCTTTCAACTTGAAACCAAGTGAAATATTTTTTTCTGATAACATGCTTTATCTTTTCTGTGTTTGATTAAAGTCTTTCTAGACTGTGGCAATTTCTTTTTTTTTTTTTTTGTTCCCAATCGCCAAGCTTTACAACAAATGCTTAAACGAATTTTGCTTTCCTGACTGCTGGAAAACTGCTTCTGTGGTACCAGTTTACAACAATTCTGGCGAAAGAACTGATCCATTAAATTATAGTCCCATTATCCTCCTCCCGCTTTTCACCAAAATATTTGAGTCCATAATTACCCAAGCTCTAGTCAATCACTTTACAGATGCTAAACTTCTGACCGACCAACAATATGGATTTAAGCAAGCCCGTTCTACAACAGATATTCTAACTGTAATATCTGAACGCCTATACAATACACTGGACAAAGCAGGGGAGTGTAGAGCAGTAGCCCTAGATATATCTAAGGCTTTTGACAGGGTATGGCACAATGGTCTTCTCAGGAAAACCAGATCATACGGTATCACTGGATGAATACTTAACATAATTAAATCCTTCTTAAATAAGAATAGAATCCAGGTTGTCCTCAATGGTCGTACATCTAAATATGATACAAATGCAGGTATACCTCAAGGGTCTATCCTTGGATATTTATCATTCCTAATATTCGCAAATGACCTCCCTAATAAAATTGTCTCTGAGATGGGTGTATTTACTGATGACACCATGCTCTATAACAGGCGTGAGGAGAAAACAAATGAACACATATCTAAGGAAATGACAGAAACACTAGAGGAAGACTTTCAATTTGTATTGAAATGGGGAGATAAATGGATGATCACATTTAACGCTGCCAAGACTACACTTGTTTCCTTCAATAACTACAAGAAACCTTCTCTACCACCAATAGCTATGGCTAAAGAAACATTACCTGAAAGTACTTTTTTTCAAACTCTTTGGCTTAACGTTCACAGGGAACATACGTTGGAACAAATACATTGAGAGCATTGCCACAGCCGCTGCGAGGAAGGTGGGTTCTCTTTTCCATGCTAGAAAGTTGCTTATGCCTGAAAGTATCCTGCACTTCTACAAGGTCACCATTCGCCCATATATGGAGTATTGTTGTCACATTTGGGCTAAAGCATCCGCTGCTAGTCTCTCGCTCCAATCTGATAGGTCCTGAACTGTCATCTAAGCTTCAGCCTCTGCCCCCTCGACGAAATGTTGTATCCCTCTGTCTGTCCTGCAAGTATTTTAATGGTGGATGCTCTGATGAACTATGAGCCTTTGTACCTCCTTGATGTAAATACCCCTGACAAACCCAACAAGTAGCAAAATCCCGCCCCTACACAATAGAGATCCCCAGATGCCGGAAAGCCTTCTACTCTAATAGTTTCTTGCTCAGAACTGCTAGACTTTGGAACGCCCTTCTAGATTCCTGCTTTCCCAACTGTACTGACATGCAGAAGTTCAAGTGTAATGTGAACAGACATCTTGTTGCTCAACTCCCTACATAGCATCTCTACAACTTATGTCCCTGATAGTAGCCCCCTACATCAAAGTGGCACTGTGCTTTGTTTTAAAATGGAATATATATATATATATATATATATATATATATATATATATATATACGTTTTATTTTTTATTACCGTCGGCTGTTTTTTTGGCCGTCTGTAGCGTCCTCAGACTTTTACAGAAATGTTAGCTATTTTGGGATGAAAGAGTGAAAGAGTGAATGAGGTCAGGGGAGTTTGCGAGGAGGGCGGAAGAGGAAGAGAGAAAGGGAACAAGGAGGGAAGGTGGGGGGCGTTTGGTATGTCAATAATGTTTTAGTTTTGGGGTTTAAGGAACTTGTGGGGAAGGGTCTGGGAGGTTCATTTCTGGTGTGGCTGAGGGCATAGGGATACATGAAGGGAAGGGGAATATGTGGGGATGGGAGGAGGAGGAGGAGGGTTACTTTAAAATTCGAGTCTTAGTGTTAAAGTTTTTAGCTTCTCGTTGGTGAGGTGATTTCTTGGTAAGTATGTCTGGAGCTGTTGGGTGTTCCCTTATGTTTGGAGGCGGGGGGGGGCTATGATTCGGTTTATTTATTTTTAGTTTTTATTTTGTTGTTAATTGTTTGGAGAGGGTCAGCGAGCGGTCGCAACCACGGGTACACACATGCACACGTACACACATAACGGTCGTGTAGCCGAAACAATAATGTAACTTAATAGAAAGATACGGTAATAAAAAATAAAACGCATATTTGCTCTACAACAGTATTGAGCACTTTCTTCAGTTTTTATTGATAATTACCATCTCCACTATATATATATATATATATATATATATATATATATATATATATATATGTATATATATATATATATATATATATATATATAGAAAGAGAGAGAGAGAGAGAGAGAGAGAGCAAGAGAGAGAGAAATATGCAGAAAATGAGGGAAATATCTGTGTTATGGGTAAGCTGTTTAATCGCTTCCAGAAATAAATGGCCTTACCCAGAAACAATGAATACAGTTACATCTAAATATCATGGCAGTGATCTGTGGTAGCTATGGCCCCAGAACCATAACGTGTACTTCTATAACATACTTTTGTTAATACACTTTTTGTTAATTATATCACTGTGTTTGTCTTGATTATGACAGGCTTGCAAGGCCACAAAAATACTATATAAAAAAAAATTCTCATAATCTGATAAACCGTCCCCAGCATCATTCAAACCAAAAACAAAAACTGGACGAAAAGAACGCAGTTAGTAGCACAGAAACTGTCTGCAGAGGAAAGAGAGAGGAATGGAAAAGACCATGAGGATCTTCACTAGAAGGGCACAGGGAATAATAGAATCCTGGGGTGGCTCCTCTACTAACCTAGAAATTTTCTCACTTTTAAGAGTATCCTATATCTTGAATTGGAAGCCATGTTTAATTTCAAGAAGAGTTTCCGATGGGTAGCTATTCTATACAAGTCCTGGATATGAAGAATTTTTCAGTGGGTAGCTGTTCTGTACAGGTTCTCGACTTTATAATTTTGCAATTAAAGAGCAAAAGATACTTCTCGTGTTGACAGAAAAAAATTATGTGCTGGAATGCTAAAATGCAGAACGTGAATTAATTTGATTCGTCAGTTCCTATCAGCAACGTTTATAAATAGAATTTCCTAACTTTGAGGGATAATAATCCCCCATTATACATAAAAAATATTGCACCACTATAATCTCACAAAGTCATCCTTCATCGTTTCAAAGTTTACCATACGTCCATATATTGTTGAGTTGTAAGTTCAAACAAAAAAGAATGGCTGACATTAGGCGGTCATCTGGGGGTGTCTTGATAATCGCTCAAAAATTGAAAATTAAACAAACTACTAGTAAAAAAACCAATCCAATAAATGTCTCGGAACTACATTCGTCAAGTATTGGTGCTATATCTGGACTGGTGCAACAACCGCTAGTTTCTTCCTCTTGGTCACAGCCCAAAATAGAATCCCTAATCTAATGGGTCTCATCACTGTAATGTTGCAAATCCTATGCCTGTTTTACAAGTAACTTTAACAGACTATGCTTAGACAGTATCCTATATCTCTACAAAGCGACCATCCGTTCATGCATGGAATATGGTTGCCAAATCTGGACTGGTACACCAATCACTAATTTCACACTCTTTGACAGGGTCTCCAAAAAAGTCTCTAATCAAATGGATCCCGCATTATCTACCAAGCTCCGGCTGCTGTCCCATCACTGCAGTGTTGCATCCTTGTGATTATTTTGCAAGTACTTCATTGGAATGTGTTTGACGGAGTTTATCTGCACTTGTGCTCCTCTCAAGGTAAATATCCTCAACCAACTTGAAAAGCAACAAAATTACACCCCTTCACTGAGGAAGAGCCCCGATGCCAGAATATTTTATGACCATCTGTTGACATGGAATAATTTTAAATTGTCTAGGTCAGAGATCATACGATCCATCTAATGACCAATCAGAGTTATCAGCCTGAGAAAATAGTTACGAACTTCCGGTGGAAAGCAGCCAAAATCAGTCCCTGATGCTTACGTGCTGAAGTGAGGCATGATTTTATATTACCCCACAGCAAGAATAACCTACAGCTTTTTGTTAGAAGAGGTGTGATCGTTATAAAAGTCTGAACGCTTGAATCTTGGTTATAATTATAGTCCATAGGGAAAAATCTGATAAAATTGTGTCTGAGATGGGTATATTTGCCAATGAGATCATGTCATGCTCTATAATGCACAGTAAAAACGAATGTACACATATCCAAAGCAATGGTAGACACACTAGAAAACGACCTTCAATCAGTAGTGAAATGGGGGCGTAAGTGGAAAGTAACATTTAATGCTGCTAAGACTAAGCTTCTTTCCTTTAACAATTACGAAAAAAACCCTTCTCAATCACTGATTGCCATAACAAATAACACCCGACCTGAGAGCCTATCTTTCAAACTTATCGGTCTAACATTCACAGAACATGAATTGGAATAAATACATTGAAGATATTGCCAAGGCTACTGCAAGAAGGTGGGCTCTCTCTACTGTGCTAGAAAATTATTCACATCATATTCTATATCTTTACAAAGCCATTATTTGTGTTAGTGTATCTACCACTAGTCAATCCCTCTTAGGCAAGGTTCAAAAAAGAGCCTCTAATCATAAGTCGAAAGAGTCCCGCACTATCGGCCAACCTCCAACCTCTGTCTAATCACCACACTGTTGCATCTCTGTGCCTGTTGTACAAGTACTTTAATGGAATGTGCTCTTATGAACTCATAGCACTTGTGCCCTCTTGATGTACATAATTCCAACAAGCGGCAATGTCCCACCCTTCACTACTGAGGTCACTAAATGCCAGAAAGACTTATACTCTAATAGTTTCTTCCTTTGGACTGCTTGACTTTGGAATTCCTTCCCTATTTCTTTTTTCACTGACTGCTCTAACCTGCAGAAGTTTTTTATTTTTTTTTTACACAGGCATCAGCACATTATCAAGGCCAAGAGGCCACTCGAGGATAAGGGTTAAAGAGTGTACAATAGAAATTGGACAATATAGTAATCAATTCGGTAAATTTGTTAACTTATATGAAACGTCTCATCAAGAACTTGTTTACGTTAGACTTGAACACAACCATATTGTAGTCAGCCGGAAAGCAGGAAAACAGAAGACAATTCCACACGCGTGCAGTTCTAAGAAAGAAGCTTTGTTCATGGAATCTACGTTTAGGTTTAGGCACAGATAAAGAGTGGGGGGAATTATTGATAGTGTTTTCAGCTAAACGAGTGTTTCTTGTGAAAGTTTGGAGGGGGGGGACCATAGATTGAAGCTCAGTCGAACACTTTCCATGAAAATAACAATACATCAGAGACAAACTCGCAACATCTCTTCTGTGAGAAAGAGGTTGCAGGGAAGAGAAAAGAACATCTCCTATGAGGCTACGAAGTCTATTTTGAACTCTATCAAGGCAGGACAAGTCCTTTCTAGCAGCTCCTGCCCAGATGTGGCAACAGTGTTCCATCCTTGGATGTACCTGGCTCTTATATAGATAGAGAATTGCATCAGCAGTGAGATATCTACTGGATCGAAAGAAAGATCCCACCATTTTTCCAGCGGCCTTGGCAACAGATTTGATGTACGTGTTCCATTTAAGATGTCAAAACTTGTGGCCTCCTGAAGACGAGAGCCATTCATTTCAATTGATCCCAGATGTGGATCAGAATGTTGATGATGTAAAGAGAGAAGCTTGGTTTTAGATGCATTAAAAGTAACCAACCACTCCTTTCCCCATTGTACTACATGCTCAAGATCAAAAGAGAGAGAATTGGAGAGAACTTGGTTGTTTACTGTCTTAGATGTGCTACCATAAATGGTAGTGTCATCAGCATAAATGTCTACAAATGATGTAAAGATGTGATTTGGAAGATCATTAATGTAGATCAGGAAAAGAGTTGGGCCCAGGATGGACCCCTGAGGGACTCCAGCATTAATACTGTGAGCTTCTGATTTTTGCCCATCAACTACATGTGATCAGACATCTCGCGGTTCAACTCCCCACAATCCCCTGTTAGGTACACCTCAAATAGTAGCCTTTTATGTTCCAAGTGGCAATATGCCTTGTTTGGGGGGGGGGCGGGAACAGCAACAAAAAACAAAACAAAATATATATAAAAAAAAAACAGAAGCAAATAATGACGCCAAAATTTGTGGAAAATTTATTATCAACTTTAAAAAAAAAAGATTACTTTTTAAGCTTATGACCAATAAATTTACTTGATTGGTTTTCTACCAGTATTTTGTTTAATTTTCAATTTTTGAGCGATTATCAAGACTCCTCAGATGACCATCTCATGTCAGCCATTCTTTTTTGCTCAAACTTACGAATCAGCACTACTTGTGTTTCAAACTAAATAAACGTTTTAAAATAAGTTAAAACACAAAAAGCTTAACCAGGTAGGTAGAAGAGTAACTTACCATGCCTTCGGTAACATTTATCTAGTATAGATTTGTTTTTGTTGTCTATATTGCAAAATTTCCCCAAATTGATTTCCACATGAACTATTTTTTTCAGGTTGAAAGCAGATAAATAAATTTTTCAAAACCTGATTATAATTGTTTGTAAAATTTCTGTACATTTTCCTGTTTTTTAGATTTTATGACTGTTGGTTTGTACATCTCTGTATTCCTCTATAAATAAAATATCAATCTAATGGAATTCGACAATGATGCTACATCCGAGGGAGGTCACTCGCATATTGTAACAATGATTGTATATTAATCTAATGTAATTCGACAATGAAGCTACACTCAAGGGAGGTCACCTGCATATAATAACAATGATTGTATATTAATATAATGGTATTCGACAATTTTGCAATCTAATTTGTGTTTGTTATTGTGATTCCTTTGTTGTGTTTATTGGCTGTTTTCTCCTTCCAAAAGAGTCTTGAGAAATAATCCCATCTCTTTTTTTTTTTAATTATTTATTCTATTTTTCTGAATCTGGTGATCCGCAATTTTCATATTGAGCTATGTCATCTTATGTGATATGCATCCATAATATAGAAAAAAATTTGGGGTTCATTGAGAAATTTCTTTTCTTTAAGAAAATTATTTTGGGAGGAATAGCACAGCAATAGAGATGCCATAACCGTCAAGTCAAGATGTCTATAGTAAATGCTTTCCACAAATTTATCATCTTTGAAGATTTAGTTATCTCAAAGATGGGTGATATCCTTGAAATCGAACAGAAATTAGGATTAGAAACGAGGGATACAATGAGGAAATTGAAATTGGTCAATGTGTACTAGTCGGTGTACCAACTAAACATTTGCCTTTCAAAGGTTTATTTTTAGGGTATTCGGGTTTGTTTTGAACGAATATCACTTTTAAAACTGTCACCAACAAGTAGTTTTTATGATATTAAGACCTTTATTATCCAATGTATTTTCTAATGGTTTTCAGTGGTCGCCATTATTTTTTAATTACATTTTCACCCCAAACAAGGCACATTGCCACTTTGGTGTAGGGGGCTACTATCAAGGGCAATAACTACTGGGGTACTATGTAGGGATTTGGACAGCAAGATATCGGTTCACGTTACACTTGAACTTCTGCATGTCAGTACAGTTGGGAAAGCAGGGACCTGAAATGGAATTCCAGAGTCTAGCGGTTCTGGGGAAGAAACTACTGGAATAGAAAGATCTTTTACATCTAGGGATCTCTACTGTGTGGGGGTGGGATTTAGCTACCTGTCAGGTTTGTTGAGGGTGTCTACGTCGCGGGGGCACAAGTGTCTGCAGAGCATTCACCATTAAAGTACTTGTAGAACAGGCAGAGGGATGCAACATTTCGTCAATGGAACAGAGGCTGAAGCTTAGATGCCAGTTCAGGGCCTATCAGATTTGCGACTCTCTTTTGAACCTTGTCTAGGAGTGAGAGACTAGTAGCAGATGCACCAGCCCAAATGTGACACCAATACTCCATACATGGGCGAATGGTGGCCTTATAGAGGTACAGGATACTTTCGGGTGTTAGTAGTTTTCTAGCACGGTAGAGAAAGCCTACCTTCTTCACAGTGGCCCTGGCAATGCTTTCAATGTAATTGTTCCAACTCATGTTTCCTGTGAACATTAGGCCAAGGAGTTTGAAAGAGTCACTGGACATTGCTATTGGTGGCAGAGAAGGTTTCTTGTAATCATTGAAGGAAACCAGTTTAGTCTTGGCAACATTGAATGTGACCATCCATTTTTGTCCCCATTCCACTACAGATTGGAGGTCATCCTCTAGTGTTTTTGCCATTTCTTTAGATATGTATTCATTTGTTTTCCTGTCGTGCCTGTTATCTGTTATAGAGTGTAGTGTCATCAGCATATATACCCATCTCAGAGGCAATTTTGTCGGGGAGGTCATTTATGAATATTAGGAACAATAGAGGTCCAAGGATAGACCCTTGAGTCACTCCCGCATTTATATCATATTGGTTAGATGTACTACCGTCAAGGACAACCTGGATTTTTCTCTTATCTAAGAAGGATTTAATTATGTTAAGTATTCTACCAGTGATAATGTATGATCTAATTTTCCTGAGGAGATCCTCATGCCATACCCTGTCAAAAGCCTTAGATATATCTCGAGCTACCACTCTGCCCTCCCATGCTTTGTCCAGTGAATGGTATATACGTTCAGAGATTACAGTGAGGATGTCTGCTATGTAACGGGCTTGTCTAAATCCATATTGTTGGTCCGTCAGAAGTTTAGCATCTGTAAGGTGATGGACTAGAGCATGGTTAATTATGGTCTCAAATATTTTGGCGAAAAGTGGGAGGAGACTAATGGGGCGATAATTTAATGGGTCAGTTCTTTCGCCAGAATTCTTGAATACTGGTACCACAGAAGCAGTTTTCCAACAGCCGGAAAGCAAGATTCATTAAGGCATTTGTTGTAGAGTTTGGAAAGAACTGGAGCTACTTCGGCTGAGCACTTTTTTAATAGCACAGCTGGGATAAGATCGGGTCCACATGCTTTTGAAGTGTCAAGGTTTTTTTATGGTAGGATGCACCTGCGCAGGGGTGATTTTTAGATCGTCTAGCGTAACCTCTGTCTGCAAAGGAAAGTCAGGTAGGGGGTGGTTGGAAGGGTCCAGTGTGGAGTTTGAGGCAAACCGACTGGCAAGCATGTTAGCCTTCTCGCTTTCTGAGCAAACAACCTCGTGATTGTTGGTTAGTGGGAGAATTGTTGATTTCCCATTATTTACTATACTGTTGTAGATTTTCCAGAAGTCTTGAGTTCCTAATTTTTGTGCTTCGATGCGTTTTTTAGTGGTTTCAGTAAATTCTCTCTTAGCTGTCGCTATTTCTTTCTGAACATTACTTCTAGCTTCCATATACTTCTGTCTGTTTGAATTGGACTTATGTCGGTTAAATCTGCGGTATGCATGCTGCCTTTGAGCAATCGCAGTTGCGCAAGTAGAAGTAAACCATTGGGGAGAGTGGGGCTTGCTATAAAATTTCCGCATGGGAACATGTGCTTCAATTGTTGTTTTGAACCATTCAGTGGTCTCATTTGCGCACTGTTCAGCAGGAAGAGAAAAAATATTTCCCCATGGGGCATCTCTGATAAGATCTCTGATGGCTTCCCAGTCAGCCTTTTTATAATATCTCGTTGTTTTGAGCACTGGCTCTTCAGTTTTGGGTCTAGAGTTTAGGGCGATTTCGACCATTATCACTGCATGATCAGCGTTCTCGAGTGGGCTTGTTGTTCTTGCTGGTCAGGGAAACGGGTTGGAAACGTAACCATTTGTGATAGGGAGTGAGATATAGCGAAGCTATGTGTTGTAACAGCATCAAGGTGTAGTATCTGTTTTAGTGCTACACTTTATTCGTTTCTGTTCTCGTTCAGTGAAGGAGAGGTACTTTTAGACTAATTTTTTTCCAATCCATGGTGCTTCTTATTGGGGAGCTAGACTTTCCGCAAATTTAAAAACTGACCTTGTGCCTAACTATGATGATCAGAATTATGTTTGCTTCGCCACGATAGAAGTTACAAGATGTGTTGGAGTATACTACTGGGATCACACTGAGGCCCGTGTTTGTCAGTAATGTTAAATGTGACATTCATTCACAACAGAACTGAATATATCTAAAAGATCAACTTTTGAAAGGTGAGTTTTTAGTTGGTAGACATTCGCATTTTGATCTGGAAATTAAATTTGTCAGCATCGTCATCGATAGATAAGCAGTCTCTATTCCATAGTTGTTTAATGTGAACCTAATAAGAGATTGTGCTTCTTGTGATTTAAACGTTTGTACATTCTAGTATGAAATATAAAAGTCTTGTTTTCAGTGCAAAATTTGTTGAATTCTTCACTGTAATGATTGCAACAGTGAAAATAGATCTGTTTAGTCGAATATAAGTTGTTCTGAGATTGGTTCCCAGTCCATTAAAGCTGCATTTACATGAACACTCAGCATGATGACCCAAATTATCATTTACTTTGCTATGATAAGATGTACTAGAGTATGCCGCGGGGATCACACTATGGCCTGTATTTCGTAGAGTTGTCTCCAAGAAACAGGCAATAATCAGTATTAGGTAGGAAAACTGTCACATGAAAGGAAGGCGAAATCTTTTTTATAACAGCAAACGTCCTCCTACATACAGCGGTAGGATTAATAGACTGTAGAAGCAAAAGAAAAAAAAACATGACGTCACATGGAAACAAAGAAAGGGGGAGAAAGAGAGAGAGAGAGAGAGAGAGAGAGAAAGAGAGAGAGAGAGAAGATGACATTCTGTTCGGAAACATGGAATGAACAATGAAATGGGCTGACAAAATATAATTAAACAGTGATTACTTCTCTCTCTCTTTATCTCCCTGTCCTTTCCTCTCTAGCAAAGGCTAGATTCACCACTTACAACTGTGGCTGATGAATATAATGCAGTGCTTGCCTTTGAATTGACGACTTCTGGTTGCTTGCATCTCTGCATCTGTGGGGACTCTACAGCAAATGCAATATGTGAAAATACAAAGAATGTCTTCCTCGTTTGTGGATAATCTGCAGCATGAATAAGTAACCTGTCTCTCAGTTAGCGATAATAACCTAAAAATACAAGAGAGAACTGTTTTCATAGTAATTAGTATAATCTCACGGCATTCCAAATGATTCTGTTTACATACAGTCTTATGATCAGTGTTATGATCAGTGTTATGATCAGTCTTATGCTATGATCAGTCCTATCACGTCCGCACAATCTGATGCATCCACTCTTCTATCAGCTAAGAGTTTGAAAAATTTGCAAGCTTTATCAAAGGAGAAAAAGAAGGGGCAACTATTCAGACAGAGCTTTTTTTCCCTTTGACAAATTGAAAATTGAAAATTCGGGAAATTCACCACATTTACCATCTTGTGCAACACACTATGTTCTTTTATTTTTTTTTACTTGGGTGTCACCACTTATCAAGGTCCGAAGGCCACTCGAGGATAAGGATTAATGAATCTAAGGTGGTAGTGTAGTAATGGTGTAAATTGGGTAGAATCTAATTATTTATGAGAACAGTTTAATAAGAATTTGTTTACATTGGATTTGAAAGCTACTATGTTGTATTCAACTGGAAAGCAGGCCAGTGAAAATGTGTTCCACAGGCGGGCAGTTCTGGGAAAGAAGCTTTGTTCATGGAATCTGCATTTAGATTTAGGCACAGTTAAAAAGGGGGGGAAATCGTATATAGTGGTTGTAGAAAATCGAGTGTTTGTATGTGAAAGTTTAGCAAAGGAGAACCAGAGATTGGAGTTCAGTCGAGCACTTGCCATGAAAATAATGATAGAACAGAAACAGGTTCGCAACATCTCTTCTGTAGAAAAGAGGTTCTAAGGAAGAGAAAAGGGCATCGCCTACTAGATTTCAATGTCTGTTTTGAACTCTATCAAGGCTGGATAGGGCTGCTGATCAGCTCCTGCACAGATGTGGCAATAGTACTCCATTTTAGTGCATACCTGGCTCTTATACAGAAAGACCATTGCATCAGCAATGAGATACCTACTGGAGTGGTAGAGTGATCCAACTGTTTTTCCAGCAATCTTGGCAACAGATTTGTATGCATATGTTCCATTTCATATCAGGAGTGAAGATCAGTCTAAGAGACTTGTCAGGACATGGAGCTTCCCTAAGACGAGAACTAATCATTTCAATTGGCATGATGAGGGTCAGAGCGATTATGATGAAAGGAGAGAAGCTTGGTTTTTCGATGCATTAAAATTAATCAGCTACTTCTTTTTCCATTGTGCCACGTTCTCAAGATCAGAAGAGAAAGAACCAGAAAAATCTTGATCATTGCTGGCCTTTAAAGTATTACCATAGATTGTGGTGTTGTCTGCATAAATGTATACAAATAATGTCAGTAAATAAACGCATTATAATTAAAAATTATTGAAATTCCTTCAATATTCTTATTATTCTTTTACTAGATTGACTTGTGTCCACGGTGTTCCCACACAAAACTGCGTTGCCATAGCCTTCAAACACAACTTTTTTCAATTTATATTGCTTGACTACTTATTACATATTTGTGTTAAAAATAATTAACAGAAGTTATGAGCCTTTAAAGTTTGCATAAATACCGATCATTAACAAAGTAGCCATCTTTGTTTAATTACTTGTTTATGCTAAATAAAATGACTACCTTGCTCAGAATTGGTATTTGCAGGAACTTACAAGGCTAATATTAAATATTTGATATTCCTTCAAAAGAGCAAAATTCGAAAATCAAAATATTGAATTTCAAGAAAAACCAATGGTATCTGCAGCATGGAATGATAAAATTGTCACCCTAGAAGAGACGACTTGATTCAATTTCCATCTGATGAAAACCAGTTTAGGAGAGGGAATGGTTTTACTTTCCTAATAAAATATAGTAAAGAACAAGGCACAAAAGAAATAACAAACTTCTTTTTAACAGTAACAACGAAGAATATTTTATTTGTAGCAGGAACTGGCAGGTCGGACTGCAAAAAAGGAAGAAGGAAAAGAAAGTTCTATTTAGGTTGTCGGTCAGCCAGTACTGTGTCATCTCCAGCTAATAGCAGTTGTCTCCAGGTGAGACCGTTAATGCTAAAGCGAGATGTCCGGTGGACAGGGGGCGAGAGAGGATAGGTGTTGCTAGTCTGAAGGTCTGGTTCTGACTGACTGATGTTCCCTCAAGACTTTTTAGGGAGCAGATGAATCAATGCACCCTGTTAGCTGATAGGTCAACCTGTGGCCGAAGAACTCAGAGGGGGGGGCATTGATTCATCAGAGAAAGTAGTTCTCTGTGACTACTACACCAGTTTTCTTTTTTGTTGCAAATCATCTACTAATTGGCCAGTTGTGTTCAAATTCAAAGAGTCTGAAAGTGACACAATGTTCAACGAGTGAGATTGACGATGCATCGCTGTATAACTGATGCTCTCTACACATCCAAGTTATGACAACAGGACCATTGCCAGCATCGTCAAAATGCAAATTCAGACGGTTCAACACTTGAGGGCACAAGGAGTTCATTGAAATGTCCAGGTAATAATTGATGAAACTTCCTAGCGGCCTATTCGGCAGATTGACAGAGATTTAGATGTCTCACACCACATAACTGTGAATGCATGTGTGAATGAGGACTTGACGTGTAGGTCATAGGCGCCAGACAAGCCAGATCTTGACTGAGAAGACAAAGAACCTCAGGCTAATCAAGTCTATCAGGTTTCTCAACAAACTGATGAATCCCAAGAAGCCAAACATGCTCTGGTTTTCTGCCAGAACCAGGTGCACAACAGCCAGAACCATCACTGGATTGCCATGAATAACAGGGACGAGCTTGGGGTGATGAAAACAAAGTTTCCGGCTATGGTTATGACCTTTGGTGTGATTTCAAGTGAGGGTCACATCATGCCACCACACATCTTTGAAGTCGGGTTGAAAGTCAACACCAAAATGTACCTGGATGTGCTGAAGAGTGTGGTGATATTCTGGTGCAATCAGGTGGCCGCTGGCAGACCCTGAGTGTGGCAGCAGGACTTGGTGCCGGCCCACAGAAGAAGTGTACTTTGTACCCTTCTCTCACTGGCTCCTCTCTCCTCTCACTACCTGAACCCACTGAACTACTTTGTTTGAACATATGTCAAGAACATCACCAACATGACTTCCCACAACACCAAAGCCAGCCTAATCGCTGCCATCTGCCGAGTATTTGCTGAGCTCCTGCTGGCGCTTGTGGAAAAGGCATGTCCCCAGTTCTGGACCTGTATCAAGGCGGTGATTGAGGCTGAAGGCAGCTACATTGAATACAGTACTGTTTCGCTGTTTCACAGCTCATTAGCTCAACTACATAATCCAGTTACCTGAATTAATTTTTTGGTACTTGTAAAGTTTAATCAAGACATTAAAAAATGAAAATATCGAAAAAAGGTTATATTTCACGTATCCGTTATGGAACAAAGTTCTCTGAAAAGAAATTTCACTTAATTTTATCAAGTAGTTTTTTTTTACAGCGAAAAAACAATTTGTTATGATACCGAGCAAAATGTTCGAGTTTTAAGAAGAAAAGCTAGTATTAGAGATGGGAAGGGGTGTCAGCGCTTTAACTGGAGTTATCTCCCTTTGTCATTTCTTAAATTCAAACAAATTTTTTTTTGTAATCCAAGATGGCCGCCTTCAATGCGCTCTCATAAAAACGTGTTTTTCCGCTGTAAAAAAAAAACTACTTAATGAAATTAAGTGAAATTTTTTTTCCAGAGAACTTCGTTCTATAACAGATACATACAATTTAAACTTTTTTCGATATTTTCATTTTTTTAATGTCTTGACTAAACCGTACAAGTACCAATTTTTTCAATAAACATAAAAAATAAAAAAAATAAAGGTGTAGTGTTGTTTTATTTAGGGCAACAATTTTATCGTTCCACCCTGTATTTAATTGTCATGTTGCAATAATGAATATATTCAAAAATTAATTAAAACGACAAGGTAGACAATTAATTATTAATGAAAACAGTTTTCGAAAATTAACAAAAATTGAGTTTTGCTAAATTGACCCAAGATTTTCCAAATTTTCAGGAAATAATTACTTCCTTCGTTATGATTAAAACTCTCCATTTTTTTTTTTTTTAGCAAAACTCAATTTTCACAAAATGTCTTTGAAAACTATATTTGATAATAATTAATTTTCTACTTGATCGTTTTTCAAAGTTTTTGGATATGCTCATTATTGCAACATGACAATTAAGTAAATCCCATTGGTTTTATTTGAAATTCAATATTTCGATTTTTGAATTTCGCTCTTACAACAAAGAAGTGGCAAATATTTTTTACTCAGATTTAAGAAGATGATCAAAAAAGTTTTTTAAAAAACAATTTCCAAACTACATTTCCTTAAAAATTTATTGGCAGACCTGAAGAAGCTTGACCCCCTCTCTATTATTTTTTTTTTATTTTCGCCGTATTTTCAATTTTTTCAGCAGATCGAATCGACACTAGTCTACCAGATTATCAAAAAAAAAAAAAAAATAAAATAAATAAATAAAATAATAAATAAATAAATAAAAATAAAAATAAATAAATAAAAAATAAAATAAAAAATAAATAAAGAAGTCAATATTTAAATATTTATAAGGGATGCTCAATTTCTAATGCACCGTTTTAATAAACTGATCACCCTTTTTAGAACCACTTGATGTTTTAAGCCAAATTTCGCGAATTTAACCTTTTTAAGTAGTTAGTAATTTAGATTATGTACTTTATAGTCTTTTTTGAATTTTGCCTTTTAAAATAATCTCTGAAAACCCGGCTAAGCTATTTAAAAATAGTCTAAATTCGCGAAATTCTGCCCCAAAACGTCGAGTTGTTCTAAAATCGATGATCGATTTACTAACATTGTGTTAGAAACTGAGAACCGTTACAAATATTTTAATATTTACTTTGGCGGACGTTGTCGAGAGTGCCTGCCTCTCCCTCTAAATTCCACAATTTTCACTTCTTTAAAAACTTTTTTTCCTGCTAATATCATCGATTACAAACTTAAGTTTCAGATTATAAAAAAAAAATTGAAAAAAAAAAAAAAAAAAATTCATAATTTTTCACGTGGGGATTCAGTTTTCAATTATAACGTTATACTAAATTGAACATGAACTTTGTGACCACAATGAAAAAAAAAAATAGCAACTCTTGGGACCGGAAGGTAGGGGTTAGAACGGAGGGGTTAAAAAAAAAAAAAGGAAGATTTCTTTACCCACCCCTCCCACTCTCATCTATGTATCTACCCCCCTCTCTCTGTGTATCCATCTCATCTATGCATGTATCTATCTATCTATCTATCTATCTATCTATCTATCTATCTATCTATTCATTGTGGTCGCAAATTTCGTGTTCAATTTAGTACAACGTTATAATTGAAAATTGAAACCCCACGTGAAAAGTTATAGATTTTTTTTTTATAATCTGAAACTTAAGTCTGTAATCGATGCAGGAAAAAAGTTAAAAAAAAAAAAAAAGTGAAAATTGTGGAATTTAGGGGGGGGGGCACTCTCGACAACGTCTGCCTTTACTTTTTTTTTTTGATAATCTGGTAAACTAGTGTCCATTTGATAATCGCTGAAAAAATTAAAAAAAAAAAAATAGAGAAGGGGGCAAACTTCTTTAGGTCCGCCAAATAATTTATGTCGATAATAATGATTGCATTAATAGAAAAAAAAAAAAAAAAAAAAAAAAAAAATGGATGCCATGTATTTACTTCGAAGTGTTCGAAATTATAAAGTAATTTTGAAACCTTGAACTTGTCGATTAGGAATGAATTTCTATGAATTAAGTGCTTCAAAATCAAAGGGAAAAGGTATGTTTTGAACGCGCCTCTGTCGTATAAGAGAACATATACACATCCACCTCATATACATATCTACCTATATTACTACGCACGTAGCTACAAGGTTTACTTATTGGATCACCGTGGAATTTCCACGGCTACATCCAAGTTCAAATAATTTCAATAGAATAAAAATGATTTTCGTTTTCGTAAAGCACGAGTTAAATCGGAGTTATTTCCCTTGCCACGAACCCCCGTACTTCAAGAACCGACTCGTTACGTTAGCTCTTGTTGTAAAAAATTCGGTAAATAAAAGTATTTTTCAGTCTGTCTGTGCGTCGTTTTATTTTCTTCCCCCCCGTGTGCAAGTGTGCGTCTGGGTTGCAAATCTGCCCGGGGTCTGGGTTTGTTTTCACGTTTGTTTTTTTTATCTTCGTTTTTCTTGGATGAGGAGTCGATCATCTCGCCAACCGTAGCAGAGCAGTGCCCGTACAGGTCGGTAAACGATTCAAAGTGAAAAAAAAAGAAGAAAAGAAAACTCTTCCTCCCTCTCTCCTCTTTATTCTTAACTCTTCCCTCTCCTCTCACACTGCTTCCTTGTTTCCTTTTTCTTCTTTTTCTTCTAACTTTCTTCGCCCTCCCCCATTTCACTAACGAAACATTTGTCTCTTCACCTTAAATTAAAGGGGGGAAAAATCTCTAAAATGCAATTTCTCTTCTTAAACCCACTTCTTATTCTAACTAACTTAAAAATGACACTTCCCTCCCTCTCGCATATTTCACACACTTGTGAGTTTAAGTCTCGACTCCCCTATTCACCTTGTTATTTCTTTTCTTTTTTTATTGTAATTATTTTGATTTAATATATATATATATATATATATATATATATATATATATATATATATATATATATATATATATATATATATATATATATATATATATATAAATCCCCGAAACAGTGTTTCATGGTAAACAACTGATGATCCCTTGAAAAATAAAAAGAATTGGTATTATAGTAAATTCGAGAGAGTTGATGCAGTGATTGCAGGTGATTAAATGACTTACTGACTAGATGGTTTTTTTTTAACGAATGATAAAAAGTAATTTTTTGTATAGTTTCAAATGTTAAAAACTTCAAAGACTATATATATATATATATATTTATATATATATATATATATATATATATATATTGTTTGTCTCAATTTTTTCTTTAATTGTAATTCTGTTTTAAGCGTATTAAAATCATCATCATCATCATCATCATCATCATCATCATCATCTACTTACTAGGAGTTCTCGCACGAGTCATTATCAGTGATTGCTCACTGGCAATAACAAGCGGTGTTCCCTGCAGTATGAGCGAAAGCAAGTCCCCCCAGAATTTTATCACAGTCCGCCTCTTTTAATAACCGTTATAAATCATGTTGTTAACCATTGGTTATTGTCGCTGACATCGTTTTATTACTATTGTTGTTGTTGGGTGTTGTGGGGATGTTGCTGTTTTCTCTCTAGCCAATAGCAAAATAAATAGATAGATAAATAAACAGATATACAGACAGGTTGGTATAGACAGATAGACAGGCAGATAAATACTACTTGGATCAAAATGTAGTATCTGTTCTGACAGTAAATTTCAGCTTTTTTTTGTCCTTGGTAAGTGAAAAGCAGATCCTTTTAAACTAAGTCAATTAAAAATTTTGTCACAATCCAGAAGGCCTCCACCCTTTTCGGGTGGGTGGGTTTGAGGAAGCTGGATTGTTCCCATATTAAAAATCGTGGGCGGGCGTATAAACTGGGAGAGGCAGGGAAGTAGATACGAACTTGTGTCTGTCTGTTGTCAAAACTGAATTACCTTATTTTTTGTCCCCTTAAAAATCTTCCAAAAACATTTTTGCAAATGCAAAAAAGAAAAAAAAAGCGCCCCCCCACACATGTACACACACACACACATACACACACACATACACATGTACGCACACACGCACGTACACACGCACACACATTCTTTTCGGACATCTAAAGTATAGAGAAACCTAATGGGGGGGGGGGAAAGAAAACTATTTATGCAAGTGCCCAGACGCACCATCTTTTCATCCCGCCAACATATACACACAGCAATAAATAAAAGTGGTTGATTATTTCGTGTTGAATAATAGAAATTATGTTGTTCAGATTCTCTTAGTTTTATTCGTCATTCTTTCACCCTCCTTCATGAATTCGTAGAGCATTAAGCAATACGACACGTAACCACAACAAGTGCCACACTGCCACACTGCCACATATATGCACGGTTGGAGCAGTACTCGAGTTAATACAAAACAATATTAAATTGATATTAAATAATAACGTATCTACCTTAAGTAAACAGTTACTAAAGTACATACAATATACGATGTCGTCAGAAAATAATAGAGTGGGAAAATACATTTCGGAACTCGCTGACTTTCTTGCCATAGTTTAA
>NC_136502.1:14518384-14535884 GCF_053919585.1 Euprymna scolopes | reverse complement strand
AACATTATTTTGCAATGTAAATTTAAAAATATTCGAAAACAAAATAATGTTATAAAATCTTTTACTAAATAATTAAAATCATTTTTGAAATCTAACAGTTTGATTTTCTAATATTTTCAACCTTACGAAAATAAAAAAAATACTACCAAACTCCTTATATATATATATATATATATATATATATATATATATATATATATATATATATATATACTTACTAGCAGAAGTACCCGTCGTTGACTGGGTTCAAAAACAGCCTACAGAAAATGGACTGTGATTGATGAAAGTATGATATGTTATGAAAGGGGGGGGGGTGTAAAGAGATAGGTTTTGATACTCAAAGATTTTACCCTAAGCAAAATATGATGAAAGTAAAGATAATTTTCGCGAAAATACATTTTTTATATCAACTTTGTTTCCATTCGTAGCCAAGAGTGACCAACAAAATGACGTTTCCTTACAAAGAGAAAATGTTATATATATAATAATATAAATATACAAGAAATAAATGTTACTATGGTCAATAAAAGTTACTTTTATGGTAGAAAAGTTCATTGGTTTGTATTTTTAAGTAGTTTGTAAAAAAATATTTTTTTAATTCACGAACCGCTTTGAAAAAAAATCAAAATGGCCGCGACTTTGAAATGGAGAGCCCCGCTTTCAATTTGAAGGAGGGGCACCTGAGCATTCTGTGTTAATAATTTAAGATATTTCCGTCAACCTAAGGAATATTTATAAACATATTTTAATGTTTTCCGTTATTTTGTGCTTGATGAATATTCGATTATGGCATGTGTAGTTTGTATAAAAATTAATGTTATTAGTTATCGCCTCAAATTTCGTATTAATTTCGGTTCGCTGAAATTATTTCAAGTAAAGAGTATTAAAAACTATTTCAAAACAAAAAAACATGAACTGAACTTTTATTGACTATGGTAACATTTATTTCTTGCATATTATTTTTTTCGGGTAGTCGTTTGTTGGCTTTTCTGCTAAACACTCTTACTAAATAATATCGATGAAATATCGAAAAACAAAGAAATAAAAAACAGTTTTGAAAAATAATGAAGCTTTACTTACTTTAGTAAAATAATCCGAAACAGCAAAATGGGATATTAAAAAAGTAAACACGTAATTACTTTAGTTTTTTAATGCAAAGAATCGATATAAATATGATGAAGAAGAAAATGGCACCCTTTTCAAGCAGAACAGCTTCGTTTCAGTTTTACAGTATTGAACGGTGTAGTATTGCGCTGTCGGATTCAGTGTTATATTATTGCAATGTAAAGAACGTGCAGAAAGGGTTGTAATCAACTGAATTCCTTCTAGTGCAATGAAAAAAGCTCAAACAGATATATTAATAAAAATAAAAAGGTTATGTAAATGTTTTTAAATAGACACGTAATCACGTGAGCAGGATTTTTTCCTTCTTTTGATACGATAACAAGTAACGTTCTTATTTCTTTTTTATTATTTATCTATTTATCTATTTTCGAAAGAGTGCCACGTGCAAGTGGGGAAGGAAAAAAAAACAGAGTTATGCAAAATTTGTGTCGAGAATTGTCTAAAGTTCCGACTTTTATTTTTGCTTTCGCTTTAATAAGAACGTGAATTTATGAGGTGAATTTATTCGACACAATATGATTCAAATAAAAAAAAATAAATAAAAAATCAAAATAGTCAACCATATAGGAGCCTATTCGTAACCACACACACACACACACACACACACACACACACACACACACACACACACACACACACACACACACACACACACGTTCAGCTTTTATTATATATATATATATATATATATATATATATATATATATATATATATATATATGTCGGGTTTCGATCCTGGCTTGAGGCAGTTGCCTGTCTAGCTGCACTGATGAGCTGTGAAACAACGAAACAGTACTGTATGTAGATGACTAAATATATATATATATATATATATATATATGTGTGTGTGTGTGTGTGTGTGTGTGTGTGTGTGTGTGTGTGTGTGTGTGCGTGTGTGTGTGTGCGTGTGTGTGTGTATATACCAAGTTAAATGTATTCAGGATATAAAACTCATGAATTAAAATGAGGTTATTAAGAGTGCTCGGACCAAGTAAAAAATAGATACCCTGTACCAGACGCCGCCGCCTGGCGGTGTCCGGCGCACATTTCAACTAACACCGGTTATTCGACCTTGACATTGGCACAAGCACATGGCGTCGGTTGTTTGTAAACACGTCAAATAGCAAACATGCTTGAATATTCGCCAACATTTTTTTTAAATATATTTACAAAACCTTTGAAGATTTAAAAGAAAAAATATATATCTACAAAACATTTTTTTTAAGTAAGTAACAAAACGAACGTATTTAAATAAAAGATATTTTAAATAAATAGATATCTTTCTGTTTCGGATTTTTACGACCAAGATTGTTTTTTTATGTCCTGTTTTTTTTTTTTTTTTTTTTTCTGTGTGCGTTTTTAAGACAATTCAATATTTATTTAATTATTCTTTAAAACATTTACTTCAGCGACAATTAATATATTTTTAAAATAATATTTGGTACTCCTTGGGCGTTGAGTTTCATGGTGACCAGCATAAAAAAAACACGCGTCGCTCCCTTCCTGACGCAAGGGCTCGTAACACTTTTTTATTTACTGACGTTGTCGTAGTAACTAAACGATTATCTGTCACATTATTTATTTATTTTGAAAAAAAAAGTTTTACTCTTTATGAATATTAAAAGAAAAAATATTAAACATTTATTAATAATGCCTCACTTTTACAGACATTTGTTTTTTAATTTCTTTTTAATTGATGGCTTTTAATGACTTTTTTTTTTTAATAGCATTTGCGGATGGGTATGCTGACATTTATTTTTTTAATTTATTTTTAAATGACGACTTTTTATCGACTTTTTTTTTTTAATAGCATTTGCGGTAAAGAACGAAAAATAACTAAACCATTTACTGATAATTCTCACTTTTACAAATACTTTTAACAAATAAATGTTATCAAAGTCAAGATACCTAGAAATTGTCAGTAAATGGTTTAGTTATTTTTTTCGTTTTTTACCCATCCACAAATGCTATTAAAAACAAAGTCGATAAAAAGTCGTCATTTTAAAAGAAATTAAAAAAACAAATGTCAGCTTATCCATCCGCAAAAGCTATTAAAAAAAAGTCGATAAAAGTCGTCATTTAAAAAGAAATTTTAAAACAAATGTCTGTGAAAGTGAGAAAATATTCATAAAGAGTAAAACTTTTTTTCAAAATAAATAATGTGACAAATAATCGTTTAGTTACTACGACAACGTCAGTAAATAAAAAAAAAATGTTACGTGCGCTTGCGTCAGGAAGGGAGTGACGCGTATTTTTTTAATGCTGGTCGCCATGGAACTCAACGCCCAAGGAGTACCTAATATTTTTAAATATTAAATTTTGACGAATATTCGCGAGCAAGATTTTTTTTTTAAAATAAAAGATATTTAAATAAATGGGCGCCTTTCTGAGTGCGTTTACAGAACCTTTTAATAACCGATTTATTCTTTTTATCAAACAAAAATAGAACTTTTATAATGACATATGTATTATGGACTGTTTTTCAAACATCGAAATTTAAAAATTAAAGTTAATTTTATTTAAAAAAAAAGACGACGTGTTTTTTTTTTTTTAAATTAAATTATAAACTTTATTTGAACTTTCAACAAACTTTTACAGACATAAGAAATAGACTTTATAGATATTTTATAATAATTTTAAAAAAATATATTTAACGAAAATTTTTTTTTTATCATTTCATTGTTGAATAAAATTTCAAAGTGATAAATGGTGCAAAAAATATCTCGAAAAGAAAAAAACAACTTTTTTTCTTTTTAAATAAAACTTTAAATAGTTGTTATAATAAAATAAATAAAAACAAATATTTATTGTAATACAAATTAATAAAAAAAATATTTATTGCAATAAAAATTAAGAAAAAATAAATATTTATTGTAATAAAAAATAAATAAAAAATAAATATTTATTGTAATAAAAAATAAATAAAAATAAATATTTATTGTAATAACAAATAAATAAAAATAAATATTTATTGTTATAAAAAATAAATAAAAAATAAATATTTATTGTAATAAAAAAAAATAAAAAATTAATATTTATTTTAATAAAAAATGAATAAAAGATAAATATTTATTGTAATAAAAAATAAAAATTAATATTTATTGTAAAAAAATTAATAAAAAATAAATATTTATTGTAATAAAAATTAATAAAAAATAAATATTTATTGTAATAAAAATAAATAAAAAATAAATATTTATTTTAATAAAAAATAGATAAAAATAAATATTTATTGTAATAACAAATAAATAAAAATAAATATTTATTGAAATAAAAATAAATAGAAAATAAATATTTAGTGTAATAAAAAATAAATAAAAAATAAATATTTATTTTAATAAAAAATGAATAGAAGATAAATATTTATTATAATAAAAATAAATAAAAATTAATATTTACTGTAATAAAAATTAATAAAAAATAAATATTTATTGTAATAAAAAATAGATAAAAATAAATATTTATTTAAATAAAACATAAATACAAAATAAATATTTATTGTAATAAAATAAATAAAAAATAAATATTTATTGTAATAAAAATAAATAAATAATAAATATTTACTGTAATAAAAATAAATAAAAATAAATATTTATTGTAATAAATAAGTAAAAATAAATATTTTTTCTAATAAAATTAATAAAAAATAAATATTTATTGTAATAAAAATTAATAAAAAATAAATATTTATTGTAATAAAAATAAATAAAAAATAAATATTTATCGTAATAAAAAATAAATATTTATTGTAATAAAAAAATAAATAAAAATGAATATTTATAGTAATAAAAATAAATATTTATTGTAATAAAAAATTAATAAAAAATAAATATTTATTGTAATAAAAAATAAATAAAAAATAAATATTTATTGTAATAAAAAATAAATAAAAAATAAATATTTATTGTAATAAAAAATAAATAAAAATAAATATTTATTGTAATAAAAAATAAATAAAAAATAAATATTTATTGTAATAAAAAATAAATAAAAAATAAATATTTATTGTAATAAAAAATAAATAAAAATAAATATTTATTGTAATAAAAAATAAATAAAAAATAAATATTTATTGTAATAAAAAATAAATAAAAAATGAATATTTATTGTAATAAAAAATAAATAAAAATAAATATTTATTGTAATAAAAAATAAATAAAAAATAAATAGATACGGTAATAAAAAACTTCGTTAAATATTTGAAAAGTCAAATGGTGAACAATGGAGAGAAATAGCATCCCAGATTTGAAAGGATTATCGTAAAAATAAATCCTTTCAAACCTGAGATGACATCCTCTTAATTATGTACTACATTAGAAACGATTTACACATGGCGCATTCAAAATTCATATTCCAGATTCTTCCTGTAGCGTCAAAGATTTAATAAATTGATTGATTAGCTAATTAATTAACTGGTTGATTGTTTCATCGGTTAATCGATTGAAAATGCTTTTAATTTTTGTAAAAAAAAGTTTCTTATATGTTTTTCTATGTATTTCCAAATTCATGCTAACCATTGATGCATTTGTTTTTTTAATAATGTTAATCCTCTGATGAAAAGATATAATCTTTGAAAATCCATGGATTAAGAATTTTTTCTTTATTATAATTACTTGTTTGAATTTTTGGTTGATTAATAAATATTGTAATTTATCTAATTTTATTCTTCGCTATTTTTTTTCTATTTCTTTAGTTGTTCTAACTAATATTGCGCTTTTAATTACATTCATATGTTTCAATTTTAAAATAACTAAATAGAACAACTAAAGAAATAGAAAAAAAAACTTTAAAGCGTCAGAAATAATGATAAAATCAGTTTATTTACTTTTATTGTTGTTGTAAGTCTGATATATTTCGTTATAAATAGCTTCATCAGGGTAGGAAGTCCGGTACGTAGTTTTTTTTTTTTCATTTTGGTGTTCAGGAGGATGTAATGCCTTGGAGTAGAAGAGAAAAGAACGCAAAAAATGAAGAAGAAGAAGAAGAAGAAGAAGAAGAAGAAGAAAAAGAAGAAGGAGAAGAAAAAAAACTACGTACCGGACTTCCTACCCTGATGAAGCTATTTATAACGAAATATATCGGACTTACAACAACAATAAAAGTAAATAAACTGATTTTATCATTATTTCTGACGCTTTAAAGTTTTCAAAATTTTCATTTGAATTATATATATATATATATATATATATATATATATATATATATATATATATATGTGTGTGTGTGTGTGTGTGTGTGTGTGTGTGTATGTATGTGTGTTGTAATGTAAAGTTATACATTATTATAAACAAAGCAAAACAAAACAAAAAAAAAACTGTAAATTCTATACCATCTTGTAAATCACACCTTTAAAACCACTATAAACAGTTACATTCAATTTAGCTTAAATTTACGGTTTTTGAAAAAATGACAAGTACGGGCTTTTTTTTTTTTTTTGGCGCCACTTTATAAATTTTCTAGAGTTTTTACCATGTAAATACACCATTAGTCCTGAACTTATGTAGGTACACTTATGAGTGGAGAACTCTGATGCCTAAAAAGCGGAAATTATGGCTTTCACAACAACATTCCTTCATAAAAAGAATTGATTTCAAAGATCATCGTCGTAAAACGTATGCATTAATTGTTTCATTCAAATACAACATGGTTTCTCCAACATCCAACGAAATAGCAGTTTCCTGAGCTCAGTTGATGGAGCATCACACGCGAACCATTTGGATCTGGGTTTCGAATACAGCTCACGAAGATCGTGCCTCAGGATTGTCTGCTCTGCATGCAGCTCTCCTCGGTTATCCATTAACCTGCAAAATTGCAAGTTTTACATCCTCTACACCGAAATCAGCTCAGTGGTTGCATTCAAAGTCAGGGAAGGATTGGCGCATAACACACAGAGGAATGGTGCGGGAGCAATGTTGTCATTTTCACTCTATTGAGTTGCGGTTCTGCACCCTGACACGTCTATACTTACCATACGTAGAAGCAGAGACGACCAGAGGTCGACGGATCCTGATGCTAACTTCTTCTGAATTTCAACAGAATCCTGTTAACTATGTAGCTCTGACACTACAATGTTACCATTGATCCTACCATGGTGAGAAAGTGTTGGACTGTAGGTTGTAGGGAGAGTTCTGCTACTGTCATATATTCATGTTTACCTGCTGTTTTCATTTGTTTTCATTTCAGTTTCCAGATAATGTCGGATATAGCCCGAAACAACTTAACTTTTGATGCTAATCCTGTCCAATCGATCAAGTCGTCTGTCAAAGTACTTCTTAATCGCCCTTGCTTTTTTGATCCTAACATACTACTAGTCAATACTAGATGTTCTATGTTTAAGAGTCATTCGTCTTTTCATGATTTTCGTTTCCATCAGCATTCTTTTAGTGCATCCACATCTTGTCCATATTTCCTCGTTAGAAATGTGATCTTTCCAACATTTGTCTCACAGACCAGATTTCTTCGCTATTAATGCGTTTCTACATTTTGGGGCAAATAGTCCAGTTTTCGCAACTATATAACAAAACAGTCCAAACATACGCTCTAAGAATGCGGTGCCTAATCTTCAGTGTAATGGCGTTGAAGCATAATACTGAGTAAAGTTTGATAAATACGTTTAAACTTTAATGGCATAAAAATGCAGATTGTTTGTTTGTTTGTATGTAATAAGTAATCTTTTTTACGAATCAGTTGTTGATTGCATTGCATTATTTTATTCGTTTTCAAGTAAGGCAGTACAAATATACTTACTTTAGAAGAATCTATTAATCAACCATGAAAGGTTCAAGAGTCACAACAAAGGTCTCTCATAGCATTTGATAAAGACATCATGCTAAATAGGTCTCCGCCTGCAAAAATATTGTACCCTCTATTATGATATCCAAATAATTTAATAAAAGTAAATAAGTTAATATCTAATTTAACAAATATAATTGTTTATCTGGAATCGGACACAAGCAGATCATGTAAAAGTGTCTTTTTATTAATGTTGTAAGCGGTGGGAGATGTTTAGATCGTAAAGGAAAAGTGCTACTTGTCTAAAGAAACTTCCTATCCAGAATAAGCTTTTTCTGTAGAAAACTAAAGTGAATTACAATTTTCAGTGTAAATAAACATGATGTGAAGATAAGGAAGCCATTTATTTTCATTCGTTTTAATTTACTATTTTTTTTTTATTTCAGATTTCTAACGGAAAATAACAACAATATGCTATGACTGGTGGAAATTAATTCTTCGTTCGGGGTTTCCGGTTTAAAGATACGCGCACGTGTACGCAACGAGTTTCAGCTGATCGAGTTCATCTACGATAACGACGGAACACAGGAGTCGACCGTATTGTCACAGAAGCGCTAAACGCGTGCGACGAATCGTTCTTAATGGAATCGTCTTCTTGGTATTTACTTCTCTCCTACCGTGAGAAACGTGACACAAGGGTTAAAAAGTAGGATTGAGAAGTCACCACTCCCCCCTCCCGAGGAGGATCACCCTGACATCCGACGAGCAACCCCGTCGGCATTCCACGGTTGAGGCGCCCCAGGCGAATAGCCATAAACTTACCCCTTCTCAAAGAGAGAAGGCAAAGCCTGAGAGGATAGACCTCCTAGAACTACACAGGGCTGCATTATTCCGCAATCAACAGGAAAAAGGTCATTACAAGAATGGTTTAGATTCTGTGTCTTCTTTAGATTATATACAAAGTTGATATATATATATATATAAAGAGAGAGAGAGAGAGAGAGAGAGAGAGAGGAGAGAGAGAGAGAGGGAGAGAGATTGGTGAATCGATTTTTCTGATCAACTTTGAGCTTTCAGAGCATTAAGTAAGACAAAGAAATCACTTAAAAACTGCAAATAATCGTAAGTTATATTTGTCGAACTGAATCGAATAACCCAGATGAAATAATTTATGTCAGAAAGTTTTATGAATGGCGCAGCAAATACGCAGAAATAACAATTAAAAACGCATTTAGATGAGGCGGCTGAAAAAGGTCCGCATAACAGAAACAACTGCTACCCTGAAAACTTCACGTTTGCTGTTAAATAACGGAACACATTAAAACCCCATTAATTTTCATGCCTCAAAGTTGACCGTAATTTTATCCTTGCTTACAAAATCTCCCATAAACAGAATGAAAGAAAAATGAATCAAACAGTATTGTTTTTATAACAAAAATCGTGGACATATGTTTAGTCTCAATATTGATAAATGCTGTGGCATTGTAGGCCGGTAGTAATCACACATCAACAAAAAGTGTATGAACAAAAGTATTCTACACAAGTACACATCATGATTCTGGGGCCATAACTACCACGAATCGTTGCCACGACACTTAGATGTAAATCCATTCATTTGTGAAATGCATAAATCAGTTTATCCCAGTTTATTTATAACAATAAGCAAATTAAAACAATGACGTAAGTTCAAAACAACCAGACTAGAAGTCTATATATATATATATTTCCATTTTTAACGTTTGTTGTTGATATTTACATGAGATATACTTATGTATTCTCTCCAATCTCTTTACCCGATGGGTAACCAGTTCAACTTTGACCTTACCCACAAGCCTTTTGCCCAAACTGAGGAGCAGCTGCAATGCCACAACCACAAGAAACTTCAATCTTCAGACAAGCCTTTCAAATGTGACGTGTGCCGCAAGGGTTTCTCGCGTAAAATAAACCTCAGCAACCATGAGGTGACCCCAAACGGGGAAAAGCATTTTTATTGCAGTTACTGCCAGAAGGCGTTCTCGCAACGAGCCCGGTTGGCCACACATGAACTGACACATACCGGCGTGAGGCCGTTTAACTGCGAATCATGTCCGAAATCGTTTGCGCAGAAGGCGAACTTTGATAACCATAAACGGACGCATAGTGGGGAGAGACCTTATAAATGTAGGTATTGTCCGAAAGCATTTGGACAACAGACGAACGTGGAAAATCATGAGCGAACACATACTGGTGAAAAGCCTTACCGATGTTCATACTGTCCGAAGTCGTTCAGCCAAATCACGAACCTCAAATATCATGAGCGAATCCATACTGGGGAACGGCCCTTCAAATGTGATTTTTGTGAGAAGGCGTTCGCGCAGGTGGTCAACCTGGTCAACCACAAAAGGGTTCACACTGGTGAGAAGCCCTTTAAGTGCGAGTTCTGCAGCAAGTCGTTCGCACAGGTGGTCAACCTGGACAACCATCGTCGGACCCATACAGGAGAAAAACCATTTAAATGCACATTCTGTGAGAAAGCATTCGCACAGCGGACGAATCTCGACAACCACAAGCGTATCCATACAGGAGTGAAACCCTTTATATGTAGCTTCTGCTGCAAAGCTTTTACCCAGCGGACGCACCTGGACAACCATAGACGAACTCATACTGGCGAGAAGCCATTTAAATGTGACTTTTGTGCTAAGGCCTTCACCCAACGGACTCACCTCGACAATCACCGACGTATACATACTGGCGAAAAGCCCTTTAATTGCACTTTCTGCGGAAAATCCTTTGCCCAGCGGACAAATTTCGATAATCATCGTCGAACGCATACTGGAGAAAAACCATTTAAATGTGAATATTGTGATAAAGCTTTTGCACAGCGAGCAATATTAAAGAATCACAAACGAACCCATGGCACCCCCGGAGCATGCCCTGATCGAGAACAACCCATATCTACCCAGTCAGCCTCAATGGCATCCTACAATTGCAACCCATGCACCAAAAACATGAGCCTCGTCAATGATATCAATGATAAATGCAACCAACTAGAAATCCCAAGGACATTCAGCTGTCCGATATGTGGAAAGGGCTTCACACAACGAATAGACCTCGATAATCACCAACGAAGCCACTGCATGTCGATGCAGCAACCATTCGGGGCGGACTTTTATAAGAAAACACCATACTCGTCGCATGGACACCATCATGTAAGGTCGGATTTGAAAACCACTGACTATGGCTCCAGTCGAGCCAACAGCATTGACTTCCAGTCACACCACAGAATACAGCCTCCACAAATTCCACCTACCTCATGGATGAACTCGGCATCACGACACCAAATGTCGCAAAGTTGGGAGAACAATTATATGTGGCCTCGAAGCTTCTCAATGACACCAGTTTGGAATGCGGGTTGGACTAATCCGACAAATGGATTTCCCTGCGGAATGAGACAGGACAAACAAGGTCTTGACTATACTGTATAAAGAGTTAGCGATGAAGTTTTAATTATGATTATTATTTTGTATTATTTATTTTTAAAAATCTTTTTCAACCAAAAGTAGGCATATTGGCACTTGTACGGTGCTACCATTTTGGATAGTCCGTCTCTAACAGAGAACTGTGTGAAGTTGAGCAGCAAGATGTCTGTTCACATTGCATTTAATCAAGTTGCTCGGTTAGGAGAGGTGAAAGAAAGAAATGGAAAAAAAGAAGAAATGAGGGACAGAGTTCATTGTCTTGGTCAGGAAACAAGTGTCTCAGGTGAGTCCCTGTGATCGTATCTCTACACCTGGCTAATTGGCAAAGAAGGAGTGTGAGAGCAAAGCCTACCTAAGAGCTGAAAAATCAGTTGCACGTTCTTCCCGGTCATAACTTGTGATGACGATATGATATGCGAAGAATAAGTAAATAGACGGACATATTTGTATGTACATATGTGAATATCTTAAAAGTACTCCTGGAGAGTGTTCACCATTTAACTCCTTTGAATACCAAAGCTATTCTATTATTATTATTATTATTATTATTATTATTATTATTATTATTATTATTTTAACGGATTCATTTTAAATCATCTTCAAGGAACACACAACAAAAAAAACAATATACTATCATCAATTATGTTACTGAATTTTTTAGATGAGGATTGATTGTTTGTATTATTTCTGTTCTCATCTTGTGTTTTATTTGTCGAACACGGAATTTCGGATGGAATGCTTTATTTAATTAATGGGGATAGCATGCTCTCGTTCCGTCAGCCATGACAGAGTAGTAGTCCTAAGTAATTCACAATTGTTGCATGCACTGAAGATTGAACCTTTAGTTTCCAGAAGAGTGTAACTTACAGCTGAATTTTATCAAGTACCTTATCCACTATGGCATGGCTCCTTGCGGACAATTCTAGTGCGAATTTTACGAGCCTTAAAACTATTTTTGCCTTTGGATGTACATTTTTACAACTTAGCACTGTACATCAGTATTTATTAGTACACACACACACACACACACACACACACACACACACACACACACACACACACACACACACACACATATTTGTTTACTTTTTTTGGGAAAGAACTCCAACAAAGTGCTCGATTGTAATAAAAAAAAACTTTTTTGATATAAGAGCTTAATATGGCTGACGAGAGCCTAATATTATTTATGATTTACCATTAACTGGTACCCCTTATGTTGGGCTTGAAACCGACGGTACCAATGTTTTTCTAACCTTCTGTACAATTTTAAATATATATATATATATATATATATACTAGCAGAAGTACCCGTCGTTGACTGAGTTCAAAAACAGCCTACAGAAAATGGACTGTGATTGATGAAAGTATGATATGTTATGAAAAGGAGGAAGTTGTAAAGAGATAGGTTTTGATACTCAAAAATTTTACACTTAGCAAAATATGATGAAAGTAAAGATAATTTTCGCAAAAATATATTTTTTTATATCAACTTCGTTTCCATTCGTAGCCAAGAGTGACCAACAAAATGATGTTTCCTTACAAAGAGAAAATGTTATATATATAATAATATAAATATACAAGAAATAAATGTTACCATAGTCAATAAAAGTTACTTTTATGGTAGAAAGGTTCATTGGTTTGTATTTTTAAGTAGTTTGGAAAAAAAAATTTTTTTTTAATTCACGAACCGGTTTAAAAAAAAAATCAAAATGGCCGCGACTTTGAAATGGAGAGCCCCGTTTTCAATTTGAAGGAGGGGCACCTGAGCATTCTGTGTTAACAATTTAAGAGAGTTCTGTCAACGTAAGGAATATTTATAAACATATTTTAATGTTTTCCGTTATTTTGTGCTTGAAGAATATTCGATTATGGCATGTGTAGTTTATATAAAAATTCATTTAAGTAGTTATCGCCTCAAATTTTGTTTTAATTTCGGTTCGCTGAAATTATTTCAAGTAAAGAGTATTAAAAACTATTTCAAAACAAAAAAACATGAACTGAACTTTTATTGACTATGGTAACATTTATTTCTTGTATATTATTTTTTCGGGTAGTCGTTTGTTGGCTTTTCTGCTAAACACTCTTACTAAATAATATCGACGAAATATTAAAAAACAAAGAAACAAAAACAGTTTTGAAAAATAATGAAGCTTTACTTACTTTAGTAAAATAATCCGAAACAGCAAAATGAGATATTAAAAAAGTAAACAGTAGTTTTTTAAAGCAAAGAATCGATATAAATATGATGAAGGAGAAAATGGCGCCCTTTTCAAGCAGAACAGCTTCGTTTCAGTTTTACAATATTGAACGGTGTAGTATTGCACCATCGGATTCAGGGTTGTACTATTGTAATGTAAAAAAACATGCAGAAAGGGTTGTAATCAACTGAATTCCTTCTAGTACACTGACAAAAAAAAAGCTTAAACAGATATATAAATAAAAATAAAAAGGTTATGTAAATGTTTTTAAAAAACCACGTAATCACGTGAGCAGGATTTTTTCCTTCTTTTGACACGATAACAAGTAACATTCTTATTTTTATTATTTATCTATTTATCTATTTTCGAAAGCGAGCCACATGCAAGTGGAGAAGGAAAAAAAACAGAGTTATGCAAAATTTGTGTCGAGAATTGTCTAAAGTTCCGACATTTTTTTTTTTTTTTTGGTTTTCATTTTAATAAGAACGTGAATTTATAAGGTGAATTTATTCAACACAATATGATTCAACTAAAAAAATAAATAAAAGCTAACGTGAATTAAGATTAAAGTTAAGGTGTTATTGTGGACCCTCACCCCTTTTAAAAAACCTTGTTAAACTTTGTGACATATTTACATTTTATGGAGGTCAGGCGCGAACGAACACCCAATAATTTTATTATACCATATTTCTTCAAACTGAAACATAATTATCAAAGTATACTTACGCAAATAGATATGAAAAGTCTTTGTTAAAGTTTGTGCCATATTTCCATGGAGTACAGGCACGAACGCAGACCCCACAATTTTATTATACCATCCCTATTTAAGTTGAAACATACTTATCAAAGTATTCTTACGTACGTCTATATCAAACACCCTTGTAAACGTTTTTTTTTAATTTTTTATTTCCATACTTTGGGGACCAGGCACGAACGCAGACCCCACAATTTTAATGAACCACCGTTCTGCCAGATCAAACATAATCATTCCTGATCCTCAATACATCTTCTATCATTATATGTAATCAGTTTTTTAAAATAGTCAACCATATAGGAACCTATTCGTGACCACACACACACACACACACACACACACACACACACACACACACACACACACACACACACACACACAGACGTTCAACTTTATATTATAGATTTATAGTCATCCACATACAGTACTGTTTCGCTGTTTCACAGCTCATCAGTGTAGCTAGACAGGCAACTACCTCAAGCCAGAATAGAAAAATGTTATTGAAAATTAATTCAAATTTACAACAAAAAACAAACATAAACTTGTAAAGAAAGTAAACAAAATGTTTAATTATCCGACAAGGAGTACAAATAAACTTGAAAAACCCAATTCTGCAAAGTTTCGAAAAATGCAATTCTTCTCATTAGAGGAAAGATGTTTGCAAAATATACAATAAATTTTGTAGATTAATGTATTAAAAGAAATTACAGATATGAATTGAATCATATTTGCATAAGAAAGTTAGTGAAAGGATTCAGAATAATTATGAAAGCAGGAACAAGGAAAAAAAAGGATGATGATAAAATCCATTATATATATATATATATATATATATATATATATATATATATAATATATATATATATATATATATATATATATATATATATATATATATATATATATATATAAATACACTGTATCACAAAAGTGAGTACACCTCTCAAATTTCTTCAAATATTTAAGTATATCTCTTCATGGGACAACACTGTAAAAATGATTTTTTGACACAATGAAAAGTAGTCTGCAGCATATATAACAGAGTTATTTTATTTTCCCCTCAAAATAACTCAAAATATTTTTTTACCGAAACGTTGTAAAATAACACATAAGATGAGAACAAGTTATTACATACAAAACTCCC
Organism: Euprymna scolopes; assembly: GCF_053919585.1. Classification (NCBI taxonomy): domain Eukaryota; kingdom Metazoa; phylum Mollusca; class Cephalopoda; order Sepiida; family Sepiolidae; genus Euprymna; species Euprymna scolopes. The sequence goes on along the minus strand of NC_136502.1, from coordinate 14,520,473 downwards.
CGAGTGGCCTCCCAACCTTGATAAGTGGTGATCCCTTTGTAAAAAACAAAACAAACAAACAAAAAATGTATTAAGTTATTACGTAAAAAAGAAATGAAGAAAGGAAATAAATCCGTATTATTTGATTATTCGGATTACTGTTCTCATCTTCGTTCCAAATTATCATAACATTTCGGTCGATTTAACATCCGACCTTCTTCAGATGTATCTTGCCAAAACTTGGGAATTTATTCTGTCAAACTCAGGAATCGGTACAGAATTTCGAACGAAACCCATTATTTAACCCACAGTGTAGCATGCTCTCATTCTCTTATCCATGTCTAGGTATCCATGTCTTAAGCAATTCACAATTATATTTTTAAGTGTCGCCCACACTGAGGATTGAACCTTCAACTTACAGGAGAGTGTAAGTTTACAACTGAATTTTACCAAGTACTCTATCTACTGCACCATGAATTTTGGGAACCTTAAAAAGGTGCCTTGAGTAAATAACGCTCAAGATGAGAACAATAGTCTGAAAAATCCAAATGCTATGAATAACGAATCCTTATCTAAAAAATCAGAAACGTATCCAATAAAGTTTGTATATTTATAATTGTATTTTCCTGGTGAATGATTGCAAGCAAAAGAGGAAAGGATTACTGTTTCCTGTCCTTTCGACAATAAGAACATTCTCAAAGACTAATAAGGTTTTTCCCCTATGACTCATGCAACATGATCTTGTACAGCCGCCTTTGTTTGTGTTTGAATCGCCATCCCCAAACGCTTTTTGAATCATTTACCAAATGGAGTTCCATCTCCTTAATCAGGAGTTGCTTCTGACCACACTTGTACTTGTGGCTATCAGCCTGGTCGGCTTGAGCCGGCTTCCTCTTTGACACTAATTGCATCTCGAACCATCGCAGTCCAGTTTCGTTGATCTTGGGTCAAGTCTCAGAATATAGCTAACCACCCTCTTGGAGACCAACTACTTGTGGGTTCAATAGTACCGCCAGGTCGGCTTTAATTGTCATCGATCCACGTCTTCAGCTTTTAATCAAAAACGGTTCGAAGCGACCGTATTTTTTTCAGAATCAATTCATTTAGCACCGCCGCCCGCTTCTACTGATGACAGGTCAAACTTTTAGGAACAAACATGAAAACGGTAAAAAAAATTTATAATTCGACGCAAAAAAAAACAAAAAAATAAACAAAAATGAATTACTTTTGTTTAAAAGCTGAGATAAGTTAACACAACTTGAAACTCCAGAATCGCAAACTCAAAATATTTATATTTGTTATTATTTGTTATTATTTGTTATTATTATTATGCTTATTTGTTATTATTTGTTATTATTTGTTATTATTATTATTATTATTATTATTATTATTATTATTATTATTATTATTATTATGCTTATTTTTATTATTGCTATTATTATCCTCCTTTTTATTATTTCTTATTGGTATTTGTTATTATTATTTGTTATTATTTAGTATTAACATTTGTTATTGTTATTTCTTATTGTTATTTCTTCTTATTATTTTTTATTAATTATCATTATTTGTTATTATTTGTTCGTGATTGTTATTATTATTCTTTGTTATTAGTTTTTATTATTATTTGTTATCATCATCATTATTATTATTATTATTATTATTTATTATAATTGTTATTGTTATTATTGTTTTATTATAATTATTGTTATTATTATTTTTTATTATTGCTGTTATTATTGATAGTATTATTAATAGTATTATTAATAGTATTACTATTATCATTATTATTGTTTTATTATTATCATAATTATTGTTATTATTAATTATTATTATTGTTGTTTTATTTTTATTTGTTATTATTATTTATAGTAATTATTTATTATTATTGCTATTAATATTATTTATTATTATATTTATTATTATTATTTGTTATTATTTTTTTTTCATTATTATTTATTATTATTGCTATTATATGTACTATTATTATTATTGTTATAATAATTGTTCTTCTTTTTCTATTTCTTATATATTTATTATTATTATTATTATTATTACTAGTAGTAGTATTTTATTATTATTATTATTATTATTATTATTATTATTATTATTA
>NC_136502.1:14483384-14508384 GCF_053919585.1 Euprymna scolopes | reverse complement strand
CCAGAGCTTTCTGGTAAATGAAGTTGCTGGCGGCAGGCATATTTTAATGATCCACGGACAGACTGTTTCGCTGCATCACAGCTTTCAATCTCTCTCTCTCTCTCGCTCTCTTTTCTCTCTCTCTTTCTCTCTCTCTCTCTCTATATATATATATATACAGAGAGAGAGAGAGAGAGAGAGAGAGAGAGAGAGAGAGAGAGAGAGAGAGAGAGAGAGAGTCATTCACAGACAAATTGTTTCATTACTGGTGACAGCAACTTCATTTACTAGAGAGCTCAACTCAGAGGCGGGCATATTTTAGCGATCCACAGATAAATTGTTTTGCTGAATCACAGCTCTTCAATGTGGCTAGACATGCAAGTACTTCAAGCTGGTATCGAAACCTCAACGTCTATACAATAGTTGGCGTGTGTAACCACTCCAGAAGAATAGTTAATCTTACTGCATCCGGGGAATGAGAGAATGATTCACACCTTTCCCGAGTCAAGTGGACTCACTAAACTTGAATATTTTTTTCACTGAACCTTTTTCCACTGGTGGTTTATTGTTTTGTGTACGATTATTGGACATGAATTGTATATCGACTTTGATGTCGCATGTAAATATCAGAACCATGTATTTCGTTATCTGCTCTTCTTCGTCAGTGCCGTAGATGCTTTCTGTATAAAAGAAATCGACTAATAAATTAATATGAAATCTTTGTATTGTGATTTTGAAAGTTTCATGAGCTTTATAGAAAAATAATGTTTGTTTTGCATTATTCAAATTTACCATCGCATTTTGAAATAAATGGTAAATTGAATACCTTAGATTTAAATCTTTATTTATTTACAAGGAAGTCATCACCTATCAAAGCCACTCGAGGATAAAGGTTAATGAGTGTATAGTGGCCACTGAGACAATAGCCTAGTGATCGTCAGTGGTGAAAAATGAGTAGAATTTGATTATTTAATTATTTGATTTAAGAACTTGTTTACATTGGACTTGAAAACACTAATGTTGTAGTCAGCAAGAATGTAGGACAGAGTTCCACAGGCAGGTAGTTCTAGGAAAGAAGCTTTGTTCATGAAATTTGTGTTAAGATTCAAGCACGGAAATGAGGGAAATTGTTGATAGTGGTTGCAGTTAGACGAGTGCTTTTTATGGAGGTTTGGTAAAGGGAACCATAGATTGGAGCTCAGATATGCACTTGCCAAATATATAAAAACTGACTTTTCCCCCAATTACCACCTGGATCACATCTCTCTTTGCACTGCGAAGACTTTGGATAAAATATCATTCTTCAGCTCAAGAACAGTCTTGGTATTACTTTGATTAATCTGAAGAATATTCCAAAAGTAATTCCTCCTATTTTTTATTTTACCCGAATGGAATCAAAAAGGATAGAAAATTGCATTGTTATAATGATTGAATTTATCCATTCATCATCTTAAAGTTTCATCTCTCTGTTGCAGATATTGATGGTGTGAGACTTTAAGAAAGCAACTCCTGTCATGGATGTGCATCAGAAGCAAAGATGCGTCATTGAATTCCTGACAAAAGTGCATTGAGAATGGTGGCGACTATGGAGAAAAATAAATTCTGGAGCACAAAACGGTCGCTCGTTTTAATGGTACAACTCCTGTTTTCATAGATCTTCAACTTTTTAAGTTAAAAAATTAGGAGGCTTTACTTTTGGAACGACCCTCATATGAGAAAGCATGCTCTGGATGCCCCACACACAACCATCGTTCATCGCTGGCAAACGTGCATTGAGAATGGTGGTGACTGTGTAGCAAAAATAAATTCCGGGGAACAAAAAGGTCACTCGTTTTAATGGTACCCCTCCCGTTTTCTATAGCTCTCCAACTTTTTGAACTGAAAAAAAAATAGGAGGCTTTACTTTTGGAACGACCCTCGTATTATCTATTGCAATATTTTTTGACATCAGTGGAGGGTATCATCACAAAAATTTGGATGATTCTATTTATAATCACGGGTGATAAGAGTGAACCAATCAGATACCAGAATCGCTTTATAAAATAGAATGAATCTTTTTGAATTCTTCAATCATAACTTCTTCGATGGACGCGGGAAAAGAACTACGAGGTGCCTTCAATAAGTTTCCAAAGTTTTATTTTACAACCATTTAAAATTGTTGTTGACTCAGATTCAGTATGTTATTGCTATACATCTTATGAGATGACTGATCAATTTTTATGGTTTCAGGTTCAAACGAACAGCTACACCAGGAATAGGAATACACTCTACTAAAGCCTGATTGTTACATGGTAAATTTCCAAAATGCAATCTGAACGCGTTAGAAGAACGATATGCAATAAAATTCTGTTTTAAACTTGGAAAACATGCCATAGAAACGTACTGAACGATTTTGGACCATCTTGCATAAATGAAGCATCAGTTTTTGAGTGGCATAAGAGATTTAAGGAAGGCAGGGTGTCTGTGAGGGATGATGAGAGGTCTAAGAGGAATAAGGAAGTCAGAACACCAGAGTTGATTGGTCAAATAAAGAATTTCATGGATTTTGAGTTAATTAACAAGTTTAATTATTTTGTTACTTAACGTTGTTTGATGTTGTGTTCGTTAATTAACTTGTTTCCTTTTTCGATTGAGTAACTGATTATAATTGTTCAGGTATAGTATTTTTGTATTATTATTATTTTACATATTCAGTTTGTTACTTGATTTGTTTCCTTTTTGTAAACTGTTTCAGCAGTTTAAGTGACTAACAGCTGTTATAGAAATCATTGTCCAGGTACAGTATTCGTGCATTCGTTTTTGTTGTTGTTATTATTATTATTGGCTCATAAGGAGCTTTCACACAGGTCATCAAAGATCTCTCCTTGAAAACAGTGGTGTTCCCTGGAAGCTGAGTGACAACAAGTCTCCTCAGATTTCCAACACTCTCCTCACTTTCGATAGTATTTGCAAATAAATTTGCATTATCGCAACAGCTGTTTGCCATTGATTTCCTGTTGGCAGTGGCTATTGGTCTTCACTGGAATTTGAGTGGCAATAAGCCTCCCCAAGGTCCCAGTTCTCTTTGCACTTATCCAGTGGAGGTCTGGTCAGTGCTCTCTCCTTGGTCTTTCCTTCCTCCTTGACTCTACTTGGCTGTTTAGTCTCACTCTTTTTTTTTTGGAGGGGGGCAGTGATGTGGTAATGGGGGATGGGGGTGAGGTTAGAGAACTTATAGGTATGCAGCTTCAATGTTCTTGGTTCCATGTAGCGCTTCATGTTTTACCTCTGCAGCAGTTTGTCTGGCCCGCACTTTTTGCTCATGTGTGTTAGTCATTAATATTTCAGCTGTTTTCATTATTGTTGTTCGTTGTATTTTTCCAATTATTCCTTTGATTCCAATTTCTCCCATTCATTTTTCTAAGTTTTTCGGGATTGTTCCCAGTGCTCCTACAATTATAGGTATTATTTTGATTTTCTCCATCTTCCATATCCCTTTTATCATTATTATTATTATTATTATTATTATTATTATTATTATTATTCAATACCCTGGGACAGGAATGTGAGAGAGAAGGAGAACAAGAAGTGGGGCAATTATGCTTCATTGGTCTTAGAGATAAGACGTATACACGGAGTTAAAACACAACTAATCCCGGTTGTAGTTGGTACACCAGGAGTAGTATCAAGTCGTCTGGAAGGACAATTGAAAAAAGACTACAAATCCCCGATGTTTTAGGTGGCCTTCAGACCTCTGCAACATCCTTACAAAAACCCTTGATCTTTGAAGCTCCTGGTTTGGAGCCGGGATTAAGGGAAATCCTCTGGAAATGAATATCATCCCTTTCCAGAGAGACGTTGATAAACGAAATCAGAATTATCATCATCATCATCATCATCATCATCATCATCATCATTATTATTATTATTATTATTATTATGATTATAGTTAATATCATTATTATTATTATTATTATTATTAATTTTTAGTTTATTAATTAATTTGTTTCATTTTCGTAAATTGTTTCGGCAATTTCCGGGATTAACGATTCTTGTGTAGATCATAGTTCAGATATAATATTCGTGTATTGATTTTAGTTATTAATAATATTCATTTATTTTTATGATCGAAATTTTTATTTTAGTTTTGAAAGGATACAAATTTTTATTTAATGTATTTCCTTTTCGTAAGCTGTCTCGGCAATTTCCGGGCGTATGCTCTTGTGGAGACGGGATTTTTTTTCCTTGAAATTGTTTTATTGTTCGATGGATTATTTTAGCGTCACAAATTATCTCTTGCAAAAAAAAATGCCTATTTTTGCTTAGTCGACGTTAGTTCTTTCCCTTGCATATCGTCCCAAACTTCATAAGCGTCAACCGTTTTATGAATAAACAACGAAAAGTATTTATTTTAATTACTTACACCGTTGAGTGTTGGTTAGAGAAAGTTGTACAGTCTCTGAAGATGCAAGTTCAAAACTTCTTCCCGATTAGAAACCATTCGTAGCAAAAAGATAATATCGTATACCAAAAATCACGAAAATTAACAAGGTAATTTCATTTAATGTCTAAAAGATGAACGACGATCGCTCAATGTTGTTTTGCAAATAGTTTGAAGGACAATCGAGATAACTTTGAATTTTGCTAGATTTTGAAAAGGCATTTTTAATATGAAATTTTACAAGAAGATACTGTTATAAAGCAATATTAAGCCCATACATCAAATTCGTATGTTGTCAAGATAAAATGTACAGTTTATATATGATGTCCTTCATTGGCTACAATATGGGCCAACTCGCAAGTCTCAATCAGGAACACACACACACACACACACACACACACACACACACACACACACACACACACACACACACACACACACACATATATATATACATATTAATGATGAGACGATTCTAATATTTTCCCGATTCCGGTACAATCACCGATTCTGTACTAAATTCCCGATTCTGATACAATTACCGATTCCAATTCCGATTCTTTATAAATCTCAAAATATTTATCTAATAGCCATACCCGACCACGCATTGCTGTCCCTCAGTTTGTGCCCCCCCTAGGGAAAATTCATTTTTTTAAAGAAGGAATTAGTGTGGTAAACTGTTTTTTTTTCTTTATAGAAAACTATCCGTAAGTTAATTAATAAAGAAAATAGTTTATGAATTTATTTATTTTTTTGCGGGCTGTTATCCTCATCTCCTATAGTTGTTGTTTCATGACAATATGTGAATACGTAAGTAAAGGCGGAATCAAACGTAGGTAGATTAATTTTCTTTTGTTTTTGTGATAACAATTTGTCGTAGCGAGCCACACGGTAAAATGATCACACAGACATAGAAACACGCAAGAGAAATAATAATCGGAGAGAGAGAAGAGTGAGAGAGAGAGAGAGTGAGAGAGAGAATAAGAGAGAGAAGGTGAGTTGAGAAGAATATATACAGAAGGAGAGAGAGAGAGAGAGAGAGAGAGAGAGAGAGAGAGAGAGAGATTAAAACTGTTGTAGATAATGTTGACGCCGTAAAATGTCCTTTTTTATTTTGACTGGAAAAGAAATGTAAAAAGCGAGCGAGAGAGAGAGGAGGAGGAAGACGAGAAAAACTGCTGTAGGTAGTATTGATGCCGTAAAATGTTTGTTTTTTATTTTGGCAGAACCATTGATAACATAAGGAATTACTTTGCTTAATATCCAGAAAACTACTCGTGTGCGACAAATTTAAAATCGATATTTGTTTTCAGCATACCCGAATACCTATAGATGTCGTCATTTTAAAGGTGACTGTTAATGTGGAAAGTAAGTAAAAATTTACCAAACGACAACACAGATTGTCATATTTCTTTATAATTGTAAAAAGATAAAAATAAGGCCCACTTCTGCATTTACTGACACATATTTCCGTTACGTTGCCTCGGCATTCTGACGACTTACGTAAACTGTCGTAATTTGCCGAGCGCTGATCAAATTTTAAAATGCTAGAACAAAAAAGAACAATAATTATTTCATCGTAATTACAATGAAGAAAAATGGAAATGCAATAAATAAAAATATAGCATCAACCTATCGTAAGTTTCATTAATAAATATTTTTTAGGCACTTCTGCATTACACGGACGGCGCCATTTTGTGTGCGTTTCACTAAACTATCGCCAGGTAGCGCGCCAACCTGATTCAGAAATGACAATCAGTCGACCAAGTTCATTCATTTCATATTTCATTCCATTCAAATTGCTTATTAATTTAAAAATTAAAACTATAATATACTAGTAGGACCCGTTAACCGGCGTTGCCCGGTAGAAGCATGGCACGGATCCAGAACAAAATCCCCCCCCCCCAAAAAAAAAACAAAAACAAAAGAAAAAACAAAACAAATTAAACTACGGTTGGTGCATACTGCTGTCCCTGGGAAATATCGGACACTGGCGACCGTGATCCAAATGAAATAATCTGGCTTTCACTATCAGGTATTGTTTTCCAGTGGCAGCTAGTGGAAGCCACTGTCTGTGATTGTCAGCACTGTTGGTTACTGGCGATTAGTGGTGGGTTGAATCGATAACCTGCAGGTACTGGCGGATTCTAAAAGAAGCATTTGAGGAAAAAACATTATTACGTATTTATTTGTCATACCTAAATCAGTATAACTTCAAAAAATTATGAAAAATGATTCATTAAAAAAAATAATGATAAGTAAAAACAGAAGTTATATATTAACTCGAAATCAGTGATAGATAACTGCATTCTAATGATGGCAGTATCGGTATGCTGCAAGCATTTTTTCTAAAAGTAACTCTAGCACATGTTTTAAATAATAAAATATTCAGCAGAAAGTAAAAGCGGTAAAAAACCCAAATAAGTGTTTCCGTAGCCAATGAAATTAATTTTGAAACCTATCTGCATATTATTTTTGTGTTTTAACTTATTTGAAAGCGTTTATTCAGTTCTAAAAAGAAAGTGTCGACATCATAAGTCACAGCTTTGAAGCCTAGATAATCGCTCAAAAATATAAAATTAAATCAAATCGCGAACAGGAATAAAACAATGTATATATATATATATATATATATATATATATATATATATATATATATATATATATATATATATGGCATCATTAAGGTCTTGATAATAGCTTATAAATAGAAAATGAAATATTAATACTCATAAAATAAATATTTTTTTATTTTAGGGACGTTTTTTTTGAGGGGGGGGAGAAGAGTTAGTGGCGTGTTGGCATTTTGTACATATTTACATTCCCAAACCAATGCTGTGTGAACATTTTGAAGGTGTTCCGCCCGAGCAAGGAAAGAGCAATGTGTGTTTATTTACATATTATGGTAGTTCCGGAAAGAGTAAGCAATGCGTGTTAAAATGCTAATAATTCTCAAACCTTTTGTTAGAGCAAATTTTAAGGGTTCCAGAATTTAATTTTAAAAGTTTTGAGCGATTATGAAGACTTCAAAGATGCTATATATGATTTTTAGCAGAACGGTATCATGTTTAGAACTTGATTTAATTTTATATGTTTGTGCGATTATCGAGTGTTAAAAGACATTATGTATATTTTTTTTATTTATGCATGTATGTCAACATGCTGAATTGTTCAAAATAAGTTGCCAGTATTTCTGAAACATTACGATAATCTTAAGGTTATCAGTATTTAACGTTCTGTTTTTACAGCATATGTTATTAATTTGTTAGGTGAAAGTATGCAATAGTTGCAAATCAGTATCCCCTCCTCACGTTAGTAATAGGTTTCTAAATGATCACATGATTATTTCAGTGCGCTTCAGTAAATACATAAGCCCAAAATCAATAAATAAAAAAGTAAGTGAACATTAATTACCAAACTGCGGCATACATGTTTTGTGCAAACATCGTCCTCTTCTTGTAGGCATCAAAATGAGAAAAGAAAGTGTTATCCGAGAAAATTAGTTGTTATGTGTAAAATTAGATATGTCAAAAGGAAAAAAATAAATAAACGTTATTCATTAAACCCTGACTGATATAATATTAGTCAACAACTACTAGTACGCTGTTTACATTTGACAGCGACGACCACAAAGAAAGAAAGAAGAATGTAGAAGATATGTATTGTATCTGATAGTAAATGTATCTTTGAGTATGTTTTAGTCTAAGCATGGAAGCTAAACACTTACGTAAAAGCGGTGGACGATTTCTTCGATGTTGTTATATGTTGAAAATAAGTGTCTATTAACTCAAATTGACGCCGTGCGAATAATTATTTATCCTAGCGACGGCATATTGTAATGTTCTGAAGTGTTCGTTTAGAATGATCTAATTTCGAAATAAGAGAATTAGTGGGCAACCAATCAGAGGTAGCGGACTTTCCCGGGGCGGGGGAAGGCTTTATTATTTTTTAATTCTACTACGGGAAAGGTAATGGTATATCTGCGTATGTATAAGCCAGTTATGGTCGGTGTAAGCGTAGAATCTGTGGAACGTGTAAACTTTCTCCCAGTGTCAACTGGTGGCGGTGGTAGGTTTAAATATTTAAAAGGAAAATAGGTACCCCTTCCTTTAATGATGTTGCAATTGTGACAGTGTTGCCCTTAGGACGTAATGAGGTATTTTATTATCATGATCGTGTCTTCAAAGGTGTTTGAAAGCTACACAAGATAATGGCTATTAGCCTACCTGTATTGAATTTGTATGGGGGCATCTGTTGTTGTAAACCTGCGATACTTTTTCTAGAATTCCTGTGGCTACTTTATTTATATTGAAAAAAATTTTGAATCTCGCTAGATTCAGCCACTCTGATGAGTCGTAGACGATGAAACACGTGTCAGTGGATAATTATATTTTGAACAATATATATGCCGCTCCCCATTTAGGGGTACCAAATTAGTAAAAGGGAAAATTATTCTCAACTCACATTTACATAAAAATGCACTTACGTATAAATAATTGAATTCACTCACAAAGTATCGGGCACAAAAACAAATAAATAATATCTACATAAAAAATCGCCGTGTGCAGCAGTCGCGCGAGATAGGACAGTGGTAGAGGTTTAGGCTTCTTTTCATGGGGTCCCGATTTTGAATCTCGCCAGATTCAGCCACTCTGATAAGTCATAGACGACGAAACACGTGTCAATGAATAGTTATATATATATATGTGTGTGTGTGTGTGTGTGTATGTGTAGTAGAGATTTAGAAGGCTGTCACAATGCGAGGAATGAAACAGATCGATTCAAAGCATGCTCCATCATCTAGCATGCTTTGAATCGATCTGTTACGCCTACAATTTGAAAAGGGAATTTTTCCGAAATTAATAATGGAATTTGTCGCAGACATAACAAGTAAGAAATTTTACCTAATGCAACTGAATAGATATATGTATATATAAACATATATGTATGTACTTATTGATGTGTAAATCGCCACTTGTTCTCGTCTTCTCTTACCAACAACGGCTATATTTCATTCCTCGCATTGTGACAGCCTTCTAAATTTCTACTACATACCTATCCCACACAATGCTTCAAGCAAACTACATATCAATCCTATATATATATATATATATATATATATATGCATATATATATATATATATATATATATATATATATATATATATATATATATATATATGTGCTTCTGCATTAATTTAAGATGAATCTAGTGTGCTGTATATATCAACAGAGGTGGGAAGTACACAGTCAAGACAAACACTGAAAAGAAAAAGAGCTAAAGTGTCTCCTTTAAGAACCCCGGCGTAAATGTCAAAGAATTCATTGTCATCATCTGGCGATCTGACCATAGCTTGAATGTGTTTGTAAAGTAATCATGATAGCTTTAATGACTTCGTTTGGAATGCCATATGCGTTTAAGATGTTGTCCACACACAAATACATATGTATACCCACACACAAATACATATGCATATATACATACACACACAAATACATATGTACACACACAAATACATATGTATACACACGCAAATACATATGTATACACACAACTACATATGTATAACATACACACAGAGATTATTTCTCTGCTGCGTGCTTATGCGTCCGTTCATGTCTGCGTTGTTTAACTTCGATGATCTGACGAGAACCTGTGTGTTAACGTAGTTATGCCGTATTGTTGTATCATCCAGGTCACCACCGTAGGAGGTCAAAAGCTTTTATGCGATACCTAGGGATTACGTCAAAGAAGGGCAAAACGTGGGAGGCACAATCCCTGGAGATTGTGTCAGCGAGATTAATCCATATTTTCAAGACAATACATATTGGAATGTGACGTCATCTGGGTCAATAAAACAGATGGCAAATAACAGAGAGAGAGAGAGAGAGAGAGAGAGAGAGAGAGAGGGGGGATAGAGATAGACATATATATAGAGAGAGCGAGATAGAGATAGAGAGAGAGAGAGAGGGATAGAGATAGACAGATATAGATAGAAAGAGAGAGAGGGATAGAGATAGACAGAGAGAGAGAGAGAGAGAGAGATAGAGATAGACAGATAGAGAGAGAGATAGAGAGAGAGAGAGGGATAGAGATAGAGAGAGAGATAGATAGAGAGAGAGAGAGAGGGATAGAGATAGACAGATAGAGAGAGAGATAGATAGATAGAGAGAGAGAGGGATAGAGATAGACAGAGAGAGAGAGATAGAGAGAGAGAGAGAGAGAGAGAGGGATAGAGATAGACAGATAGAGAGAGATAGACAGAGAGAGAGAGAGGGATAGAGATAGACAGAGAGAGAGAGAGGGATAGAGATAGACAGAGAGAGAGAGAGAGAGGGATAGAGATAGACAGAGAGAGATAGACAGAGAGAGAGAGAGAGTGATAGAGATAGACAGATAGATAGATAGATAGACAGAGAGAGAGAGAGAGAGAGAGAGAGAGAGAGAGAGAGAGAGAGAGAGAGAGAGAGAGAGAAGGGACTACTATGGCGAAAAGCGGCGCACTTTTCTCTACACACCACCCCGCCCTGCGCGCCGTCACTAATGTCAAAACCGTCATTCTGAAACGAAAAAAGGTTATTTTGAATAAACAAAATATTTTTGATAACCAACTGTGTGTGTGCTTTATTTTCGCCAACAAATGTATAAATCGAGACAATGATAACAGTTGTTTTTAGATATATAACCTGAAAAAACACCATTGACGATTGGCTGCACCGGATACATAACTGTATATTAACACACGCACATACATACACGATGATTGCAATGTTTTGTCAGACGAGTGCCACTCCCTCAGTCACTGAAAGTCCATGTGTCCGAAGATGACTTTTCAGTCCTACCAGCAACTTGCACACTCTCAAGCAGAAATGACACTGAAGATGGTCATTGGTTTGGAAGAAACTAACAGCCACTGAACTCGTACCATCGTGTGCTTTCATGTGATTAACAAGACGTGCTTTGGAGAACAGAGCCCGGTCACACACACTTCATGATCTAAAGATCTCCATAGTTGAGCGGTAAAGTTTGTCGTTTCCTACATGCTTTCTTGGGCTTCGCTCAGACTATCTTGGCTGCTTCAAAGTGTTTCTGCGCCCCTGTATATCAGTGCCCCCAACCACTTGCAATCATACGCTAAGGACTCCCAACTGTCAACAGGAACATGAAAGCTTTGATACATACATACATACATACATGCATGCATACATACATACATGTATACATACATACTCGGGACAAGATCAAAGTGTAGTATCTGTTCTTCAGATGTTGCACTTCTATTTCTTGTTCTCTTTCGGTGGAGGAGAAATCCTTCACGACTGAGACAATTTTTATTTTTGTACCTTTTCTCCACGTTAAAAAACGACCCTGGTGTCTAACTCTGTCCCGTGGGGAGGCATAGTAAATAGGTACATACATACATACATACATACATGATGGCAGCAAGCTCGTTCTCGAGTATTGTCATTACTTAATACATCTCTGGCTCAAATGAGGCAGACATGAGCGCCACTAGCAACACGTGCCGGACGGTCACTTCTATGAACCTTCTACAGTTCTGCATATCTGCTGATGACCGGGTCCAGGCTGTGGTGCCCTGAACACTTGCCGGACCAGACCTTGCATGTTCAGAGCCTTTATTTCCATTGACGCCCATATCCGCATCAGTCTTCATTGAGTGTCCGTTTGCCGTTTTAAGCTACAACCAGCCTTTTTGTTATCGAGATACACACTGATGGTAAAGTGTGTATTCCATTGCATATCAAGTAATGCCTGTGCTTGAAGCTTTTTATAGTGAGGAAAGACTTACATACATACATACATACATACATACATACATACATACATACATACATGCATACATACATACATACATACATACATACATACATATTGTTTATCTATGGGTTTGTATGTCCGTTTATGCCTGCTTGCTTTATAGTTACTTCCGTAAAATAAAAAAATATATAAAAATCACACACCCATAAGTACACATGTATAATACATGCACACACAGATTATTTCTCTGTTGCGTGTTTATGCGTCCGTTCATGCCTGCGCAATGTGTCACTGCGTGCAAACCGTTGGATGCACATGCTGCACCGAAAAGGTTTCTCACCCGTGTGTATTCGTCTGTGAATTTTTAAATAATTCTTCTGTGCAAACGGCTTTGTGCAAATTTCACAGGTAAATGGTTTCACTTTGTCGTGAGTTCGTTCGTGCATGCGCAGTGCATCACGGCGTGCGAACGCCTTCGTGCACACGTCACAGCCGTAGGGTTTTTCTCCTGTGTGAGTCCGTCGGTGAATTTTCAGATAATTCTTCTGTGCGAGTTGTTTGCCGCACAGATCGCAGCTGTGGTTCGAGTGGGGTCTGTGCAGCGACGGAGGGGCCGGGGTGATCGTATCTGGCGCATGCTGAGTCTTCGTGTGTTTCTGCAGAGTTTTACTCAGCAGAAATCGTTTGTCGCAGACTTCACACCGGAAACGTTTCTCGATTGTTAACATTGTGTTTGGTGACGTAACGGATGTAATGTTAATTTTGTTGGTGTAACAGATGTAATGATAATTTTTTTGTGTAAAGGATGTAACGTTAGTTTTCGTGACGCAATGTTAATTGTGTTGGTTTAACAGATGTAACGTTAATTTTGGTGATGTAACAAATGTAATGTTAATTTTGTTGGTGTAATGGATATAATGTTACCTTTGGTGGTGTAGCGGATGTAATGTTAATTTCGTTGCTATAATGGATGTAATGTCAATTTTGTTGGCATAACGACTGTAATTTTAATTTTGTTGGTATAATGGATGTAATGTCAATTTTGTTGGTATAACGACTGTAATTTTAATTTAGTTGGTATAACGGATGTAATGTAAATTTTGTTGGTATAATGGATGTAATGTTAATTTTGTTGGTATAATGCATGTAATGTTAATTTAGTTGGTATAACGGATGTAATATTAATTTTGTTGGTATAACGGATTTGATATCAATTTTGTTGGTATAACGACTATAATTTTAATTTAGTTGGTATAACGGATGTACTTTTAATTTTGTTGCTATAACGTATGTAATTTTAATTTTGTTGGTATACCGGATGTAATCTTAATTTTGTTGGTATAATTCATTTAATGTTAATTTTGTTAGTATAATGGATGTAATGTCAATTTTGTTGGTATAACGGATGTAATGTTAATTTTGTTGGTATAACCGATGTAATGACAATTTTGTTGGTGTAACGGATGTAATGACAATTTTGTTGGTATAATGGATGTAATGTTAATTTTGTTGGTATAACGTATGTAATGTCAATTTTGTTGGTATAACGGATGTAATGTTAATTTTTGTTGGTATAACGGATGTAATGTTTATTTTGTTGGTATAACATATGTAATGCCAATTTTGTTGGTATAACGGATGTAATGACAATTTTGTTGGTATAACGGATGTAAATTTAATTTTGTTGGTATAACGTATATAATGTCAATTTTGTTGGTATAACGTATGTAATGTTAATTTTGTTGGTATAACATATGTAATGTAAATTTTGTTGGTATAACGGATGTAATTTCAATTTTAATTTTGTTGGTATCACGTATGTAATGTCAATTTTATTGGTATAACGTATGTAATGTTAATTTTTTTGATATAACGGATGTAATGTTAATTTTTTAGATATAACGGATGCAATGTCAGTTTTGTTGGTATAACGAATGTAATTTCAATTTTGTTGGTGTAACGGATGTAATTTTAATTTTGTTGATATAATGGATGTAATGTTAATTTTTTTGGTATAACGGATGTAATCTTAATTTGTTTGGTATAACGGCTGTAAGGTTAATGTTGATGTCATAACGGATGCAATTAGTAATAAAATAACTTCTTCCCCGAAAGGGAAGGCCAAGCCTGGGAGGGTAGACCTCCTAGAACTGCACAGAACCAGCATGGCACCACACTCAACAGGGAACAGGTAATTATTTTACCAGCTTCCCATTAAATCTTATAGTTATCTTCATCCACATCAAGTTTTTTTTCTTATGTAAATGCTATTCACATTGTAACAGAATGGCGGTATTTATATTTCGGTAAGAAAGGAAATAAATCACTTATTCTAAATGCTTTCCTTTCATTTTTTCTCTCTATTTAATGTTCTGTTCTTTTATGTGTGTGTTTAGCTCAAATTGATTGCTGAATTATGTGACTTTCTGCTAATGTAACTATTTTAAAACAAACAATAACAAATTAATTACAAAACATAATCAATACATTAAATCTGTTATATTGCTTTCTTTGTATTCACTAGGAGTTCTCACACAGACCATCATCAAAGATTACTCTCTAAAAACAATCAGTGGTGTTTTCTGGAGTTTGGATGATAAGTTTCTCAAGATTTCTAGTTCTCTCCACTTCTTTTTTTGTTGTTTTCGCACTACTACTACTACTACTACTACTACTACTACTACTACTACTACTACTACTACTACTACTATTCACCCCAAACAAGACATATTGCAACTTGGAACGTAATGGGCTACTATTTGGGATCGAGTCTAACAGGGAACTGTGAAGAGTTGAGTAACGAGATGTTTGTTCACATTACATTTAAACTTCTGTACAGTTAGGGAAGCAGGAAACAGGGAAGGAATTCCAAAGTTTAGCAGTCCTAAGGAAGAAACTATTAGAGTAGACAGCTTTCCTGAATATTATTATTATTATTATTATTATTATTATTATTATTATTATTATTATTATTATTATTATTATTTATTTTTTGTTGTTGTTGTTGTTATTATTATTAATTACTACTGCTGAATAACTAAGAGTCTAAAATGTAATAGACGTTTAGAAAAGAGATTAATTGTTTTATTCAAGTGATTAAGTTGTGCCACGTCTCGTATATTGATGGCCATTTAATTGTAAATCTGATGATAAAACATAAAATGTAAAACTTTGGATGAAAAACTGAGGCAAATAACTTGTAAAATATTGAAGTGTAAGCTTTCATATGTACTTTGTGAATTAGTGCTGATCAACTGGGGAATATAGTAGTGCTGTGGTGGAGATATGTGCTCTCTCCGTGCATTTGATTTTTAGATATGCTATCATTTATATTTAGACGGTATTTAATCATTGTTGCTTTGTTCAAGAATTCAGTGCTAAAACTTGGATAATTCAGAAGAAAGATTAAAAAAATGACCTAACAATACTTGGTGGAGGTCTGCGCTCTCTGAGCACATTTTTTTTTTTTTTTAAATGTAGTATCATTTAAAAAAATTTTCCGATGTTATTTTTTTTTCTTAAAGCATATAAAAAATCGGTTGAATTGATTTTCCTTGTAAGCTTATCAAAAATTGCAAGGTCCTCAGTTGCAGAGCTTTGCCCTTTCAATCCATTGACGTGCAGCAGATATTGACGATTACAGTTTGGGTAGAGTTTGGATTTTCTCCGCTTGGAATCTGAAAAAAGAAAAAAAATATCAATATAAAGGGAGAGAGAGGATGTATTAAAATACATGGTAGATTATAAAGATTTTATTTTTTTACAATGGCTATCATCATCATCATCATCATCATCTTGTCTGGATCAGAAGATTTATTGTTGGCATTGGATTCCCAGATATTTTTCTAATCGGAATTCTGTCTAGCATCGGGTACTTATAAGAGGGACCATGTGAAGGTTGCCATCACCCTTAGTGAAAGTGATTTTGTTGAATGAACTGGATTCGAAATTGAAACATCCAGACCGTCAACCTGTGTCGTTAACTACCTAACCACCGTCTCAGTAGAGAGATCTTGATTAGTAGGCTCTCTCTATTTTTTTTGTCATTTATTACAGATTGAACCCATCCCACACACAAATACCACCTATGAAATCTATAATATAAATCTCACCTGTATGTTTAAATGTATGTATGTATGCATGTATGTATGTATGTATGTATGTATGTATGTCTGCCTAAAACTTTCGAAAGAAGCGATGGATTTTCATGAGATCGTTATCATTTTGAAGCTCAACCCTTCGGACGACAAATATCGAAAAATTAGCCAAAATATTAATTCCTTCACCCTCAACTGGGCACTTTTCTACAGGGAGGGGTCACTTTTTTCACCGATATTTTCGAACGTCATTCCCTCTTTTCGATTGACTAGCCTTAATTTAAACCTTCATCACTTTTGGTTTGGCAATGGAGGCAACACTAAAGAAATCGCATGTTTTTTTTCACATTCTTTTCCTCCTCCACGGTACAGGTTCAAGCTTGCCTGCCTACTACCGCTTTATTTATTTATTTTTTTTGCTCAGCACACACCTTCAAACACCAGGGCAACGCTGGGCACCCGGGCTAGTCTAAAACATGAATCTCATCTGTCTGTTTAAATGTATGTATGTATGCCTAAAACTTTCGACAGAAGTGACAGATTTTCTCGAGATCGCTATCAGTTTGAAGCTCGACCTTTCGGACGACAAATATAAAAAAATTGTCCCAAAACATTAATTCCTTCACCCTCAACTGGGCACTTTTCTACAAGGAAGGGTTTCTTTATTTCGCCGATATTTTCGAAAGTCATCGCCTGTTTTCGATTGTCTAACCTTAATTTAAACCTACGTCACTTCCGGTTTGGCGCAACAGCAAACACGTCACGTTTTTAAAAATTTTTTTTTCACTTTCTTTTCCTCCTTCGCGATACGGGTTCAAGCCTGCTTACTACTCCTATTTTTTTTTTGCGCTCGCAATTTTTTTTTTTTTTTTTTTTTTGCTCAACCAACATCCTTACACACACTTCCAACTTTCTTTTCCGCCTTAGCGTCACAGGTTCGAGCCTACCTGCCTGCCTACTATCACTTTTTTTTTCTCAACACACACCTCTAAACACCCGGGCAACACCGGGCACCCAGGCTAGTCAGTAATAAAGTTGTCAATCCTTTCTGCAGTCCAGCCATATTTTGTATACAAATAAACTTCAGTCTATGTCTGGTGGCCAAGCAACACGGACTAACAGCCTCGGTGTGCCAAGTTCAAATTCAGTTCATTCAGCAGAAACACTTTCATTATGGATGTTGGCAACCTTTACATGACACCCGATGTCTTTCCAGAAAGGATTTTATCCAGAAAGATATAAAAGCCAATAGCACTAATAAAATCATTTGAATCATACGAAATGAATGAATGAGTCTATGCCTGACTTGTCCACCAAGTTCCCGACATGAATCTCCAACAGTCTTTGTTTCATTACCATTCAATGATGAGCACACCTGGATACAACGTGCAAAATTGTTAATAACTCTGACTCGCTCTCTTTTTGGCACTGATTTTTTTTTTACAAAGGAGTCACCACTTATTAAGGCCCAGACGCCATTTGAGGACAAGGGTTAATAATTTTGGTTGTGATAACTTTCAGAAAAAAAGTCTGGGATTGTTTTAATAGACATCTGATATAAACTCACAGATAAAAATCTGGGGCGAAGAGGTAGGATCACATATCCAACTGATGAGATGTTCAGCAAAGTGTCCCCGTATATAACTGAATTGTCATAAAGTAAACACCGTTGAACATTCATGGGTGTCATAAATCTTGTTCGTTTATTTTTTATCATTATGGCATATGGAGTGAAGTGTTCCTTTGACGTTTGATCATATTTAAAAAGACAATGGGTGATCGATGAGGTCACTGAGTTTAAAGCTTTGTGTTTTTTGTTCTTTAAAAGAAACCTAAAAGAATAAAATTTGCGATATCGTCCTCTAACTCTTGATGATTTGAAGGAAATTGAAATCAATAGGATTACACTAGAGAATCATTAAGAATTTCCGGGATCGACCATTAATGCATAATCAACAGCGATGAAGAGTTAAAAATCTAATATACAAAAGCCTATATGTCTGTCTGTCACCATATTTTCAAACTCTATCTCCGCTAAGGGCCTCAAATGATTGGATCTTTACGAACCGTTCTTTTATGGGTCTTTAGCCGGTTAAGATAGTTTTTAAGGGGTCAAAAATGGGTCAAAATTGAAAAAATCGTTATACGTTTTGTATATTAATATTAGTTTATTTGTTAATTTTTAACCAGGTCATATGCGTGTCATATGCGTGTCATGTTGGTACGTTGGTAACATTATCAGTTTTGAATGTTACAATTTCGATTCTAGCTGATGGCACCCAAATACTTGTTTGTGTAAAACTGTATAATAATATATACGAAATCTGGACAAATTAAAATATCATATTTGAGCGTATTTTATGCCCAGGCAAAGCTGGGCGTCTACTTTAAACAATTTATGCACCTTTTAGAAACATAATTATGATAGTGTCACAGTAACATTCATTGAGTGGATTTCTATCGGCATCAACTCCCGTATTTCCTCCTATAACATCAACTCCCCCGTATTTCCTCCTATAACAGACAACACGCTATGCAATATACAAATATCTGTGCGTGAGGTCGCCAAGCTAATCAAGAACCTTGATTCCAGTAAAGCAACTGGCCCTGACAGCATTCCCGTTATAGTGCTGAAAAAGCTCCAACCAAAACTTGCCCCCATACTTACAAAACTGTTTAAGCGTCGCCTTAAGGAGAAGTGCCTTCCAACACCCTGGAAAACCTCATCAGTATACCCTGTATTTAAGAAACCAGGTGATAAGTCATCTCCCTCTCAGCACAGACCAATAAGTCTCCTGTGTGTCATGAGTAAGTTGTTGGAATCCATATTAAATAAAGAAGTAGTCAACCACCTCAACAGAAACAACTTTCTTAGTGACATGCAATATGGTTTCCGCTCCGCAAGATCTATAGCAGATGTGCTAACGGTAATATCTCATAGGATGAGTGAATTTCTTGACAAAGCTTCCTTTCCAGGGCAATTGCTCTTGACATATCGAAGGCCTTCGATAAGGTATGGCATAAGGGCCTACTTCACAAGATTTCTAGCTACGGTATCACTGGAAATGTTTTCTCAATCATTAAATCATTTCTCTCCGATAGGTTCAGAAGAGTAGTGGCTGATGGTCAGAAATCAGTGGCCCAGAGTATTAATGCTGGAGTCCCTCAGGGATCCATCCTGGGCCCAACTTTCTTCCTGATTTACATCAATGATCTCCCAAAACACATACTTAAATCATTCATTGACATCTATGCTGATGACACGACCATTTATGGCAACATATCAAAGGCTGTAAATGACAAAGTTCTCTCTGATTCTCTCTCTTCTGATCTTAAGCGCGTGGTACAGTGGGGGAAGAGGTGGCTGGTTACTTTTAATGCATCCAAAACTAAGCTTCTATCTTTACATCATCAATGCTCTGATCCCCATCTGGCATCAATTGAAATGGATGGCTCTCGTATTGGGGAGGCTCCATGTTTTGACAAGCTTCTGGGTTTGACCTTTACTTCTGATCTGAAACGGAACATGTACATCAGGTTTATTGCCAAGGACGCTGGGAAAATGGTGGGATCCTTCTACTGCTCCAGAAGATATATCACTACTGATGCAATTCTCTATCTGTATAAAAGCCAAGTACGTCCAAGGATGGAGTACTGCTGCCACATCTGGGCAGGAGCTGCTAAAAACAGACTATCCTGCCTTGACAGAGTACAAAATAGAATTCGTAGCTTAGTGGGGGGCCCTTTTCTCTTCCCTCCAGCCTCTCTCCCACAGAAGAGACGTTGCGAGCCTGTCTTTGTTGTATCGTTATTTCCATGGCAAGTTCTCGTCTGAGCTCCAATCTCTCGTCTCCCTTCGCCAATCTTTCACGAGAAACACCCGTCTGGCTGAAACTACTGTCAATAATTTTCCCCACTCTTTATCTGTGCTTGAAATTAGATTTCATGAGCAAAGCTTCTTTCTCAGAAGTGCATGACTGTGGAACTCTCTTCCGTTTGCCTGTTTCCCACCTGACTACAACTTGGATGTCTTCAAGTCCAACATAAACAAATTTCTGACAAACCGCCCTCTTATCAAATCTCCAATTGTACACGCAATAACCCTTATCGCTGAGTGGCCTCCGGGCCTTGATAAGTGGTGACTTCCATGTAAAAAAAAAAATTGTTTATTTCTGGACGTTTGAGCCATTTTTGACACTCCATAGCAGACATGTTTTTCTTCAGCCATTTCGATTGCCGGTTTAACTTACCAGCTCCACACTAGTGCATTTGAAGAATAAAAGCTAAAATTCCGTTAAAATGCACAAAACTTATCCAGGTAGGTAGAAGAGTAACTTGTTTAGCCTTTGGTAATATTTATTTGTTATATATTTGAATTATTTGACCCTTTTTTTCGTTTGCTAGCTTCTCTGCTAAATACCCCTAAAAACAAATTTCTTTACAACATTAGCAGGCACGAGTACACACACACACACACACACACACACACACACACACACACACACACACACACACACACACGCACACGCACACGCACACACACACACAGCATGAACGTATGCATGTAAGGCGAAGGTTGGCTGCCAATCTAGTACACCAACGAAGAGAAAAAACATTTTAGAAACCGAGAACCATCCATCTAATTTTGTTTTATTTTACGCTATTGCATTTGCGATTTCGATAAATTTTCGATTAAAAAAAAAAATAATATAAAAATTACCTAATACAGAATTCACTCTAGAGGGGCCTAGCCGACTTCTTCCAAAGGAGAAATTTTCTCATGAATATTAAATTCACAAACAGTTCCCAGTCACACGAATATCCCGATCAGTGAAGGTGACGACATTAGCCTTTTTTTGTTTTGCAATAACATATAACGTCGTGCAAATACAATATCTAGTGTATCAAAGTTACTTTGACACACACACACACACACACACACACACACACACACACACACACACACACACACACGGGGAGGGGGAATCGCTGGTCTGTACTTGCTTGATCCTCGGGCCAACAACAACGACGACGACGACGACGACGACAACAACAACAACAACAGCAGAGAAATCTTTATAATATACATACCCATTGCTGAGCGGGAGCCGCAATTTTACTTTAGAACAAGGGATACGACTTAATTCGATTACCAAGGTCTTGTTTGTATTCAAAATAGTTAAAACTTTTTAATCTCTAAAGATCGTAAGTTTTGGTTTCCTTCGTTAAAAAAAAAAAAAAAATTAAAAAATACGTGATCAATTTTTATGTAACTTTTGGAATATGACATCTTCGTTCTGAAATGGGTACGTACGTCATAAAAAATTTTATGCATTGGCATCCGAAGCGCGAGTACATATATTCATTTTTTTTAAACACTCTGTCTTAATGCTTTGGTTTACGCAGTTTTTTTAAAGCCCATAATGAAAATGTCTGAATAAAACCAATTTAAATGGTAATGAAGAGGTTGATCCTTATAACGAAACTATGGCAACCAGCTTTCTTCTTAACAACTAAGGCCTACAGGATGGATACCCCCGCAACAACTCTTTCCTCCTACAATTCACAATTTTTCTTTCTTCATTTTATAAATGGATAATAGTTTTGTAGCACATGATGAAGATTTATTTTCTTTTATGCGAACTTGCAATCTATCGCGTAGTGATTGGCGTGTGGTTCGATTGGCTAAAACAGGTATATTCAAATTCGCGTAGTGATACACAGGCGATTAGAGCACCACTGTGCATTCGCACCTTTCATACACTTCCGCCCAGATCGTTTGGCGCTCAAATATAAACAGTTTCAGTCGAGATGTCAACATGATAAGAAGTCACATTTCCTTGGTCGCCTTCCACCATGAATAACAAGAGACAGAACTAAAAGAACACGACTAAAGACCCGGGCACAATTATTTCTCTGTAATATATGCGAGCCGAACTAACCCGTGTCTTATATTCTTGTGTTCCTACGTTGATGAAACTGTTAAATGAAATTAATATAAATTGCAGAGATTACGGTTCGGAATTTTGGAGATGAAGATTGATTATACCTATTATTTGGATTCTTTAGACTACTGTTCTCATCTTGAGTGTTATTTTCACAACGTTTCGATCGATGTAACATCCGACCTTCTTCAGGCGTATCTTATAAAACTCGGGAATCTTTATGTCGAACTCGAGAATCAGCACGGAATTTCGAATAGAACGCTTTATTTAATCCACAGAAGTAGCATGGTCCCATTCCGTCAGCCATGACTGCATAGAAGTCCTAAGTAATTCGCAATTGTATTTTTGGGTCGCCCGCAATGAGGATTGAACCTTCAATCTCCAATTTACAACTAAATTTCACCAAGTACTCTATCCATTGCGCTACAGAGATGTTTGTCTTTTAAAACTAGAATTCTGCGGACCCAACACCTATAGCCTTCATGCACCAATTATAAAGTTGATTAGACCCTTTCTTAGTGACCGAACATACAAAGTTCAGATGAATGGTAAATTTTCATCTGAGATGGATTCTGGCATTGGTGTTCCTCAAGATTTTGTGTTGGATCCTATTCTCTTTCTACTCTATATACAACGACATGTCAGAAATGATTGGTAGAAACATGCTACTATTTGCAGACGATGTCAAATTAGTAGCTCGTAGAAGCGAAATTGACATTCTTAAGTCTAGTCTTCAATGCGCCTAGAAATGGTCCATCGAATGGGATTTGGGCCTTAATGTGCATAAATGCTGCAGTATTGGAGTAGGTTCTCCTTCCGACCCCGTTCTTGCGTTCTATGATGTCACTGCTCTGCTCAAGCAAGACAAAAATCTTGGCCTTCTGGTCGACCCTTTCTTCAAGCCATCAGGCTGCTAACAAAACAAAACCGTCTTTCTGTAAAATTACTCCTGAAATATTTCTCCCTCTTTATGTCTCCTTTGTCAGACCACTGTTAGAGTATGATATCTAGACCTCTTCCCCATATCTAATAATGATATACAGTATCTGAAGAGTTCGAAAATTGGCTACTTGATTGGTGTCGGGTCTATGAAAGTCGACTCAAAAAGCTTACGCTTTTTTCCTTTGAGCGCCGACGATTTCGCGGTGATCTCATTTTGGTTTACAATCTCATCACTAGTCATTATAAGAATCTTTTATTCACTTTTTATTCACCAGAAAAAAAGGATTACGCGGACATGAAACTTTTTTTACTGTCGATTAGACCAAAATGGGAGGTGCAGCATTCTCAATCAGAATCCCTGGACTTTGGAATATTTCTAGAAACGGAGACGGAAAGTCTTGATGGTGACCACGGTTATCCAAATAGTTAGGGCCATCCAATCATATTCAGACTATCTTCGTTTTTCAAAATATTTCTCGGTACTAGGATTTATACTTGAGTATTGGGGCATACAATCAAAGAATTGTCCCTGGACATTATCAGACCTCTGCACGCAACTGGTTATCCCCCCTCCGCTCTTTGGAATCGGATTTTTGTGAAATTTCATTAAATTACCGTATGTTTTGTTAATTGCATTAATTGAATAAAATTGTTTAAAATCATATATTTTAAAGAAAAAGTTAATTGAGAAAAAAAATACGTTTGAACGTGAATTAACACAGACACACGACATGTTGCCTCACAATTTTGTTAATATACATTTTTAATATTTTTAATTTAATTATCGCAATAAATTGTTCAAGAATAATACTGACACTTGCAGCTGTAAAATTCAATTAAAAAAATCGCATTTAAAATCTTTTTAATGAAGCTAATTAAATAATTTACTGAATTGTAATTCTAACAAATGTAGTAACAGTGACGAATGTATATCTAGATGATTTCAGTAATTTGATGGACTTTACTAATAATGTACGACCAAAATTATGCCCGATCAATGTACGATTGACTGCTCAAGCTATTTATCATACAGAAACAACCGATAAAGTTGCTTGAAACAGCATGAGCCGAATCGGACATTTAGTGTGCCGGATTTTGCGGACGTATACTACATAATTTTTTTCCGGACATATACTACATAGGTTTTTTTTCCGGACATATACTACATAGGTTTTTTTTTTCGGACATATACTACATAGGTTTTTTTTCGGACATATACTACATAGGTTTTTTTTTCTGGACATATACTACATAGGTTTTTTTTTCCGGACATATACTACATAGGTTTTTTTTCGGACATATACTACATAGGTTTTTTTTCGGACATATACTACATAGTTTTTTTTTCCGGACATATACTACATAGGTTTTTTTTTCCGGACATATACTACATAGGTTTTTTTTTTCGGACATATACTACATAGGTTTTTTTTCGGACATATACTACATAGTTTTTTTTTCCGGACATATACTACATAGGTTTTTTTTCGGACATATACTATATAGTTTTTTTTCGGACATATACTGCATAGTTTTTTTTTTGGACATATCCTACATAGTTTTTTTTTGACATATCCTACATAGGCTTTTTTCCGGACATATACTACATAAGTTTTTTTTTTCCGGACATATACTACATAGGTTTTTTTCGGACATATATTATATAGGGTTTTTTTCGGACATATACTACAGAGGTTTTTTTTTTCGGACATATACTACATAGTTTCTTTTTTTTAATATATACTACTTAAGGTTTTTTTTTTTTTGGATATATACTACATAAGTTTTTTTTTGACATATACTACATAAGTTTTTTTTTCGGACAAATACTACACCG
>NC_136502.1:14385884-14478384 GCF_053919585.1 Euprymna scolopes | reverse complement strand
TGATATGCCGTAAAACAAAACAACCAAACCAAACCAAACCAAACGTATATGTATATATATATGTATATATATATATGTCTATATATATGTATATATATGTATATGTATATATCTATATATATGTCTATATATGTATATATATGTGTCTGTGTATATATGTATATATATGTCTATATATATGTATATATATGTGTGTATATATATATGTATACATATAGATCTATATATATGTATATATATGTGTGTGTATATATATGTATATATACATGTATATATATATGTATTTATATATATATGCATATATATTTGTATATATATGTATGTGTATATATGTATATATATGTATGCATATATGTATATATATATGTATATATATATGTATATATATGTATATATATGTATATATATGTATGTATATATGTATATATATGTATGTATATATATATGTATATATATGTATGTATATATATGTATATATATGTATATATATGTATATATGTATGTATATATACATATATATGTATATATGTATATATCTGTATATATGTATGGATATGTATATATATGCATATATATATGTATAGATATATGTATATATATGTATATTTATTTATGTATATATGTATATATATATGTATATACATGTATATACGTGTATATATGTATATATATATGTATATATATATGTATATATGTATATATATGTATATGTGTATATATATGCATATATATGTATATGTATGTATATATATATACGTATATATAAGTATATATATGTATGCATATATATGTATGTATATATATGTATATATATATGTTTATATATGTATATATATGTATATATGTATATATATATGCATATATATGTATATATATATGTATATATATGTATATATATGATTATATATATGCATATATATACGTATGTATATCTATGTATGTATATATATGTATGTATATGTATGTATATATATGTATGTATATCTATATGTATGTATATATGTATGTATATATATATGTATAAATATATGTATGTATATCTATATGTATGCATATATATATGTATATATATATGTATAAATATATGTATATATAAGTACATATATATATATATGTATATATAAATATGTATGTATATATATTTATATATATGTATTTATATGTATATATATGTATATATATATCTATGTATATATATACGTATATATGTTGATATATGTATATATATGCATATATATGTGTGTGTATATATATGTATATATATGTATATAATGTACATATGTATATATATGTATATATATGTATATATATGCATATGTATATATATATATGCATATGTATATATATGCATATATATATGTATATATATATATATGTATATATATACATATATATATATATATATATATATATATCCATATACAGATTTTGTTGCTGCGTGGTAATTTATTTTAACGTTTTGTGGGGTGTCTATTTTCTATGGAGTGGTAAATTTGATTGGTATCACCTAAACGGCAAGTGGCTATAAAATCGCTTATAATTTAGGGGAAGGGCATGGAAGGTTGTAAAATTGAAAGGTTATATGCGGCAATATATCTATAAGTTTCGTCTGTTATGATATAGGGAGTATGATTATAAGGGGCGGTCGGAGATTAGGGTGGCAATGACTATGAGTGCGTTTAACTTGATGCAAAAGGTTAAGTATACATATAGATGGCAAAGTGGAGGAGTAAGGAAACCATTACTACTTAAAAAAAAAATATACCAAATAATAGTAGGGTAATTATAACAGTACGAAAGATAATAGTAAGGAAAATTATAATAATCGTAGTAATAATAAAGAAAAAAAATAGAATAGAATTAAAATTGAAGATAAAAATAAAGATAAAGACAAAATTAAAGATAAACATTAAAAATAAACATTAAAAATAAACATTAAAAATAAACATTAACAATAATATTACCAATAGTTGTAGTAAAAATAAAGTCAAAGTTAATGTTAATAACAATTAAAATGAAGATAATGGTAGCGGTTATGGTAGCAATGACGGGGATAATAATAATAACAGCAATTATAATGATGATTATAATAATAATAAAAATAACATGCCTGGATATCTCCCACTCTGCCGTAAGGACTCTGACAGACATATGCACGGACTTGGAGTTTACATTCGTAATACCCTTCCCCTGACTAGAGAGACAAACCTAGAAACGGATGATCAAGCCTTTATGTGCTTTAGACTAATCATGCAACACAACATTAGCTACTTTTACTTTCTCTACCGCTCTCCTTCGACCCAAGACTGCACCATAATAAACAAAGTATCTGACAGCATAGACACAGCACTCTCCTTCGACACTAGCGCCCAAGTACATGTATTTGGTGACTTTAATGTCCATCACAAAAACTGGCTTGGATTCTCTACTTATACAGATGCAGCAGGCAGCGCAACTCATAGCTTCTCTGTATCTCACTCCCTATCGCAAATTGTTACTTTTCCAACCCGCTTCCCTGATCAGGAAGAACAACACGCATCACTATTAGATCTGTTTTTGACCACAATTCCTGATGATTGTGTAACGAAATCCGACAGCCCACTTGGGAACGCTGATCATGCGGTAATAATGGTTGAAATCGCCCTAAACTCTAGACCCAAAACTGAAGAGCCAGTGCTCAAAACAACGAGATATTATAAAAAGGCTGACTGGGAAGCTATCAGAGATCTTATCAGAGACGCCCCATGGGGAAATATTTTTTCTCTTCCTGCTGAACAGTGTGCAACTGAGACCACTGAATGGTTCAAAACTGCAATCGAAGCGCATGTTCCCATGCGGAAATTCTATAGAAAGCCCCACTCTCCCCAATGGTTTACTTCGACTTGCGCAACTGCCATTGCTCAAAGGCAGCATGCATTCCGAAGGTTTAACCGACATAAGTCCAGTTCAAACAGACAAAAGTACATAGAAGCTAGAAGTAACGTTAAGAAAGAAATAGCGACAGCTAAGAGGGAATTTACGGAAACCACCAAAAAACGCATCGAAGCACAAAAATTAGGAACTCGTGACTTCTGGAAAATCTACAACAGTGTAGTAAATAATGGGCAATCAACGATTCCCCCACTAACCAACAATCACGAGGTTCTTTGCTCAGCAACCGAGAAGGCTAACATCCTTGCCAGTCGGTTTGCCTCCAACTGTACACTGGACCCTTTAAACCACCCCCTACCTGACTTTCCTATGCGGACAGACGCCAAGCTAGACGATCTGGAAATCACCCCTGCTCAGGTGCATGCTATCATAAAAAACCTTGACACTTCCAAAGCATGTGGACCCAACCTCATCCAAGCTGTGCTATTAAAAAAGTGCTCAGCCGAAGTAGCTCCAGTTCTCTCCAAACTCTACAACAAATGCCTTAATGAATCTTGCTTTCCGAGCTGCTGGAAAACTGCTTCTGTGGTACCAGTATTCAAGAATTCTGGCGAAAGAACTGACCCATTAAATTATCGCCCTATTAGCCTCCTCCCACTTTTTGCCAAAATATTTGAGACCTTAATTAACCATGCTCTAGTCCAGCACCTTACAGATGCTAAACTTCTGACCGACCATCAATATGGATTTAGACAAGCCCGTTCCACGGCAGACATCCTCACTGTAATCTCTGAACGCATATACCATTCACTGGACAAAGCGGGAGAGGGCAGAGCGGTAGCTCTAGATATATCTAAGGCTTTTGACAGGGTATGGCATGAGGGTCTCCTCAGGAAGATTAGATCTTACGGTATCACTGGTAGAATACTTAACATAATTAAATCCTTCTTAGATAAGAGAAAAATCCAGGTTGTCCTCGACGGTCGTACGTCTAAACAATATAATATAAATGCCGGAGTGCCCCAGGGATCTATCCTTGGTCCTCTGCTGTTCCTGATATTCATAAATGACCTCCCCGAAAAAATTGCCTCTGAGATGGGTATATATGCTGACGACACCACACTCTATAGCAGGCACGACAGGAAAACAAATGAACATATATCTAAAGTAATGGCAGAAACACTAGAGGATGACCTCAAATCAGTAGTGGAATGGGGACAAAAATGGATGGTAACGTTCAATGCCACCAAGACAAAACTGGTTTCATTCAATAATTACAGGAAACCTTCTCTACCACCTATAGCAATGGCCAACAACTCTTTAGCTGAGAGTACGTCTTTCAAGCTCCTTGGCCTAACGTTCACAGGAAACATGAGCTGGAACAATTACATCGAGGGCATTGCCAGGGCCGCTGCGAGGAAGGTGGGCTCTCTCTACCGTGCTAGAAAACTTCTAACACCCGAAAGTATCCTGTACCTCTATAAGGCCACTATTCGCCCATGTATGGAGTATTGCTGTCATATTTGGGCCGGTGCATCGGCTACTAGTCTCTCTCTCCTTGACAGGGTTCAAAAGAGAGTCGCAAATCTGATAGGCCCTAAACTGGCATCAAAACTTCAGCCTCTGTCCCATCGTCGAAACGTTGCATCCCTCTGCCTGTTCTACAAGTATTATAATGGTGAATGCTCTGAAGAACTGCAAGCACTTGTGCCCCCATGACGTGAACACCCTCGACAGACCCGACAAGCTGCAAAATCCCACCCCACACTGTAGAGATCCCTAGATGTAAAAGATCGTTCTACTCCAGTAGTTTCTTCCCCAGAACTGCTAGACTTTGGAATTCCATTCCAGGTCACTGCTTCCCCAACTGTACTGACATGCATAAGTTCAAGTGCAACGTGAACCAACATCTCGCTGCCCTAATCCCTACATAGTGCCCCAGTAGATGTTTCCCCTGATAGTAGCCCCCTACACCAAAGTGGCAATGTGCCTTGTTTGGGGTGAAAATATAATTAAAAAAAAAAAAAAATAATAATAATAATAATAGTAATAGTAATAGCGGTAAAAACAAGACAGTAATAATAATGATAATAATAAAGATAGGAGTAACAATACTGCTACCACTACCTCTACCATCACCACCACTACTACTACTAATAGTAATGAAAATATTGTTAATAATAATTATTAGGGATGCGTAAAAGAATGGGATGCATATACAATCTTATATATCATATTATATATAATAAGCTTCTCCTTATTTATTTAGAATTCAATAAATCCTCCCCCAACATTCTATAATTCCTCTTAATCTTTTTTGTCCCTAATGAACCTTACACTAGATGCCGCATCTTCCCCATGCTACCTAGCACATTCTCTACTCTTCTGATAAGAAGCATTAGGTTTCGAAATGGCCTGGCATAAAGAGTCCCTTCTATCCCCCAAATTTTGCCTGTAATTCATTATTCAATAAATGATCCATTCTATATCTACCTATATATAGTTTTGTGTCTTCATTTCATACTCTTGTTGTCCTATTATATATATATATATATATATATATATATATATATATATATATATATATATATATATATATATATATATATATATTAGTCCTTGCGTGAAAGAGCAGGAAACAAAATGTTTTAAATAATAATAATAATAATAATAGAATAGAATAATAATAACAAAGACTTTCGCTGGCGAGGACTACTATTGACCGTAACCAGTTATACATTCCTTTTGAAATTTTCATCTCTATTTTTCTCGTCATCTACTGAATATTTTTTAATAAAACCTATATGAAATATGTTCCTTATTAAATTTTAAAGATTTTCTATTCTGAAGTAAGTTTAAAAAATTTAATCTAAAAAGTTATTTTAAAATTATTGTTAAAAAATCACATTTTTTCATTATTCAGACATGTATTACAAAGAGGGTGTCGCAAAAAAATGTTGTGGTGTGAGGAGAAATACAAACTGAAACAGAGAGAATATTCAGACCTGCAATAATACAGAGAGGGGTTGCAAAAATGAGTTGTGGTGTGAGGAGAAATACAAACTGAAACAGAGAGAATATTCAGACCTGTAATAATACAAAGAGGGTGTTGCAAAAATGAGTTGTGGTGTGAGGAGAAATACAAACTGAAATAGAGAGAAGGAGTGCTTTAAAATATAATCTTAAAAAGTTAGGATACACGTTAGAAAAGCATTTCATTCCAGGCATGAAAATTGTTAAACAAAATGTTTTTACTATAGGCTTTAAAAATAAAGGTACACGATTCAATTTGAAATTTATTTATCTTCAAAGTGCACTTCTATAAATTTTACAAAGTAAGGTATAAAAATTTAATTTAAATTGAATCAAAAAATTACCTTGGATTTATTTTATGTAATGTACATTTTGTTGCAATTTAAAAACATTACCTTTCATTTAGCAATTAATGATCTATGATCTATATACATAAAAGCGAAAATGTGTGTATGTATGTGTGTTTGTTTGTATGTATGTATGTGTGTTTGTATGTCTCGCAAAAACTTTCGACACGGGTCACGGATGTTTGCCAAATCGGTATCATTTTAAAGTTCCAACCTTCGCCCGACAAATATCGAAAAATTGGCCAAAAACGTTAATTTCTTCACCCTGAAATCAGCAGTTTTCTACAGGGGGAGGGGCGGTCAGCAAAAACCGTCCTCTCATGACGAGTTCGGTTCTACGAATGCGCAAATGACGTAGGAACCTGATTTAGTTTAAAGATTAAAAAAACGATGTAATTTCGTGGAGGTCGTCTTAGGTCAGTTGCTTAGAGCGCGTCCTCATTATCTAAAGGTTTTGGATTCGAATCGTGGTGTGAGATGTCTTTTTTTTCGATTTTTTAAATTTTAATATTGAAGCAGGGTTATTTATGTCATTTTTCACGTGTTTTCAGATTTTTTAATGTTCGTTTTTCTGTTTTTTTTTTTACTTCGCTTATTCTTAGGTTTTCATTAACACCCCCACCCCCGCCCGATCACACACACCCCAAAGCAACCGGGCAACACCGGGTGACCCCGGGGGTTATTTAAGCCATTTTTTTACGTGTTTTTTTTGTTTTTATTTTTCAGATTTTTTAAAGATGTTTTAGCGTTCGTTTTTATGTTTTCTTTTCCGCATTTTCTTTTTTGTTTTTCCGATTTTTACATTTAACATCGTTCGTTTGCCTCACGTTAGTTTTTTTTGTGTGTTTTTTTCTTAAATATTTATTTCGCTTATTCTTATGTTTTGATTAACACCCCGCCCGAGCACACACACCTCTAAACAACCAGGCAACGCCGGGTACCCCCCGCTAGTATTTATATAAAAACGAAAATGTGTGTATGTATTTATGTATGTATGAATGTATGTATGTGTCGCAAAAACTTTCGACACGGGTCACGAATTTTCCCGAGATTGGTATCATTTTTAAGCTCGATCCTTCGCACGACAAATATAAAAAATTGGCCAAAAACATTAATTCCTTCACCCTATAATCATCAGTTTTCTACAGGGAGGTGTCAGCAAAAACCGTCCTCTCATGACAAGTTCACTTCTACGCATACGCAAATGACGTCGGAACATGATTTAGTTTAAATATAAAAAGAAACGACCTAATTTTGTCAACGTCGTCTTAGCTCAGTTCATTAGAGCGCGTCCTCATTATCTAAAGGTTTTGGGTTCGAATCGCGGTGTGAGAAGTCTTGTTTTTTCGATTTTTAAAGGTTTAATATTGAAACAGCGTTATGTAAGCCATTTTTCACGTTTTATATATATATATTTTTTTTTCAGCTTTTTTAAAGAAGTTTTAACGTTCGTTTTTCTGGGTTTTTTTTTTCAACACATACGCGTTTTCTTTTTTTTTTGTTTTTGTTTTTCCAATTTTTACATTTAACATCGTTCGTTTGCCTTACGTTAGTTTTTTTGTGTTTTTTTTCTCGATTCTTTAGAGGTTTAACATTTATTTTATATAAAATATTTAATATTGTAAAATATTTATTTCGCTTATTCTTATGTTTTGATTAACACCCTCCCTGCCCGAGCACACACACCTCCAAACACCCGGGCAACGCCGGTACCCCCCCCCCCGCTAGTATAAATATTAAAATTTCAATGATTTTTTTAAAAAGTGTAACATAATGTACATTACATAAAATAAATCCAAGGTAATTTTTTGATTCAATTTGAATTAAATTTTTATACCTTACTTTGTAAAATTGATAAAAGTGCACTTTGAAAATAAATAAATTTCAAATTGAATCTTGTACATTTATTTTTAAAGCCTATAGTAAAAACATTTTGTTTAACAAATTTCATGTCTTGGATGAAATGCTTTTCTTACTTGTATGTATATATATATATATATATATATATATATATATATATATATATATATATCGCTCATAAAAAAAAGAATTACACCCTTCACTTAATCGTCAAATCAAACATTAAGAATACATGACTAAATATAGTTTATTTAGCCCCCTTCAGGCCCCCATACTTAATTTAAACTATCATAAATTATTTTTTTAATTTCGCTACGCAAACTATAGAGTAATATAAAAAGTTGGAATTATTTTTTGATTCAATTTAAATTAAATTTTTATATCTTACTTTGTAAAATTGATAAAAGTGCATTTTGAAGATAAATAAATTTCAAATTGAATCTTGTACCTTTACTTTTTAAAGCTTATAGTAAAAACATTTTGTTTAACAATTTTTATGCCTTGGATGAAATGCTTTTCTTACTTGTATATATATATATATATATATATATATATATATATATATATATATATATATATATATATATATATATATATATATATATATATATATATATATATATATATATATATATCGCTCATAAAAAAAGAATTAAACCCTTCACTTAATCGTCAAATCAAACATTAAGAATACATGACTAAATATAGTTTATTTAGCCCCCTTCAGGCCCCCATACTTAATTTTAAACTATCATTAATTATTTTTTTAATTTCGCTACGCAAACTATAGAGTAATATAAAAAGTTGGTACTTATGTTATAATACTTTTGCATATTCTTATAGCAAATCATCCTAAATCTAATTTAGACGAAACAAAAAAACGAAAAACATTAATTGGTTCAAAATCGTTTTAAAAATATTTTAATGTTTTATCAATCGAAACAAAAATGGTGGCGAATGGTATAGTTTTGCAAAATTTAAAATTTTAAATTCTATCAAAAATAGTAGAAAACGTTTTATATTATTCTGCTTTTCATATGATAAAATTCAGGCTTTTAGTTCTCTGAAAAAAAAGTTGCTTAAAAATAATGGATTTTAATAGATTTTAATTCGTTAAAAAAAAAAAGAAAAAAGAAAAAAAAACAACTTGGTTTTTCTTTCACTTTTTGGCCGTGCCTATTGTAAACTGTTTCGTCAATTTCCTGGACTGATTCTCCATACCAATTAAAAAATGACTACCTGCCCGGCGTTGCCCGATCGTAAAATTTGCATAAATATATTTTTATTTATGCTGATTTTGTATTTATTATATTAGAACCAATTTCTATTGATTTCTATTGATTCAATATGTTATAATGAGTTCAAAGTTATATATATATATATATATATATATATATATATATATATATATATATATATATATATATATATATATATATATATATGTATATATATATGACTTGGGTGTCATTCGCTAGAATCGAAACCAAAACATTTAACGCTCAGCCTTAGTCGTTATTTATCGTCCCACCATCGTTACTGCTTGAGCTATCGGCAGATGGGCTCGAAAATGCAAAAATTTAGCGACTTTAGCTATGAATATTTAATTTTGAGCATGCGCAACAGTAACAGCTGGTGTAACGGCTTTATTTGTATTACTCCTGCCAAGGTCAATTTTTTCGAGTTTGACCTCCTAGCAGCTGTTTTTACCAGCTAAATCCAAAATCAAAATTGTTCCACAAATCCAAATCCTCTATATATCAGAGAGGAGTTTGGTAGAGACTTCCTGCGCACACAAAGAGACAAGGGTACTATAAATACATATGCGTTTACTAGAATTATTTTTATCCTAAATGCTACGCAATTATGCACGATGTAAAGATATTCATAAATAGAGCCGAGAGTAATAGTTAAATGAATCCAATCATCCAATAAGAAACCATAAAAAAAATGAGCAATTAATTAATGAAATTCGTTTTGCAAAAAAAATATGCAAATTACTTAACCTTTATTTATTTAGTATATCGCATATCCATGACTGAGTATATTAAGAAGTTCGTTTTAACTTTTAAATAGGAAAAGGTTTTTAATATCAATGTCAGTGCGACGAAAAACAAAACTTTACATAGATATAGATTTATTAAAAAAGCAAACAATAAAATGATTTCGCATCTAGGAAATGTAATAAGCTGCCATTCATAATTTTAATTTGTTTACACCTTTTTTTTTATAATAGAATGGTCGATAATAACATACAAATAATACGCACTAGGTTCTTTAATATGACAGAGGCGCGTACGAAATTGCATATAACGCCGACCCGGCTTATGTATCGAACTTTATACTTTGTATACTTTCAAAAAACTTTAATTCAGTCCAGAAATGACTTCAAAAACTTTAAATCAGTCCAGAAATGACTTTCTTATCAATACTGTTAAAAGACTTCAAAATTATTTTCGAATTTAGAACTCTCAGCTCACGCTAGAAAACAAGTCGTGTTAATCTATTGTTATGGCTGACATGTGTTTTGCTCCGTGACCGTTCGAAGTTAGAAAACGAGTTTTTAAAACCTTTTAATTTATTTGATTTTTAACTTTTTTTTGCTGTCAATTATTAAAAATGGTGTATAATTCTAATTATAACTTCAGTTTTTAAGGAAAAAGGAAAAGTATTAACGGTTCATTTATGTTCTTAAAATAAAAGGATAAACATGCCTTATTAAGACGCGGCCCTGTTGTATCAAAGATCCAAATCATAAACAAAGCTACACGAGTAGCGAAAACATAAAAATAAAATTAGTTTCGCAACATGCAGAATTATATATATATATATATATATATATATATATATATATATATATATATATATATATATATATATATATATCCCAATCATAATAATTGTTTCTGTAAAGTCTGATGAAGTTATTGGATCGTTGAGACGATTTGATAACCGGAACATGTGTAACTAAACAGATAAAACAGTAATAAAAAAATAAAGATATATTTGCTCTGCAATAGTATTGAGCACTCTCTTCAGGTTTTTACTAATTTACCTACTTAAGTATATATATATATATATATATATATATATATATATATATATATATATATATATATACTTAAGTATATAAGTATATATATATAATATATATACATACATACTTAAGTATATAAGTATATATGTATATATATAATATATATATATAGATAAGTATATAAGTATATATATATAATATATATATATGTATATATACTTAAGTATATAAGTATATATGCATATATATATATATATATATACTTAAGTATATATGTATATATGTATATATATAACTGTATAAGTATATATGTATATATATATATGTATATATATATGCATGTATATATATACTTAAGTATATAAGTATATATATATATATATATATATATATATATATATATATATATATATATATATATATATATATATATATATACACTTTTACACTTTATTTATTTATACGACGCAATACGGTTACTCGCAATTATTATTATAAAGAAAAACTGAAAGTAACAATCATTTAACGTAAAATAATTTAGTTAAATTGCGCCCGACGCAATTTCTTACAGAAAATTGTAAACGAGCTCTATTGCGCAAATGACAAAAAAAAAAAAAAAAAAAAAAAAAAATGGTGTTGGCGTTGAAATGAAAAAAAAAAAAAAACAGAAAAAATAATGCCTCTTTTCCGTTCAGTATGCGTACACGTTTGTTTTGTTTTGATTGTCTTTTATGTTCAAAAAGCGAAGAAGTCTAAACAGCAGAAAAAAGAAGGTACTGTACCTGATGGTACCCGTGCGCTTTGCTGCCGTCGATATTATTTATATTGTATGGCGAAATGATAGACCGGCCGCAGTTAAGAGACGATTAAAAGGAACATGGCTTCCAAGACGAACCTTTTATTTTATTTTGTTCACATGAGCCTGGTTTGTCGTCATATTTCATTTCATATGTAAAAGCGAAAAAGGCCGACGTTTGAAAACTATAAAGCTAAAAAACATCGTTAGACGGCTATTCGCCCGGTAAATATGCTAAGCAACCTGCTGCTAGAGAGAGAGAGAGAGAGAGAGAGAGAGAGAGAGAGAGAGAGAGAGAGAGAGAGAGAGAGAGAGAGAGTTGGGAAAGCTGATTATTATCTGCACACACGCGCACACAGTCGAACCAAACTAAATGCATCATATTGTCTGGTGCTAAGAATTTGGTCTTGCTTCTCACGCTGATGATCGCAGATTTTGGGGAAGAGAAGGCATTATAGAAGTTTTAAGGAAAAGCCTGATAATTTTGTCGTTTTTTTTAAAAAAATAGAAATCACTCCAGCCACGACATGAAACTATTTGATGTAAAGAGTTGAAAAAAAGTATTACCTCAAAGTGAAAAACTACGCAACGATAAGCGTTAGATGAATAGATTCCGACCCAGAAAACAGCAATTCTTCCCCCTCTGTCAGAAATATCACTCATGGTATGTGTTGATTAAAGGATAAAATAAGGAAAACGATAATGATGAGGCTGATGATACGTTGGTAGACGTATACTATAAAACAGGGTCTCATAGTACGGCCTATGGGCCAGATCTGTTAGGGAAAACGTAAAAAAATATTCAGGAAGTTAAAAAAAAAAAGAAGAGAAAAAAGAAAAGTGTGAAACTAGTTTGCTGCTCCAGAAATGTTTTGTTTTAATGACATTTTTCAGCATGAGTTTCACTAAAAAACAAAACTAATCAGCAAAATAGTATTAAACACGTTCTCTTGAATGAGTATGCCGCGTCTTCTTCTTCTTCTTCTTCTTCTTCTTCTTCTTCTTCTTCTTCGTTGTCGGCCTTCGTTTTCACTTGTCTTCTGCGCTTGTGCATTGTATCCGTGCAAAGTTTCTTTATTTTTCATTTTTAAAGTTGATAAACCATTTGTGACAGACATCCTCCTCCTTTCGTATGACTGTGTCAGAAATGCACCAATTCCATGCTTCTAATTTTTATTTTTTAAAATTTTTTTACAAAGGAGTCACCACTTATCAAGGCCCGGATGCCACTCAAGGATAAGGGTTAATGAGTGTACAGTAGTCAATGGGAAAATGTCGGAGTAATCGTTAGTAGTGGGAATTGGGTAAATTGGATTACTCAAGGGGATGGCTAATCAAAAACTTGTTCACGTTGGATTTGAAGACCGCCATATTGTAGTCAGGAAAAAGGAACAGAGATCCACAGTCGTGCAGTTCTAAGAAAGAAGCTCTGTTAAAGTAACGAACTGTCAAAAACTTTCCTCGCTCTTTATCTATGCCTAAATCAAAACGTAGATTTCATGAACAAAGCTTCTTTCTTAGAACTGCACGCCTGTGGAACTCTGTTCCCTCTGTCTGCTTCCCACCTGACTACAACCTGGATGTCTTCAAGTCCAACGTAAGCAAATTCCTGATGAACCGCCTCCTTAAATAGATACTTTATTAAATCTCCACACTAACGTCCTGTACTTACAATAACCCTTATCCCTGAGTGGCTTCCGGGCCTTGATAAGTGGTGACCACCTTGTAAAAAAAAAAAAAATTATACTAAATAATGCTTGCGAATAATGATAGAGTTGGAAGGATTTTTGAATCTTGATTTTTTAACAGAAAATTCTGCACTGATTCAGACTTTGGAAACAAATGGCCTGTTAACCATGTTTTATAGTTATTCATTCTTTTCTTTTTAGTCAATTTATTTTTTTTATTTTATAGTCTTAAATTGTAAGCAATATGCCATCCCTCATCGTTCAAAAACTTTAGAGACCTCTGCTCTAAAATATTATTTATATTACTTCCATTCTCCCCTCTTCACTGCAGAAAAGTTAGACACAAGGTCAGTTTATAGTGAGGAATACATGCTCCCCCTCTTAGATCAAACGGGGCCTAACTAGATAAGTGCAGAATTTGTCACGACCAGTCACGTCGGTGTTCCTCGACGAAAACTACTCAGGCAATGTACCATTAGGCCCCTCTCTCAAAGGTAGAGGTAATGTACTGTGTGCATGACTTGAAATTGACAAAACAGAAACTAACTTTGATACACACAGAAATTTGCCATAATCGGCTACGTTGACATTCTCCAGCGAGAGGCGCCTCAGGTCACAAACTTAACTTCCTCCAAAGAAAGAGGTTATGCCTGTGAAGACCACGTCGCTAAGACTGAATAAGGCAGATTATAAATTTGATCCAGGCAGAAGTTTCGATGATCCCTATCGACTAAGCGCCATTTTTTTTTTATATCATACTTATGGCGACTTAATTGCGAAGTGGGTATAGTCAGCTAACGTAGT
This sequence comes from Euprymna scolopes, assembly GCF_053919585.1. Lineage (NCBI taxonomy): Eukaryota > Metazoa > Mollusca > Cephalopoda > Sepiida > Sepiolidae > Euprymna > Euprymna scolopes. Next base: position 14,463,948 of record NC_136502.1, on the reverse strand, counting down.
TCCTAATTTTCGGTGTAGCGCTACCGGAAGCGGTGACAGGCAAATCAGTTTCTTCACTTTTTTCTCTCACCCCTATATTTGTTATTTTGATTTCAATAATTTACTTTTATGCTTTCATAAACATATATTTATTATATAAATTAAAAAAAACAACTTTTATTTTTAAAATTAAAAAAAAAAACACTTTTATTTTTATTTTAATGAATATATATTTCTTATAAAATTTTAAATAAAATAAAAACATTTATTTTTTAAATTTTTTATTAAAAGTGCAAATAAAGACTAATTGTGTTATTTTAATCTTTTTACAATTTTGTTAATTTTTATTGTATATTTTTCAATAATGTCCTTTTCTTATATTTTATTTCAATAAATCGCTTCACAATAAAAATACTGAAGATCAATAAAAGTGAAGGAACTGATTTGCCTTTTCACCACTTCCGGTAGCGCTATGCCGGAAATTAGGAAGAACGTTAGCTGATTATAACCACAAAGTGATTGCTATGAACGCTAAAAAGCAAATGACTATAATTGCTGCACTCATTTCCTGCTTCTTTGGAATTCGCTTTCCTCCTCACTCCCCAAAGCAAGTAAGTTTTTACAAGAACGCATGAACTCAAAATATTTTCGACCACTGAAAATCGTTTCAAGTCTTAAAAGTCTTTGTAAAAATAGTAAGCCAGTGCGAAGTCAGAAAATCCTAGAGGACCTGTTCAAATCAGTTTTCTTTCTAACTTCAGCTGCACCTCAAGCACAACTCCAGAACATCCGCTGAACACCCCTCCCCATCTGGCATTTAATTGAAGGAGGCGAAAAGGGCCCAATGGCTCACATACCAAGCCTGCTTAATCTTGCGCACACATTCCTACACGTTTGCAAGAGTCAGAAAAGAATTACTACCCACTCACACGAACTAACAAGAACAAGGTAAACCAACGCACACACATACACAATACAACGCTGCCAAACACTCGCATATGTATATTACTTACATGCACATATTATTCACATTATGAACATTGTGACTTCTCACTATCAACTAAACTTTAATTAACAAACACAAGTTTGCATAAATGAACAATTGTAACAGAGTGCAGACGCACGTAAGCAAATGCTAAACCGTGTGGAAAGTGACGTTACGGTAGGGGAAAAGAAATAGACTATAAAAAGAACGTGTGAACAGTCTGAGGACGTTCAAGAGGATAGAGGTTAGAGAGAAGGAGCACGATCACATTTTATTCGAGTGAGTCATGTTATTTGCTTGTCTTCTGTTCCTTGCGACGTACTCTGCTACAGCGTGTTGGACCCGAGTGTCTACATATTAACACGTTTGTAAACCTGTACTACCTTACACAATTAACTTTGAAAGTAATATTTATATTCTTGTATAAAAATGCTTTTCAAAATGTTCAAAATCTATGTTTTTCTTATTAGATTCTTTTGGCACTTAAACTAGTTTACTTTTTGATTATCGCCCATCTGAAGTCTCGAAACGCCCTCCCCCCTCCCACTGATGGCCGGTACGGACCCTGTAGGGAAACCCTGATTTAGGGGATGAGTTTTTCACCAGTTTTGGAGGTTTACTTTAAGTGTTTTCTAATGTGAAAAATATTTTTGAGACGAGCCGGATTCAGAGAAATATTTTCATCGAGAAAAATTTGCAGGCTTTATAATCAATTGTGAGAATACGAGAGACATGTTACACGGTAAACAAAACAAAATAATGAATTCAGAAAGCATATATCCACAAAAGAGGTATTTTTATAAGTTTAAAATGGAAGCTTATGCCAATAGGAAAAGCAGAATGTTCGTGAATCTTTTAGAGTTCTTGTAAAAACAAGAGGGGTTCATTAGCTGGGGCATTGAAGAAGTCTGAATCGATTAATTAACAGCCGTACATTTCAGCGGTCAGAAAAAATCGTAATCAAAATTCTCCGCTTATTGATATAACTTATAATTCATTGAACACTGTTTATAAGAGTCAGCGTTCGTTTGATTTCGTATTAGAAAAGAAGTTCAATGATAAAGATTGGAAATATTTCAATGAATAAATTTTATACAGATTTGCAGACGATAATGAGACCATGAGTTGTGTGTGTCTATGTGTTCGCTAATGTGTGTGTGTGTGAGTCGAGATATGTTGTAGAGATTAGCACCCAACCGAGGGGCGCCTAGTGACAACGATCCGTAGACTCGGGTTAACTGGGTTCCACGGGTTTATTGAAGAAAAATCTGGCCTTTTAAATGGTTTTTAGTGGCTCCTAGAAAAACCATTTCAAATAAATTCAGAAATTTCTCTGATTGGTCCAAAATATAATTTTTTTTTTTAATTCAGGATAGTGTATATATGTAGACAATAGTAGCTTACCCATTTTGATTTTGGACGCTGTTGTGTAAACATCGGCTGCTATAGCTAACCTATATTTTATTTTATTTTTTTCTTTTACTCACGTTCACCCACAACAAGACACATCGCCACTTGGATATAAATGGTTACTATTTAGGACCATGTCTAGGAAGGATTAACAAGATGTTGGTTTACGTTACATAGTACAATCAAGGAAGCAAGTAGCAGGAAGGGAATTCCAAAGTCTAACTGCTCGAAGAAATAAGCTATTAAAGTAGAAAGCCTTCTGGAATTAGGGGACCTCAACAGTGAAGTGGTGTGATTTTGCTGTTAAGCATGTTTGTCGGGGATATGTACAAGTGCAACGAATTCATCAGAACACATTCCATTAAAATATTTGTAAAATAGACACAGAGATGCAACATTGCAAAGATGGGACAGGGGTTGAAACTTAGTTGACAAAGTGGGATATATTAGATTGAAGATTCTTTTCTGGACCTTATCCAAGAGGGAGAGACTAGTGGTAGATGCACCAGTCCAGATGTGGCAACAATACTCCATGCATGGGCGAATGGTGGTCTTATAGAGGTACAGCATACTTTCAAGTGTGAATAGTCTTCTAGCACGATAGAGGGAACCCACAGCTTAGAGCAGCTTTCACAATGTCATCTATGTATTCGTTCTAGTTCATATTTCGATCCAGTAGATATCTCACTGCTGATGCTATTCTCTATCTATATAAGAGCCAGGTACGTCCAAGGATGGAATACTGTTGCCACATCTGGGCAGGAGCTGCTAGAAAGGACTTGGCCTGCCTTGATAGAGTTCAAAATAGACTTCATAGCCTCGTAGATGTTCTTTTCTCTTCCTTGCAACCTCTATCTCACAGTAGAGATGTTGCGAGTTTGTCTCTGGTGTATCGTTATTTTCATGGAAAGTGTTCGACTGAGCTTCAATCTATGGTCCCCCCTCGCCAAACTTTCACAAGAAACACTCGTCTAGCTGTAAACACTATCAATAATTCCCCCCACTCTTTATCTGTGCCTAAACCTAAACGTAGATTCCATGAACAAAGCTTCTTTCTTAGAACTGCATGCCTGTGGAATTGTCTTCCGTTTTCCTGCTTTCTGGCTGACTACAATATGGTTGTCTTCAAGTCTAATGTAAATAAGTTCTTGATGAGCCGTTCTATATAAGTTATCAAATTTACCAAATTTTCATTACTAATGATTACTATATTGTCCAATTTCTACTGTACGCTCTTTAACCCTTATCCTTCAGTGGCCTCTTGGCCTTGATAATGTGGTGATGTCTATGTAAAAAAAAAAAAAAAAAATATTTCATGCGAATATTAAGCCGAGGAATTTGGAGGAAAGATTCGCAGATAGGGTGTTGTTTGTCATGGATATTAGTAGTTGGAGGAGCATCTTGTAATTGTTAAAGGAGAACAACTTAGTCTTACTAGCATTAAATGTTACCATCCATTGACGACCCTATTCCACTACGATCTGAAGGTCATTTTCTAACGATTCTGCTTATTGTCTTAGATTTGTGTACATCCGTTCTTCCCTTGTTATGAAGCGTTGTATCATCAGCAAATATACCCATCCCGGACACAATATTATCAGGAAAAAAAATGAATCAGATAAACAGCATAAAATTAAAACAATAACGTTTACAACCTCGAATTTCCCACTTTTCTAGTGACCACCATGTACAACATCAAACATTAAAGTGTACTTTTTATCCAAAATTCTAAATTAGTTTCAAAGAATAAATCTAGAAAATAGATTCGGAAAAAATGACTTCTTTCAAAATCTTCTCTGTCGGTGGACATTAGACTTTCTGAAACATATATGCACATATGTAGACAAAATGCTTGTATAAATACAAATTTATACTAAAATACAACTCGACTAGTTATTCGGCATCATCTTATAAACAACGTAGTTTTATGGACTCCTAAACGATTGGATTAATTTTTATGAAATTTCACACAAATGTACTTTATGTGCCTGGTAGTGTTCTTAGATAAGTTTTGTATAGGAATGTCTTCAATAAATATCGATAATCGAAAAAATCCGATGAAAGAAAGAACATGCGATGTTGACTAAAGTTAACGCCTCATACAACCTAACATCACGTGCATTCAGAAGTTTTATTACCGCACAAGCAGAAAGACCCAACATATAAAATCAACAGTATGTCCTTTGATATGACAGGGGCGTGTTCGAAATGAATATTTCTGTTTAGATCACAAGTGAACCATAATACTTGACTTTTGCATTTTAAACTTTAATTCAAGCCATTATGTAAAACAAATTTCTTTATTATTCATTTTTTTTTTTTTTGAAATTGAGTTGAGTTGGAAAGAGCAGTTCACAAATATATACTTTGCGATTTCCTTTGATTGAACCCTTTCTGAAGGATTTTTAAGACAAAATGAGGTTTTTATTGGACCATGCCAATAAATATCATCATGACTGCATGTCTATGGATATAACATTATAATTATTAAGCTCTTTTACGAATTGAGCTTTTTTAAGAATTGAACTCTTTTAAAAATTGAGCCCTTTCGAAAAATAATAAATTGATTATTCATAAATTAGCCACTTTGCAAGGTTCTTTCCTTTGAGAGATCAGGACTCTCTTTAGAATCAGTGTACGGTTTCTATTGCATATATATATACTAGCAGGGGTGCCCGGCGTTGCTCGGGTGTTTGGAGGTGTATGCTGTGCAAAAAAAGCAAAAAAACAAAAAAATGGTTAATTTTTTAAAACTTTGACCCCTATTATGACCCCTTAAAATTTATTGTTTCGGGCTCAAATCACTTTATTAAGTTAGATCCAGGTTAAAGAAACCTATATCTAAAATTTCAAGTGTCTAGACCCAAAATTGTCGGAGGAGTTTGGTAGAGTTCTTAAAGGTCAAATCGTTGAAATTTGACCCCTTAACAGCCAAATTTCTGGATGACACCCGTCACATCGATTTTCCCAAATCTCAGTACCCGGTATTTCAAATTTCGAGTCTATAGACTAAAAATTGACAGAGTTATTGCGTAGGGAAATGTACACAGACAGACACACAGACACACAGACAGACAGACAGACAGACAGACAGACAGACACGTTCACTTTTGTAGATATATAGATATATAAGAGCAAATAGTTAATAAAGCATGTTAAAAAACACTTTGAAAAAGAGTTAAAAACATATTTAATTTGAAAAGGAAACGCTAAACAAGTGGATAGTCCTTAATCCGTGGAGTTTCGAAGAAATACTTTCCTTCTCATCAGAGGGTAGGAATTAGCAAAATGCGGGATCGGATTTTGCATGCAAAAGTATTTGATGAAACAACAAGTAAGTCAAAGATCTTACTTGATAACAAAAAGTGATGCAATAATGATATACAAACTGCCATTAGCGTATTAAGCGACGCTCTTTGTGTAAACAAATCGAGCGGAGGCATTTGGACAATGTCAAAACATCGTTAATTCATTACCCACACAACATCACATCAGCCGTATAGCGTTGATTGTTATTTGGGTGGAAGGGTTTCGATCCTGGCTTGAGGCAGTTATATATATATATATATATATATATATATATATATATATATATATATATATATATATATATATACACACTCACATTAGCTGGCTATACCAATTCGTTTGGTATTTGAAACTAACTTTTTAAATAATAAACATTTCATTCATAAGTTTCTTGTAAATACAAGATTTTATTTGTTATATTTTTTTAAATTACATTTTCACCCCAAACAAGGCACATTGCCACTTTGTGTGTGGGGGGCTACTATCAGGGGCAGCAACTACTGGGGTACTATGTAGAGATTTGGGCAGCAAGATATCGGTTCACGTTACATTTGAACTTCTGCATGTCAGTACAGTTGGGGAAGCAGGGACCTGGAATAGAATTCCAGAGTCTAGCGGTACTGAGGAAGAAACTACTGGAGTAGAAAGATCTTTTACATCTAGGGATCTCTACAGTGTGGGGGTGGGATTTAGCTGCCTGTCGGATTTGTCGAGGGTGTTCATGTCGAGGGGGCACAAGTGCTTGCAGTTCGTCAGAGCATTCACCATTAAATACTTGTAGAACAGGCAAAGGGATGCAACATTTCGTCGATGGGACAGAGGCTGAAGCTTAGATGCCAGTTCAGGACCTATCAGATTGGTGACTCTCTTTTGAACCTTATCTAGGAGCGAGAGACTAGCAACAGATGCACCAGCCCAAATGTGACAGCAATACTCCATACATGGACGAATGGTGGCCTTATAGAGGTACAGGATACTTTCAGGTGTTAGTAGTTTTCTAGCACGGTAGAGAGAGCCTATCTCCTTCGCAGCGGCCCTGGCAATGCCTTCAATGTAATTGTTCCAACTCATGTTTCCTGTGAACATTAGGCCAAGGAGTTTGAAGGATGTGCTCTCAGATAAAGAGTCACTGGCCATTGTTATTGGTGGCAGAGAAGGTTTCTTGTAATTATTGAAGGAAACCAGTTTAGTCTTGGCAACATTGAATGTGACCATCCATTTTTTGTCCCCATTCCACCACAGATTGGAGGTCATCCTCTATGTTTTTGCCATTTCCTTAGATATGTGTTCATTTGTTTTCCTGTCGTGCCTGTTATAGAGTGTGGTGTCATCAGCATATATACCCAACTCAGAGGCAATTTTGTCGGGGAGGTCATTAATAAACATCAGGAACAATAGAGGTCCAAGGATAGACCCCTGAGGCACTCCCGCATTTATATCATATTGTTTAGATGTACGACCGTCGAGGACAACCTGGATTTTTCGCTTATCTAAGAAGGATTTAATTATGTTAAGTATTCTACCAGTGATACCATATGATCTAATTTTCCTGAGGAGACCCTCATGCCATACCCTTCCAAAAGCCTTAGATATATCTAGAGCTACCACTCTGCCCTCCCATGCTTTGTCCAGTGAATGGTATATACGTTCAGAGATTACAGTGAGGATGTCTGCTATGTAACGGGCTTGTCTAAATCCATATTGTTGGTCACTCAGAAGTTTAGCAGCTGTTAGGTGATGGACTAGAGCATGGTTAATTAAGGTCTCAAATATTTTGGCGAAAAGTGGGAGGAGGCTAATGGGACGATAATTTGATGGGTCAGTTCTTTCGCCAGAATTCTTGAATACTGATACCACAGAAGCAGTTTTCCAACAGCCCAGAAAGCAAGATTAATTTAGGCATTTGTTGTAGAGTTTGAAGAGAACTGGAGCTACTTCAGCTGAGCATTTTTTAATAGCATAGCTGGGATGAGATCGGGTCCACATGCTTTTGCAGTGTCAAGTTTTTTATGATAGCTTGCACCTGAGCAGGGGTGATTTTTAGATCGTCTAGCATGGCGTCTGTCCACAAAGGAAAGTCAGGTAGGGGGTGGTTGGAAGGGTCCAGTGTGGAGTTTGAGGTAAACCAGCTGGCAAGCATATTAGCCTTGTCGGTTGCTGAGCAAACAACCTCGTGATTGTTGGTTAGTGGGGGAATTGTTAATTGCCCATTATTTACTACACTGTTGTAGATTTTCCAGAAGTCACGCGTTCCTAATTTTTGTGATTCGATGCGTATTTTGGTGGTTTTAGTAAATTCTCTCTTTGCTGTTGCTATTTCTTTCTTAATGCTACTTCTAGCTTCTATATACTTCTGTCTGTTTGAACTGAACTTATGTCAGTTAAATCTGCAGTATGCATGCTGCCATTGATCAATGGCAGGTGCGCAAGTAGAAGTAAACCATTGGGGAGGGTGGGGCTTGCTATAAAATTTCCGCATGGGAACATGTGCTTGAATTGCCATTTTAAACCAGTCAGTGGTCTCATTTATGCACTGTTCAGTAGGAAGAGAAAATATATTTCCCCATGGGGCATCTCTGATAAGATCTCTGATGGCTTCCCAGTCAGCCTTTTTATAATATCTCGTTGTTTTGAGCACTGGCTCTTCAGTTTTGGGTCTAGAGTTTAGGGCGATTTCTACCATTATCACTGCATGATCAGCGTTCCCGAGTGGGCTGTCAGCATTTGTTATACAATCATCGGGAACTGTGGTCAGAAACAGATCTAGAAGTGATGCGTGTTGTTCTTCCTGGTCAGGGAAACGTGTTGGAAACGTAACAATTTGTGATAGCGAGTGAGATATAGAGAAGCTATGTGTTGTGCTGCCCGCTGCATCGGTGTAAGTAGAGAATCCAAGCCAGTTTTTGGTGTGCACTAGTGTCGAGGGAGAGTGTTGTGTCTATGCTGTCAGAGACTTTGTTTATTATGGTACAGTCCTGGGTCGAGGGAGAGCGGTAGAGAAAATGAAAGTAGCTAATATTGTGCTGCATGTTTAGTCTAAAGCACATAAAGGCTTGATCGTCCGATTCTAGGTTTGTTACTCTAGTCAAGGGGAGGGTGTTACGAAGATGAAAACTTTGGAATTTATTTATATAAACATATAAGCGTTAGCATTTTGGTAATCTTGTTTCAGATTTATTTATCTTTTTAAATAAGACCGTTACGAAATCGAAAGAAATAAACCAATTCGCCTGAGCGACGTTGAGTAGGGTGTGTGTGTGTCTATTTTACGTTACAATTTAGAAACACATAACAAGTTATTGAAAATCAAGTCGCGCTTCCAAAATGGCCACAAAGCAACATTTAAACACGAATGTGAAACGTTTTGCTTACTGGATTAGAACAAAAATAAAATAGAAACCATAAAAAACAAAATAGGCATTGCCAACGTTATATAGGTCCGCGAGAGATAGGACTAATGTGGAAGAGCAAGCCAGCTATCCTTTCACTTGACTTTCTCTTTTTTCTTATGCCTTGTAAAGAGTAATGTTATTTTAATTCAAGAAAGTGTTTTTATTAAATATTTTTGATTAATTACTGTTAATATCTTATGACACATTGCATTTACATAGAAAAATAGAACAATACATTTCCAAACTAGTAACGCCAAGCATCAATTTCTTATAAAAGAAATTTAGGTCTACAGGCGACAGAACAATGCAGGGATTTAACGGATAGAGAAAAACTGAAGCAATTTAAGTTGTAATATTGGAAGAAACAGGCTATGCAATTTCACCTTTATTAATTCAATACATGCGTGTATATATATATGATTATACATACATACATACATACATACATACATACATACATACATATATATATACATACATGCATATATATATATGTATGTATATGTATGTATGTATGTGTGTATGCATATACGTATGATTATACATACATACATATATATGTATGTATGTATACTTATACATACATACATATATATATAAATATGTATGTATAATCATACATATATACACACATGTATATATATATATATATACAGGCGGCAAGGCATTTTATTCTTCCACTAGCTGTACCCTGGCACGCGTTGCTGTGGCTCGATTTGGTGTAATGGAAGAATGTCCATCACCGCGGTTGTAGCACCCCGAAATCTACCAAGAGATTAGGTTGTTATTTACGAAAGTGAGACGGCCGTTTTTAACCCCAAAAACGAAGAAAAAAAAATGAAGAAGAGTGGAAAAAAATGAAAGAAACGATGTTAAGCTTGCCGAAGGAAGAGGAAAGCCGGAAAGAGAGAAGAAATAAATTTAAAAATGGAAAGATCGTGTCAACGGAAATAGAGGAAAGAAAAATAAATAAATAAATAAATAAAAATTTAGAAGAAACAATCTTAAGCTTGCCGAAAGAAGCTGAAAAACGGAAAGAGAGAAGAAATAAATTTGAATAATGGAAAGATGGGGAAAATGAAAAACCGAGGAAAGTTACATAAAAAAATCCCAAGAAAATGAAATATAAAAATACAAAGGAACGATGTTAAAATTGCCGAAGGACACGAAATGAAACGGAATTAAAGTATTATACTTTTTATTTTAATGAAAGAAAATGTAAAGTTTTCTGGTTTGTTTTTGTTTTTATTTTTAACCAACGTAAAAGTAAGCGTGGTGCGTTTCATCTAAATTGCAGTCCAGTTTTATAAAAACCTTAACCGGTGTTCATTCGCAATTGTCTCCTGTGAACGCTCGCGGATGGTATAAATGGGTGGCAGCAGAAGTATGAATTTATTAGAGAGAGAAGACTTTACTACTTCCATTGATCGTAACCGGTTTTGGCAGTGGACTCTCACCAGATATAATATAGGAAGCTCCGATCAGCGAGCTAGTGGATAGGTAATATGCCTATAACACACCTCAGATATCGTGATGCAGTTTGTGCATAATACATCTGCATAAAATGTCTAGATTTTCAATCCTATTAAGGTCAAACTTGGAGGGGGAAAAATGAGTTCATTTTATTTAGATAGATAGATAGATAGATAATGAAGATAATTTTACCTGTTCATATTTGACTTTTAATTGAAATATTCCAGTGTTCACATCAATTTTAAAAAAATTACTTCAAATTGAGGAGGCAAAAAGAAAGTCCGCACAATGGAAAATTGTTATTTAAATGTAACTTTAGAATATTAATGCAACACAAATACAATAGGAACACAATGAAATAGTTAATATTTAGTAACATAGCCCTTCTGTAATTTGACAGCCTACAATCTTTTGGGAATTCCTTGAATTAGACTGCAGCAATACTTTGAGGAAATGTTATCCCACTTTTCTTTAATTTTTGTCCAAAGTTCTTTCAAATTTGAAATTTTATCATTGCGTAGCTGTTGCTTGATGTAATACTATACGTTTTCGATAGGATTGAGGTCTGGAGCTGGTGCAGGCAAATTCAAACACGGAATATCATGCCCTTCCAGGAACCTCTTGATATTGCCGGCTGTGTGAATGGGAGCATTGTCCTGCATAAAGATGGGATTATCATCCAAATTCCGACCAAAGTAGGTTAGAAAATGCTCAGTCAACATATTAATTCGACCTTGCAGGCGGATTATAGGTCCTGGACTATAGTTCTAATAATGCCCCACACCAAAACTGAACCTCCATCACCTTGCAGCGTTAAAACTGAGCACCTACAATTAAATTCTTTGTCTTTCCTCTGGCGAACGTACTGCCTACCATCAGTGCCTAGCCTATTAAACTTGCTTTCGTCGCTAAAAAAGTCCTGACATTGCTTTCTGTTCTTTAGAGAAATCATTGGCTTGCGTCTTGCAACATATCCTCGCAAATTAAATTCCTTTAATTTGTTTTTGACAGTAGAAAGAGAAGACTTTTTAACAAGATTGCACTGTTGTTGGATTTGGGGAACCGTTTCAAATCTGTTTCTTAGGCTGCGGATCTTGATAGCATTGTCTTCCCTGTTAGAAGTAATTCTAGTACGACCAGATTTAAGGGCATCACGAACACTGCCGGTGTTTTGGTGCTTTTACACAGTCTTTTGTGCCGTTTTCTCATCACATTTCAATCTGCGACTGATTTTTCAATTGGATAAACCAGAAAGGTGGAGATTAATGAGCTCCTGATGATCACTAAGAGAAAGGCGTGGCATATGGACTAAATATTACGTCAAATAACCTGGAACAACAATTACGATTAGAGATGCTTTGTTGCCTGTTGTTGGATATTTTAAACTGATTTAGGGGCGGTAATTTAAGCTGGTTTTAAGGGGATTTGTTGCGGCGGACTTTCTTTTTGCCTCCTCAATTTGAAGTTATTTTTTTCAAATTGACGTGAACACTAGAATATTTCAATTCAAAGTCAAATATGAACAGGTAAAATTATAGAGAAATAAAAGGCGAATCAAATGAGGTATAGGTTGTTCAAACAGTTACATTAAATTTAGCTTAAATTTGCAGTTTTTGAAAAAATTACAAGTGCAGACTTTCTTTTTGCCGGCACTATATATATATATATATATATATATATATACCAAATCTTATTTTTCACAACATTTGACGGAACCTCCTGATATTAACTCCCTGCAACAAGGAAGACCTGATATTGTCATTGCAAAATTTGCTTTCGTGTAAGCTATATCGCCTGAAGCAGTCTCTAGTTACTAGTAACTAGCTAACCGAAACATGCTCATGACTGTGTAGCAACATATTACTGCTTATGTAAAAACAAATGAAGAGTTTAACCTGCTCTACTTTGATATTGAGCACTCTTATATTAACCTCGTTACACTTCATTGGTTACTTAACCTCTGGAAAACAATAACCTTAGATTATATACATATATTATATGCAAAATGTTTTTACTTGCGTCAGATGGTCAGGTGACACATCTGTGTTTCAATATTTCGAAAAGTACTTCCTTTCGCTAGACGTGTTCGGCAGCCGTGTCAAACGCATATCTTATTTTTCCTTTATTAATATTATTGGAATTTTTCCCCTTTTCCTTGTACATATTTGTGAATTATTCCACGGATTTCGGCCTTTTGGATTATTTTAGACCATCTTCAAATTACGTGATTTCCTTGGATTTTACTTGTGCGAATGGAAATTTAATTAACTTTCTTGGATTTATATTTTTGGATTTTACCGTCATTGGATACGTTACCTTTCAGCAAACTATCCATTCATGTGAAATCACCTTTTCTTCACCATATTCCCTCTGCTTCACTTTTTTGTTATCAAATAAGATCTTTGACTTACTTGCAGTTTCATCAAATACTTTTGTATGCAAAATTCGATCCCGCATTTTGCTAATTCCTACCCTTTGATGAGAAGGAAAGTATTTCTTCAAAACTCTGTGGATTAAGGACTATCCACTTATTAAGTGTTTCCTTTTCAGATTAAATATGTTTTAACTCTTTTTCAAAGTGTTTTTTAACATGTTTTATTAACTATTTGCTCTTATATATATATATATATATATATATATATATATATATATATATATATATATATATATATATATTAGCAGGACCCATTAACCGGCATTGCCTGGTGGAAGCATACCCTATAAAAAGTAAAGTATGGTTGTTCTTGGTGCCTCCCAACCTACCCATGTTAAAAACGGTTTTCGGAATAGACCCCCCCCCCCCAACATTCCCATGGTAAGAACAGCTGTCGTAATAGACATCCCCGACTTCCGTTAGTGAATGTTATTTATATGAGTTCATGAGTCAGTTAATAAGGGTGACAGAGCAATACAAGCCTACTTTGCGTAATTTTATGCAGCGTAGAGTGGGGGTAATGAGAGCAGTTATGAATTAGACAGAGAAATAGGAACTGCTTCCTCTAATGATATTGGCGATAGTGATGATTTCTCTCCTAGGATGAATTGTAGGATTTTATTATAAGCCCTGAATCTGTCGAGAATTAAGTTGTAAAGTTACATAATGTTGTGACTAATAGTCTAGACACAATAAATTTGTATGTGGCATCTGTTGTTGTAAACCTACGGTAATTTGGTTCACAGGGGGGAATTTCTGCAATCAATATATATATATAGAGAGAGACAGAGATAGAGAGATAGAGAGTCTATATATTTTCAAGTATTAATTTGTATTGTGGATTTAAATAACATTAAACCGTTTTGATGGTAATATAGGAATAATAAATGAACAAAAAAACGTTGTCATTTATTCATGCAGATATATTCCGTGTTAGACCTAGATAGTTATGTATCTAACAAATCAATATTCGATTTGATATCGTTAATGTTCATTGTTTCTTTTTTTTTTGCTTTATATCATGGGATTTGCAACAAATTAATGCATATTGATTCATTTTCTTTCAGAAAACAATTATTCCGCTTAGGAGTGATATTACAACGGAGACTTTCTTAAATTCTGCTGCTGACATCATTAATAATAAAACAACTAAAAGAGAAATTGATCCGTCTATTTTTAACTTGGGGTCACCTCTTATCAAGGCTTAGACGCCACTATAGGATAAAGGTTAATGAGTGTTAGGTAAATAGTGAGACAACACCGTAAAGACCAGTAACGATGGAACTTGGAACGACTTAACAAGAACTTGTTTACATAAGACTTGAAAACGGCCATGTTATAGTTCGCTGGAGTTCTAGGGAAAAAATTTGTTTATGGAATTTTCGTTCGGTTTAAGCCCAAATAAAGAGTGAATGAAATTATTAACATTTATTGTGGCTAGACGAGTGTTTGTTGCGAATGTTTTACAAGGAAGGTCGTAGATTGAAGCTCAGTCGAGCAACTATCATAAAAACGGTCTTTCATTGCTTTTTTTAGAATGAAGTCACAACCTTTTGATGTCTGAATGCTTATGAGTGTAATGGAGTCACTGAGGCAACGGTGGTAGAAATTGGGTAGGATTTGATTATTTAAGGGGACGGCTCAACAAGAACTTGTTTACATTGGACTTGATGTTGTAACCAGCTGGAAAGCATGCCAGTCGTGCAATTCTAGGAAAGAAGCTTTGTTCATGAAATTTTTGTTTTGATTTAGGGAATGAGAGAAATCGTTGGTAGTGGTTGTAACTAGACATGTGTTTTTTGTGAAAGTTTTGCAGGGGATACGGTTAGGGTTAGGGTTAGGGGTGGGGCACAAATTTAAGCTCAGACGAGCACTTGCTTCCGTTACGATTTTCTTTGTTGTCGCTTTTAGCATATCATAATAGACAATGCATTAATTTGCCATAGCAAAGTTTATTTATAATGTTTCTGTTTAAAAAGGCAAAACCCTTTAAATAAATCGTAAGAGGCTTTACAATAATTTGTTTTTTTGTTTTTTTTTCGATTGCAAAATGCCAATCAAAACATGTTCTTCGATGATCATTGCTTCTCGATCACGTCCGATAAATATCAAACAATCCTTCACCTGATTCATACTACACTACGCCTTTTCTTAGTCAGTAAAAGGAAAAATCTGTCTAGATCGATGCAACTTTTTGATTTTGTTCCAACCCAAAAATGCACTTGTTGGAGGGGATGGGTCCTTCCATTAAATGCCGACCTTATATTTAACTTTGCACTTGTGGGGAGAAAAGTCAATAGAAACCCCAGGCGCATACGCATAGGGTAAATGAATAAACTTTTATGCGTATATAATAGGATGACGTATACAGTCACACACACACACACACACACACACACACACACACACACACACACACACACACGCACACACGTGCGCTCTCTCTCTCTCTCTCTCTCTCTGTCTCTCTCTCTGTTGCATAGGTGAGTCCAGTTGCAAGGAGAAGTCCAGGACGACTGGAAACAATGCTAAGATAAGCGGAGAGCACATACCACACCTGAGAGTCCCAAATGGTCACCCATTTGGTACTATCCAGGCTCAACGTTGCTTAACGTCAGCGATCTGATGGGAACCAGTGTGAAATTTTTTCTTGCTAGGCTGTACAATCGACTTACTAATTTCGTTTCTCTGCAATTTGCATTCTGTTCCACTTTTTACATCCGTTCACGGCTACCAACTTGCGTACGACTTTAGTCAAGATTGCATATATTTTATTCGTTATGTTTTCTCGCTTTCCTCTCCAAATTCCCGTTGTTGAATTAACTCTTACTAACTTACTGGTCCATTCACAACACCCATGTTTTCATCCATTTTTATCATTACTTAATTTTACTACAAAATAACCATTTAATTGGTGCATAATGACACTAAGACACACTCCTCGAAAACTGTTTACAATATTAAATCAACTCATATACTAAACTAGATGATTGTGCATTCCAGAACGATTTTAAGCAATAACTTTATTTTTATTTTCAGTGGGAGTAAGGTGCGGTTTCGGAGGACACCTCATTAATGGTAAAGTTTACAAAAAAAAAAAGAAGAAAAGAATAATAATAATAAAAAGTGCTGGCATTGGATGGCACCACACCAAATAGTCAAGATGTCAAGGAGGATAGAAAGTTTCAAGGAGGATAAAAGCATTAATCAGATTTCCATTGTATGGGTGCAGGGAAGACTTGAACCTTAGCGAGACTTATTGCCATCCAAATTCCAGTGAAGAACAATGGTCATTGCCAGTGAGAAGTCAATGGCAAATGACTGTTGCGATAATGCAAATTCATTTGCAAAGGTTATCGAAAGAGGTGGAGAGTATTGAAAACTTTGGGAGACTCATTATCACCCTGACTCCAGGGAATACCACCGGTTGTTGTCAATGAGAAATCTCTGATGATAACCTGTGTGAGAACTAAGTGACGGACAAGTGGTTCCAACAGAAGCCATAGTGGAAAATGAAGAAGTTAAGATTCTCTGGGATTTTATGTAATTTTTGTAATCACTTGAGCATCTGCTCTACCTACCGCTCCAATGGCATTCTCCAGATCACAAAACATGTGGACAATCCAAATACCTTTGCCATCCAGGTATACATTTTTTTTTGCGTTCACATCCATCTTCATTATTTCACACTTTTGTGCACATATTGGTTATTTTCTCTGAGTTTACCAGTGTTGAATTGTTCCACAAATTGTGAGCAAAGCAACTCGATTAGTTGAAGATATGCACTCTGGTCAGTAATATTGTCATTGTTAAGGCGTTGACAAATACGTTGCTTCATTAGGATATGCAGTATGATTTAAGTTGAAAACGTATGCATCACAAGTCGAAACTGGCACAGAAAATTGCGAAAGAAAGCAGAAACGTTTGTTGTACAAAAAACTGAACAATTTCTGTCAATCAAAGATAACCTCTAAACTATGCTACAATTTTGATTATTCTTATCTTGATTATTATTTTCATAATGTTTTGGTTGATGTAACCCCAGACCTTCTTCGGATGTGTCACACTCAGAGATTTGTACAGAATTACAAACTGAACCCTTTATTTCACCTACAAGGGTAGATTGTTCTCGTTCCCTAAGCCATGACCTAATAGAAAATTTGAGTTATAGTATATGCTAAGGATATAATAAAAATTACTAAAGACTTCTATCCGGTCATGACTGACAAAACACTTTACTCCCATGGATTAAATAAAGTGTTTAGTTTGATATACAGATTCTCAATTTCAACAAGTCACACCTTAAGAAGGTCAGAGGGTACATAACTCGAAACATTGTGAGAATAACATCTAAGATGAGAACAGTAGTCGCAATAATCCAAATAACTCAATCACTCCTCATCTAAAAAAATTCCGAAACATAAACATTGTAGTGGAAACATAGTAATTTATGTTTTTTTCCCCTAAAAACTAGCAGTTTATCCCAAGCTTAAAAACAAAATATGCATACCACGTATGCAAGCATTTCTTTTTAAAGCACCTGCTATTTTTTAATAACACAAGAGTCACGAATGAAATAAATTGCAAAAAAAAAAAACCAGATGGATTGTGTTCTGTTTGATTTGTTTATTTTTTTTTTTTGCATTTTCATCTCAAACAAGGCACGGTGCCACTTTGATGTAGGGGCTACTATCTGGGACATAATTGCAAGGATACCGTGTTGGGAGTTGAGCAGCAAGATGTCTGTTTACATTACACTTGAACTTCTGCATGTCAGTACAGTCAGCAGGAACCTGGAAGGGAATTCCACAGTCTAGCAATTCTGGGAAAGAAACTATCATAGTAGAAGGCTCTCTGGCATCTGGGGATCTCTACTGTGTAGGGATGGGATTTTGCTGCTTGCCAGGTTTGTCGGGGGTATTTACGTCGAGGGGGTACAAGGGCTTGTAGTTCGTCAGAACATCTACCATTAAAATACTTGTAAAACAGGCAGAGGGATGCAACATTTTATCGGTTGGAAAGAGGCTGAAGCCTAGCTAACAGTTTGGGACCTATTGGGTTGGCGACTTTCTTTTGAACCTTGTCCAGAAGTGAGATACTAAGTAGCAGATGCACCAGCTCCAATGTAACAACAGTACTGCATACATGGGCGAATGATGGCCTTGTAGCCAGTCTGTTGTTCAGTAGAAGAAAATGGAATTGAGCAGTGAGCAAAACAAGTGAACAGTCACAGCCTGTGCAGTGATGAATGCATACGGACACATATTTACAAACCAATATCATAATGACAACTACAAAAGATAAGAGGAGAGAGAACAAACTGTTGCTTCATCATGTCACCAGACCAACAAGACTCACACTGTCTGCATGATTAGCCATCATCCAGATAATCTGTTTAGTTCATTTTATGATATATAAACCATTTTATGCTGAATAAATTTACGATATATAAACCATTTTACGCTGAATAAAGTTGTCAAGTATAATTTTATAAGTATGATAATTATTTATATTATTAGAATATATTGTTTCCAGAATATATTGGTCTTAGAATATGTTGGTTTTAGAATATATTTCTTCCAGAATATATTAATGTTAGAATATATTGCTTCCAAAATATATTGGTCTTAGAATATGTTGGTTTTAGAATATATTGCTTCCAGAATATATTGATGTTAGAATATATTGCTTCCAAAATATATTGGTCTTATAATATATTACTTCCAAAATACATTGGTCTTAGAATATATTGGTCTTAGAATATATTGCTTCCAGAATATATTGGTCTTAGAATATATTACTTCCAAAATATATTGGTCTTAGAATATATTACTTCTAAAATATATTGGTCTTAGAATATATTGGTCTTAGAATATGTTGGTTTTAGAATATATTGCTTCCAGAATATATTGACGTTAGAATACATTGTTTTTTGAAAACATTACTTCTAGAAGGAAATTTTTCAAAGAGAGTGGAGGAATTAATCTTGGAAATCATTTTACTCCCAGAACACATTACTTTTAGAAGGAAAATTTACAAGACGGTTAAGGCCATTTTTCCAGAAAACACGATTGCAAGAAAATACGATTCCAAGAAAACATGATTCCAAGAAAACATGAGTCCTAGAAAACATGATTCCAAGAAAACATGATTCCAAGAAAACATGATTCATAGGAAACATGATTCCTAGAAAACATGATTCCAAGAAAACATAATTCCTAGAAAACATGATTCCAAGAAAACATGATTCCAAGAAAACATGATTCCTAGAAAACATGATTCCAAGAAAACATGATTCCAAGAAAACATGATTCCAAGAAAACATGATTCCTAGAAAACATGATTCCAAGAAAACATGATTCCAAGAAAAAATGATTCCAAGAAAACTTGATTCCTAAAAAACATAATTCCAAGAAAAAATGATTCCAAGAAAACATGATTCCAAGAAAACATGATTCCAAGAAAAAATGATTCCTAGAAAACATGATTCCTAGAAAACATGATTCCAAGAAAACATAGTTCCTAGAAAACATGATTCCAAGAAAACATTATTTCTAGAAAACATGATTCCCAGAAAACATGATTCCAAGAAAACATGATTCCTAGAAAACATGATTCCAAGAAAACATGATTCCTAGAAAACATAATTCCTAGAAAACATGATTCCTAGAAAAAATGATTCCAAGAAAACATGATTCCAAGAAAACATGATTCCTAGAAAACATGATTCCTAGAAAACATGATTCCTAGTAAAACTAATCCCAGGAAACATTGCTCTTTGAAAACATTACTTTTTACAAAAAAATGACACTTAAAATAATTTTTTTCTTCGCAGTGAAAATCTTTGCTCTTCACAACACAATTGACTCTCTGCCAACGCCTTCTAATATCTTTGGAAGAAAATAAAAAGTGGAATTAAGGTTTTGATTTTAGAAGAATCAGATTGAATAATGCAGTTGCGTATTAACTTATAGAAACTAAGGCATGACATGACGATTGATTGACTTGAACTTTTCAAATCTCCCATCAAACCAAACTGGCAATTCTCAAGTAAAAAAACAAAAAAGGATAGAAACTGAAGAATGGCTCAGCCACCAAGATTCTGTCGTAAGGCTTCACAGGTACCCCATGCATGGCCCACATGTGGCCTCGTATATGGATGATGAGGTTATCCCTCTGCATAGGATTGCAGTTGGTGAATTTATGGCCTCAATGACAATATGAGGATAAACTATGATGATTGAAGAATTGTTCCCATAGTGTTACACAATTCCTTGTTTCCAAAAAAAATAAAGCGCAAATAAATAAATTCCAGTATTTTATTCCTATGCTTTAATCTTTGGTATGACACAAACAAAGTATAAATATATAAACATGTGCACATCGTGTGCATATTATTATTATTATTATTATACAACATGATTTGTTCAACAAAGGCATTCATAATAATAACACGTGACAGATTTGGAACATGGACCCCATAAAAAAGGCCGTTGCGATATGAAAGCTTTTTAACATTTACCAATCTTATATTTTTATGGGTTTTTTTTTCAACGTATACGTTTGTCAAGAAAGTAATGGCGTTTTTTTTTTTAAAGTAATGAAATATTTACTAATTGAAATAAAGTTTCTGTTGGATAGCAAGTCTGATTAAAGTAATTTTTATGTGTACCGTTCCATTTGGGGTGATGATTGAGTTGTTTGCCCATGGGCTGGCTGATCAGGGTTCAATCCTAGGTGAAGTCATACAAAACACTCATAAAGGAGTGGTTCACTTTGGTGTAATAGCTATACTGGACCATTTGGAATAATAGTTATAGGTGGTTTAGTTCTCTCTCACTGAAAGAACTTAAGACAGCAGAGTCGGAAAGTGAGATTGAGAAGTCAGCACTCCTGTGGAGGGGCACTCTGACCAACAAAGTATGCCTGGACACCCTCGTCATCATTCCCCGGTGATTAGCAATAATAAACTAACCCCTTCTCAAAGAGAGAACGAAAAGCTTGGGAGGGTGAACCTCCTAGAACTGCACAGAACTAAACTCCCACGGCAAAGTCAACAGAGACCGGATCATTACAGAAATGGTCTAATCTATTGATTTTGGGGGCCCAAGAGTGTTCAATAATGGGCAGGGAGACCAGGGTTAAATCTTTGGTCGAATCATACCAAGCATTCAAAAATTGGTACTTGGTGCCACTTTGCTAAATGCTCATCATTATAACGTGAAAGATCAAGTGTAAGTAGAGTAATTCTGTGAAAGTTATTATGTCCTCATTTACATTTTGGTGCAGCAGCTAAGAAAAAAGGGAGCTTTCGGGTCACCCTTGACTATGGTCGACCACTTTACTTTTTTTACATCATTGTCGTGGACAATTCCATAAAAATACCACCACTGAGATAGTTGTAAATGCTTTGCATGAGCTTTTCGTATGATTTCGTGTGACCAAATAAAAAAAATATATCGACAAATAAAATACGAGTGAGGAATCTCTGAGAGTTTTGCCTGACCATTTTCATGTACTCGTCTCCCAACCAGCTCTAGAAACGAGGCGATCATCTAAAAGAAAATGGTAGTCTAGAGAGGAGTTGGATATAGAACTAAAAACTGATGACCCTCCAAGGGAGTTAACTCTCAAAAATATCATATATTGCCTAAATAAGAGGAATGAAATTGGCTGTTTTTCCTATAAAAGAAAGTAACTAACAATATAATATAACTTGCTGGCTCAACTTTGCCATTTGTAAATTACTCTGGTCGTTTTGTAGATTTTACTCTTTTTTTTTTACCCAAACAAGGCTATTGCTACTTGTATATAAGGGGCTACAATATGAGACAATATCTACAGAGAAATTATGTAGAGAGTTGAGCAGTGAGATGTCTGTTCACATTACATTTAAATTTCTGCATGTTAGTACAGCCAGGGAAGTAGAAGATTGGCAAGAACTTCTAAAGTATAGAAATGCAAGGGAAGAAATTATTAATGTCAAAGGCTTTCTGGCGTCTAGGGATCTCTACTATGAAGGGGTGGGATTTTGCTGCTTGCCAGGTTAGTCGGAGGTATTTACATTGAGGGGGTATGTGCTACGAGTTCGTCAGAGCACATTCCATTAAAATACTTGTAAAACAGGCACATAAATGCAACATTGTAGCTAGTTTTTTTTTTTTTTAATCTGCCTTGAAAATAACTTTCCAGATTGAAGAGAAATAATTTAAAAAAAATGTCTATTGAAGTTAAAATTGCTGTTAGTTTGAAAGTTTAAATTAAATTATTTCTTATTCTTTAATAAAGTAGTTAATCCTAATTTTCTTGATCTGTTTGTAACTATAATGCCATTGAACATTACTTTGCATTATCACAACAGCTATTTACCATTGATTTATTACTCATTACATTGATTTATGACCACATTCGTGGTCAGCTATCAGTAATAAATCAATGTATGTAACAGTTTCTTCCGTCGGACTGTTAGACTTGGGAATTCATTCTGGGTCTCCTACTTCTCTAGTTGTACCAACACGCAGAAGTTTAAATGTAATGTTGACAAACATCCTGCTGCTCAACTACCTACATAGTATCCCTGTAGATATGGCTCCAAATAGTAGTTCCTTACATCCAAGTAACAATATGCTTTGCTTGAGGGTGAATAAGAGTAAAAAAAAAAGAAATCAAATGTACTCGTAGGAGTGACAATATGAATTTGTCAACAACCATGATAAACATGGCCCCATGAAACCAACTACTGTAACTTGTAAAGAGATGGGATCATGAAATCTTGAACATCTTGAAATAAACAGGGCTTGTCCATGGTTATTGTACTTATAAATAAATTAACAGAATAATGTTATGAAATAATTAATTTCTGTTGAAAAATATTAATGTACACAAAAATTCACAGAAAACTATCCAGTAGATATTTAAAAATAAAAAAAAAAGGAATTACCGGCGTATAAGGCGACCGTCAGATAAGATGAGGTACAAAATTGGAGCAAATTTTAACAAATTTATCATATATCGGTTCTATAAGACGACTGCTAAATCACGAAACCATATTTGTTTAGCCTAGGCTAGAGATTGCAACACCTGCTATCTTATGAAATATTGGTTTGTAAAGATGGCTGTTTTTAGCTTTAACGGTCGTCTTATACGCCGAAATATACAATGAATGTTCTACGATGGAGTATTGTTGAGAAAGTGTTACTCATAACATCCTTACTGCCTTGCCAGGATACAAACCCGACTTCGAAATCTAGTGGACGATGTCCTGTTCTCATCCCTATCTACCTCTTTTTTAGAGAAGAGACGTTGCTAGTCTTTTTCTATTCAATTCTCTTAATGGCATATGCTCGGCTGAGCTTCAATCTGAGGCTACCTTGCTAAAAAATATATATTTTTTAACAAAAACTCGTTTAGCTACGACCAGTGTCAATAATTTCTGCTTCTCTCTCTCTCTATGCCTAAAGCTATACAAAGCTTTCATGAGGAAAGTTTCCTTCCTAGAACTAATTCACATTTTTTTTCTGACACTTTATGCACAACTTTATTCGTTTTCTTTAGTAACGTTTTAAAATATCGTATATTTCGGCGAATAAAGCGACCATCAGATAAGACGAGGTACAAAATTGGAGCTAATTTTAATAACTTATCATATATCAGTTGTATAAGACGACTGCTAAATAACGAAACCGTGTTTGTTTAGTCTAGTCTAGAGATTGTAACATCCGGTATCTTATGAAATATTGGTTTTTAAAAGTGATTTTTTAATTTTAAGGGTCGTCTTATATGCCAAAATATAATATTAGTGTGTCTTTTTTTTTGTTGTTGTTGTCTAGTTTAACGCTATTTTAAATCTCTATTTATGAAAAGGTATATTAAGGGGAGTTAAGCAGTGACAGAATTTATAATGAGGATGATAATGGCAGCAATATTCCAGCTACGGATAAAAGTAGGATTTCATAAATAAAAACAAAACTGCTCGATTAATTTCCATAAATTGTTCTTCATCTGATTTGTACACTTGTTCGCATGGTGAGAGGAAGGCAAAGACTAGCCTACTGACCTAATGCACCTCCACATACATTCTGCCAGTAATTATTCCTTATCCTCAAGTGGATTTTGGTCTTAATAAATGGTGGCCTATTTGTAAAATAAATGAATCATATCACCTAATAATAAGGAGAGTACAATGAGGATCTCGCTTCTCTTATTTTGTCCTTTAGTCCTCACATTCCATGAGCGATACTTCTGACAAAGGGGGAAGAATTGCTATTTTCTTGGTTGTAATCTATCCATATAATACTTACTGTTGACTACTTTTTGATCGGGAAGTGGTATTTTTTTTTGCTCATTACATCAAGTGGTTTCATGCTCTGTATGGAGCGATTTTCATAATAATAAAAAATTTAGTGAATTATTATTTTTTCATATTATTTGGATTCTTTGGACTAATGTTCTCATCGTGAGTGTTATTTTCACAATTTTTCAGTCAATGTAACCTTTGACCTTCTTGAGGTGTATCTTGTCTGCAAGGACTCGTGGCATAGTAGATAAAGTAATTGGTAAAATTCAGCTGTAATTTACACTCTTCTGGAGGTCGAAAGTTCAATCCTCAGTGCAGGCGATACTAAAAATAGAATTGCGAATTACTTAGGACTTCTACCCAGTCATGGCTGATGGAACAAGAGCATGCTATCACCATGGATTAAATAAGAGGATCCGTTTGAAATTCTCTGCAGATTTCCGGGTTTGACAGAAAGATTCCCGAGTTCAACAAGATACAGCTGAAGAAGGTCGGAGGTTACATCGACCGAAATATTGTGAAGATGACACTCAGGACGAGAATAATAGTTCAAAGAATCCAAATACAAATAATCAATCCTTATCTTAAAAATTTAGTGAACAGTATTTTTTTCCATCACAAGTAAGTAATTCATAAAAGTTTCTTTTTAACAATAATATTTCATATGGGTGTAACCATGGACAAGCACAAAGTGAACATTTGTTCTTCACAAAATGGAATGCGAATACTGTTTGCACTGCGCATGAATTTAAAGAATCGAATAAAAAACGACGCCATTACTTTCTGGACAACTTACTGCTATTAATAAAGTGTTTCGGATTTAGTTTAAACTCTTCTTCAGGGTAACAAAGTGGGCATCACAGTGCTTCCATTTGGATTCCACCGAGACGGGTTCATGGGAAAATTTCGGGGCCAGCCGTAACTGTTATCCCAATTTGGAGTCATCGGTTGCATACACGAGGGTGTCATCCACGTTGGTATAGAAAGAGGCTGTGGCCGCAGGGTGCTTGCTGAAGTGGGTGGGAGAGAGGGTAATGGTGGTGGAGGTGGTGGTTGGGGAGTTGTCTGATGATGGGAATGTGAATGTGAGGGTTGGTGATGATGATATTGGGGGTCGCGTAGGGGTTCATTAAGGGGACTCCTCATGGGAGACTGATTCTGGTTCTGATGTTGGACTGATTGCGAGTGATTTTGGTCGGAATGGGAAAGTGACGGGGTTTTTAGTTGGGGGTAATTTGACATAAGATAGTAGGGTTTTCGATAATTAACCCCACTCGATGGCGTGGACTCGTGTGGGTGGCTGCTTGATATCTTACTCCCATTTTGTTCTCTCGCGTCGCTGGAAATGCTAGATGGCGCAGCTGAAACAGTAGCATTGGCGTTAGCGTTAGCAGCAGCATGTATACGTTCATGGTTTCTTAAGTTCGTAACTTGGGAAAAAGACTTCTTACAAACTGAACACGAAAAAGGACGTTCACCAGAATGTGTACGCTTGTGGTTATCAAGATTCGCCCTTTGGCTAAATGCCTTCGAACATGTCGGACAGGCATAGGGTTTCTCACCGGTGTGAATGCGTTCGTGGTTGCGCAAATGCGTCACTTGACTAAACGCCTTCGAACAGAACACACACACAAAGGGTTTTTCACCCGTATGTATGCGTTCATGGTTCCGCAAGTTGGTCACCTGGCTAAACGCTTTTGAACACATCGAGCACGCAAAGGGTCTCTCTCCTGTATGGATTCTGACGTGGTTGTTCAGATTGGTCAACTGTGCGAACGCTTTCGGACACCAACTACAGCGGTATGGACGCTCACCAGTATGAGTCCTTCGATGGTTGTCAAAGTTAGCACGTTGAGCAAACGTCTTCGAGCAGAAATCGCACCTGTAAGGTTTGAGTCCTGTATGTGTGATCTCATGTGTTTTCAGGTGGGCCCTTTGCGAAAAAGCTTTATGACAGTACATGCAGTAAAAATGCTTCTCGGCCGTCGTTGATCGCTCATGGTTGCTCAGATTAATACGCCGACAGAATCCTTTCCGACACACCTCACACCTATATGGCTTGTCTCCTTTGTATGTTCGTTTCTGGCCATAGTTGTGGCTGTTGGTTGTGGCTGTCACATGGAACTTGGCCGGTTGGTTATTCGGTGGACACATTGTTGAGTTATAAAAGTCAAAGTTAAACTGGTTACTCATTGAGTACATTGATTGGACAGGATACATTGTTTCAGCCAGTTTAAAGGTACAAATATTTTTAATAAGTCAGCTGTTTTCTTTTTAGTGTGCAGGTCAGTTGTCTGACCTTAGTTATGAGATCTCCCATGAGATGGCTTTTGAATTTGCTCACCCGGATTTCGAGGTTAACCTGAACAGATATTTCTATCTCTCCGTCTTTAGAAAGAATGTAATTTATGGATGACATAATATCCGATTGACGTAAATCGAATGGCGCTTCTTGTTTTAAAGGCTATGAAATTGATATTTTTCATAGTGTAATGACTGACGTCATTTTGTTTTTGTTTTAGACAAAATGACGTAACTCTGTATTGACAAATACAGAGTTACGTCCCTTCTTTTTAAGATGGCATTTATATAAAAATAATTCCGACTTGGTCAAAGTGTTTTCTCGAAGGAATCCAATCAAATTATTTTTTATTCTTTTTAACAACATGTTCCAACGATCCAGCAATATAACTGATGAATCAGAATCAAATATTCATTTTGTAGGAAGAAAGCTATCAATGACAAAAAAAATTAAGAAAAAAAAATTACTTTATATATACATATATATATGTGTGTGTGTGGAAATCTATAATATAAAGCTGAACGTCTGTGTGTGTGCGTGTGTCTGATCACGAATAGGCTCCTATATGGTTGACTATTATAGAAAACTGATCACATATAATGATAGAAGATGTATCGAGACACAGGAATGGGTATGTTTGATCTGGCATAATGATGATTCATTAAAATCGTGGGGTCTGCATACGCGCCTGGTCCACAAAGTATGGAAATAAAAAATTAAAAAATTAAAAAAAACGTTTAGAAGTGTTTTTGATATAGATGTACATAATAATACTTTGATAAGTATGTTTTAACTTAAATAGGAATGGTATAATAAAATTGTGGGGTCTGCGTTCGCGCCTGGCCTCCATAGAATGGAAATAGGCATAAACTTTAATAAAGACTTTTCATACCTATCTGCGTAAGTATACTTTGATAATTATGTTTCAGTTTGAAGAAATATAGTATAATAAAATTATGGGGGTGTTCGTTCGAGCGTGACCTCCATAGACTGGAAATATGTCACAAAGTTTAACAAGGTTTTTTAATATAGATCCACAGAATATTGTGATAAGTGTTTCAGTGTGAACAGGTATGGTATAATAAATTATGGGGTTTATCTATTTTATTTTTACTTTTATCATATTTTGCTTTGGTTTTGATACCCCCAAATTCAACCCAAATTTACAACCCTTCCTTTTCATAAGCTATCATACTTTCATAAATCAGAGTCCATTTTCTGTAGGCTGTTTTTGAACCCAGTCAACGACGGGTACTTTTGCTAGTATAAATATAAATATGTGTGAAAATAAATATAACTATATATATATATATATATATATATATATATATATATATATATATATATATATACGTGGAAATACGTTTCTTCAATTATATTTCATCTTTTATTTATACTAATCCTTCAATTTATGAAACTTAATGTAATTATGAAGCATATAACAAATAAAAGATGGCGTAATAAAAGGAGAAAAGATAATTTCTCTTCCAATTGTTCGGATTTTGGAATCATGCCCATATGCATTTATTGTCTTTTAAAATGAATAAGTGCTTTTTCTTCTGATTAGTTAAGGGCAAGATTGAAACTAATCTATCGCGTACATTTATCTTTTCAATTGAATTCTTTTGGTTTGTGATTCACAAAATTGCACTTTCTTCTTTGTTGTGAGGCAAATCCTGGTTGGATAAAATAAAAGGGTCTTTTTTTCATTTTCTGGGATATATTTACACACAAGAAAATAGTCCCATCTTTCTGAACTTCTGATAAAGAACCGACCATTCTGTTTCTGATTTTCACATTTCATAGCATTCTTTCTCCAGACAAAAACATCTGAAAAAAAAAAAAAAAAATAAATAAATAAAAACAAAAAATAAAAAGAGGTTTAATAATACAAAAAAAATTACGGGATATATTTGTTTAGAAATGAAAAAAAAAGGTAAATAACTTTACATGACATCTGCGTCGCTTTTTTTTTATTGCAGCAAAATTCGAAAATTGGAATCTTCAATTTCAAGTTAAACTAACGGTATCTAATAAATTACCATGTCGCACTAATGAACATATCAAAAATTACGAAAAACGATAAGATAGTAAAATTATTATTAAAGAATTTCGGAGAAGTTTGTGAAATGAACTTTAAATATCTCAAGTTTATTCAAAAAAATAATTTTAATTTTATAAAAAAACCCTACCCAGAAAAAATTATTCAAACAAATAATTTTAATTTTATAAAAAAAACCCTACCCAGAAAAAATTATTCAAACAAATAATTTTAATTTTATAAAAAAACCCTACCCAGAAAAAATTATTCAAAAAAATAATTTTAATTTTATAAAAAAACCCTACCCAGAAAAAAATTATTCAAACAAATAATTTTAATTTTATAAAAAAACCCTACCCAGAAAAAATTATTCAAACAAATAATTTTAATTTTATAAAAAAACCCTACCCAGAAAAAATTATTCAAACAAATAATTTTAATTTTATAAAAAAACCCTACCCAGAAAAAATTATTCAAACAAATAATTTTAATTTTATAAAAAAACCCTACCCAGAAAAAATTATTCAAACAAATAATTTTAATTTTATAAAAAAACCCTACCCAGAAAAAATTATTCAAACAAATAATTTTAATTTTATAAAAAAAACCTACCCAGAAAAAATTATTCAAACAAATAATTTTAATTTTATAAAAAAACCCTACCCAGAAAAAATTATTCAAACAAATAATTTTAATTTTATAAAAAAACCCTACCCAGAAAAAATTATTCAAACAAATAATTTTAATTTTATAAAAAAACCCTACCCAGAAAAAATTATTCAAACAAATAATTTTAATTTTATAAAAAAAACCTACCCAGAAAAAATTATTCAAACAAATAATTTTAATTTTATAAAAAAAACCTACCCAGAAAAAATTATTCAAACAAATAATTTTAATTTTATAAAAAAACCTACCCAGAAAAAAATTATTCAAACAAATAATTTTAATTTTATAAAAAAAACCTACCCAGAAAAAATTATTCAAAAAAATAATTTTAATTTTATAAAAAAACCCTACCCAGAAAAAATTATTCAAACAAATAATTTTAATTTTATAAAAAAACCCTACCCAGAAAAAATTATTCAAACAAATAATTTTAATTTTATAAAAAAACCCTACCCAGAAAAAATTATTCAAACAAATAATTTTAATTTTATAAAAAAACCCTACCCAGAAAAAATTATTCAAACAAATAATTTTAATTTTATAAAAAAACCTACCCAGAAAAAAATTATTCAAAAAAATAATTTTAATTTTATAAAAAAACCCTACCCAGAAAAAATTATTCAAACAAATAATTTTAATTTTATAAAAAAAACCTACCCAGAAAAAATTATTCAAACAAATAATTTTAATTTTATAAAAAAACCTACCCAGAAAAAAATTATTCAAAAAAATAATTTTAATTTTATAAAAAAAACCTACCCAGAAAAAATTATTCAAAAAAATAATTTTAATTTTATAAAAAAAACCTACCCAGAAAAAATTATTCAAAAAAATAATTTTAATTTTATAAAAAAACCTACCCAGAAAAAATTATTCAAACAAATAATTTTAATTTTATAAAAAAAACCTACCCAGAAAAAATTATTCAAACAAATAATTTTAATTTTATAAAAAAAACCTACCCAGAAAAAATTATTCAAACAAATAATTTTAATTTTATAAAAAAAACCCTACCCAGAAAAAAATATTCAAACAAATAATTTTAATTTTATAAAAAAACCCAACCCAGAAAAAATTATTCAAAAAAATAATTTTAATTTTATAAAAAAACCTACCCAGAAAAAAATTATTCAAAAAAATTATTTTAATTTTATAAAAAAACCCTACCCAGAAAAAATTATTCAAAAAAATAATTTTAATTTTATAAAAAAAACCCTACCCAGAAAAAATTATTCAAACAAATAATTTTAATTTTATAAAAAAAACCCTACCCAGAAAAAATTATTCAAAAAAATAATTTTAATTTTATAAAAAAACCCTACCCAGAAAAAATTATTCAAAAAAATAATTTTAATTTTATAAAAAAACCCTACCCAGAAAAAATTATTCAAACAAATAATTTTAATTTTATAAAAAAACCCTACCCAGAAAAAATTATTCAAACAAATAATTTTAATTTTATAAAAAAACCCTACCCAGAAAAAATTATTCAAACAAATAATTTTAATTTTATAAAAAAACCTACCCAGAAAAAAATTATTCAAAAAAATAATTTTAATTTTATAAAAAAACCCTACCCAGAAAAAATTATTCAAACAAATAATTTTAATTTTATAAAAAAAACCTACCCAGAAAAAATTATTCAAACAAATAATTTTAATTTTATAAAAAAACCTACCCAGAAAAAAATTATTCAAAAAAATAATTTTAATTTTATAAAAAAAACCTACCCAGAAAAAATTATTCAAAAAAATAATTTTAATTTTATAAAAAAAAACTACCCAGAAAAAATTATTCAAAAAAATAATTTTAATTTTATAAAAAAACCTACCCAGAAAAAATTATTCAAACAAATAATTTTAATTTTATAAAAAAAACCTACCCAGAAAAAATTATTCAAACAAATAATTTTAATTTTATAAAAAAAACCTACCCAGAAAAAATTATTCAAACAAATAATTTTAATTTTATAAAAAAAACCCTACCCAGAAAAAAATATTCAAACAAATAATTTTAATTTTATAAAAAAACCCTACCCAGAAAAAATTATTCAAAAAAATAATTTTAATTTTATAAAAAAACCTACCCAGAAAAAAATTATTCAAAAAAATAATTTTAATTTTATAAAAAAACCCTACCCAGAAAAAATTATTCAAAAAAATAATTTTAATTTTATAAAAAAAACCCTACCCAGAAAAAATTATTCAAACAAATAATTTTAATTTTATAAAAAAAACCCTACCCAGAAAAAATTATTCAAAAAAATAATTTTAATTTTATAAAAAAACCCTACCCAGAAAAAATTATTCAAAAAAATAATTTTAATTTTATAAAAAAAACCCTACCCAGAAAAAATTATTCAAACAAATAATTTTAATTTTATAAAAAAAACCCTACCCAGAAAAAAATATTCAAACAAATAATTTTAATTTTATAAAAAAAACCCTACCCAGAAAAAATTATTCAAACAAATAATTTTAATTTTATAAAAAAAACCCTACCCAGAAAAAATTATTCAAAAAAATAATTTTAATTTTATAAAAAAACCCTACCCAGAAAAAATTATTCAAAAAAATAATTTTAATTTTATAAAAAAAACCCTACCCAGAAAAAATTATTCAAAAAAATAATTTTAATTTTATAAAAAAAACCCTACCCAGAAAAAATTATTCAAAAAAATAATTTTAATTTTATAAAAAAAACCTACCCAGAAAAAATTATTCAAAAAAATAATTTTAATTTTATAAAAAAAACCCTACCCAGAAAAAATTATTCAAACAAATAATTTTAATTTTATAAAAAAAACCCTACCCAGAAAAAAATATTCAAACAAATAATTTTAATTTTATAAAAAAAACCCTACCCAGAAAAAATTATTCAAACAAATAATTTTAATTTTATAAAAAAAACCCTACCCAGAAAAAATTATTCAAAAAAATAATTTTAATTTTATAAAAAAACCCTACCCAGAAAAAATTATTCAAAAAAATAATTTTAATTTTATAAAAAAAACCCTACCCAGAAAAAATTATTCAAAAAAATAATTTTAATTTTATAAAAAAAACCCTACCCAGAAAAAATTATTCAAAAAAATAATTTTAATTTTATAAAAAAAACCTACCCAGAAAAAATTATTCAAAAAAATAATTTTAATTTTATAAAAAAAACCTACCCAGAAAAAATTATTCAAAAAAATAATTTTAATTTTATAAAAAAAACCTACCCAGAAAAAATTATTCAAACAAATAATTTTAATTTTATAAAAAAACCCTACCCAGAAAAAATTATTCAAAAAAATAATTTTAATTTTATAAAAAAAACCCTACCCAGAAAAAATTATTCAAAAAAATAATTTTAATTTTATAAAAAAACCCTACCCAGAAAAAATTATTCAAACAAATAATTTTAATTTTATAAAAAAAACCCTACCCAGAAAAAATTATTCAAAAAAATAATTTTAATTTTATAAAAAAAACCTACCCAGAAAAAATTATTCAAACAAATAATTTTAATTTTATAAAAAAACCCTACCCAGAAAAAATTATTCAAACAAATAATTTTAATTTTATAAAAAAAACCTACCCAGAAAAAATTATTCAAACAAATAATTTTAATTTTATAAAAAAAACTTACCCAGAAAAAATTATTCAAAAAAATAATTTTAATTTTATAAAAAAAACCTACCCAGAAAAAATTATTCAAACAAATAATTTTAATTTTATAAAAAAAACCCTACCCAGAAAAAATTATTCAAACAAATAATTTTAATTTTATAAAAAAAACCCTACCCAGAAAAAATTATTCAAAAAAATAATTTTAATTTTATAAAAAAACCCTACCCAGAAAAAATTATTCAAAAAAATAATTTTAATTTTATAAAAAAAACCCTACCCAGAAAAAATTATTCAAAAAAATAATTTTAATTTTATAAAAAAAACCTACCCAGAAAAAATTATTCAAACAAATAATTTTAATTTTATAAAAAAAACCTACCCAGAAAAAATTATTCAAACAAATAATTTTAATTTTATAAAAAAAACCTACCCAGAAAAAATTATTCAAACAAATAATTTTAATTTTATAAAAAAAACCCTACCCAGAAAAAATTATTCAAACAAATAATTTTAATTTTATAAAAAAAACCTACCCAGAAAAAATTATTCAAACAAATAATTTTAATTTTATAAAAAAAACCTACCCAGAAAAAATTATTCAAAAAAATAATTTTAATTTTATAAAAAAAACCTACCCAGAAAAAATTATTCAAAAAAATAATTTTAATTTTATAAAAAAAACCTACCCGAAAAATATTATTCAAAAAATAATTTTAATTTTATAAAAAAAACCTACTCGAAAAAATTATTCAAACAAATAATTTTAATTTTATAAAAAAAACCCTACCCAGAAAAAATTATTCAAAAAAATAATTTTAATTTTATAAAAAAAACCTACCCAGAAAAAATTATTCAAACAAATAATTTTAATTTTATAAAAAAAACCCTACCCAGAAAAAATTATTCAAAAAAATAATTTTAATTTTATAAAAAAAACCTACCCAGAAAAAATTATTCAAACAAATAATTTTAATTTTATAAAAAAAACTTACCCAGAAAAAATTATTCAAAAAAATAATTTTAATTTTATAAAAAAAACCTACCCAGAAAAAATTATTCAAACAAATAATTTTAATTTTATAAAAAAAACCCTACCCAGAAAAAATTATTCAAACAAATAATTTTAATTTTATAAAAAAAACCCTACCCAGAAAAAATTATTCAAAAAAATAATTTTAATTTTATAAAAAAACCCTACCCAGAAAAAATTATTCAAAAAAATAATTTTAATTTTATAAAAAAAACCCTACCCAGAAAAAATTATTCAAAAAAATAATTTTAATTTTATAAAAAAAACCTACCCAGAAAAAATTATTCAAACAAATAATTTTAATTTTATAAAAAAAACCTACCCAGAAAAAATTATTCAAACAAATAATTTTAATTTTATAAAAAAAACCTACCCAGAAAAAATTATTCAAACAAATAATTTTAATTTTATAAAAAAAACCCTACCCAGAAAAAATTATTCAAACAAATAATTTTAATTTTATAAAAAAAACCTACCCAGAAAAAATTATTCAAACAAATAATTTTAATTTTATAAAAAAAACCTACCCAGAAAAAATTATTCAAAAAAATAATTTTAATTTTATAAAAAAAACCTACCCAGAAAAAATTATTCAAAAAAATAATTTTAATTTTATAAAAAAAACCTACCCGAAAAATATTATTCAAAAAATAATTTTAATTTTATAAAAAAAACCTACTCGAAAAAATTATTCAAACAAATAATTTTAACTTTATAAAAAAAACCTACCCGAAAAAATTATTCCAAAAAATAATTTTAATTTTATAAAAAACCCTACCCGAAAAAAAAAAAAAAATATGCAAACTATGAGTTATACGTTATGTTTATTTTGTTATTTTTTCCCTGTTCTGATTTTAAATCCTTCTTTATTTTTATGAATATTTTTATTACAAACTACATCAAGCGAATATATCCCTTTTGCGGGACATATCAATATTCTATACAGGATATCACCTGAGGTTTTTAATCAAAGTTTACCTTCTTTTAGATAGATTGCCTTCACATTATGACACCACATGGCCTTCCCTTCGACAGGCTGCCGACCCCATAGTTGTGTGCCGTGGATTACTACCTCCATCTCTTCATCGTTCTCGTTGGCAGTGTCATCATCTTTTGGTTCACACTGGCGACTGCCGACGGAACGCACGTGAGTCACAAAGTGGAAGTAAAATAAGTCGTGGAACAAGAAAGGAAAAACAATGCCGATGTTTCACATATATTTGACGGCTAGACTCGTGAGTGTGTGGGTGGGGTGGGGGTGAGTGTTTTCTCCCCGTTCTATCGATGTTACGTTCGTCTGTCAGTTGCAATTCGTCTCTATTTCTGTTTCGCAGAACTCTAAAAACTGTCCAACTGTTGTCGCTATCAACTCCCATCCGCCGCGAACGGCATCTAGTCAACTAACTGTCTTCTCTGCATCGGTATCTGAAGTCACCACCACCCCCGGCCACCCGGAAGCTGCCCTTCCCTTGTAATCTGTTCTGTAGGTTTCTATTGTCATTGTCAAATCTAAAAAGTCTGATCTAAAAACACCTAAAGATTCATTGTTGCTACTTCCTATCTATTGTACCCCCTCAGCACTTATTGACTCATGGGTCACCTTCATAGTATCACAACATAACCCAGAAGCCCTATCTGTCCCATTTGCTAGAAACTGATTAGAGTAACACTCCGATTATGGGGACCATCATCAGAGAGATCTGGTTTTCCTTCTCTTAGCTGCTATGATCACAGCTTAGGAACCTTATCTAACAGAGCGCAGACGTGAGCAGCAGCAGCTGTACGACAACCAACGTATGCAAATGACCGAGCCGTGTGTGTGGTGAAGTCCTAGCGACAAGAAGGAGAAATAGACGTGTTACACATGTGGCCCAAGAACGACAGCGAAAAACGTGTCTTAAACATGGTCGCACAAAGACAGAGTACCACGCGTATGACATAGCAGTCTTGTGAGCCCACTGGAGTACAAAAAGATTTTAACTAAGAGACAAAGCGTTATTCTGGAATCACCTGTAAATGAATGTCTTGCTTCAAATGAAAAAAGTTCATATATATATATATATATATATATATATATATATATATATATATATATATATATATATATATATATATATATAACTACTTCATTTACTCACATAAAATTAATATACGAAAGTATAGATTTATGCATAAACTTTAAGTATTTACTTCAAAAGTGCTCAATACGTAGGTAGAGCTTGTTAGTAATTTATAAAATATATATGGCGATTAAGCTACACTGAATATTCGGCGTTTCATCCACTCTAAGATTCGTCAGGCTTATGCGCCATAAGCCTGACGAATCCTATAGTGGATGAAATGCCGAATATTCAGTGTAGCTTAATCGCCATATATATTTTATAAATTACTATATATATATATATATATATATATATATATATATATATATATATATATATATATATGATTACAAGGTTAAATATTATTTTATATTAGAACCTATCAAGATAATAGAAAACTAAAATAGAGCAATTAACAATTGAATATATGCTAAAAACCTTATGCTTAAAGATATACCGGCTCCAACCAAGTTTTGCAGGATATATTTGTTTAGCAGTATACAATAAAATAAATAACTTTATATCACATCTGCGTCGCTTCTTTTTTATTGCAGCAAAATTCGAAAATTGATATCTTCAATTTCAAGTGAAACTAACGGTATCTTATAAATTGTCATGTCGCACTAATGAACATATCTAAAAATTGCGAAAAACGATAAGATAGAAAATTAATTATAAAAGAAAATATTTTTTCGAAGAAATGAACAATTTTAGTTTACATCTATATATATAAAAGCCAAACGTCTGTGTGTATGTATGTATGTTTGTTTGTAACGCTAAAACTTTTGAAAGACGGAACCAAACTTGACAAATTTGGTATCATATCGAAGCCCCATCACCCGGATGACAAATATCGAAATTTCACGTCAAACGGACCACTAGAAGTTGGTCAACTGATCAGTTATCTTCGAGGGGGGCCCCCAAAAAACCTGTCATTATCTATATATATAAAAGACAAATGTTTGTTTGTAACGCTAAAACTTGAGATGAAAGATTCCTCTCCCCTAAGAATAAAACATATGTTCAATATCTGCTTTTGTTTTTTCATTGTTTATATGGTCCCGAGCAACGCCGGGTAGCCCTGCTAGTCTATAATATAAATCTCACTTGTCTGTTTAAATGAAATGTATGTATGTGTGTATGTATGTATGTATGTATCGCAAAAACTTTCGACGAATTTTCACGAGATTGGTATCATTTTAAAGCTCGATCCTTCGCCCGACAAATATAAAAAATTGGCCAAAAACATTAATTCCTTCACCCTAAAAGTATCAGTTTTCTACAGGGAGGGGTCAGAAAAAACCGTCCTCTCATGACATGTTTGCTTCTACGCATGCGCAAATGACGTCGGAACATGATTTAGTTTAAATATAAAAAAAACGACCTAATTTTGTCAACGTTGTCTTAGCTCAGTTCATTAGAACGCGGCCTCATTATCTAAAAGTTTTGGGTTCGAATCGTGGTGTGATGTCATTTTTTCTTCGATTTTTAAAGGTTTTATACTGAAGCCATTTTTCACATTCTATATATATTTTTTTTGTTTTTATTTTTCAGCTTTTTTTAGAGTAGTTTTAACGTTCGTTTTTCTGTTTCTTTTTTCCATCACATTCGCGTTTTCTTTTTTTGTTTTTGTTTTTCCGATTTTTACATTTAACATCGTTCGTTTGCCTTACGTTCGTTTTTCTGTTTCTTTTTTCCATCACATTCGCGTTTTCTTTTTTTGTTTTTGTTTTTCCGATTTTTACATTTAACATCGTTCGTTTGCCTTACGTTAGTTTTTTGTGTTTTTTTTCGATTTTTTAAAGTTTTAACAATTATATTTATAGATAAAATATTTAATAGTTTACTATTTAATATTTAAAAATATTTACTTCGCTTATTCTTATGTTTTGATTAACACCCCCCCCCCCTTGCCCGAGCACACACACCTCTAAACACCCGGGGCAACGCCGGGTACCCCCCGCTAGTCTATATATATATAAAAGCGAAAATGTGTGTATGTATGTATGTATGTATGTGTGTGTTCGCTTTTTGTGTATGTTTACAAAAGGCTTTTTCGCTGTGATTCTCGGTTGGCTCGCTCCTTAAAACTTTTTATATGCTGTCTAAATAATAATATCTACGACTAAGGAACTCTGATCCCAGCTATCTTTAATTTACCCGACTTTTACAAGCTATTTTCGAGATATTTATTGATCGCCGCGTAGCGGGGAAAACAGAAACTGGCTTCCAGCGCAAAACTAGGTCAAACATCACGCGACCTAACGTTCTCGCACCTGTTAATTTCGGTTTATAAACATCAACTTAACATGCTTATCAGTTCATCTATTCCCGTGGTCGAGATGGCTAGGTCATAGTTTCCCCCCCCCCATTTCCTTTCCACCTCTGCACCAAAGGTTCGGGGTTCAAGCCTACCTTTCTACTAAGACTTTTTTTCTTCTTTTACACCTCCAAACACCCGCCCAACGTTTTTTTTTTTTTTAAACAGGATTGTTTTGATCTACCTCCCCCCCAATACACACACACCTCCAAACATCCGGCCAAGGTCGGGTACCCCCCGTTAGTATATATATAAACGACATTATTTTTGCACCAACCTAATAACTTCCCAAACTGCTCGCACGCGATTAAACAAATGCATGATTATAATGAGGGGCGTGAAAGGTGTAAAAAAATTCCTTTTTTACAAGTCATCGTCCACCATTGGGCATGAGAAGTGTGTTCTACCTATGATGCAAATACAGTTTTAAGAAATGAAAATGAAACCATGATGTACTAAAGCTGCGTCCAGTTAGAAAGTTGGGCGCTTGTGCAGTATATTGTTAAATAGAAAAAAAAGGAAAGAAAAAGAAAAGATAAAAAATGCACAATAATATATGTTGTAGTGGCATACATTCATTTGCATATGTGGATAGTAAGGGTTAGTCTCCACGAAAAATGCAGAAATACGCAGACGAGTGTTGTCTAAGCTGGAATCTGAGCAAGATTTAACACTTCTGTAGTGGATAAACGCATTGGTGATTGTACATACATGATTAAAGGTCCACAAAATATACATAAAAGGCACCTGAACGAAATAAAAAAACGCCAGATTCAAGATGGTGATTATACAACGGCAGTCGAAGAGGAGGAAACCATGGACATCATATACGAATCCTTTAATTTGGAACAGCCTCGATATACACCTGAACCCCGAAGATCAGGTAGAAAAAGAAAGTTTAATGAACCGTTAATGTTAAATCCCAAGAGAAAAAGATATTGAAATCTGTGCGAATTCAAATCTTGGGAGGAGGGTGTTGTGGTGGCACACATTCATTTGCATATGTGGATAGTAATTACACATAAATAGGAAGACTCAGTTAGTTTGAGGGTGTGTTCACCAGACGCCACCGAACGCCGATATGTTTCTCCAGCAAAGACTCTCTTATTTGACACCATTATGTAAATATCCTGTAAATATACCTTTTCCTAATACACTTCTGATTTGATCCACCTTTGTTTGTTGAGTCGTCATTTGTATTGCTTTCTACGTTACTTGTTTCAACCTGTAAACTTAACAATGTATATCTTCATCTTTAAAAGGAACGTTGTGTGTGTATGTGGGAGAGAGAGAGAGAGAGAGAGAGAGAGAGAGAGAGAGAGAGAGAGAGAGAGAGAGAGAGAGTTCCATATGGACGCGAAAACGGCTTGATCGATTTTTATGAAATCTCACACAAAAGTACTTTTATATGCTTGGCAGTATTCTTAGATCGTTTTTTTTTTTTTTTTTTTTTTTTTTTAATCGCAATGTCTACAACAAGTATTAATAATCGAAATAATCCGATGAAAGAAGGAACAGAGGATTTGGACAGAAGTTAACACCTTACACAGCCTAAATTTACAAGTGCAGTTAAGAAGTTTTATTACCACACAAGCAAAAAGGCCCGACATATAAAATCAACAGTAGGTTCTTTGATATGACAGAGGCACATTCGAAATGAACATTTCCGTTTAGAGCACAATTTAACCATGATACTTGACTTTTGCATTTTAAACCTTAATTCAAGTCTTTATATATAAAAACAATTCTTAAAAATCAACAGCGCAATGTAGACGACAATGTATTATAAACTAAGTCACTGCGGAGATGCATGTGAAGCTTCCTCCCAGTGCA
This sequence comes from Euprymna scolopes, assembly GCF_053919585.1. Lineage (NCBI taxonomy): Eukaryota > Metazoa > Mollusca > Cephalopoda > Sepiida > Sepiolidae > Euprymna > Euprymna scolopes. The sequence goes on along the minus strand of NC_136502.1, from coordinate 14,423,759 downwards.
CCGTCGGGTTGGTCTCCAACTAAACCATTGATTGAAAAATGGGCATTTTCATCAATTTTGATGACAATAAAAATATGGGAGTGTGAAACATTCGTTGATCATCATTAAATCCCGGACAACGTCAGGTTTTTAATATTTCTTTCTTTCTTTCTTTCTTTATATATATATATATATATATATATATATATATATATATATATATATATATATATATATATATATATATATATCCTAATCTGCTTGCCAGCCACCCTTGAACTTACAGGTGATCTTTCACAATTACAAAACAAAACAAGTGTTAACAAAAATACACAAATAATGTTACTCTTCAACTTGCCTGGGTAAAAATTTTGTGCGTGCTTTAACTTATTTTAATGTGTCTTTTTAAAATTAAAAATAAAGGTAGTGTAAAGTTTGTCGAGTTAGAACGAAAAACAAAATGGTGGTCAAATTCGAGTCATTGTCGAATTTCACTAATCTTTCAAAAATCGAAGATTAAACAAAATAGTGATATAAACAAATTCAATAAATGTCATAAATCGCATGAAAAGGTGATGTTCTTGTTCTGGCAGTATTTTGCTTAATTTTCCATGTTTGGAACAGACTCTAGCTCGAATTTAACCAACATTTTGTATTTCGTGCCAACTCGACAGACTTTATATTTCTTTTAATTTCAACTAGCTGGATACCTGGCGTTGCCCGGGTGGACATGAAGTTCCGTTTGGACACAGCTACTATGCTAAGGATATTGAGCAACCACCAGAAAAGAACGGAAGAATTTTCGGCAGCCTGTACGCTGGACTCCCCCCACCCCCAATAAAAAAATGCATGAATCAAAACAACTTTTCTTTTAATTAAAATAGCAGCGAGTGTCTGTGCAACTGAAAAAAAAAAAAAAGAAGTTAGTCGCAGTAGGCAGGCTCAAACCTGAAACGTGAAAGAAGGAAAGAAGGGGGAAAAAGCTAATGCGTTAGCTGTCACGGCCACGACGACTTACGAATGTCATCACGCTGCAAAATATCGTTTTTTTTTTAAACATGCATTCAGTTTGTTCGGCGTGCATGACTTGCGAAAATTTTCAACGCAAAAAGTGATCCCCTCCTTGCAAGAAATAGTTCAGTTGAGCATCACAGAATGAATCTTTTTTTCTAATTTTCAGATATTATGTGTCCGATGGATCGGTCTTTCAGATGGTACCAGTTTCGACCCGGTTCGATGCGGCTGACGAAAGACTTAGCGACACACACACACACACACACACACACACACACACACACACACACACACACACACACACACACACACACACACGCACGCACGCACTAACAGACTGGTGGGATTTATATTATAGATAAAAAAACACATTAAAATAAGTTAAAACATAATAAAAACTTATCCAGCTAGGTAGAAGAGTAACTTATCTTGCCTTTGGTAACATTTTTTTTTCTTTATTAAACCAGGGTCTACAACCGTTAGTAATAAACAGAGGCTACTAAGCTTATTAGGGAATGCATAAAACTTATGAACATCACGATAGCTAGTTCAAATACAGAGCTCTAAAAATGTGACAGTGATACGATGTTCATTCACACAATTCTGAGGCAACATGTTCAGGACTGCAGAACACAATGCAAAAGAGATATATCTCTGAGCAAACACCGGTGTGATTATGAAATGGGACTAATGTGAATGTATATTGTAGCAGGTTTGGTTTGTTCAGCCGCAACACAGGACGATATTTAAGCATTGCGGTGGGGCAAGAACTATGAAATAATATGAAGCCAACGAAACAATTGTTATATTTCGATGAATAGATAGCAAATCTAATCCAAGCAGATGATGTACTCCAGAGGAAACAGGATCGAGGCATGGATTATGTAGTATATATCTGATGGCATGACGCTGTAGACGCTTAAAAGAATCAGAGAACATCTTGCCAACTCCGGCAAACGCTAGGGACTCGTATTCCAAGTGGGGATGTAAAGCTTAGTCAGCAAGTGCCATTCATGAGGAATTCGGTAATTCAGGATACGCAACATTTATTTGCTGTGCATTTAATTCATTTTATCACCCCCGCCCCTTTTTTTTTGTTTTTGTTGGCGATTCTAGAAAATCACCGGCTGACGTTTTCACCCTCTTTTATCTTCTTTTTTCTCATTATTTTTCAAGTCACTTCAGTCGGCCATGTTGGAAAGCACGCTTGCTTGGCTAAGTAAAAGTGACAATAACAAAAGGCATAGATAATAAATCTTACAGACGGCAAAAACACTTCAAAATTATAAAGGTAATTAGAAAAGTAAATTTTCTTGCGTTTGGTAACAGTTATTTGTAATTTTTTTAAATTATTTTTTTCACCCTTTTTTTTCTTGTTAACTATATTGTACAATCGCCGAAAGTGGATAAAAAAAATCCGAATTAACAATATAAAATCATAAGATCGAGTCCGATGGTTAGTGATCGTAAGTTTTCATTTAGAAAACAAAATTAAATCATGAACGCAACGGAGCGAATAGCGTCTGTCCAATTTAATTTTTTTACATAAAAAAAACAAAACAAACGTTTATGGGAATAATAAAATACTGTATATTACTGGTGAGTAAAAGTAAAGTGGTCGACCATAGTCAAGGGCGACCCAAAGGTTCCCTTTTCATCAACTATTACACCGAGGTGTAGGAGAGAACGCAACTCCTTTCCCCAGGACGTCTCCATTTACCCTTGGCCCTAATCTGATGATTTTGAATGTTTAGCAAGACCGTTTTTTGATTCTAACACGAACCATCATGGTAACGTTCCTATTTACAATGCCTCCCCACGGGACAGAGTTAGACACCAGGGTCGTTTTTTAACGTGGAGAAAAGGAACAAAAATAAAAAAATTGTCTTAGTCGTGAAGGACTTCTCCTCCACTGACAGAGAACAAGAAATTGAAGTGCAGCATCTGAAGAATGGTACCGTTACACAAAATGAAGATAGGTAATATACAGATACAGCGGCCTAGTAAGAAAATGGACGCTGAATTCTTAGAATGCGTCCAACAAGTCTTGTAAATGATGTTTATGACAATGATTTTATGCGGACTGAAGAAATAACAATTGTTTATGAAGTTGTCAATTTCGAAATGATTTAATGGATTGCCAAGAGTCAGTCAATAGACAATTCCCGAAGGGGTGAAATCTGTGATTTACGATTCGTATTGAACCGTTATTCGCAATCAATTGATAGTTAGAGATGAAAATGTTCAAACAATGAATTTTGTCGTTCAATACGAAAAAACTCTTTTTTTTTTTTGTTAGCGAAGCAAACTTTCCTACGAACAATTATCTTTATAACTAGTGCTAGGACAACAGCATATTCTTTTCATTGTTTTGACTCTTGAGTGTGTAGCCGTTGATATCTTATATGCTTTTATATAATGTGGTTCTCGGTTGATTAACTGTGTTTAACTGTGTTGGATATATACTCGAGAGTCAAAACAATGATAAGAATATTCTGCTTTATAATTTACTAGCAGGGTGACATTGCATTGCCCGGGATTGAATGATGATCAGCAAATGTTTCACACTCCCATATTTTTTATTGTCATCGAAATGGATTAAATAGCCCATTTTTCAATCAAATCGATTGTCTGCTCTAATTGGGAACCCATCGCAGTGCACTTGGAGGAAGCTTCACATGCCTCTCGCAGTGACTAAGTTCAGAATCACTGTAGAGAACTTACTTTTGATTTTATAAATTTATTTCTTTATTTATTATGGCTTGCATTAAAGTTTAAAATGCCAAAGTCAAGTATAATGTTTCAACTATGCTCTAAACAGAAACATTCATTTCGAACGCGCCCTTGTCATATAAAAGAACCTACCGTTCAGTGTATTATATGCCTCGCATTACAGGTTATGCGGTGATAATGGCTTAAATTTAAGTTTAAAACGAAAAAGTCAAGTATCATTGTGAAATTGTGCTTTAAACAGAAACATTCATTTCGAATGCACCCCTGTCATATGAAAGAACCTACTGCGTATTTTATAAGTTGGGGCTTTCAACTTATGTGGTAATAAAACTTCTCAAATACACTTGTAATGTTAGGCTGTATAAAATGTTATCTTTGGTCAAAATCGCTTGTTCTTTTTTTCATTGGATTATTTCTTTTATCGATACTTATCGAAGACATTCCGATACAAAACCTATCTAAGAACACTGCGAGGCACATAAAGTACCTTCGTGCGAAATTTTATAAAAATCGACCCAGCCGTTTTGGAGTCCATAGGTAACGAACTCACAGACACGCAGACAACGTTCCTTTATTATAATATAATTTATACGTAGAGTAAGGATTTCTTCCAGTTTCTGATTTTACATAAAACTCGAACTGACCAGCCATTTTCTTTCTAGGCCGCTGTGTTTACACATTACCCAGCAGGTACACGCATATTTATACATAGGTTTTATTTGAATGACGTAATTATTTAAAAATAAATAAACGAAAACATTTGTTTATTAAAATAAAATATTGTATTAGTAGGTGCAAATAGCGCAGAGAGTTCTGAAATTTGAGTCTCGTTTTCAGTTCAAAGAGGGAAGAATTGCCGAGTTTTTTTTTAGGTCCGAATCTATTCCATTTAACACGTATACTTGGCAAGTTTTTGACCTTGAAATATCTTTTTTTATAACTCCGTACATCAAGTAGCTTCATGCCGTGTCTGGAACGATTTCCATTAAAAAATTGATGAGTAACTCATTTTTAATTAGAACCGAGTCGTGAACTGAACAAACGCAGTCTATACAATTTTTTTCGCTGACTTCGTTCGTTTTTTAATTTACAGTAGGGTCCTGATTAAAAATGAGTTACCCATTACGATTAGTTTCTTGCATATATGGGGTCGCTAAATGACAAAAATTTCCTTTATTATTAATTTTCAATATCGTAATTTGTAACCCGAAAAAGTAATATTTAAATTATTTTTATTAAATCCCTCTTTATTCGGGGGGGGGGGGGGGGAAATCATTTTTTAATGCCTAAAACTAAGCTATTTTTAAATCTTAACTAACTCCTTAAATTAACTTTCGGAAACTTATTTCCAATTCCAAAATGTTGTATGGACTTATAAAATAAAAGTCACATTTTATTTAATATTGAGAGATTGTAAAACGTGCCGTGCACAAAGAAACTTAATTAACACTTAAATCATATTTGTTTAAGAAGTTCCTTGGTTTAGAAATTATATTTTTGTTCTAACAAAAGAAACGATTAATGCTACGATTTTTATTAGCGACGTGCGATCAGATTATTGGATTATTGGCCTTCCACAGAAAAAAATTATTCACATTCGATTTCTAAATATATTTTTTATTAATTATTGTCTATTCAAAAACGGCATTGATTTGAAAAAAAAAAAAATTAATTGTTAACAGTAAGATCGTCTATTTATTCATAAGTTTTAACACCGAATCCTCCACATTGTTTTTCAAGAACCTTGAAAAATTCAATCATTAAAAAAAAAAAAAAATTCGGAAATCGTTGGAAATTAAAACAGAAACTGTCAAATGTAAAGAATAAATAATTTTTTTTTTAATTCGTAAAATTTAAATAATTTTAATATATTTTCCAATTTTTTTCCCCCGAAAAATCGATAGAAATTGGCAACTTTTGTGACCCAGAATTAAACATATTTTATTTCATCATTCCAGTATATTTTAATATTTAAAAAACTAAAACATGAACTCCCCCCCCGCAAAAAACAAACAAACAAAAACAAACAAACAAACAAACAAAAACAAACAAAAAACAAACAAAAAACAAACAAAAACAAACAAACAAACAAACAGACAAAAACAAACAAACAAAAACAAACAAACAAACAAACAAACAAAAACAAACAAACAAACAATTATGAAAAGATCGCGTTCCAGGGAAGGCAAAAATATGAGAATTTTTTTGTATATTATTTTATTTCGATTTATATATAGTTCAGCCTTTTAAAAATAAGTCTTTAAAAAATTAACGAAAGATATCAATTAATAGACTTTGGATAAAATTTTTAAAATCGTGTCGTTTTCATTGTTTACGTCAAAATATGTATAAATAACAATTTTCCCGTTTTTAGCATTTTTGGGGAATTTTTTGAAGAGTAAAAAAAAAAAAATAAATAAATAAAAATGAGTTTTTTAAAAAGAATCTTTCTTCTTAAGAATACTGCAAAAATTACAATGAATCAATTTTATTTTGTAGGTTTTTGCGGTGAAAATACACTTAGGGACCACCTGAAGACTTACCTATAAGAAGTTGATTACGGGGAGGTTGAAAATAAGACAATGTTATTCGGAATAAACACCCCAATCTCCCAATGTTAGGAACGACTTTCGGATTAAACTCTTTGCAAGCTGCACAACCAGTGCACATTAGCCGTCTTCAGGTGGTCCCTCACTGAACTTTCCCCGTTTTTACTGTTATTATTTATAATGGAGGTCGAAATTTCCGCCTTTGTTATAGTCATACACACATACATACACACATACATACATACATACATACATACATGATGATGATTGTAACGTCTTGTCAGACGAGTGCCACTCCCTCAGACACTTAAAGTCCATGAGCCCAAATGCCTGAGGGAGTATGTATACAAAGATGATGTTACAGAGTCTTAGCTTTGTACGACAGCTAAGCCTCTCTCTCGGTTCAAAATGTTGAGATCTAACAACAAGCAAGAGCAAGATAGCCAGCAACAAATTAAACTGCAAACCTGCTTAATGCGGGTACTGGTCTCCCGCTTTATGGATTTTTAAATCAGAGATTTGCTTCTCCTAAAAAGGTCGCCTTCACCACGGCTTACAGGAGCCTCTCCACCCCAACACATATATACATACACACAAATATACACGGTGCTAGTTGGCTGTTGTCCCCGAAAAAGGGTTCATTCGCTCTTTGGAGGGTCTTGTTTTTAATCCTTCAGGGAGACTAGCCGCCCTCCTCACCAAACAAGTCTGGTGGGGGAACCAGTTTAGTCGCCGGTGATCCGACCATGAGGCAGGTAGTACTGGGTTACATGGTGCCAGTAGCATATGACATGACCATACATACATACATACATACATCCATACATACATACATACATACATACATACATACATCCATACATACATACATACATACAAATGCGACGCTCACTGTTTGTTTATAAACAAGCGGTTAGAGCACTGTAAAAGTGGTGGACAAATGTTTGTTTAAATAGACTTTTGGCGAGATAATTTACGGGCGCCGCTTCCGTAGGTTGATCGGTAGAACTCCTGACTGTCAACGCGATGGTTCTAGGTTCAAGGTTCAATCCTCGGTTTGGGAGAGGTGCTAGTCTAGCGACACCGATGAGTTGTGATACACCGAAACAGGACTGTATGTCGATGACTATATATATATATATATATATATATAGTAAGTTATAAAATATATATGGCGATTAAGCTACACTGAATATTCCGTGTTTCATCCACTGTTCCGGCTTTTGAAGTAAATATTTAAAGTTTGCGCATATATTTATACTTTCCTATATTAATTTTATGAGTAAATGAAGTAGTTTCGAAAAAAAAAGTTGTAATAGGCAGGCAGATCCGAACCCGTAACGTGAAGGGGGCAAAAAAAAAAAAAAAAAAAAGAAGCAAAACAAAATCGTGACGTCTTGCCGATGTTTCCATCGCCAAACCGGAAGCTAAGAAAGGAGCGATGAAATTAAGCGATGACGGTGACGATAACTTACTAAAATGTCGGCGGAAAAACGACTGCTCAGTTTAGGGAAGGAATTAATGTTTTTTGGCCAATTTTTCTATATTTGTCGTCCGAAGAGTCATGCTTGAAAACAATACCGAGATCGTGAGGATCCGTCGCTTCTATCGAAAGTTTTTGCGACACACACACACACACGCACGCACACACACACACACACACACACACACACACACACACACACACACACACACACACACAGGAGGAAATATACATAAAAGAAGATTACATTGCGCCCAATATATAGTAATGATTTAAAGTAAAAAATTTAAAAAAAATGACTCGTGCGCCATCACCGAGAATCGAAACCAAAACGTTTAGCTTACGATTTACTTTTTCCTTTGACGTTAATACCTGACTTATGAAGACATGTTTACTGCAAGGCTAAAAATTTAAACATGAATCAATAGCTATTACGTTGCGCATACATATTCGTAACACCGTCGTTCGACCTTCACTTGGCAATTTTTTTTTTAATTTTTACACTTTTGCATCGATTTTCCGCGACTAAAACCCAAATATAAAGTTTTGTATGGGTTCGAATACCCTACATATTAAGTTTCATATCTGTAGACCAAAAACTGACAGTGAAGTTTGGTAGGCGAAATTTTTAAAACAAATATATAAACGCATACATGAATATATATAGAAAGAGGTTTGTGTTTACTATAACCTTTTTACGCAAATATTACGCAAGTATAAACCACGTAGAATATCTGCATGAATATAATTACAAGTAATAGTTAACTAAAGATGGTCATCCTCTGAGAAAACCGAAAAAAAAGAATATGCAAATTAGCTAGATCTTTTTCAGATGAATGTAATTCCACGACCCACATATAACAAAACCGTATTTTCTTTTTAAATAAATAGAAAAAAGAGTTTTTAATATAAAGATACCACCCAATATATATATATATCCTAATCCAGGTTGAAGGTAGTCAAAAGTGATAACTAGTGAATTTAACGATGTTGCTCAATAAAAAAAGAGCAAAAAGTATTTTTATTATCATGTTGACAAGAAAGTTCTTGCGGTTTTTAACTTTTGAATTCAGATGGACATATCTCGGCTCAAACAAAAATTTATTGATCGAAATAAGCACCATAAGAATGAACACACTTGCTCGAACGCAAAACAAGTGCATTTTATGTCAGTAACGTAAAAATCTTGCGTTCTGGTGGCGATGAAGTCGCTGAAGAAGTTTTTGATATCGCTTAGGTTTTTTTAAGCATTTCTCAACGCAAAAAAATTATCAAGATGCTTGAAAAACTGATAGTCAATAGGTGAAAGGTCTAGAGAGTATGGCGAATGAGGCAGAGTTTCGTAACCCAATTTATTAAATTTCTGCAGGGTCGGTTTAGAAACGTGCGGTCGGGAATTGTTGTGGAGGAAAATTGGGTCTTTTCTGTTGACTAATGTTGGGTGTTGCTATCGAAGTTTATGGTGCATTTCATCCATTTGTTGGCAGTACTTCTCCGCCGTAATGGTTTCGCCTGTATTTAAAAAAAAATAATTAATAAATAACTAATGGATGTTAGCGATAGCAAACCACCAAAACGTCAGCATGATTTTCTTTTAGTGCAACTCTGGCTTCGGGAAGTGTTATGGAGCTTCGTTGGTGTTTAAGCACTGAGCTGAGCATCGTCGGTTGCCGTAGAGAACACACGTTTCATCACGGGTCGTTTTTGTTGCGTAAAAGGTAAGATAACACTTCATTTCTTTTGGTTGTCGTTCAATTCGTGAGGCATCCATTTATCAAGATTTTTTGTCTTTCCAATCTCTCTCAAGTAAGTGAAAATCGTCGTATACGTTACGTTTAATTCAGAAGCAAGTTCTCGGACAGTTGTGCGTAGATTGGCTTCGATTAAGGCTTTTAATTGATCGTTGTCAACATCCGATGGCCAACCATTACGCTCATCATCTTCAAGACACTCGTCGCTGCCACGAAATTTCTTAAACCACCAATTGTGCTGTGCGTTTGATAGTTGTTCCTGAGCTAAACACTTTGTTGATATCGCGAGCTGTTTCAGCAGCTTTTCGGCCTAGCTTGAATTGAAATAAGAAATTTGTGGAATTTTACTTTTGTTCCATCTTGTATTCAACGTTCTGAAAAGAAGATGTGGTTGTTTCGAAATAATTAAAATTCAAACGAAAACATAGAGCGAGAAAGGTTATCTAAAATAATACATAAAGTGAAGGAATTATAACGAAATCTTATTTGAAAATAAATCATTTGAAATCAAAATTAAAAATTCCGGACAAACTTTCTTCTCAACTTAATTATGTAAACAAATTTACATGGTCGCGACAATGGACATGCTAATTTTTCGGACAATTAGTCGGGTAAAATCAGAAGTCCTCTTAAGGCGACTCAATAAATGGTTGCTTTCCACTGAAGAAATCAGTACTATATATATATATATATATATATATATATATATATATATATATATACTAGCGGTGAGACCCGACGTTGCCCGGGATTGAATGATGATCAACGAATATTTTACACACCTATATTTTTATTGTCATCGAAATCCGTGAGGAAACTTCGCATGCAGTAACTTGGTCCAAAATATATGTTATTTTTTACATTGCACTCTAGAGAACCTACTGTTTCTTTGATAAAATTATTTTATATAAATTTCTTGCCAGTTAACAACAACAACATTAAGAAATCTACGTGCGGGGTTTGAACCTACAGATCATGTTATACAAAAAACAAAAACAAAAAAAAATTAACGGTTCGATGTTCTTTCATTGTTGCTAAACAACAACATTAAAAAAATGGTTTTACCGATGATAAATTAAAATAACGGTTTCGATTATCGGTAATTATCGGTAATTATCGGTAATTATCGGGAGTATTCTGAGACAAAACTCCCAAACTTATACACTAAAATTCTTAATTTTAAGAAAATCTGTGCAGCCGTTTCAGAGTCTATAAGGAACGAACTCACACACACATAGACAAAGTATTTATATAATTGTATACATACATATATATATATATATATATATATATATATACAGGAAAATTATTTCACTCCTAATGTAGCTATCTCTAGACGTCGTATCCCTAATATGTTACTTAGCATCTTCTTTCCTCTTCTGATGAGAAGCATGAGGCTTCGAAATACCATGGTATAAATAGTTTTACTTATCCTATATCCCTATAGATGTATCATCCTTATTGAATAAACGAATAAATCTGTATACATTAGTAAATATTTTTATATTGTCCTTTTCTTATTTTATTGATACTACACACACACACGCACACACACACACACACACACACACACACACACACACACACACACACACACGCACACACACACACACACACACACACACACATACATATTATCAATTTTATTTATCGAATATTTAAATATTTTACGTGCATAAAAATTATTCATGAACACGTGTATCTGAGTATCATTGGTCGTCAGCATGTCCACGAATAACTTTTATGCACGTCAAATATTTAATAAATATTTGAATAAAATATTCAAATATTTGAGAAGTAAAATTAATAATAATAACAAAAAATAGCCTCAAAAAAGGAGACGACGTCAAAAGATTAACAAAGGGAAGGTAACTCCATCAAAACGTTCAGGTGAGCGTAACAATTAAATACCACAGAATCACTAATAAAAAAAAAATAATATAGCTATACATACATGATGATTGCAACGTCTTGTCAGACGAGTGCCACTCCCTCAGACACTTAAAGTCCATGAGCCCCAAAATGACTTCCATCGCCACAGGACCATGTTAATAGACAAACGCCTGTTGGAGTATCTATACACAGATGATGTTACAGAGTCTTAGCTTTGTATGACAGCTAAGTCTCTCTCTCTCTCTCGGTTCAAAATGTTGAGATCCAGCAACAAGTTAAACTACAGACCGGCTTAATGCGGGTACTGGTCTCCCGCTTTATGTTTTTTTTATAAAATCAGAGATTTGCTTCTCCTAGAAAGGTTGCCTTCACCACGGCTTACGGGAGCCCTCTCCACCCCAACACACACATACATACACACAAACACACACGGTGCTAGTTGGCCGTTGACCCCGAAAAAGGGTTAATTTTGGAAGGTCTTGTTTTTAATCCTTCAGAGAGACTAGCCAAACTCCTCCCCAAACAAGTCTGGTGAGGGAACCAGTTTAGTCGCCGGTGATCCGACCATGGGGCAGGTAGTACTGGGTTACATGGTACCAGTATCATATGATATGACCTGACATACATACATACATACATACATACATGCATGCACACACTCGCATATATGCATACACATATACATATATACATATACACATATATATACACGTATATATAAATATACATACATACACATACATATATATATATATACATCATATATACATACACATACATATATATATACATCATACATACATACATATATATATCATACATACATACATACATATATATATCATACATACATACATACATACATACATACATACATACAGACAGACAGACATATATATATCATACATGATGATGATGGTGATTGCAACGTCTTGTCAGACGAGTGCCACTCCCTCAGACATTTAAAATCCATGAGCCCAAATGTCTGAGGGAGTATCTATACAAATATGATGTTACAGAGTCTTAGCTTTGTACGACAGCTAAGTCTCTCTCTCGGTTCAAAATATTGAGATCCAGCAACAAGCAAGAGCAAGACAGCCAGCAACAAATTAAACTGCAGACCAGCTTAATGCGGGTACTGGTCTTCCGCTTTATGTTTTTTTTTAAATCAGAGATTTGCTTCTCCTAGAAAGGTTGCCTTCACCACGGCTTACGGGAGCCCTCTCTACCCCAACATATCATACATACATACATACATACATACATACATACATACATACATACTTACATATATATATATATCATACATACATACATACATACATATATATATATATATATATCATACATACATACATACATATATATATCATACATACATACATACATACATACATATATCATACATACATACAGACATACATACATATATATATCATACATACATACATATACATATATCATACATACATACACATATAACATACATACATACATACATACATACATATATATATAACATACATACATACATATATATATCATACATACATACATACATATATATATATATCATACATACATACATATATATATCATACATACATATATATATCATACATACATACATATATATATCATACATACATACATATATATATCATACATACATACATACATACATATATATATATCATACATACATACATACATACATATATATATCATACATACATATATATATATCATACATACATACATACATACATACATATATATCTCATACATACATACAGAAATACATACATAGATATATCATACATACATACATATATATATCATACATACATATATATATATCATACATACATACATACATACATATATATATCTCATACATACATACAGAAATACATACATATATATATCATACATACATATATATATATCATACATACATACATACATACATACATATATATATCTCATACATACATACAGAAATACATACATATATATATCATACATACATACATACATACATATATATATATATCATACATACATACATACATACATATATATATATCATACATACATACATACATATATATATATATCATACATACATACATATATATATATATATATCATACATACATACATATATATATCATACATACATACATACATATATATATCATACATACATACATATATATATCATACATACACATATATATCATACACACATATATATATCATACATACACATATATATCATACACACACATATATATCATACACACATATATATATCATACACACATATATATCTTACACACACACACATACATATACATATATATATATATATATATATATATATATATATATATATATATATATATATATATATATATATATCAGGCAATAGCAAAACTCCAACATGCGATGCAGCCATTATGTGCATGTGCGCATTATAATTCTAGAATAAATTGACAGTTGCAGCAAATACACATCGAATCTATCATTTTCTCTCGCAGACAATTCTCTAAAATTTTCACAATTGTTTGGATAACAACTGATAATTTGGAGCATACCGACTCCTATTCTCGTGATGGATATTACATCAGCCGATGTAACATTCGAACTTCTTTACGTACATCTTGTCCAACTCGGAAATATGTACAGAATTTCGAACGGAATCTTTTATTTAATCCACGCGGTGCAGCTTGTTCTTGCTCCATCAGCCATCACAAGGTAGAAGTAATTTTGTAATTCGATAATTATATTGTTAGTATCGGCCGCACTGTGGATTGAACCTTTAACCTCCAGAAGACGTTCACTTAGAACTGATTATTACTGGTCGCTTGTACCTGTTACAGATCACCGACAGAGTTCCTAGTTCGACAAGATGCACCAGAAGAAGGCCGAAACTTACATCGGACGAAACCTCGTGAAAACAACCATCCCGATTACACAAGTCTAAATGTTTTTATCTTAATTTTAATGACGTCAGCAAAATGACGTCACCTTTAATTCAAAGAACCAAAATATGAGCAAAGTTTTAAATTATTACCCTGCACAGGCAGATTTGTTGACTACGATCAAAGTGTAGTAGTTGTTAGTATGTTGATACTACACTTCATCAGTCAGTCAGTGAAGGAGAAATCTTCCTAGACTGAGGCATTATTTTTTTTAATCCAATGAATTCCTTTTGGGGGAGCTGGATTTTCTCGGCATTTTAAAACGTTTTAGTTCAAACTCTGCCCTCCTGGTGAAACAAATAGCTAGGGGCAAATTCTCCTGAGATACTAATTTGATCAATGTGGGATATTGATAATTACCGTACTTTGTGGTATTTGCGCAAAGTGTGGGGTAATTGCGCCAACTAGCTAAAAGTGCTCTTTTCGCAACCACGCATATAAAGAGCACTTTTTTTTTAGTTGGCACAATTACCTCCGGATTTGACGCAATTATCCCAAAGTACGTTTTTTTTTTATTTTTTTTATTTTTTTTTTATTTTTTCGTAAATACTAAACTTTTTACTGTGATTCTTAACCACGATATTTTTACCGCAATGTCAAATTTTACAAGACTAAAAGTTAAAACATTTCATAACATTGTCTTGTGCACTTAAGAAACAAAACAAACAAACAAACAAACAAACAAACAAACAACAGAAAACGATATATATTTCGTACACTTTTGACAAATTTTTGTTTAAATATTTCTCTTTAGTTATTTTTCACGTTAGGTTTTAAGAAAACAAATGTTCCCCCATTACTGTCTTGCCAAAGAACGTGTAGTTACTAAACTGCCTAAGTGACAACAAGCCTGTACACAAATGTAAATACATAAATTAAAAACTAAGTTAAAAAGATATGGAAAGTAACGTTTCTTAATCATATCCTCCAATTTCGTTTGAAATGATCAACATTGACACTGAATTCAAAATTATTACTTTTTCTTTAAAAAGGATATTGCTAAGAGTTTTCTTTATAAAATAAAATAAAATAAAATAAAATAAAAAAGCAGAAAAAGAAAACAATCTTTAAGAATTGGCCATATTTACTTGCCTCCCCACGAGAGCAGAGTGAGACATAGGGACATTTTTTTATGCGGGGAAATCCAGCTGCATAAAAAGGGGCACTTTCGGTAGAAGAAAAATATTTAAAAAAAAATGACCCAGTTTATAAGGATTTAAAACAGAAAATATGAAGCATCGTATCAGAAAACTGAGAACAGATACTACGCTTTATTCCTAAATTAATCTAGAAAACTCAGGTAAAAATTAAAAAAATCTATAAATGATGTTTTTTTGTAAAATAAAAACTAATTGAATTATTTAATTTAAAGTTATAAAAACTTTTTGTTTATAAAAATATTAATAACATTATAACAGTATATATATATATATATATATATATATATATATATATATATATATATATATATATATATATATATATATATATAATTTTTACGTTAAATTGTTTCCCTCAGAGAAACAAACAAGTGGTTGCAGTTTTTCTTGTAGTACATGTTTGTTCCTACCGGACAGTTCGGTCTCGCAAAAATCGAATTGAATGGTAGCTCAATATTTTACGGGACATTAAAAAATGTTTCAATTTGAAAAAAAGAAAAAAAAAAGAAGCAAACTATAATACATTTATAAGTGAAAATGGGGGAAGATAAAGGGAGAAAGAAGGATATTTTTTATGAGAGTACTCAGCGTAGTATAAACACCCCCAACCTCCCCATGATAAGAACAGCTTTCGGAAATCAACACCGACGACTTCCCCATGTTAAGAACAGCTTTCGAGGTCGGAGGTGTTTATTCCGAAAGCCGTTCTTAACATAGGGATGTTGGGGTATTTATACTACGCTGGGCACTCTCGTAAAAAAAAATACCGAAAAAAGGTGAGATAAAAGTATAATTACCTAATGTAATAATTGCCTAATGTAATAATTACCTAATGTAATAATTACCTAATGTAATAATTGTATTGATTGAAAGAAAGATTTTAGATAAAAAACAAACAAACAAAATAACGGAGATTTCTTTTTAGATTAAAAGGGGGAGGGGGTAAAAAAAGAACTAATAAAAGAAGGGGGTGGAGTATCATTAATTATTCTATGACCCCCACCCCCGCCCGGACCATATATTAGACTGAAGATAGATTATTTAATTTAATTATATGTACACATTCGCGAATAAAAGCTCACGCGCAACTTCTGTTATTTTATTTAAGTGCTTTAGTTGCTATTTTGTCTTTTAATAAAAATTACCAAAATAATATTTTCATCCCAAATAAGAGAGGAAGTTACAGGTGGTATTATTGCAATAGGTTCTAAGGCTATGGGTGGATGGGTGGGGGGTCTATATAGATATCTTTCTAATTGGGGAGAGGGTGTAGTCGGGCGTTTCGATTTATACAAGTTTCTAGAGTACAACAAGGTGGAGGACTGGAGGGGTCTGGAGAAGGGGGTGGGTAGGTAAGAATTATTCGTATCCAGAAAACCTGTCCGTGGCTGGATTTTATAATTTAGTTTTTTAGTTTTTCACGTTTGTTGCCGAGGGTACTTACCTTTTTAGTTCGTGAAGTTCAAATTCCAATTAGGGATTATGCCGTTCTATATCGATGGAGATGAAGGCGAGGGAGAGAGCGGAATAAATAAACGGGGGTGGGGGAGAGGAAGAGATGAGTAAAAGAACCAAGAGGGAATGTGAGGTGGGAGGGGGGAGTTGGCAAGTGCGAGATGCGAGGAACTGGATTCTATAGTCAAAGGGAGACAACAGCATTGATACCCGAGCCGGATATTATATATTTAAACGGGTACAACATTTTAATATAAAAATAAACACATCTGAAAACTGTAAAGTGATTAAGAAAATAGTTTATTGACATTTTAGGCGATTATTTTGTCGTTTTTACTTAGATGCGTATGTTGGGACGATAGTCGACGGTGTTTTATTTAGACAGGACTACTACACCGTCGACACCGTTTTCTTTTGTTTGCCTTTCAAAGATCACGGTAAAAAAATTTTCATGTATTTTCATCGGATATATAAAAAAATGGAGCTAGCAAAAAAAAAAAAAAAAAAAAGGGTGAAAAAATATCTCCCAGCCAGGCCTTGTCGTCATTTCATAGCCGCAACTAAGCAAAGCATCTAATCGCGAATTATATGTGGAAAAAATAACGATGGAAAAATTGTTTATTTACTGTCGGATATTATTGTTTGTATTTCTCGATGGTCTCTTTTTACTCAGCGCGTCGATTTTTCCTGTTGTCGGTTCTTATTTCATCTCTAACTTATACGGATTTGTTACTGGAAATCAGAAAAGATGTTTTCTTCTTAACTAAGGATCAAATCTATGTTATATATATATATATATATATATATATATATATATATAATAAAATTAATTTTTTTTATAATTTCACAAATAATTAACCGCAAAAATAACGGTACAAATTTTCATTCATAAAAAAAAATTCGCGTAAGAATAAAAATAAATTCGGAATTTTTTTATGAATGAAAAACGGAGTGCTACTACTTATTTTTTTTAACCGAATTTCTGTTTTACGCAAACGCAATTTTTAGCGTGATTGTTATATTTTAATAATATTTTTTTTTTTGTCAAGAGAATGTTTTTATTCCTTTTCTTTCTTTTTTTACCCGTGTCCCACTGCAGTAAGATTAGTTAAACGTAGCAGCTTCCTTGAATAGAGCGCTCTGGAAGAGTACAAAAAATAGTCAATAACGATAAACTTTTCCCGGCAATAAAGCCACTCCCTTTCCAGTAAAAGAGGTAATACGTGGGAGACTGGGAGGATGACATCCTCATAGGATTATACCTCTTATATATATATATATATATATATATATATATATATGATCGTGGGGAGCTGGGTTTGTTTTAGTATATGCATTGGCTTCCTCACAAAAGCAAAATGTGACACAAGGTCGTTCTTAAATGTGGAGAAAAACAGCTCCCCAAAAAGGGGAACTTTGGAAGTATACAAAAAACAAAAATAAAATTGCCTTAGTATAGAAAGATTTCCGCCTCCATTGACTAAGGATATTAATTAATTTGAGTGTAGCATCAGAACAGGTACTGTAACTGCACTCTGATTCTGGCTAAATGCCATGTAAGTATACAAAAAAGTGATTAAAAATAGCAAAATATGTATGTATTAATATTTACTTGTTATATATATATATATATATATATATATATATATATATATATATATATATATATAACAAGTAAATATTAATAAAAAAAAAATACATGTAGAAATTCACCCAATAAATGTTACCGTGATATTTATTGGTTGGGTTTCTATCAATATTTTGTTTTATTTTTGAGTTATTATTGAGACTTCAAAGATGTAACGGCCATTTTTTTCTTGTTTTTATATAACGCTCGACACTACTTGTTTTTCGAACTGAATAAACGTTTTAAAGTAAGTTAAAACAATAAAAGAACTTATTCAGCTAGGTTGAGTAACTTATCTTGTCATTGATAACATTTATTTTGTGTATACTTATTTTTTGACGACTTCTTTGTACTCCTGCCTAAAAAAGTACTTATCCTACTTTGAACTTAGGGTTAGTGATAGTCATAGATTTTCATTTTTTTAAGAAATGAAGCACCCAGCAGTTAAGCAATTATTTTTTTCCCGCGTATTGTAAAGACATTAAAAATGGAAAAAAAAAAAAAAAAAAAAAGTTTCAGCATGTTAAATGTATACCGGTCGGTAGATAAAGCAATTCTACTGTTTGATATAAAGCATTTTTTTTTTGTTTACTATTTTTCGACTGCACTTTCATGTAGAAGGTTCAATTCTCAGTGTAGGCGATACTCAAAAATACAAGTGCAGATTACTTAGGACTTCTACTCAGTCATGGCTGACAAAACGAGAGCATGCTACTCCTGTGGATTAAGTAAAAGGTTCCTTCAAAATTATGTGCAGATTCCTGAGTTCAACAGGATACACCGGAAGAAGGTCGGAGGTTACATCGACCAAAACGTGAAAATAACACTGTTGGAAGAATTCAAATAATTTAAAAAAAATCAAAAGTGCATTTGTTATGACACTTGATTTTGCGGAGCGTTATGGTTCTGGGGACTTTGGTTGATAGCCATTGCTCTAGGTGTTGCCCGAGCAATGCCAAAAGGTGTGTTGGTCAATGATTAGTATGATCGTTATAATACAGTGTCGCCCTAAAGAAAACAACACTACAGCTTTATTTTTAAACTCATTGAAAAAATCAATTCAGTCAACTTGATTATGTAGTAGAGCTGACATCTATTCAATGTAGCCGCCTTCAGCCTCAATCACCACCTTGATTACAGGTCTGAAACTGAGAGCATACCTTTTTCACAAGTGCCGACAGGAGCTCAGAAAATACTCAATTGAAAATACGGCAATCGGGCTGCCTTTGGTGTTGTGGGAGGTCATGTTGGTGATGTTCTTGACATATGACCAAACGAAGTAGTCCAGTGGGTCCAGATTGGGGGGGGGGCAATGAGAGAAGGGTACAAAGTCATAGCATGCCTTCTGAAGCCAAGTCTGGTGCTCTTTGGACTTGTGGGTCAGCGCCGAGTTCTGGTGCCACACCAGCGTGGTCGTCTGATTGCACCAGGGAATCACTACGCCCTTCAGCACATCCAGGTACACTTTGGTGTTGACTTTCAAGCCAACTCCGAAGATGTGAGGTGACGTGATGTGGCCCTCACTTGAAACCACACTAAAAACCATAACTGTGGGTCAGCTGATGCATTGAGCTGTGCTCTCAAGCATTGAACTGTCCAGATTTGTATTTTGAGGGTGTTGGCATAACTTGGATCAGTAGAGAGCATGAGTTGTACAGTGGCGCATCTCTAATCTCGCTTGTTGAACATTGTGTCATTTTTAGACATGATAGAAGGCTCCTATCGCTCGTAATATTCGTACACAATTGGCCAACTTGTAGATGGTTCGCAACAACAAAAATAAGAAAACCGTTTTCATCAAACAGAAATGGAATCATGTTGTCTTTTCCAGAGCCACAATTTTATCATCCACCCTGTAATTTTGAAAGTTGTATTTCTAAGAAGATCAAGACTTAATTAGGGATAAGTGAATATTTTGTGCATAAGAAATGCACAAGTTTAAATGGAAAAGAAAAAAAAAAAGAAAAGTTATAAATAAAAATAAACAATTAAAGTAGTATTATTGTTATATGTTTGGAACCTACGTAGGTAGGTAGATATTATGTTAACTAGTATAAATTGTTGTGTTAAGAAAATTATAATCTATGGTTAGACTTTAATGAGCTAAAATTTCTTCCACACACGCCTATGGAATAGAAACAATAAACAAATGTTAGATGCATTGCCTAACCACTAATATTAAATAAACACACAATTACATCACATTAAACAAAAAACTATATCAATAAATAAGAACAGTAATACCATTAGTCACCTTGCAACAACACATCCAACACTATCAGCATAAAACATACTAATATGAACTGACATAAACAAAAAAAGTAATGTTGCAAATATACATAAAACAATATAAATTGAATATAGTACGTTTACACTAGAATTTATATTACATTCTCCTCTGCCTAAAAGAACAATGACTCTATCAAGGAGAATAATATCTTAGATGCACATACATTACAAGTTCAACCTATTTATAGGTTTCATAGTACGACATGATCTTCGTAGTACAGGCTCAGGTGTTTTTACAGTCTCTGCAGTGGATGGAGCAGTAACTAGCTCCAAGACATGCTCGACACTCTGCATAGGAGAGTTTTTAGGCATTTTACTAGAAGTGTCAATGTTATGAATGGAGATAAAGATGGAGCTAAGTGTTTTACAGATACAGTAGTCTCCCTTTCATCAAGATACTTCACATAAGCAAAGTTCGGATTTATCTGTACAAGAGTGTTTCGTTAGGTACATGTCAGGACAACCTGATCTGGTGGCACTAGATGCCCTAAGAGATATTACCACCCTGACCCAAAGTGGACCTGGAAGCAATGGTGGGTTAGGGTTAGCTCCACACAACTCGACTATGATTTCATCCTAGGCCCCAAAATCAACAGAGATCAGACCATTCCTATAATGATCCGGTCCCTGTTGATTTTGTGGTGGGAGTACAGTTCTGTGCAGTTCTAGGAGGTCTCCCCCCCCAGGTCTTTCCTTCTCTCGTTGAGAAGGGGTTAGTTTATTGCTAATCGCCTGAGGCGCCCTCACCAGGAATGCCAAGCTGCCCAGGCACTTTTTGCAGGTCAGAGTGCCCTTCCTCTGGGGAGCTGACTTCTCAATCTCACTTTCTGACCCTGATGTCTAAATTCTTTCAGTGGGAGAAAACTAAATATCAATTCTACATTTCTCACACACACCAAATAGGGCCTGACCACTGGATAGCTTTTAAGGTCATACCAAAGACCACTCTTTTCGAGATGTAATAATTACTAATTATAAAGGAGAGATGTCTGTGTGTTGGTTTGTATATCTCGCTAAAACTTTTAAAATCCAAAGTAGATAATAATGATTCTGGTACTATCTTAAAGAGCAGGGACTCAATGTATAACATGTGAAATTTAGAAAAATGAATATTTTTTCTACTTTAACGACCACAGAATCTGATGGGGGGGGGGGGTCACATAAAATCCTCTCTTTCTAAACAATTTCAGCATCTGTGCATGCGTGAGCCGCTTCACCTCTTGGATACGTTAAGGACATAAATTTGCAACGTCATGATACGACGTAGTCCAATGGGTTAGAGCGTTTACTGAGAAATATAGTTTTTTGCGTGTGTACCCACATTATGGGGGACATTTCGTTTTTTATTTTTAACATATTTTTGTAAACGTTTATTTTGATAAGCTTTTGCATTTCAATATGATTAAAAGATTTTTTTGTTTTGTACTTTGTATTATTTACGTGACTCAAAACATCAATAAGGGTTTTATCACTCAATGAGGAACCTCTCCCTGAACTTTAGCCCTCTAACTCTGTCCCGAGTTATTCGCTGCCATGTGGGACCCATGTGCTGTATCAGGTCGTCCCTCTATCTCGTTCGTGGTCTTCCTTTTGGCCTCTTATGTTCACGAGGTGTCCATTCCGTTGTCCTGATGGACCATCTGTTGTCTGGCTATGTACCCTGCCCATCTGTGTTTGTATGTTTTGATGGCAGTATTGATGTCAATGACTCTTGTTTGTTGGCGGATCCAGATGTTTGTCCTTCTGTCTTGTAGAGTGATGCCTAACATTATCTTCTCCATCTATTACTACATTATCCTCTCCATCTACCTACTGCCAAGATTTCACTTTGGCGAGTTGTCACGGCCCATGTTTCACTACCATAGATCATGACAGCTAGTACATATTCATTGAAGATCTTCCTTTTGATTGAAATATTTGCTTTTCGGCTTCTCGTGATATTCTCCACTTTCCCAAAAGCTGCCCATCCCAATGTTACCCTTCTCTTTATCTCAGGGAGGAGATCTCCATCTTTCGTAATTTTCTTTCCTAAGTAGATATTGCTTTCAACTTGCTTAATGGTCTTTCCATCAACAATTATTGGTGACTTGTATTATTTACTCGACTCAAAATAGATAATTTGAATGACATTTTTTTTATCGGCAATTGATTTAGTTAAGGGTTGATTTAAAAATGAGATTATTATTAAATACATGAATATTTCGTGAATCACAAATACTTTTTTTATTGTAACCACTTAAAATTTTTTTATTGTTCACATGCCCTTATTATGGATTCATAGCCATGGGCTGATTTCATTAGATATTTATTCAAACTGATATATAAATTATTGCACAATAAAAATAACGTTTCTGAATTTTTGAGATGAGGATTCGTTATTCGTATTATTTGGATTCATCGAATTACTGTTCTCATCTTGAGTGTGATTTTCACAACGTTTTGGTCAATGTAACCTTCGACCTTCTTCGATTTCTATCATCTATATAATGTAAAGAAAGGAATCGTTCATTGCCTACAACACCAAGCAAAAGCAATATGTAGTAACGTCAGTGCATATCAAGAGGAGATGCACAGAGAAACTCTTGACCAAAACAACTATCCAGAGAGCATGACATCAGCTCCAAGAAATCTGGACCAGACATAAAAGGACACTACTCAAAAACTCAGTTTGTATACCATATATGAAGGGCTTATCTGAAAAACTTCAATGAATATGTAGTCCATATGACATCAGGACAGTATTCAGGAGTAATTCAACTCTCTGGAAACAGCTTGTGAGAGAGTCAAGCCCCCTATAAAAAATCATGACTAAGAACTGTGTATATGAAACCCCATGTAAACGTGAAAAACTATACAAAGGTGAGACATGTCGTCCATTAAAAGTATGGTTAAAAGACATCGAAAAGCTGTAGTACGTGGAGAGATTGAAAAATCAGATATAGCTGATCATATCTGGAAAGAAAAAGGGAAACCATCTACCAGTATGAGATGAAGTAAAAAAAATAGATAATATATACAATAAGTAAAAACATTAATATATAGAGAGAATATATAGTAATAATTAGTAATAATTAGTAATAATTAGAACTAGAAATAAAATAGGTTTAAGGCTTTTAAAATTCAGAATTGTCTCATGGTGCAGTGGTTAGAGTACTTAAAAAAATCAATTGTAAAAACTGATGTTCTGCTGCAGGTTAAAGCAGGTTTGTATACTATATATGAAGGGCTTATCTGAAAAACTTCAATGAATATGTAGTCCATATGACATCAGGACAGTATTCAGGAGTAATTCAACTCTCCGGAAACAGCTTGTGAGAGAGTCAAGCCCCCTATAAAAAAATCTGCTGCAGGTTGAGGAATGAACATTCCTCAGTGTGACTGACTGAAAAATACAACTGCGAATTACTTAGGACCTCTATCCAGTCATGACCGACGGAACAAGAGCATAACTTTTAGAAGTCTTAAAATCGATTGAGATTCACAGAATCTTGATTAATATATGTCTAATGACTATTGATCAAATTTAATGTAAATCTGAAATATTTAAATTTTCAAATGAAAACTTGTACCCATATTATGTCACAAAAAAACTTTTTAAAAAAATATTCCAAAGAAATTGAAATTTGAGGAATATTTATTAATTTATGTCTAACAATATAATACACAAGTGCATTTTAACTCGCTGGAAGTATTTTTTTTTGTTTTAATTTTTGGAAGTGTTACACTAGCAGAAAGAGAAGACAATCCAAAAATCACTTACAATTTTTAAAACCCATTTTATTTGATTAAAGAAATTTATCTTTTTGTTAAAAAAAAAAAGAAAAAAGTTATATATATATAAAGAACACACATTTCATCTATTTTATAATATTCTAAACTGAATGTTATATTTTATTTGTGCATTATAAACAATATTTATTTTGGAAATAATTATTTTGAATTATAAAATGTTACATTTTATTTGTAAATTTTAAATATAATTTATCTTGAAATATTGTTGCTAAATTTTTGATAATTCTAATTGAATTAAATGTTTTGTCATTTAATTGTTTTCCGTTGTAATATTTTGTTATTTTATTGAACTTGTTTTGAATTACAGGAAAAGTTTGTTAGAAAACAAACATAACTTTAGGATTGTCTTCCCTTTTTGCTAGTATAACTCTTAAAAAAAAAACAAAAAAAACAATACTTGTGACAAGTTAAAGTGCACTTTTGCTGTTTTTTTATATGTATCTTTTGTTCATGAAGCTATAATGGACATTTAAATAAGGGAGAATCTGACTTTACTTTATATACTTGATGCATAGAAATACTAGAAGAATACCCATCGCAATTAATTCCCGGAATAGTTTTGCACCACTTTTATTACAAATATTACAATCAGCATATAATGATATTTAGAAACTTTATTTGAATTTTGATTATGATTTGGATTTGAGAAAATGTTTAAAACTCAAAGCATAACCTTAAGAAGTCTTAAAATCGATTGAGATTCACAGAATCTTGATTAATATATGTCTAATGACTATTGATCAAATTTAATGTAAATCTGAAATATTTAAATTTTCGAATGAAAACTTGTACCCATATTATGCCCCCAAAAAACTTTTTATAAAATATTCCAAAGAAATTGAAATTTGAGGAATATTTATTAATTTATGTCTATTAACAACTATTGTTAAGATTTCACAAAAAGTAGAGATATCTGAAATTGTACGAAATTGAGGAGGAAGTGATACCCTAAGTCGGATATAATTAACGAAATACCATTTTATGCCTTTCTATGGTCAACTTAACCAGATGTTGCATGGTTCATTTGAGGATATGCTCTCGATAAATAGACTCTTAGTCAGGGTCATTTTTGAGTTGGTGACCTTGCTTCTGCCAGATCGAAGTTTAGTTCTGTGAATTCTAGGAGATCTATCCTCCCAGGCTTTATCTTCTCTCTGAGAAGAGCTTATTTTTTTTGCTAATCACCTAAGGTGCCCCTACTGGGGAATGTCCATGAGGGTTGCTCATGTATTTTTTGGTGAGCCAGAGTGCACTACACATGCTTTTTTTGCACGGGTTTTTCAATTTCTATCTTCCGACCTTGTGTCATATCTTTCCACGGTAGAAGGGAGGTAACTACTATCTATATTCATGAAAATATGTTTTGTTTTTTAACGATTAACACTTTTACCCTTGCTATATACTGATCGACCTGCATTATATCCTGCAAATTACTAACACCAATGCCTGTCTATACCTCACTTGACATCGAATAAATATCTAACCCTAACCCTTACCCTAACACCTGATTCATCCCCCTCATCTACTCTGAGGTACTTTATAACAACATGACAGTCTTTTGAGTCTCTTTTTCACCTTAAACAAGGCATATTGCCACCTGAAATGTAAAGGGCTACTATTGGGATCGTGTCTAGCAAGGGACTGTGAGGAGTTAAGCAGCAAAATATTTGTTCACATTACATTTAAAAAAACTTCAGTTTAGTACAGTCAGGGAAACAGGAAACAGGGAAGAGATTCCAAAGTCTAGCAGTCCGAAGAAAGAAACTATTACAGTAGAAAGCTTTCCAACATTTTGGAACTTCAACAGTGAAGGGGTGGAATTTTGCTGCTTGTAGGGTTAGTCAGATGTATGGAGACACAAATACTATGAGTTCATCAGAGCACATTCCATGAAAGTAGTTGTAAAACAGACACAGAAATGCGAAATTGTGGCGATGGGACAGAGGTTGGAGCTTGGCTGATAGTGCGGGATAGATTGAAGACTCTTTCTTGAGCTTGTCTAAAAGGGAGAAACTAGTGGTAGATGTTCCAGTCCAGATGTGGCGGCAGTACTACTACCTGCATGGTTGAGTTTTGCTTTGTAAAGATATAGAATTCTCTCTACTGTGAGTGATTTTCTAGTATGGTGGAAGGCGTCCACCTTCTTTGCAGCAGCCTTTGCAATGTTTTCAATGTATTTGTCCCAATTTACGTTGCACGTGAATGTTAAGCCAAGGAGTTTAAGTGATGGTCTCTCAGGTAGGGTGTTATTTGTCATGACAATTAGTTGTCGAGAAGATTTTTTTTGTCGTTAAAGAAAATGCATAAATGATAAGTTCACGCTCATCTATGTGCTGTTTGGTTTTTCGGAGTTTGTACACAGAAACCTGGTTGATTGACAATAAAATGAATAGGCAGAGTACACATGACTAAGGCAGTAGTTTTTATGATTCAGTATCAGAGTTCGAATCTCATGTAAGTCTAAAAGATGTTTTTAAGTAAATGTGTTTTATAAATTCAAAGAAATTAGCATTGAATAATAATAAAAAATTATTTTAAAAAATTAAGTGATCTTTCTATTTATTTATTCATTTATTTATTTATTTGATAATCTGGAAAAGAAATAAAGAAAAAAGAAATAAAGAAACAAAGAAATAAAGAAATAAGGAAAAAAGAAATAAAGAAATAAAAAAGAAAGAAAGAAAGAAAAAAAGAAATAAATAAAAAAGAAAGAACGAAAAAAAGAAATAAAGAAATAAGGAAAAAAAGAAATAAAGAAATAAAAAAGAAATAAAAAAGAATGAAAGAAAAAAGAAATAAAGAAATAAAAAAGAAAGAAGAAAAAAGAAAGAAAGAAATAAAAAAGAAATAAAGAAAAAAAAGAAAAAAGAAAAAAGAAATTAAAAAAGAAATAAAAAAGAAATAAAGAAATAAAAAAGAAAGAAAGAAAAAAATAAAGAAATAAAAAAGAAATAAAGAAATAAAAAAAGAAAGAAGAAAAAAGAAATAAAGAAAAAAAGAAATAAAGAAATAAAAAGAAATAAAGAAATAAAAAAGAAAAAGAAAAAAAAGAAATAAAGAAATAAAAAAAGAAAGAAGAAAAAAGAAAGAAAGAAATAAAAAAGAAATAAAGAAATAAAAAAGAAAGAAAGAAAAAAAAGAAATAAAAAAGAAATAAAGAAATAAAAAAGAAAGAAGAAAAAAGAAAGAAAGAAATAAAAAAGAAATAAAGAAATAAAAAAGAAATAAAGAAATAAAAAAGAAATAAAGAAATACATATAAAAGGATTATCAGCTCAAGTAAATTTTGGTACTTGTGCAAAATTTGAAACCGACGTAACTAACTGGCCGCTTTGCTCGGAACATGACGTCAACCTCTGGCTTTCGCTGAGTGCGTCACCGATTATCAAAGTATAAGAACGCTACTCAATGAAAATACTAAAGAAAATATTTAAATATAATAAAATTACCAGAAAAAAAAATATAATGAAAATAAAAAAAAACAATGACGTACCATAACAATTTCTGTTTTATTCATGTTTCAGATTTTTATTAAGTAAAAGAAAATGAACGACTAAGTTGTATTTTTTCAACCATATTTTTTTTTGTCAAACAAAATCGAACGAATAATTAAGAATATCCTGGAAAATCCCATACTGCTACAAAGCCACCATTCACCCATGCATGGAGTATTGTTGCCACATCTGGGCTGGTACATCTACCACTAGTCTCTCCCTCTTGGACAGGGTTCAAAAAAGAGTTTCCCATCTAATCGGTCCCACTTTGTCAACTAAGCTCCAATCCCTATTCCATCGCCGCAATATTGCATCTCTGTGCCTGTTTTACAAATATTTTAATGGAACTTGTGCCCCTTTGGCGTACATATCTCCGAAAAGCCTGCTTAGAAACAAAATTTGACCCCTTCACTGTTGAGGTTCCTAAATACGAGAAAGCTTTCTACTCTAATAGTTTCTTCCCTAGAACAGCTAGACTTTGGAATTCCCTTCCTGCTACCTGCTTCTTTGATTGTGCTGATATGCAGAAATTTAAATGTAACCTGCACTAACATCTTGTTAATCTTTCCTAGGCATGGTCCTAAATAGTAGCCCTTACGTCGAAGTGACGATATACCTTGCTTGAGGTAAACGTGAGTAAAAAAACAAAAAAAAACAAAAAAAAAATTTTCTGGTTTCATATTTTTTTAAACAAAAATTAAAAAAAAAAGAAAAAAAAAAGAAAACCAATTTTTTTTGTGTTTCATATTTTTTTAAACAAAAATTTTTTTTTAAATATTTTTAGTGTATTATTTTTTCTTCAGTTTTTTCTTTATTTTTGTAACTAATGTAAAGTAAACCTTTTTTTTTTATCTTTTCTTAAACAATTTTTTTCCTGTAGAGTGGAGCTGGGTAACCGTTTTCTTTAATTTTTTTTTAAATTAAATTAACAAAGTCAGAATATTAGGATTAGATGGACTTTTCTACGTTCGTATTAGACAATGTCAAAGTGGAGTGAGAAGGAACAGTGGATGTGCAAGAAATTTCACCAACCAGGTAGCTTTCCAATATATGGTTTAAGATGGAGACACAATGATCATTACCAAATTTCTCTCTCCACATAAACTCGAAAACATAACTGTCAAGAAGCTCCTGGCTGATCCTGCATTACGCCCATTGCCGGCGTTTCATCCTAGTACACTTCCAGCCAAATCCATATTTAATGGATTGTCTTTTAGTAATGATGCACTTCTCGCCAGAAAACAGGCACTTTTTCTTTGTAGTGATAAATCGTTTTGTTTGGCAATATGAAATGACATCTGCCATTTACAACTGTTGATCCAAGATAGAGATATTCATTTTATATAAAGTTGTTAGAAACGGCCGTTTGAAGGTTTGAAGTTTACTTAATTTAATGATTTTTTGTTTTTCTTCCAATATTTTCCCCAAAGATCGTCTGCTCCTTTGCCGCGCATTGATTGGCTAATCGACATCTTATGTCAGATTACAAACCCGAGCGCATGACGTTATGTTCTGAGCAAAGCCGAGTCGGAGATTAGTTACGACTTGTTCAAATTCTCCACAAGTACCCAAATTTTATTTGGAAACATAATTTCTAATGTTTTTAGTCAATAAAAAATATTTCAAGACATTTATTGTAATAAACTTTCTTATTTAAGTACTAAATAGCGTTAATTTTTCATGAAATTTTACAAATGTTTTTCTTCGTATTAGTTAAAAAGTAGTAGAAACTAGGTAGAGATATCAGTTGACACAACAAAATACTGTACCAACATCGTTCATGGAGCGAGTATAAACTAATTCTTATTAATGGATTCCTCCAATAATATTGTTGGCCAACTAACTAGCTTACAAGTAAGAATATGTCGTTAAATCTCCTAGTAATCTGTTCAGAT
This sequence comes from Euprymna scolopes, assembly GCF_053919585.1. Classification (NCBI taxonomy): domain Eukaryota; kingdom Metazoa; phylum Mollusca; class Cephalopoda; order Sepiida; family Sepiolidae; genus Euprymna; species Euprymna scolopes. The sequence continues at coordinate 14,393,656 of NC_136502.1, read as the reverse complement.
AGACAACCACTCTTTTGCAGATGAATTCAGCCTAGCAGTCACACTTACAATTTTTAATAGATAATTGGCGGTACACTAATCTAAGGGAGAGAATTAGATTCCATTGATTACGAGTTGCCTCCCTTTGACAATCCATTCCTGAACTTTTAAATTTCTTCGAAAATTTCTTCTGATTTCAACTTTAAATGTTTTTCAGTTCCCGTCGGGCCAGCCGTCATTAAATTCGTGCATAAGAAGAGGACAGATTTATTATGTATATTTGTCACATTTATTTATTTTGGTGACATTGTTGATGGCTTAATTTGATCAAATAGCTACATAGCTAGAAGTATCAGAAGGTGCCATTGAAAAGGAGTGATTAATTAGACTCGCTATCTTTCGAAGCTTATAACAACATGAATGGTGTAATTTAAACCCTAATTTTTTTTTCAATAAAAGGAGCAAAAACCAAATTTTAAAATAATTAAAGGTTTAATCGAAAAATATTCTATATATTTTTTTTAAATCGGTTTTCTTTAAAAAAGATTTCACAAAATTCAACAAATTTTAACTTAATCTATATAATCTATATATAATGAATATATATAAATTAAAAAAATCACTTACCTATATAAAATACTAATCAATGGATGCTTCCATTCTTCATTTATAAGAATTTGTCCATATTTATATTTTATATTCCATGTAATTTTTAAATAAAAGAATTTTTTAAGCATCCATTCGAAAAAAACTGCGACTTTGTAATCGATTATTGGGTGTTAGAAAATTGGTGTTTCCTGTCTTTCTTCAAGTTGTGAAATACGGATGGCTAAAACGGTCATAATTAATTATTTCAAAAACGTAAAAACAGCACATACGTGTGAGACGTCATGCGTTGTGCATGAAAATATGGGTCACCATACTTAAAAAAATGATCACATTTCACTCATCAGTTTTTGCCGTTTAAACACAATCCACCCGACTAATTTTCCATTTTTTTTATTGTTTTAAAGAAATATATGAGATTTTGATTTAATATATTTTATTTCTTCTTTATGCAGTGATTTTTTTTTTAAATCTAAAAATAAACATTGAATGAAATAGAAAAAATTGTTTTAGGTGGCCAATTTTTTCAGGACAGTATTTTAAAAATGTGAGGTTTCACTTAAAAAAAAATCAACCTGGTTTTAAAAAAAAAGTTTTAAACTTCTGTCTTTACAGGTAAATTTGCACATAACTATTCGTTTTTTTTGTTGTTTTAAATTAGATTATTTTATTTATTTATCTTTTATCTTCAATTTGTGATATATAAATCTGAGGTGAGAAAATTAATTATTTTCATTTTAATAGACATTTCATAATGGGAGGGGTGAATTAATAAAAAAACGTTTGTCTAGAATATTATATTCGGTTTATTGGAAAGAGCATAAAATTTCACATTAAACCTGCAAATATTGTAAAAATTGAACAAGTAGAAAATTTTGATAGATTTTTAAATTGAAAAAATTGAAAAAAATTTTACTCGTAAAATTCAATTCATTTTATTACGTAGAAAAAAATGTCTGCATGAGCATGCGCAAGCACTTTGTAAATACTGTTTTGTAAAAAATAAAAAAATAATATTTCTATTATTTTTCAAAATACTTTAATAGTTTATTTTGGAAGTATATTCCATAAAGAAATTAAACAAAACACTTTAAAAAGAGAAATTACGAATTTTGTATACTTTATTCGCAGTTCTGTGTTAAGGATGTCAAAAATTCCACCCAAATTCTGACACACCTAATGCATAGATGGTAAAAAAATATCGCTGGATAATATATTTTTTTCTTTTTCTTTTTTTGTTGTTGTTTTCCTCATTAAGTGGAGATAGGTTTGTGCATTCTCCTCTAGTCTACCAACTTCAGCGTAAATATGTCGTGAAACACTATGCTTCATATTAAAAACAAAATTATGATTGTATGGATTATTAATGTATAAAAAATATATTATGCCCTAATACCAATCCAAGAAATAAATAATATATATATATATATATATATCATCAGTACAGTAAGGAAAAGTAAAAAAGAAGAAAAATAAACCTCGTTAAGTCAATTTTTTTTATCTGCATTTATATTTTGTATAATTCCGACACTCTTCTTCTTTTGATGAGAAGTGTTTAGCTTCGAAATGCCAGGACCTAAAGAGTTTTTTCTTCTTTTTCTTTTTCCTTATTGTTCTGATGATATAATAAAGTTATTTATAACTTTTATTCCTCATCTTTTATTTAATATATTTTATTGCTCCTCTTAACAGTGTTGAGCCTTTTCTATCTTGATAAGTTTTGCTTTGTTAAAGATATAATTTTTGATAGCATAATTATGTGTGTGTGTGTATGTGTGTATGTGTATGTGAATTATTATATATATTTTTTTACAATGCATATTTTGTGTTTACTATTATTGTCTCCAGTTTCGGAAGAGGACACACTGGAAGTTGAGGTGGCGCCGGCCTGAAAAGATTTGTAAAACTGGTCAGGAAGGATTTCTTCTTCTCTAACCGAAAGTGGAACAGATGCTACACTTTTAATTATTTATTCACAAATAAAAAATCAATTTTATTTTGCAGTTAAGCACAAGGTCATCAAAACTGAGACATCCTGAATCACATTAGATGTGGATGTGCCTTGTTTATTAAAATAAGAAATGAACACACACACAAAAAAATGCAAAATCACAAAAAAAAAACAAAAAAACAAGAGGATGAATCCAGTTTGCTCATATGTGTGTGTGGTTGTATGCATATATGGTGTGTGTATGAAAATCGATGTATATGTGTTGAGATGATTAATCGGAATTGGAAAAATCAGGAGTTTGGAGTTATTGTAATCGGACAAATTTCTGCCTAATTTCCAACTCCAAAAACGATTCTTTTACTTTTTTGTTGTTGTTCTTTAAAAACGTAATTTGCCATTGCAATGATGAAACAATAAATATTTATTGTTTTAAACTAATCATAAAATTAAAATCTTTATATCATAATAATGAATTTAAAGGGAAATGGCACAGTAAAAATGGCACAAGTCGATAAATAGGAAAAATTGATGCAGTTTAAAAATATACATGAAATTTCACAATGAGTTGATCAAATAACTTTTTCAATCAATTGTGAGGAAAAAAATTAGGGAAATAATCATTATTATGTATGAAAGAATAAAGTAATCTGAAAAATAATAATAATAAAAAAAATGTTATAACTAAATATTTAGACATTTTAAAAGAATCAGAAATGATAATTTAGAATGGAATCAGGAATTGTATCTGTTAGTGCAACAGAACTATGATCAAAGGGAGTTTACTCTGTTTCTCTTTCAGGTAGACATACTTCCTGCCTTTTACCACAGCCATCGTAAGAGATGGCCTATCAGCTGAAAAATGACGTCATCGCCGAGGTCCTAGCAAGCAAGATATGTGGAACACTTAGACTGTCGATAATGAGAAGAAACTTTTACAGAAAACTTCAAAATTGGATTAAAAAAAAAGATAAATAAAGAACACAATGATTTATACTGAAACTCCTCCAATATTAATAGAAAAGAATTGAAAGGAGGAAAAGTTGTTTGTTTATGCATTAAAAGCAGTTAAACATTTTACATTTAAAAAGAAAAGGAAGGAACACGATGTTAAGAGAGTAAACTTAGCATCCTGAGTTATGCCCCTTTGGTTTGAGAACTCTCCCCTTAAGGAGTCATGTTTCTTCCTTTTCCAGTATTAACCTTCTTAAAATAAAGACGTTGATAACCTATCTCCGCGTGTGGACCTTCCTTCTTTTACTGACCGCCACATACATTTAACATGTCTACTTTAACAGGTTATGGGCCCAGTCGCCTAATGTTTGATGGCGATGAAAATAATTATGAGATGTTCGAAATTAAATTTATGGGACACCTTCACAGGCTAAAATTAAAAGCCGAGTTAAAAAAGGAAGATGATAAAATTGACGCACAGAGAAACGAGGATATATTCGCAGAACTTATCCAAGTTCTAGATGATAGAAGTTTGGCATTAATCATGCGAGACACGAAAGATGATGGAAGGAAAGCTTTAAAAATTTTAAGAGAACATTATTTGTCCCAAGACAAACCAAAAATCATTGCCTTGTATACTGAACTGTCTACCCTCCAAAAACACGAGGACGAAGATGTCACCGGCTATGTTATACGTGCTGAAAAAGCGATAGCTGCTTTACGAAATGATGGAGAGACAATTTCAGACACATTGGCGACAACTATGTTACTCAAGGGGTTGCTGTCTACCTTCAACACATTAAAAGCCATAGTTACCCAAAGAGATACACCACAAACTTTGATGGAATTCAAGACATCACTACGATCATATGAGGAAAACCCAAAACCCAAAATGGAAGACGCCATCATGAAGACATCAAATAAAAAAGAACCTCCGACGTATTTTCGGTGCAACAAATATGGCCACTTCGCAAAAAATTGTAACAAAAACAGGTGGTGTAAATTTTGCGAAGTAAGAAATCATGATACAAAATTCTGCAGAAAAACAAATTGAAGTAAACAGCCATTCATACTACAAGGTAGGAATAAACCCTCATATTATTTCTGATAACTTTGAACTATTAGTCGATTGTGGGGCTACTGCCCATATTATTAATGATGTACAAAAAATTTGTTACTTTTGAACGTGACTTTAACCCAGAAGAACATTATATTGAGCTTGCTGACAGATCCAAAAAAATAATATAGCGTTAAAGAAAGGAACTGCAAAAATAACGTTACACGATATTTATAAAAAGAGGCATAATATTTATTTAAAAAATGTTTTATTTGTGCAAACATTTACATAAAACATATTGTTGGTACAAGCCGCCGTAGGGAAAGGCTGCAGCGTGGAATTTGCACAAAATCATGCTATGCTAACCACCAAATACAGCGTTAAATTTAAAATAAAGAAAAGGGGAAAACTTTATTATTTAAATAAATGCATAACAAATAGTATTAATAACATGAGGTGCGACTTGAACACGTGGCACAAAATTTTCGACTATTGTAATATTTCCGATATTTTGAAAATGCCGATTATTGTTGAGGGAATGACCATTATTGAGAAAAACAATATACCACCGTGTGAAACTTGTACTCTTGGAAAAATGCGAAATTTGTGATCAAGAAAACCAGATGAAAGGGCCAGGTTTCCATTAGAACTAGTGCATTGTGACTTTGCTGAGAAAATAGAACCTGTTAGTGTGAATGGTTACAAGTATGCCATAACATTTACTGATGACTATTCAGGCTATGTGATGGCATATTTCCTCAAGAACAAAAGCAACACAGTCGACGCTACAAAACAATTCTTGGTCGATAGTGCTCCTTATGGAAGGGTTAAGAGATTAAGAAGTGATAACGGTTCTGAATTCACATAAAGAGAATTTAAATCACTTCTTGTTCAACATAAAATCTGACACGAGACCTCAGCCCCCTACTCACCGGATGGAGAACGTTATTTGAAATGTCGAGATGCATGCTAATAGAGTCTCATGTAACTCTGTGAGCTGTGGCCATATGCTTTTCTGTGTGCCACTTATATTCGAAATAGGTGCTTTAATCACCGAATAAAACTGACACCTTATGAGGCACTAAAGGATAGAAAACCAAATGTTAAAAATATGAACATTTTTGGTACAACGTGTTATGCCTATGTGCAAAATAAAACAAAATTAGATCCTCCGGCAGAAAAGGGAATTTTGTAGGATATGACAAATATAGTCCAGCAATATATGTATATGCATATTTGTATATTTTGATGATAAGAAGTCTGTAAAAAAAAAAAAAAATACGGTTAGTGACTTTTACAAATGAATTTAACGATGCAAGGGAGACCACTCAGGATGACACGGGCCCAATTAGATATACTTTTACAAATGAATTTAACGATGCAAGGGAGACCACTCACGATGACAAGGACCCAATTAGATATACTTTTACAAATGAATTTAACGATGCAAGGGAGACCACTCAGGATGACACGGGCCCAATTAGATATACTTTTACAAATGAATTTAACGATGCAAGGGAGACCACTCAGGATGACACGGGCCCAATTAGATATACTTTTACAAATGAATTTAACGATGCAAGTGAGACCACTCAGGATGACACGGGCCCAATTAGATATACTTTTACAAATGAATTTAACGATGCAAGGGAGACCATCCAGGATGACACGGGCCAAATTAGATATACTTTTACAAATGAATTTAACGATGCAAGGGAGACCACTCAGGATGACACGGGCCCAATTAGATATACTTTTACAAATGAATTTAACGATGCAAGAGAGACCACTCAGGATGACACGGGCCCAATTAGATATACTTTTACAAATGAATTTAACGATGCAAGGGAGACCACTCACGATGACAAGGGCCCAATTAGATATACTTTTACAAATGAATTTAACGATGCAAGGGAGACCACTCAGGATAACACGGGCCCAATTAGATATACTTTTACAAATGAATTTAACGATGCAAGTGAGACCACTCAGGATGACACGGGCCCAATTAGATATACTTTTACAAATAAATTTAACGATGCAAGGGAGACCACTCAGGATGAGACGGGCCCAATTAGATATACTTTTACAAATGAATTTAACGATGCAAGGGAGACCACTCACGATGACAAGGGCCCAATTAGATATACTTTTACAAATGAATTTAACGATGCAAGAGAGACCACTCAGGATGACACGGGCCCAATTAGATATACTTTTACAAATGAATTTAACGATGCAAGGGTGACCACTCAGGATGACACGGGCCCAATTAGATATACTTTTACAAATGAATTTAACGATGCAAGGGAGACCACTCAGGATGACACGGCCCAATTAGATATACTTTTACAAATGAATTTAACGATGCAAGAGAGACCACACTGAATGACACGGGCCCAATTAGATATACTTTTACAAATGAATTTAACGATGCAAGGGAGACCACTCAGGTTGACACGGGCCCAATTAGATATACTTTTACAAATGAATTTAACGATGCAAGGGAGACCACTCAGGATGACACGGGCCCAATTAGATATACTTTTACAAATGAACTTAACGATGCAAGAGAGACCACTCAGGATGACACGGGCCCAATTAGATATACTTTTACAAATGAATTTAACGATGCAAGGGAGACCACTCAGGATGACACGGGCCCAATTAGATATACTTTTACAAATGAATTTAACGATGCAAGGGAGACCACTCAGGATGACACGGGCCCAATTAGATATACTTTTACAAATGAATTTAACGATGCAAGGGAGACCACTCAGGATGACACGGGCCCAATTAGATATACTTTTACAAATGAATTTAACGATGCAAGGGAGACCACTCAGGATGACACGGGCCCAATTAGATATACTTTTACAAATGAATTTAACGATGCAAGGGGAGACCACTCAGGATGACACGGGCCCAATTAGATATACTTTTACAAATGAATTTAACGATGCAAGGGGAGACCACTCAGGATGACACGGGCCCAATTAGATATACTTTTACAAATGAATTTAACGATGCAAGGGAGACCACTCAGAATGACACGGGCCAAATTAGATATACTTTTACAAATGAGTTTAGCGATGAAAGGGAGACCACTCAGGATATTGCAAACCAAAATAGATATATTAATCCAACTTTGGTTCCTTCAATAAATCCTGACCATTTCAGTGAACACATGGTCGATGAGAGTAGAACAAACAAACTTCTACCTGA
>NC_136502.1:14328384-14380884 GCF_053919585.1 Euprymna scolopes | reverse complement strand
CAATATTTTTTAAATCAAAGCGAGCAACAATATTTTTTAAATCAAAGCGTACAGCAATATTTTTAAAATCAAAGCGAACAATAATATTTTTAAAATCAAAATGAACAATATTTTTTTAAATCACAATGAACGATATTTCTTTTAAATCAAAACGAACAACAATATTTTTAAAATCAAAGCGAACAACAATATTTTTTAAAAATCAAAATGAACAATATTTTTTTAAAATAAAAATGGACAACAATATTTTTTAAATCAAAGCGAACAACAATATTTTTTAAATCAAAGTGAACAACAATATTTTTTAAATCAAAGCGGACAACAATATTTTTAAAATCAAAATGAACAATACTTTTTAAATCAAAATGAATAACAATATTTTTTAAATCAAAGCGAGCAACAATATTTTTTAAAATCAAAGCGAACAACAATATTTTAAAAATCAAAGCGAACAACAATATTTTTAAAATGAAAATGAACAGCAATATTTTTTAAATCAAAATGAACAATATTTTTTTAAATCAAAATGAATAACAATATTTTTTAAATCAAAGCGAACAACAATATTTTTTAAATCAAAGTGAACAACAATATTTTTTAAATCAAAGCGAACAACAATATTTTTTAAATCAAAATGAACAATATTTTTTTAAATCAAAATGAACAATATTTCTTTTAAATCAAAATGAACAACAATATTTTTAAAGTCAAAGCGAAAAACAATATTTTTAAAATCAAAGCGAATAATAATATTTTTAAAATAAAAGCGGACAGCAATATTTTTAAAAAATCAAAATGGACAACAATATTTTTTAAATCAAATCAAACAACAATATTTTTAAAATCAAAGCGTACAACAATATTTTTAAAATCAAAGCGAACAACAATATTTTTAAAATCAAAATGAACAATACTTTTTTAAATCAAAATAACAATATTTTTTAAATCAAAGCCAGCAACAATATTTTTTAAATCAAAGCGTACAACAATATTTTTAAAATCAAAGCGAAAAACAATATTTTTAAAATCAAAGCGAATGATAATATTTTTAAAATCAAAGCGAACAACAATGTTTTTTAAAATCAAAATGAACAATATTTTTTAAAAATAAAAATGGACAACAATATTTTTTACATCAAAGCGAACAACAATATTTTTTAAATCAAAGTGAACAACAATATTTTTTAAATCAAAGCAAACAACAATATTTTAAAAATCAAAATGAACAATACTTTTTTTAAATCAAAATGAATAACAATATTTTTTAAATCAAAGCGAGCAACAATATTTTTAAAATCAAAGCAAACAACAATATTTTAAAAATCAAAGCGAACAACAATATTTTTAAAATCAAAATGAACAATACTTTTTTAAATCAAAATAAATAACAATATTTTTTAAATCAAAGCGAGCAACAATATTTTTAAAATCAAAGCGAACAATAATATTTTTAAAATCAAAATGAACAATATTTTTTTAAATCACAATGAACGATATTTCTTTTAAATCAAAACGAACAACAATATTTTTAAAATCAAAGCGAACAACAATATTTTTAAAATCAAAGCGAATAATAATATTTTAAAAATCAAAGCGAACAACAATATTTTTTAAAAATCAAAATGAACAATATTTTTTTTAAATAAAAATGGACAACAATATTTTTTTAAATCAAAGCGAACAACAATATTTTTTAAATCAAAGTGAACAACAATATTTTTTAAATCAAAGCGGACAACAATATTTTTAAAATCAAAATGAACAATACTTTTTAAATCAAAATGAATAACAATATTTTTTAAATCAAAGCGAGCAACAATATTTTTTAAAATCAAAGCGAACAACAATATTTTAAAAATCAAAGCGAACAACAATATTTTTAAAATCAAAATGAACAGCAATATTTTTTAAATCAAAATGAACAATATTTTTTTAAATCAAAATGAATAACAATATTTTTTAAATCAAAGCGAACAACAATATTTTAAAATCAAAGCGAACAACAATATTTTTTAAAAATAAAATGAACAATAATATTTTTTAAATCAAAGCAAACAATAATATTTTAAAAATCAAAACGAACAACAATATTTTTTAAATCAAAGCAAACAACAATATTTTTTTAAATCAAAACGAACAACAATATTTTTTAAATTTAAAGCGAACAACATTTTAAAAATCAAAATGAACAACAATATTTTAAAATCAAAGCGAACAACAATATTTTAAAAATCAAAGCGAACAACAATATTTTTAAAATAAAATGAACAACAATATTTTTTAAATCAAAGCAAACAACAATATTTTTTAAATCAAAGCAAACAACAATATTTTTTTAAATCAAAACGAACAACAATATTTTTTTAATCAAAGCGAACAACAATATTTTTTTAAATCAAAGCAAACAATAATATTTTTAAAATCAAAATGAACAACAATATTTTTAAAATCAAAACGAACAACATTTTTAAAATCAAAATGAACAAAAATATTTTTAAAAATCAAAGTGAACAACAATATTTTTTTAAATCACAAGTGATAAACGAACAATAAATTAGTTTAACTGAAAAACGAACGATAAGTTAATAAAAATTAAATTCAAACAAATAATGTTAGTATAAACAAAGTTACTAATGCAGAAATATTACAAACATTAAATATTAAAACATTTCAAAAATTCGTTGTGGAACTTAATTAAAAGTTTGAATTTTTCTTTTTTCTGAATTTTATTTTTTTTTCTAATATTGTCATTCTCTTTGCGACAAAAATTGTTTATAAGGGAATTCGATGAACTTCATATCAGCATTTTTAGAATTATTTAGTTAAGACATTCAAGTTTTACGAAATCGCTTTTATTAAATTGTTAGGTGAAAGTACAGAATATTTACAACACATTCCCTATGTCAAATAAGTTTCTAAGAAATAATTTATTATTTCAGCATAAAACGTAAATAACATGCAAGATCATTTTCTTTTTTAAATATGTTCTGAAAAAAAAGATGTATTAATAAGAAAAAGATAAACATTTAAAAAAACACGCATTTTTTTATTTTTATTTTTTAGTCTCAAACATTTCATAACCTCACTTTGCTGTATGGAGATGCTGTGAATTTTTTTCTTTTTATCCCATTCATCCACATGTAATGTAATTCCATGTCTTTCGGAAATAAAAAAACAGTAAATTTCGGCCCCTTTTCGTAGTTTCTTGGCAATTTGGATCGTGCAGCCATGTTAAAAATTTAACCAAAAGAAATATGTATACCTACTTCCGGTTAAGCCGTGGGACACGTGACCAGATTTCACAGGACTAAGGGTCATGACGTCAGTAGAGTAAATTGTGTAAGTTAATAGGCCATCTATTATGATAGTTGTGCTTTTACCTCTGCTATGTGAGTTCTTCGCATAGAGAAACGAGATCAGGAGGAGACAGATACTGGCAGGCGCCAACAGAATATAGATAGATGAAGATAGAAATATGCAATAAGGTGCAAAAGTAGGTATACAGTAATGTCACACCAGTAAAATTAGTGACATAGTTATTTGCTGAGGCGAAAGTGACTTCTTTTAAGTAATGAAAATTATGTACAAACCATACTTTTAGCCATTATCGTTCAATAAAAATCCATGTATTTATAATTTATTTATTAATTTGTTCATTTCAGTTATATTGGCCATTTTAACAATGCTAATAATTTGACGGACGAGCAGCATAAATAGATTTTAAAATAATTCTAGAAGAAAATTGTGAACGTGTGAGAGAGCAGTAAATTGCATCCCCACCCCCAACATGGTTCATGATTTATGAACTACATGACAAATTTGAACAAACAGGGAGTGTTATATATTGGTTATCATCTGTGGAGCGCCAAATTGAACATTTATTACATATAGTTATCATTTAGTTCTCACTAGAGTTATCATTGAGGGCACCATTTAAATTTGGTGTATAACATAAAAAGGATTCCGTGTGCGTTTGATTGTCTCTAATATAAATGGTTGTGTGTTTGATTATCATAAAGGGAATGGTGTGTGTGACATGTATTTTCAGAACCTACCTCTGCTTCTTCGATGTTGGACCATCTGGAAATTTCTCATCCTGGAAGGAGACTTGATACCTGTTTGACGAAGATTTATCACTCCAAGACGATGAATGGGCTTTATAGTTTTTATTTCACTTTCCCCAGAGGTCCTGCAGACGGTGGAAGTGAAATCGGCTTGTGTGGGTTCTTCTTCTACACACGTCAGCGTTCGTCTCCCCCCTCCCCAGTTAAGAGGGGGAGACAACGGAAAACCGTCCGTCTTCTTCAAAGCCCAAATCAAATCTCACAGATCTAGCCAACCACGTCACTCATACGTAATCTGGTCAGCTGACCTTTGGTTCTTGTAAACATGTCTACACTCCACGTTCACTCACCTCTCTCTCTCTCTCTCTCTCTGTCTGCCTGTCTCTTTCTCTCTCTGTAACAGGAGTATCCACAATATGCCAAAAAAGTGTTTGATCAATTACTGTAACCACATCAGACAATCAATTTAAAATTGCTGAAGCATTTACTCAGAGCCCAGAGAAATCAAAACATAAATCCTCATCTGAACTTGGCATTGAGCACAGATCATTAGGGTGTCTGATAAATCGTGCAGGACTAAACAGTTTGTGAATGCTGACGGCCAACAATTTGAATATCTTAGAGGTTAAGTTTTCTTATTACATGTGTTTCTTATTATATCTGCTTCTTAATATGTATTCATGCAATATTCATTTATTGCAGTGTGTAATGTATTTGTTTTCTCTTTTTTATCACTGTATACCTACTTTTGCACCCCCTGTATTACTTCTGTCTGAGATAGTTGTGACATAGAAACTTAATTAATAGCGGACTAAGACTGATAGATGTAATTTGTATCATTCTATGCATTGCCTCCTTGTAAATAAAATGTCTACGTCAAGTACACAGTGAGTATTCTCATTTCTTCCACTGCTTTCTGTCAATTACGTGCTACACACATACACACACATATTCGTCTTTGGGCATAATCTTCTGCAAGATATTAATAGTTATGATATACCAATGTCGCCACTCATAAAAGTATCAGAATTGGGAAAAATATTGGAATCATCACATCGCAAGTTTATATGTGTCTATCTGATCTTAAGCGGAAAGCACCTGATTATGATATTGTAGATATGAAATATGGAAGGATATCACATTGTAAACGTAAGAAACAACAATAAAGTCAAACTCGTATTTTCAAAAAGATGTGTTTGTTTTTATTTTCATTTGTTGTGTATGTAAACTTTTAGTTCATCACAAGCCGCTTCTCATCCATGATCCATTTCAGTTTCAGGTGACTGATCCACACAACTTCCAACCTTTTTATTCTTATTTTAAGCTGCAAGTCATTGAACTGTGATTTCATTCAAGTAAACTACCCAGTACAAACAAGTTGTTAAAAAATAAACAAATTTCATGACCAATTTATAATGTAACAGTCAGTTTATATACAGAGGTAGCAAGGAGACCTCACGTTGCCCGGGATTGAATGATGATCAACAAATGTTCTACACCATACTTTTTTTATTGTCATCAAAATCGATGAAATTGCCCATTTTTCAATCAAATCGATTAATTGCCTGCTCAAGTTGGAGACCCACTACGGTGCATCAGGAGGAAAGCCTCACATGCCTCCCCACAGTGAGTTAGTCCAGAATACATTATCGTTTACATTGCACTGCAGAGAACCTAATGTTGATTTTATAAAATTATTTTATATAATGGCTTGAATTAAAACTCAAGTATTATGGTTCAAATGTGTCCTAGACAAAAGCGTTTATGTAGAACATGCCCATGTCTTATCAAATAACATACTGTTGATTTTTATACGCTGGGTCTTTCTGCATGTGCGGTGATACAACTTTTAAAATGCACTTTCGATGTTAGACTTTATAAAATGTTCGCTTCAAAATTGGTCTATTCCTTCTTTAATTGAATTTTTCGATTATCGATTAAGGATTTCCGGTACTTATCAGAAGCATTCCGATACAAAACTTAAATAAGAACACTCCCAGACACATAAAATATATTTGTGTGAAATTTCATAAAAATCGTCTTAACCATTTCTTAGTTCATAGAAAATGAACACACACAAACATACACGCAGGCAAAGTTCCTTTTATATTCAAGTATACTAGCAGGGAGACCCGACGTTGTCCGGGATTGAATAAGTGTTCAACTCTCCTGTATTTTTATTTCTGGTGAAATCACCCATGTTTTCAATCAAATCGATTGATTGCCTGCTCTTATTGGGGACCCATTGAAATGTATTGGGATGTATTGGGAGGATGTATTGCAGTGACTTAACCCACAATACGTTGTTGTCTACATTGCACTGTAGAGAACCTACTGTTGATTTTATAAAATTATTTTTATATAATGGCTTGAATAGCAAAAGTCAAGTATCATAGCTCAATTGTGTTCTAAACAGAAACATTCATTTCGAACACGCTCTGTCTTATAAAGAAACTACTATTTATTTTATACCCTGTGTCCTTCTGTTTGTGCGATGATGACATTTCTCAAATGTACTTGTGATGTTAGGCTGTGTAAGGTGTTAACTTTGTGCAAAATTGGACTGTTTTTTCTTTAATTGTCTTTTTCGATTATAGATTAACGACTTTTGATACTTATCAGAGGCATTCCAATACAAAACCTATCTAAGAACACTCCTAGACACAAAAAGTACATTTGTGTGAAATTCCATAAAAATCGGTTCAGCCGTTTTGGAGTCTATAGGTAACAAAAGAACACCCCCCCCCCACACACAAAATGCCTTTTATATATAACTTAAGGTATACCATAGCTAACTTTTTGATCTAATATTTATTTAGTGAGTATAAAACTCATAATATCAGGACATATGTTTTCTGAAAATTTCAGAAATTAAACTTGTAAATTTTCCGCTGATGGAGAGAAACAAGTAACTGAGGATAAGGAGTAACCAGGTTAAGAAGGAGTAATAAAAAATCAGAATGAAGAATAAGAATCAGGTATTTATTTGCTTCTCCACGTAAACAAAATGTGACACAACGCCGGTTTTTATGTGGAGTGAAGGGGGAGGTGAAGGGGGTATATAGGGTTGCCCCTACATGGACCAATAACCAATTGCCACAAGGGCAATACTCAGTGCCAAGTGCAGCATCTGCCGGAACAGGGTATTTATTTGCTCCCCCACCGAGCAAATTAGGCACAAGGCCGATTTTTAATGTGAGGAGTGAAGGGGAAATAGGGACTAGCTCCCCGGGGAGTAGGGGAGCCTGATAGTGACAATTGGTATGAAGGAGTTGCCCCTACATTGACCAAGGTCTTATATGTGGAGTCGCCCCCACATATGGTCTTTGCTTGCCGTATCTGCCAGGACAGATTGTATTTATTTTCTTCCCCACTGAGCAAATTAGGCACAAGGCCGTTTTTTAATGTGGAGAGAGAGGGAGGGGGGAGGGAAATGGGGACCAGCTCCCGATGGGTGGGAAATGGGAGCTGGATAGTAACTGTTGGTCTGTAGGGTGATCCCTACACTGACCAAGGTCAGATATGTGGGGTTACCCCCACATATAGTCTGTGCTGGTCTTTGCTTGCAGCATCTGTCGGAACAGATACTACACTTTGATCTCAGCCAAAAGGGCGAGTGGGATACTATATAATATATAGAATAAGTATCAGGATAGACAAAATAATTTAGCATAAAATGTTTGATTGACATGCTAAAACAAGCCTTTGCGTTCATTGTCATACTCCCCTCCCACCTCATTTCATTTTTTTGTCAAGAAAAAAAACAACAAAATATATATATAAATAAAAACAATGGATGAGGATAGGTAAAATTATTCTGTATCCATATATCCATCCATCTCTAAACTGCAAGGAAGTTCTTAAAATAATCATCTTAAACAAATATCCCACACGAAGAAATACGAAGTGGGTGACTGGTAAAATGGGAGGATGGTGAGAGATGATGATGATGAAGAATAATAATAAGAATAAGAAGAAGAAGAAGAAGAAGAGTGAGAGTGGGTAGGTGTGTGTGTGTGTGTATGTGTGCGATGAGGCATAATCTTACATGCAAGCATACAAATAGTGTTTCTCTTTTTAATTAAAGCTCGTAGTATATTGTCAATATGTTGACGTCTAAACCAGTCACGGAGATATACTAGCTCTTCCTACTCGGCAACCATTTGTCTGCATTTTTTTTTTTTGTATTGAAAACAACTTTGTGTTAAAATTATTTACTAAGGTTAATTTAAAGCAAAATCAAATAGGAGAAAATGTTAAGAAAATTAATAAAAATTACCAAAATATTGCACACACACACACACGCACACACATGCACGCACACACACACACACACACACACACACACACACACACACACACACGCATGCACGCACACTCACACACACATGCACGCACGCACACTCACACACACACATGCACACATACTCACACACACACACACACACACACACACACACACACGCACACGCGCATGAATGCACGCACACACACACACACACACACACACACACACACACACACACACACACACACACACACACACACACACACACACACACACACACACACATATATATAACAAATAAATGACAAAAGTACATATTCAAAATTTCAAGCTGTTGACCATCTTACCGCTTATTTTCTTTAGCACGTTGACAGGCACAATGGAATTTAAACTTTTATATGTATATGCTCTGTAGTTATATCGAGCTTCATAAAGTAAAGGATTGGTATAAATAAAAGGGTGAAATATAACATATTTCCATATATATATTGCGTTATTATTTCTTGTTTTCTGCACTTATTTGCAGGAAAGTTAACGTTTTTTTTTTTTTTTCTTAAATTTTGTCCCAGGTTCTGAAATATGGACGATATATCACGGGTTATTCATTCATTTAATTCACCCCGTGTAGTTTTATAATTTATTTTTCTGGCCCCTCTCTTCGCCTCCATTTTTCAATTGTGTAATTGTTTTATTTTAATCGCTTCCGACGTGATCTCTTAACAAGGGTCGGACGAAAGGTACCCCAAGGTTGTTTTTTTTTATTTTAGTCGAATAGTCTTTTGAATATTTTTAGTGTCTATTTTTTTCTCCCTGCATCGATCTTCCCTCAAATTCTAATGACTCCACTCATCCTTTTAAAAACTGTAATAAATATATATATATATATATATATATATATATATATATATATATATATATATATATATAAAAGAGAGAGAGAGAGAGAGAGAGAGAGAGAGAGAGAGAGAGAGAGAGAGACATACAGACAGACAGATAGACAGACAGACAGACAGACAGACAGACATAGAGATAGAAAAAGAAAGAAACAGATAGATACATGAATATATAGTTTGTTATTAAATTACAACAAATTGTTCTAACTTTTAACCTTTTCAGAAGCCCGTTTCAGCCAACATTAATCTGACCTTTTTCACTCCAGCTGCCGGTACAG
The DNA here is from genome assembly GCF_053919585.1 of Euprymna scolopes. Classification (NCBI taxonomy): domain Eukaryota; kingdom Metazoa; phylum Mollusca; class Cephalopoda; order Sepiida; family Sepiolidae; genus Euprymna; species Euprymna scolopes. The sequence goes on along the minus strand of NC_136502.1, from coordinate 14,371,361 downwards.
TAATCAATGGGATAATATTTTAGTAATCGTTAGTATTAGAGATTTGATAAAGTGTCTTACTTAAGAGGGCGGTTTATCAGGAATTTGTTTATGTTGGACTTGAAGACACCCAAGTTATAGTCAGGTGGGAAACAGGCAAACGGAAGAGAGTTCCACAGGCGTGCACTTCTAAGAAAGAAACTGTCAGCTTGGGTTAAACAAATGGTTCTTATATTCGCCATGTTTTAATAGCACATTAAAATATATTTAGCTCCATTTGAGTACAAGGCAAGTCAGGTTTATGACCCTAAATGTGGGAAATTGCGGCTCTCCAAAGGCGCTCTTAATCATTGTGCCACAATAGAAATCCTCCCAGCATCTAGGGACCTCTGCAGTGAAGGTTTGCTGATTGTCGGGTCGGTCGGGAATATTTATGTTGAGGGTCCACCAGTGTAGTAAGTTTATCGGAGCACATTATATGAAAATACTTGTAAAAGAATCGCAAGGATGTAACACTGCAGTGATGGGACAGGGGATGAAACTTGGTAGATAGCGTGGGATTTATTAGATTATAGATCCTTTTTTGAACCCTGTCTAAGAGAGAAAGGCTAGAAAAGCTCAGATGCATGAGTGAATTGTGGCTTTGTAAAGAAACACTTACTATCTTGTTCTATCATCCCAGGATTACCTTCTCTTTTTTTTGGGGGGGGGGATAATATAGTATTGGTTCTGTTGTTATGAATATCATCCATCTAGGTAATAAATCCTTCTTTTTGATGAGGCGCGGACAGTGTAGTATATGATCATTGATCATGATATCATCCTTCCAGGTTAGTAAAAATATGAGACCAGAGGATACATATCATTCACAAACTAACTGTTTCACTGCATCATAGTTCATCAGTGTGGCTAGGCAAGCAAGGATTTTAAACTGAGATTGAAACCCAATTATTTTTTTGACAACAACAAGCATGTTATCTGTTATGCCACCAGTATTAGCTTACGACAGTGATTGAAATCTAAATGTTTACATCAGACATTTCCAGCAGCCGGCAATGCTCTATTCTTTTAGAGATAGAAAGGGAAGGAAGGGGAGAAATGTTCGAGTCATGTTTCTATATATGTGTGTACTGACTAGAAACAATGCCGAGATAAGTGAATAGCATTGTTTCCAGACAGCCTTGAACCCAAGCAGTGCTGATTCAGGAGAGGTTAGGGTTAGGGATTGCGCAACCCTTGCCTCACAATTACATGCACAGCTACCCTTACAGGGGCTATCCATTGTCTTTGAGATTGAACGGGGGCATCGCAGTACCACTCATCAACGCTCTGATCCCCATCTGGCATCAATTGAAATGAATGGCTCTCGTCTTGAGGAGGCTCCATATTTTGACAAGCTTCTGAGCTTGACAATTACTCCCAATCTGAAATGGAACACATACATCAAATCCGTTGCCAAGGTCATTGGAAAAATGGTTGGATCATTCTACTGCTCCAGCAGATATCTCACCATTGATGCAATTCTCTATCTATATAAGAGCCAGGTACGTCTAAGGATGGAATACTGTTGCCACATCTGGGCAGGAGCTGCTAGAAAGACTTATCCTGCCTTGACAGAGTTCAAAATAGACTTCGTAGCCTAGTAGGAGTTACCTTTTCTCTTGTCTGCAACCTCTTCCATTGAAGAGATGTTGCGAGCCTATCTCTGCTTTATTGTTATTTTCATGGCAAATGCTCGTCTGAGCTCCAATCTATGGTCTCCCCATTGCCAAACTTTCATGAGAAACACTCGTCTAGCTGAAAACACTATCAATAATTTCCCCCCACTCTTTGTTCATGGAATATACGTTTAGGTTTAGGCACAAATAAAGCTTCTTTCTTAGAATTGCATGCCTGTGGAACTCTCTTCCATTTGCCTGCTATCTAGCTGATTACAATATGGTCGTCTTCAAGTCCAACGTAAACAAGTTCTCACTGAATTTAATCCAATTTACCAAATTTCCACTACTAACGATTATTACGATATTGTCTCATTGACTACTGTACACTCTTTAACCCTTATTCTCGAGTGGCATCTAGGCCTTGAGAAGTGGTGACTCCCATGTAAAAAAAAAAAAACCACAAAACCTGTCTGTCTGTTTTTCTTTGGCTGCATGTCACGTCCGTTGCGTGTATACCTACACAGACCATCGACGATGTTAGGGTTGTGGTTGTCCAGCGGGTAGGTGTCACGTGATGTGACTTTTAAGATTTAGTTATCATCTGAATACATCTTAAACCAAATCGATTTTTATATCAATGCTTCACCCCCACCCATCAACCATATTTTTTTTAATCAGAGAAAGAAAGATTTACTTGATGGACAGCAACAACTTAAGATCCGGTGGAATTTGTTTAAGGGCTGGTTGGCGACTGGAAAGATTAGAAGCTTCGTTTAGTTTGCCGCGCTCGTTTGCGGGTTTTGGCTTGGCAACAAATTATATCATTTTATTTTCAACTTTATTCATATATTTACATATTTACATATCCTTAAAAAAACAAACAAACAAAAAACAAACAAACAAAAAACAAACAAACAAACCCTAAAACAATGCTTACAACGCACGTAAGCATCTTATAACAAGAAAGAAAATGTAACTGAAATATTTAAATTTACTTTCTTGTCATTATGTTCCTTTTTTCAAAAAACAAACAACGCACTTTCCATAATATTGTATTTTCTTGAAAAAAAAAAGGCATGAGTTATCTCCCTTTACGATCACTACTACTTAAATAATATAAACACCATTAATCAAACTTTTATTGGATTTTAAGCAGGAAAAAAAAACAAAAAAACAAACAAAGAAAAACTACTGAGTCTACTTTTAAATACTTAAGACGTATTTTTTAAATCCTATTCAGGAATCAGAAAAGTCAATGATAATCACCTGTATGCATGTGGTGTTAATAGCTATAAATATTAACTTTTGGTGGATTTTGTGCAAAATATAATGCAGAAACTTGTAGATATTTACAGAAAATTGTCATCATCTGACATTTGGAAGCATCTTAGGCCCTTTGGGTACAAACTGACTGAAAGTTTTTTAAAATTTGGCTAAGTCAGTATTCTGTGTTCACGTGGTCTCTGAATCATGCAATATTTAGTGAAAGACTAATGAATCAGTTCTGAGAAAATCAAAAGATGAGATGAAGCTAATAGAATAACAGAATACCAAAATAATTGAATAACGGAATACAAATCTACTGAAATAACAGAACAATGGTTTAATGAACAGAGACAAAAAACCCAATTAACATTAGGATAAAAAAAGAGTGAAATAGACACACAGTTATTTTATTTATTATAAAAATCTTTTTTGGGGGGAGAGAAAAAAAAATGACTGAAACTTTTTCATAAATGTTTTGTTTGCATTTGTTTCCTTGGAACTATTTTTTGTTTAGTAAAAAAGAAGAAAAACTATCTGAAAATTTCCCAACTTTGTGTTTGGATTGAAGTGCAGAAGCTGTTCTGTCGTCGTTGTCGTTGGAGGAGGAATAGGAAGAGGAGGACGAGTAATTCTTCTAAACTGAGGTATTTTTTAAAAAGAATGTTCTTACAATTTTGTATTTTTTTTTTCTGTGTTGGTTAAATTTCCCCATATTTAAAAATACGGATCTGGCGGGAAGGCAAGTAGCAAACAAAACACAGTTTCATTTTCTCAATACCCCCACCCCCCGTAAATGAAAAGCTAAAGACGAAGTGAATTTAAAGTTAGGGACCCCCACCCATAAAGTTATGAAATCCTCCATTTCATGTCACAATTTAATGTTATGGATCCCACCCCTATCCTCATGATGCAGTGCACTATGCAGTATCCAAATATATGTTGTCTTTTTTTTTTTACATTTCTATGTCAACATAAAACTCGCCCGGCCCCCCTGCGGGGCTGGGCACCAAAGTTGTGGCAATCAGTTATTAGTCAATGTAGGGGAAACCCTTCATACCAATTGTCACTATCCAGCTCCCCTACTCCCCGAGGAGCTGATCCCCATTTCCCCTCACTCTCCACATTAAAAAACGGCCTTGTGCCTAATTTTCTCAGTGGGGAAGCAAATAAATCCAGTCAACATATAACGTTTCGTTGAAGCGATTTCACTCTAAAGTGATGTGTTTGCCGACTCTCATTATTACATAGAAAAAGCAAACAATTTTTTTTTTTTGAAAATTCGTTAAAAAATTAAATCTGTACTCTAATACGCTTAGTCATATTTGTATTTCACATCCAATTTTAAACAATGAGATCATTCCATCATAAAAAAATAATGCTTTACAAAAATATGTAAATGAAAATTAAGTAGTGTCATTAACTAAAACAAAAAAGAATTCCTACATATTTTAAGATGAATTGTTTCAAAATTGGACTATCACCTTATCAACTTAAGCAGTTTTCACAACTGAACATTTACATTTTTTAAAAATTTAATGTAACGTTAAAACACATCTAATTGCTATAATTTTGAATAAGTAAATTTTCAAAATGACATTCATTTAAATAATATTAAGCAGAGCATGTTTCTTTTTTATGAGGAAAAGAAACAGACTATTTACTTAAAAAAAAAAAAAGAAATAGAATATTTACTTAAAAAAAAAATAGACTATTTACTTAAAAAAAAGAAATAGACTATTTACTTAAAAAAACTGTGCCACTAAACATATCTAAAAGATTAAAAACGTTCATTTCATTTATTTAAATAAGAATATTTAGCCGATAATTATTTTTACGGAAGACGATTTGAAAGTGGATCTTGGGTTAATTTTGTCAGATTCGTAACTTTCGCTTTTCTAATTTTGTCCTTTAGTCCTCACGTTCAACGAGTAATGTTTCTGAGAGAAGGGGAAGAATTGCTGTTTTCTGGATTGGAATCTATCCAGATAACATTTATCGCTGGCTAGTTTTTTTTGTTTTTTTTTAGCTCTTAACATCAAATGGCCTCGTGCCTTTTCTTGGGCGATTAGCATAAAAAGAAAGAATATTTATTGCTTTAAGGTATTATTATTATTATTATTATTATTATTATTATTATTATTATTATTATCATCATCATCATCGTCAACATCATCATCATCATCATCATTAAGAAGAAGAAGAAGAAGAAGAAGAAGAACAACAACAACAACAACAACAAGAATTTTCACATAGGCCATCATTTGTGGTGTTTCCTGGAGTTTGAGCGACTACAAGTCTCCCCATATCCACCTCTTTCGATAAACTGTGTACATGACTTTGCGTTATTGCAACAGCCATTTACCATTGGTTTCTCGCTGGCAATGACCATTTGCTTTCACTGGAATTTGGATGGTAATTAGCCCCCCCACCCCCACCCCAAGGCCCCAGTTCTCTTCACACTCATTCAGTGAAGGTTTCGGTTTTTCCATCCTCTTCATGTATTATTATTATTATTATTATTATTATTATTATTATTATTATTATTATTATTATTTAAGCTATTGCAAATTTCAATCATTAAAAAAGAAACATTAATTTTATTTATTTAAATACTATTTAGCCGGCAATCATTTTTACGGAAGAAGAAAGATAATTCCTTTCTTAATATTATTTAACCTTGAATGCATTGAAAAATATTATCATTAACAGTGAATTATACATGAAATTATAAATGAAGAAAGCAACCGTGAACTTTCCCCAGGTCTCGATGATAACTACAATAATAGGATACCCAGTAACGACAAAAACGACTTGATTATTGTTGAGATAACAAATTTTTTTTGATCTTATGCTTGTAGCAGTAATCAGGGTGATAATTAGAAAAAAGAAAAATCGATGATACTCTGGCGTTTAAACAATTTGAATTATCGGATAATGAGTACCGGATTGGTGACATTCCTTATTAACTACCGACGACGTAAACAAAGAAAAAGAATGAAAAGAATGAAAATAATCCAGACACTTCGGCGCTTCAGCTTCCATTATATTTGGATAAAATAAATATCCTAATTGATCAATAACTTTTTGTTCATTGCAACTGGATTTTGTAAACAAACAAACAAACAAACAAACAAAAAAAACAAACAAAAAAAAACAAACAACAAAAAACAACAACAATAAAGAACTCCTCAATACTAAGAATCACTTTAAAATCCAAAAACAAAAAACAAAAAAACTTGCAGAGAGTGATCCGTGCTGAAATAATAACGTTATTATTTAAAAAGCCATTCTTAACATGAAGTGGGTGTTTTGTACCTATTCTGTACTTTAACCTTACACTTGAATAATAAAAAAAAGAATATGAAAACTTTAATTAAACGTGGAAATACGACTTTAAAAAAATATCGCGGATCACTCTCTGCATTAGCACCAAAAAATTAATTCTTTTAGACCAACAGACATTCTCCATTCATTGCTTGAGCCTACAAAATTTGAGTGGATATTAAAGTTTTTTTTTTTTTTTCAAAATGACAACACAGTGGCAGAAGAGTTTTATGATCAAGGTTTTTTTTAGACGACCTACTATATAAGACCATGCTCACGATTATACACACTTATGGATTTTCTCGTCATTGTTGGTCATACTACTTTCTGTAAAACTTTGAAACAGTAAGTCAATTAATACTTTCTGTTTATTTATTTTCCTTGACGTTGTCGTTCACTTCATCTATTTGACTCCCCATCAAAATCCAAATGTGACGCAAGATTAGTTTTAAGTGTGTGTGTGTGTGTGTGGGGGGGGGGGTCCTCCACCCACCAAAAAAAAAAAAAAAGAATGACGGCATTCTGGATGGACGCAGGAGTGGCCATGAACGAACATGTTAATAGATTGAGCAGGTAGTAGAGTACCTCTAAGATAAATCAGTCCTTTACTAAAAAGAAGGGAGAGCATAACCATAGCTGGCTCTGAAGAAGTTAATGCTTCAGACAACCTCCCAGGCATTAGCCCCCCCTTTAGAAAGTCCTGAAACCAAGTAGACGATATTCCACGTTCAGAATAAATCTGGGGTAGTATTTCAACGTTTATATAAATCTGGGGCAATATTTGTACATCTATCTGGATAACATTTAACGTTCATAGTAAATCTGGGATAACATTTTAACTTTCATAATTCCTCTGGGATAACATTTTAATGTTCATAATAAATCTTGGATAACATTTAACGTTCATAATAAATCTGGGATAAAAATGTTACCGTTTATAATAAATCTGGGATAACATATTAATGTTAATAATAAATCTGAGGTAATATTTTAACGTTCATAATAAATTTGGGGTAAGATTTAAGCATTTATAAGACATTTAGGATAACATTCTAATTTTCATAATAAATTTGGGGTAATATTTTAACATTCATAATATATTGGGATAATATTTTTAAGTCATTTTAAATCTGAGATAGCATTTTAATATTCATAATAAATTTGGGGTAACATTTTAGCATTTAAAAGACATTTAGGATAGCATTTTAATGTTCATAATAAATCCGGGATAACATTATAACATTTGTAATAAATCTGGGATAACATTTTCACATTTTTGATAAATCTGGGGTAATATTTTAACAATTATAATAAATCTAGGGTAACATTTTAACATTTATAAGACCTTCTGGATAAAATTTTACCATTAATAATACATTTGGGATAACATTTTAATGTTCATAATAAACCTGGGATAGCATATTAACGTTAATAATAAATCTGAGGTAATATTTTACCGTACATGATAAATTTGGGGTAACATTTTAGCATTTATGAGACATTTAGGATAACAATTTAATGTTCATAATAAATTTGGTGTAACATTTTAACATTAATAATATATTGGTGTAATATTTTGACTTTCATTGTAAAGCTGTTCATAATAAATCCGGGATAACATTATAACATTTGTAATAAATCTGGAATAACATTTTAAACTTTATAGGAAATTTTGGTTAGCATTTTAACGTTCATAACTAATCTGGGATGATATTTAACGTTCATAATAAATATAGGGTAACATTATACCATTTATAAGAAATTTTGGCTAACATTTTAACGGTCATAAAATGTCTGGGACAACATTTTAACGTTCATAATTAATCTGGGGTAACATTTTAACATTATGAATTAATCTGGGATAACATTTTAACGTTCATAATAATTCTGGGGTAACATTTTTAATAAATCTGAAATAAAATTTTAACATTCATAATAAATGTGGGATAACAGTGTAATATTATCTGGCTAAAATTTTAGCGATCATAATTAATTTGAGATAATGTTTTAATGTTCATAATTAATCTGGGAATACATTTAACGTTCATAAGAAATCTGGGGCAGCATTTTAATATTTATAAGATATTCTGGATAAAATTTTACCATTGATAATAAATTTGGGACAACATTTTAACATGCATAATCAATTTAGGATAACATTTTAACGTTCATAATAAATTTGGGATAGCATTTTAACGTTCATAATAAATCCGGGATAACATTTTAACTATCATAATAAATCTGGAATAACATTTTCACAATTTTGATAAATCTTGGATAATATTTTAACGTTCATAATAAATCTGGAGTAACATTTTAACATTCATTAGAAATCTGGGGTAACATTTTTACGTTCATAATATATTTGGGATATCAGTTTAACATTTATAATAAATCTGGATAACATTTTAACGTAAATAATTAAAATTTAAAAAATCTCCTTTTTATTGTTTATAATGATGATGATTATGATGATGATGATGATGGCTTCACTTCCCGGCCATTAAGATGGACACGACAACTGTACTAATGCCTACTAACATACACCCGTTTATACACTAGGCAGGAAGAGGCAAACAATGGAGTAAACCTTCTAGTCTCTAGAAGTGGCACTTTAGCCATGACAGAGGTCAACCAGGGTCAGCTTTGATATTAGGAGCCCTGTCTCCCCTAGCACCATCATATTTGGCAACAAAAAAATAGAAAAATAAGAGGCTTCTGGGAATATGAATCTGGAATAAGATTTTAACGTTTATAATAAATCTAGGGTAACATTTGAACATTTATCTGGATTACATTTTAATGTTCATAATTAATCTTGGATAACATGAGCTGTTGTTCAAAAGAAGGTGTTATTGTTTTGGCTACCATTACTCAAAGTTTGAAAAGTAAACCAAAACAACCAACCAAATCCTGAACAAAAAAAAAAACTGCGCTAGGAACTGCATTTTAGTTGGAAATGAATTTTTGTCAGAAATTAATCTTTGTTGGAAATGAATTTTTGTCGGAAATGCATTGTTGTCAGAAATGCATTTTTGTTGGAAATTCATTTTTGTCAGAAATTAATTTTTGTTGGAAATGCATTTTTGTCAGAAATGCACTTTTGTCAGAAATGAAGTTTTGTCAGAAATTAATTTTTGTCAGAAATGAATTTTTGTCGGAAATGCATTTTTGTCAGAAATGCATTTTTGTTGGAAATTCATTTTTGTCAGAAATTAATTTTTGTTGGAAATGCATTTTTGTCAGAAATGCACTTTTGTCAGAAATGAAGTTTTGTCAGAAATTAATTTTTGTCAGAAATGAACTTTTGTCAGAAATGCATTTTTGTCAGAAATGCATTTTTGTTGGAAATGAATTTTTGTCAGAAATTACTTTTTGTTGGAAATGAATTTTTGTTGGAAATTCATTTTTGTCAGAAATGCATTTTTGTCAGAAATGACTTTTTGTCAGAAATGACTTTTTGTCAGAAATGCATTTTTGTCAGAAATTAGTTTTTGTCGGAAATTAATTTTTGTTGGAAATGCATTTTTGTCGGAAATGCACTTTTGTCAGAAATGAAGTTTTGTCAGAAATTAAGTTTTGTTGGAAATGAATTTTTGTTGGAAATGCATTTTTGTCAGAAATGCATTTTTGTTGGAAATGAATTTTTGTCAGAAACGACTTTTTGATGGAAATGAATTTTTGTTGGAAATGCATTTTTGTCAGAAATGAATTTTTGTCAGAAATGAATTTTTGTTGGAAATGCATTTTTGTCAGAAATGCATTTTTGTTGGAAATGAAGTTTTGTCAGAAATGAATTTTTGTTGGAAATTACTTTTTGTTGAAAATGCATTTTTGTTGGAAATGAATTTTTGTCAGAAATTACTTTTTGTTGAAAATGCATTTTTGTTGGAAATGCATTTTTGTTGGAAATGAATTTTTGTCAGAAATTACTTTTTGTTGAAAATGCATTTTTGTTGGAAATGCATTTTTGTTGGAAATGCATTTTTGTTGGAAATGAATTTTTGTCAGAAATTACTTTTTGTTGGAAATGAATTTTTGTTGGAAATGCATTTTTGTCAGAAATTAATTTTTGTCGGAAATTAATTTTTGTTGGAAATGCACTTTTGTCAGAAATGCACTTTTGTCAGAAATGAATTTTTGTCAGAAATGAATTTTTGTTGGAAATGCATTTTTGTCAGAAACGACTTTTTGTTGGAAATGAATTTTTGTTGGAAATGCATTTTTGTCAGAAATGAATTTTTGTCAGAAATGAATTTTTGTCAGAAATGAATTTTTGTCAGAAATGCATTTTTGTTCAAAATGCTCTCTTATTATCACCGTACCATCAGTACACATACACTTCAAATAAACCAAACGAAATGACGAAACACGTTTAGTTTAAAAATAAATAAATGAGAGGATTGATTAGATTATTATTATTATTGTTGCCGTTCAAAATACTTTCGATAAAAAATCAACTGTTTTTTATATATAGTTTTGTCCTCCCCCAAAACAAAGTACAATGCCACTGTTATTTAGGGGCATTGTAATTGTGAAGTTGTGCAGCGCGATGCTTGTTCACATTATATTTAAACTTCGGCATGTTGATACGTACACATTGCAGTTAAACTTTGGTATGCTGACACAGTCGGGGAAATTGGGAATATGGAGGAAATTCCAAATACTAGCAGTTTGTGGAAAGAAACTATTACTTACTAAGAGTTTCAGTAAGAATAAGGGTGCATGATCTTGCTGATTAGCTGGTTTATCGGGGGAGGGGGGTATTTATGTCGATGGAGCACAGGTGCTGCATATTCATTGGAGCACATTTTATTCAGTCACTTATAAAACAGGCACAGGAATGCAAGATTGTAGCAATGGGACAAAAGCTTATTAGACAATGCAGGAACTGTTAGCTTAAAGCAGAGGTTCTCAACCTGGGGTAAATTTACCCCTGGAGGTAAAAAAATTATGTAATCGAGGGTAAAAAATTGAAATACCTGATAATTTTTAACAATTATTTTCTTTTCAGATTGTGTCATGTCCAAGAAACGTAATACAAATTAAAATTTTTTTTTTTTTTTCAAAGTTTGATTTTCTTTATTTTTGTGATACGAATGTATAAAACTATTTCCATACAAAATCTAAACAATAACAGGATTCTTTTTTACTTTCTTATTTCTCTGTCACATGTAACCTGTAAAAAAAGAGGGGAAAAAAGAAATAAGAATGGATTTGTTTTAAATACAAATGTTTATTTTACATAAAACTTCCTAGTTCTATATATATATATATATATATATATATATATATATATATATATGAATCGAATTCATGATTTTCGGTCGTTTGAACACTATTGACTGTCTTAACGATGTGCCTGTATTTAGCAGTTGAAGTTATTTATTTCCCATTAATAATGGTGGCCGTTCATGGTAGCCTGGAGGTAACGTCCTAGCCAATCGAGTCAGACTGCATTGTAGTTGGGTTTGAATCTCCTGATAGGTGGAAATTGTTATTTCTGCACTGATGATTGCTAAAGCACTAATAAATAATAGATATAAAAACAATTATATATATATATATATATATATATATATATATATATATATATATATATATATATATATATATATATATATATATATAAGATGAAAATTACAATTGAATTTACCAAAATGATCCAAGGTGGTAAAATTAAAGTAAATTATAAATATTAAAGAATTAATATTTATAAAATTATCTCAGCCAGATATAAAAGCTCGATAAAACTAAATAGGAAATAGAGCTTATAATATGAGCAAACAGTTAATAAAATATGTTAAAAAACACTTTGAAATGAGTTAAAAACATATTTAATCTGAAAAGGAAACACTAGATAAATGGATAAATTTATCTAGTGTTTCCTTTTCAGATTAAATATGTTTTTAACTCCTTTCAAAGTGTTTTTTGCTCATATATATCTATATTTTTATAAAGTAATAGGGTTCGTGTATTTTTTTTTTGCTCATATATATCTATATTTTTATAAAGTAATAGGGTTCGTGTATTTCTGTCTGTGTGTACAGCTCTCCATCATCAACGAAATATAAAGGAGGTAAGAGGGTAGATCTCTTCTGGTAGAGAAACATTAGAACCCATTTTAGGATGTTTCTGTTATAGGAGACATTAGAATCTATGCCTAATTTCTTTATATACTATTCTACAAACCACCCCCATATCGAATGACTTATGCTCATTTGCATATCACATTATATTAAATCTCTTTAACTAATTACCTCGACCTTATTACATATTGGAAATATTCTAATCATTTCAACTGTAGTATTTACAAAATCTATTTAACATTTAATTATTTAATATATTTTCATTTAATTTTATATTCGATTTATTTCACTTTACGTATATTATCAAAACAATTCATTGGCGAGCAAAGCTTTATGTTTTGGGATTGTATTGAAAATGTAATGGAAATTTCAATTTCGTTCCGTTTTAATCTTTTATATTTTACTTGCCAATATAATTGAAAGAATACAATTCAACTATCGTAATTTTATATAAATAAACAAAAACAAATATTTTAAAATAAAACTTTATTAAAAAAGAAATAATTTTATTTTTAAATGAAAAAAATCAATTTAGTAAAATAATTGTATTAAACACCCCCAGCCTTGTCAGCAAACCTGTAAACCTATAAAAGTTAACATTTCGAATGTAAACAGTGATTTTTCGATTTTGTTAGCGCTTGCCGCAATTAAAGACAATTAAAACGGAACTAACTTTATTTCCATTCTATTTTTTAAACAACCCCCAAAACATAACGCTCTCTTCCAGTTATAGCCAATTTTTTTAAAATTAAATAAAACAGGTCAAAATAAACAGATAAGCGCATTTTCTTTTACATTTTTCTTACAACCATTGTCATTTAACCAACTGCAGGATATCGTTACTTTTGTACGGTTGTTTTGAAAATGGCACGGAGATTATAATTTCGTTCCAATTTAATCTTTCTGGTCGAGCCTATTTCGAAAGCCTGTCTTATCATAGATTTGAACTACAAATAATTTATTACATTTTGATTATTACTATCTTAAGACTTATATTTATTAAGCTTATATTTATTTCATTTTTCTATTTATATATTGAATTAGTTATTTCCAGTCTTATTTAAACTTAGTGCTTTCTTTAAACCGGATGAACCTTTTATAAAAATATGAGTTTAACGTAAAGAACACGAACAAGGTTTTATTCAACTGAATTTCTTCCAGTTTACTAACAAAATATATAAATTTAAAAGAGATATAAATAATAAAATAAAAAGGTTATGTAATTTAAAAGAAATACACGTACTCACAAAAGCAGAACTTTTTTTACACATTTTTTTCTTTAAAACCATAACAATGAGACTAACAATTACCTAGATCTTAGTAATTATTTGTTTTAATAGAACTGTTTTAATTGTACTGTTTACTTAGTTAACCTAAGTTGGTATTACATTTATTTTACATTTACTTTTTTTTTAATTATTACTTTTAGACTGTGACGTTTACACCCGGAAGTAATGAGTCACACGTAGGTCGCTTTTATTCATTCCTTTTGGTCAAGATCAAAGTGTAGTATCTGTTCTTCAGATGCTGCACTTCATTTTCTTGTTCTCTTTCGGTGGAGGAGAAATCCTTCACGACTGAGACAATTTTTATTTTTGTACCTTTTCTCCACGTTAAAAAACGACCCTGGTGTCTAACTCGGTGCCGGGAAAACTCGTCCCGGGAAAACTCGTCTCCGGAAAACTCGTCTCGGGAAAACTCGTCTCCGGAAAACTCGTCTCGGGAAAACTCGTCCCCTTTCGCTAGGTAGGAAAACTGGTCCCTTATTGAATAAATATCGATTGAAAACACATTTTATTATCGTTCTTGAAGGAGATATTGTTTTTTAAAATAAACTATAGCCCCCCCCCCATAATATTTAAAAAAAAATATTTTTACTTGTTTAATGTTTTTTTTTGTGTTTTTAATAAAAGCGTTTATTATGTTCATAAATGAGACCGCATATTTTTTTTATATTAATATAAAAAGAATTTACTTATATACTGTTGTTTATAAAAGGATAAAATTGATTTTTCGGGTTTGTATTACTGTACACATAGATTCGAAAAAGTTGTCAAAAAACAAATATAGAACAAATAAATGTTATCGAAGGCAAGATAAGTTACTTTTCTACCTAACTGGATATATTTTTTGTGTTTTTATTCAGTGTAACATGTTTATTCAGTTCGAAAAACATGCAGTGTTTACCGATGTATTGGAAAATTCAAAATGGCAGCCGACTCTCTCTCTCGGAGAGGGTACGTTTGGGAAAAGGTATTATAAATAATAAACTAGACAAAATACTGTTAGAAAACAACCGAATACATGTCAACTCATGTCACGGTAACATATTTTGAGCGAATTTCTAACAGTATTTTGTCTAGTTTATTATTTATAATACCTTTTCCCAAACGTACCCTCTCCGAGAGAGAGTCGGCTGCCATTTTGAATTTTCCAATACATCGGTAAACACTGCATGTTTTTCGAGCTGAATAAACATGTTACACTGAATAAACACAAAAAATATATCCAGTTAGGTAGAAAAGTAACTTATCTTGCCTTTGATAACATTTATTTGTTATATATTTGTTTTTTGACAACTTTTTCGAATCTATGTGTATAGTAATACAAACCCTATAATTTAGAGAGAGAGGGGGGGGGGGGTAAAACCTATATCTCCCTTCGAAAAGCAACCAACAAAAAATGAAATTAAAAAGATTCTTGATAAACGATAGCGGAGTTTTCAATAAAATTGATTAATAAATTTATTTAGTGATTACTTTTTCTCTGAATGATTGATTTTAGAATTTTGAAGTAGAAATTTAAAAAATTAAAAATGAGTTAACGAGAGATTGTTAGCACATGGCATCTCTCGCGCCAAAAAAATATTTCGCTTTTAATTTATTAGTTAATTTTTGCAAAATTTGACAGGACGACAATAAATGTGGATAATTGATAAAATTATAATTTTAAATAACGCATGAGTGCATTTGGTATGAGAGAAAACGAAAACATAACAACAAAAAACTATCATAATTAAAAAACCAAAACAAAAAAGTGTACTCCCAGTTTTTAATTTTTTTGTTTTGTTTTTTATTATTGTTTTTATGACTCCAAAAAACATCGTTAAAATAAGAACAAAAAAAAATTGTAATTAACTTTGTATGAACATAATAAACGCTTTAAAATAAGTGAAACCACTAAGAACTTAGCCAGTTAGGTAGAAAACGGACAATCGATTTTATTTAAAAAAAAAAAAAAAATTGAACAAATAAAAATATTTTTTAAAAAATATTATGGGGGGGGGCTATAGTCTATTTTAAACAGCAATATCTCCTTCAAGAAGTATCATAAAATACGTTTTCAATCGATATTTATTCAATAAGGGACCAGTTTTCCTACCTAGCGAAAGGGGACGAGTTTTCCGGAGACGAGTTTTCCGGAGACAAGTTTTCCGGAGACGAGTTTTCCGGAGACGAGTTTTCCCGGGACGAGTTTTCCTAAATTCGTCTAACTCTGTCCCGTGGGGAGGCATAGTAAATAGGTACAATATAATTGTTTATAATTGTACTATTCAGAAATATTATTTATAGTTCGTCCATTTCAGTTAGTATACATTTCCTTTACGCTTAATTAATTTACAATTATTAATATCGTTAAACAATTCCGTTTAAAACCGAAATTATGCCACCCAAACGAAGTAGAAACGAAAGTGAGGAAGAAATGATGGAAAGATTGGAAGCTAATAGACTAAGAGTTGCTGCAATTCGCTCCAATGAAAACAATTCAGATAGAGAAAGACGTCTAGAACTTAACAGGATACGTCAAAGAGAAAGGAGAGCAAGACTGTCAGATTTGGAAAGAGAAACCCAACGTGAAGCTGACAGAACTAGACATGCTGTAAGGCGGTTAAATTCATCACAAGATGAAATTCAAGAAAGGCAAAGATATGCACTGGAAAGAGAAGCAATATTACGATCGAATGAATTATATGAGGTAAGTAGACGTACACAAGGTCAGTTGAGAGTGGCTCAACGACATCAGAATGAATCGGAAACCCAACGAAGCTTTCGCCTATACCAAGGGCAACAACGAGAGGCTGCATGGAGAGAGAGTATGACTTTGCCCCAGCAATTGACAGAAAATGAGGCAGCTAGACAACGAATGACTGCTTTGAGACACCATGAAATAGAACACTGCAATAGAAAAGGATTGCTCTACAACAAAAATGACTCTCTTACTACAGCTGATATAGGAAAAATGGACAAAGTATGTCAACATTGCTCAGCTGTAAAATTTAAAGGAGAACCCCCTGGTTGTTGTTGTTCTTCTGGCAAAGTTGTGCTTGATAGCTTTCCACCACTGCCTCAGTTGCTTCAAGATTTGCTCTCCGGCAATGGTCCCATCTCTAAAGATTTTCTGCAAAATCTACGCAGTTATAACAATTGTTTTGCAATGACATCATTTGGTCACAAAATTGCGGCAGTACATGGGTGGAATCCTTCTTTTAGAATTCGAGGCCAGGTTTGCCACCAGATTGGGAGTCTTTTACCACCTGAAGATGAAACAGCAAAGTTTATTCAAGTCTACTTCTTGGGTAGTCTGGAAGAGGAACTACATAATCGGGGACGTGACAGTAGACTCAATAGAGACATTCTCCAAAGTCTGACTGAATTTTTACATGAGAACAACAGCTTCATTTGTCAGCTGAAAACAACAAAGGAGAGGATTGAAGAAGAACACTTGGTAGAACATAAAGTTGTCATAAGGGAAGACCGAAGGCCGCAAGAAGAGCATCCACGGCGATTCAATGCTCCAACAACAACATATGAGATTGGAATATTAATGGAGAATGAACCAACAGCTAACCGGGATATTGTCTTGCGTTTTAGAAATGATACATTAAAATGGATCTCCGAACTACATCCCCTCTACGATACTTTAATGTACCCGTTAATGTACCCCTATGGTTCTCCATCTTACAACATCTACATGAAGGCATCCAATGGGCGAAAAGTTACCCAACAGCAATTTTATTCGTACCATTTAATGACTCGGCCTGGAAACTATTTTCTCTGGTACCGAAGGCTATTTCAACAATGGCTGGTGGATGTGTACTGCAAGATTGAAACAGAACGTTTACAGTTCCTGAGGCGTGAGCAACAGACCCTGAGAGCTGACAATTATAGCAACTTGAGAGATTCAATTCTTAGGGAGGATGGGAATCCAGAACAGTTTGGTCAACGAGTTGTTCTTCCGGCAACTTATACAGGAGGCCCTCGATACATGTTTGAGCGTCAAAGTGATGCCATGGCATATGTTCGGCGAATGGGCCGAGCCGACCTCTTCATCACGTTCACAACAAATCCAAAGTGGACAGAAATTACAGAAAATTGTCTTCAAGGGCAAGACCCTCAGGATCGTCCAGATATTGTTGCCAGGGTTTTCAGGCAGAAGCTAAAAAAGTTACTTGAATTTATTAAAAAGGGAGGATTTGGCAGGTTGAGGGCTTTCCTGTACAGTATTGAATATCAAAAAAGAGGACTGCCGCATGCACACATCCTCACCTGGCAGGCCCCAGAGGACAAACTTCTACCAGAAAAAATGGATCTCTGCATATCTGCAGAGATCCCTGACAAAGAGGAAGATCCTGATCTTCATGCTAAAGTGATGGCACATATGGTGCATGGACCTTGTGGACCATTTAATCCAAATTGTCCATGTACGATTGACAACAAATGTTCCAAAAAATACCCAAAAGAATTTCTTCAGTGTACCGAGCAAGGCCAAGACTCTTACCCCAAGTACAGGCGAAGAAAACCAGAAGATAGAGGCCAGACTGGTACAATAAGGATAAAGAGAAATGGTCGGTATGTTAATCAAGAAATAACAAACCAGTGGATTGTTCCGTACAACAAGGTCCTCCTTCAGCAGTTCAACGCTCACATTAACGTAGAAATTTGCAGCTCGATCCAAAGCATCAAATACGTCCTCAAATACGTGAATAAAGGATGTGATCAAGCAGTGTTTGAACTACAAAGAACTGATGGAGCAGCTAACCAACAAGGCCAAGTACAAAGTCACATTGTGGATGAGATCCAGCAGTTCCAGAATGCAAGGTATGTCGGCAGTTCAGAGGCGGCCTGGAGGATATTGGAACATCCCATCCATGAACATTTCCCCCCAATTGTACAACTTTCTGTTCATCTTGAAAATGGGCAGCATGTCATGTTCTCAGCTGATACTGCTCTGGAACGAGCCCAAGGTCCACCGCCTGCCACAACTTTGACAGCATTTTTTCAACTCTGCCATGAGGATGACTTTGCAAGGGGTCTCAAATACGTAGAAGTCCCTGAGTTTTACACTTGGAACAAATCGACAAAGAAATGGATGAGAAGAATGCGTGGGGTACAAGTTGAAGGTACTGAAAATGATGATGTATGGAAGGCACCATGCATTGGGAGAATCTACACGATTAGTCCAAAAGCAGGGGAGTGTTATTTCTTACGCCTGTTGCTCAATGAGGTTGCTGGTCCAACTTCATTTCAAAATTTGCGAGCATACAATGGTCAGGTGTTTGAAACATACAGAGCAGCGTGCCTTGCTCGAGGCCTTCTAGAAAATGACCATCACTTGCATCAAGCAGTAGGAGAGGCAAGTGCCACTCAATCACCTTCAAATTTGCGAAGCCTATTTGTGATAATTTTAACAGCCTGTGAGCCAAGAAATCCTCTTGAGATCTGGATGGCTTTTCGTGATGTAATATCTGAAGACATTCTTCACAGATACAGGCAAGAAGTTAACAATCCAGAAGCAGATTTTAATGAGGACATCTACAATAAAACTCTTTGTCTAATTGAAGAAAAAGTTCTCCTTATGTGCGGTCAACCATTGGCAAGCTATGGATTACCTGCACCAACGCAAGGGAGAGATGAAAGACTCGCGAGAGAGTATCAACGTGAAGTTACTTATAATCTTGAAGAACTTTCCCTACAAGCAAAAATATGCAAGAAAAACTGACCGATTCTCAAAGAGAAGTTTACAATTCATTCATGGCAATGTTGGAAGCACAAGGTGAAATGAACAAAAACATGATGTTTCTTGATGCTCCAGGTGGTACGGGCAAGACTTTTGTAATCAATTTGATCCTTGCAAAGATTAGATCCATGAGAAAGATTGTGCTTGCAACAGCATCCAGTGGCATTGCTGCTACTCTACTACAAGGTGGCCGCACTCTTCACAGCACTTTTAAAGTACCCTTGGATACTCATCGAATGGATCAGCCAGTTTGCAAAATTACTGGTAACTCAGCCTTGGCAAATGTAATTAGAGACACCTCTGCAATCATTGTAGACGAAGCCCCAATGACGCACAAGAGTGCTTATGAAGCAATTGACCGAACACGGCAAGACATCACAGGAAACAAGAATCCCATGGGTGGCATTCCAACCTTATTTTGCGGTGATTTCCGTCAAATCCTCCCAGTGGTTAAAAATGGCACAAGGGCTAACATTGTCAATGCAAGTTTGAAACAATCCTATCTCTGGAGGCACGTTATAGTGAAGAGACTGACTACTAATATGAGAGCCTATATCTCTGATAACACAGCTACAGCAGACTTCTCAAAATTGCTTCTCCAAATCGGTAATGGTCAGTTTCCTATCACTTCTTCACCTGACACAATTAAGATTCCAACTGCGCTTGGTAAATGTGTCGGTAATCAGAAGCAACTGAAAGATAAAGTGTACCTAGACCTGCAAAACAATGGAAAATCACCGGATTGGCTTGCTGAGAGGGCTATTATTTCGCCATTAAACAGCAATGTGAATCATTTGAACAATTCAATAATGAATGAATTTCCAGGAGACACAAAGCAATACAAGTCAGTTGATTCGGCTACTAATGAATATGAAGCTGTTCACTACCCTGTGGAGTTTTTAAACTCTTTGGAGATATCTGGAATGCCTCCACACATTTTAAATCTCAAAATTGGATCGCCAATCATGATTCTTCGATCCTTGGAACCGCCAAAAACAACAAACGGAACCAGATGTGTTATCACCAGATTGCACACCAATGTACTTGAGGCCACCATTTCCTGTGGTCCCTACAAAGGCGAAACCGTTCTACTGCCAAGGATCCCCTTAGTTCCATCGGACTCAGAACTTCCATTTAAATTCCGGAGACTCCAATTTCCTGTGAAGGTGTGTTTTGCAATGAGCATAAACAAAAGTCAAGGTCAGACATTTAACACCATTGGCGTAGACTTGACATCAGACTGCTTCAGTCACGGTATGTTCTACGTCTCCATCAGCCGGACAGGAAGTTCAGAAAAACTCTACCTTCTGGCTCCAAATCAAAGCAGCAGAAATGTAGTTTACCCTGAGGCTCTTCAGTGAAAAGTTCAAGAAATGGATATGAGGAAAAACTGACATGATCTGATTGTGGTAAGTTTTTAGTATTGAATGTGCAAGATAAAATTTAAGCAAGAGTTGAAAATTACTTCAATGAAAAATTTACTATGTAACATCAAGTAACCTTCCTTTTTGATGAAAATGTTTTGTGAAGTTCCTGATTGAATTTCAGTCACTACAAGAGGTAGTTAAAATGTTAATCACCTTATGCAATCGTTGCTCTTACAACATCAACTTACTGGAAAGGTGCCCACAGATTTTGGTACCCGAGTGCGCAACAAAGCTCCGTGCGAAGCACGGGTATCTTTGCTAGTATATATATATATATATATATATATATATATATATATATATATATATATATATAGCGTGTCCAGGGGTGATGAAAAAAATCCAATAAAGTGCTCGATCGTAGATGTGAGAGCTGAAGATACAATATTTATTATGACACTATATATACATATTTCAAGGTCGTACCATTGGTTTCGATACACCGAAAACAGTAATAATATACTGTGGAAAATCGGTATAATCTCTTCGGCGACAAAGAAAAATCTGAAACTAATGCAAAATGAACGAACATAGAAGAAACGCTAGACGAGCGTTTAAGACTCAGAATTTCATATTTAAAAAAATATCGTTTTAAAACCGACGTTGATAGATTATGATTATAAAAGAAAGAAAGGAAGAATGTGTGTGTGTGTGTGTGTGTGTGTGTGTGTGTGTGTGTGTGTGTGTGTGTGTGTGCATGCATAGCGGGGAAGGGGGTGCGATGGAAAACTCTCTAAAAAATATAAAGGTCCTGTTAAAGCCATATCAATAAATAAAAGTAGGACAATTAACGGTAATAAATAATGAGAAAGGCATGTATATATTAATATGATTTATATATATATATATATATATATATATATATATATATATATATATATATATATATATATATATATATATATAAAGTTAACTTGAAAAAATAAATTCTTTTTGGATAAAAAGGGCTAACCCGTTTGGATAGATGAAGCTCTACCCGATTAAGAGGAGCAATTTATAAGAAAAGATAGAGAGATAATAATGAAAGATATATTCGAATTTTATTACATTATCATGTCAATAAGGATGAAGGTGATTGCAATAAGTGAAAGGGAAAGGGGGGCAGCTCTTTAAGCCATGACATTTCAAAGATAAATGCTTCTCATCAGAAGAGAAACCCCCCAGCATTATACAAGAGTAAGAGAAAAGAAGAAAACACTGATGAAATATTTTTGTAATAGAAAAGGGTTTTGCTCACAGTTTGTGGTACTTGCTTGTCTAGCCACACTAAGATGTGATACGAAACCGTCTGTTTGGACTACATACACATATTCACTGACACACACAAACAAACACAGATTTATAAATTGTCAATGTGAAGATTAATTGGTCTGCTGATCTTTTCGTATACATTTGGTATTCGTATGTAATCTGCAGAAAAAAAAAATGAAAGAAAAGGAGTAAGAACAGTTTTGTTTTGAATGCAAATATCTATTTTACATAAAACTCCCCAGAGGGAAAGCACATTAAAAATTTCATATAATCCCCAGAAGAATAGGCGCCTCAAAGTCGGCAGCAAACAGTCTCAGATAAAAAAATGTGCATAATACATAATTATATTTTGCATCAAATCTCTATAAATAAAACAGTAGATGTATGTGTGTATGTATGTAAATATTTAACCGATAAACTCTTAAACTACTGCTCACATAACATTCAAATTAATAGGAAATAGTAATCATACACTGAGGATAGTTTATAACGAGTAAAATCTTTGTTTGGATGCATGAATAACGCGTACAAAAATATGTTGGCAAGTTGAAATGCAAAATATTCATTTCAACTTGCTACCACATTACTTTTCTATTACTTTTGCGCATGTGCAAATTAATTCATAACATGAAGTGATTTAATTTTAAATCTTTCTTATCTATCTGTCTATAGTTCAAACAGTAGGGAATGCTTTTGTTCGATTCTAGCTGATGGCACCCTAGTCAGTTTATTTTTAAACTTTTGAAATCAGGTACAATATAATATTAAATAGAGAATTGGCTTTATAATAATAAATACGAAATCTGCATGAATTAAAATATATTTTAGCATATTTTATGCCCATGCAAGCCCACCTTCCTCACTAGCTAGTAACAAATAAAATGTTATTGTTTCATTGTTATAAATTTATTTTAGTATTATCTTCTCTATATGTAATAAAATGATGACATTTTCCCTCCTAATTGTTCAACTAACAGGAAGCCAAAGAGGCCATTCCTATGCTAATATTTCACACTCACAATTCAAAGTTAATATTACAGTGTATTCTCTACCTGAAATACCTACATTTTGTCTCCATTCTAAAAATATATATTTTTTGCCCTTCTTGCCTCACTCTCTCAGCTATGTAATCCCACATACGTAGTAGAAAATATTTTACTCTCTTTACTTTTACTCCTCTTACACACCCCAAAATCAGCAGTTCTTTTATTTAATACTAGCAAAGATACCCGTGCTTCGCACGGAGCTTTGTTGCGCACTCGGGTACCAAAATCTGTGGGCACCTTTCCAGTAAGTTGATGTTGTAAGAGCAACGATTGCATAAGGTGATTAACATTTTAACTACCTCTTGTAGTGACTGAAATTCAATCAGGAACTTCACAAAACATTTTCATCAAAAAGGAAGGTTACTTGATGTTACATAGTAAATTTTTCATTGAAGTAATTTTCAACTCTTGCTTAAATTTTATCTTGCACATTCAATACTAAAAACTTACCACAATCAGATCATGTCAGTTTTTCCTCATATCCATTTCTTGAACTTTTCACTGAAGAGCCTCAGGGTAAACTACATTTCTGCTGCTTTGATTTGGAGCCAGAAGGTAGAGTTTTTCTGAACTTCCTGTCCGGCTGATGGAGACGTAGAACATACCGTGACTGAAGCAGTCTGATGTCAAGTCTACGCCAATGGTGTTAAATGTCTGACCTTGACTTTTGTTTATGCTCATTGCAAAACACACCTTCACAGGAAATTGGAGTCTCCGGAATTTAAATGGAAGTTCTGAGTCCGATGGAACTAAGGGGATCCTTGGCAGTAGAACGGTTTCGCCTTTGTAGGGACCACAGGAAATGGTGGCCTCAAGTACATTGGTGTGCAATCTGGTGATAACACATCTGGTTCCGTTTGTTGTTTTTGGCGGTTCCAAGGATCGAAGAATCATGATTGGCGATCCAATTTTGAGATTTAAAATGTGTGGAGGCATTCCAGATATCTCCAAAGAGTTTAAAAACTCCACAGGGTAGTGAACAGCTTCATATTCATTAGTAGCCGAATCAACTGACTTGTATTGCTTTGTGTCTCCTGGAAATTCATTCATTATTGAATTGTTCAAATGATTCACATTGCTGTTTAATGGCGAAATAATAGCCCTCTCAGCAAGCCAATCCGGTGATTTTCCATTGTTTTGCAGGTCTAGGTACACTTTATCTTTCAGTTGCTTCTGATTACCGACACATTTACCAAGCGCAGTTGGAATCTTAATTGTGTCAGGTGAAGAAGTGATAGGAAACTGACCATTACCGATTTGGAGAAGCAATTTTGAGAAGTCTGCTGTAGCTGTGTTATCAGAGATATAGGCTCTCATATTAGTAGTCAGTCTCTTCACTATAACGTGCCTCCAGAGATAGGATTGTTTCAAACTTGCATTGACAATGTTAGCCCTTGTGCCATTTTTAACCACTGGGAGGATTTGACGGAAATCACCGCAAAATAAGGTTGGAATGCCACCCATGGGATTCTTGTTTCCTGTGATGTCTTGCCGTGTTCGGTCAATTGCTTCATAAGCACTCTTGTGCGTCATTGGGGCTTCGTCTACAATGATTGCAGAGGTGTCTCTAATTACATTTGCCAAGGCTGAGTTACCAGTAATTTTGCAAACTGGCTGATCCATTCGATGAGTATCCAAGGGTACTTTAAAAGTGCTGTGAAGAGTGCGGCCACCTTGTAGTAGAGTAGCAGCAATGCCACTGGATGCTGTTGCAAGCACAATCTTTCTCATGGATCTAATCTTTGCAAGGATCAAATTGATTACAAAAGTCTTGCCCGTACCACCTGGAGCATCAAGAAACATCATGTTTTTGTTCATTTCACCTTGTGCTTCCAACATTGCCATGAATGAATTGTAAACTTCTCTTTGAGAATCGGTCAGTTTTTCTTGCATATTTTTGCTTGTAGGGAAAGTTCTTCAAGATTATAAGTAACTTCACGTTGATACTCTCTCGCGAGTCTTTCATCTCTCCCTTGCGTTGGTGCAGGTAATCCATAGCTTGCCAATGGTTGACCGCACATAAGGAGAACTTTTTCTTCAATTAGACAAAGAGTTTTATTGTAGATGTCCTCATTAAAATCTGCTTCTGGATTGTTAACTTCTTGCCTGTATCTGTGAAGAATGTCTTCAGATATTACATCACGAAAAGCCATCCAGATCTCAAGAGGATTTCTTGGCTCACAGGCTGTTAAAATTATCACAAATAGGCTTCGCAAATTTGAAGGTGATTGAGTGGCACTTGCCTCTCCTACTGCTTGATGCAAGTGATGGTCATTTTCTAGAAGGCCTCGAGCAAGGCACGCTGCTCTGTATGTTTCAAACACCTGACCATTGTATGCTCGCAAATTTTGAAATGAAGTTGGACCAGCAACCTCATTGAGCAACAGGCGTAAGAAATAACACTCCCCTGCTTTTGGACTAATCGTGTAGATTCTCCCAATGCATGGTGCCTTCCATACATCATCATTTTCAGTACCTTCAACTTGTACCCCACGCATTCTTCTCATCCATTTCTTTGTCGATTTGTTCCAAGTGTAAAACTCAGGGACTTCTACGTATTTGAGACCCCTTGCAAAGTCATCCTCATGGCAGAGTTGAAAAAATGCTGTCAAAGTTGTGGCAGGCGGTGGACCTTGGGCTCGTTCCAGAGCAGTATCAGCTGAGAACATGACATGCTGCCCATTTTCAAGATGAACAGAAAGTTGTACAATTGGGGGGAAATGTTCATGGATGGGATGTTCCAATATCCTCCAGGCCGCCTCTGAACTGCCGACATACCTTGCATTCTGGAACTGCTGGATCTCATCCACAATGTGACTTTGTACTTGGCCTTGTTGGTTAGCTGCTCCATCAGTTCTTTGTAGTTCAAACACTGCTTGATCACATCCTTTATTCACGTATTTGAGGACGTATTTGATGCTTTGGATCGAGCTGCAAATTTCTACGTTAATGTGAGCGTTGAACTGCTGAAGGAGGACCTTGTTGTACGGAACAATCCACTGGTTTGTTATTTCTTGATTAACATACCGACCATTTCTCTTTATCCTTATTGTACCAGTCTGGCCTCTATCTTCTGGTTTTCTTCGCCTGTACTTGGGGTAAGAGTCTTGGCCTTGCTCGGTACACTGAAGAAATTCTTTTGGGTATTTTTTGGAACATTTGTTGTCAATCGTACATGGACAATTTGGATTAAATGGTCCACAAGGTCCATGCACCATATGTGCCATCACTTTAGCATGAAGATCAGGATCTTCCTCTTTGTCAGGGATCTCTGCAGATATGCAGAGATCCATTTTTTCTGGTAGAAGTTTGTCCTCTGGGGCCTGCCAGGTGAGGATGTGTGCATGCGGCAGTCCTCTTTTTTGATATTCAATACTGTACAGGAAAGCCCTCAACCTGCCAAATCCTCCCTTTTTAATAAATTCAAGTAACTTTTTTAGCTTCTGCCTGAAAACCCTGGCAACAATATCTGGACGATCCTGAGGGTCTTGCCCTTGAAGACAATTTTCTGTAATTTCTGTCCACTTTGGATTTGTTGTGAACGTGATGAAGAGGTCGGCTCGGCCCATTCGCCGAACATATGCCATGGCATCACTTTGACGCTCAAACATGTATCGAGGGCCTCCTGTATAAGTTGCCGGAAGAACAACTCGTTGACCAAACTGTTCTGGATTCCCATCCTCCCTAAGAATTGAATCTCTCAAGTTGCTATAATTGTCAGCTCTCAGGGTCTGTTGCTCACGCCTCAGGAACTGTAAACGTTCTGTTTCAATCTTGCAGTACACATCCACCAGCCATTGTTGAAATAGCCTTCGGTACCAGAGAAAATAGTTTCCAGGCCGAGTCATTAAATGGTACGAATAAAATTGCTGTTGGGTAACTTTTCGCCCATTGGATGCCTTCATGTAGATGTTGTAAGATGGAGAACCATAGGGGTACATTAACGGGTACATTAAAGTATCGTAGAGGGGATGTAGTTCGGAGATCCATTTTAATGTATCATTTCTAAAACGCAAGACAATATCCCGGTTAGCTGTTGGTTCATTCTCCATTAATATTCCAATCTCATACGTTGTTGTTGGAGCATTGAATCGCCGTGGATGCTCTTCTTGCGGCCTTCGGTCTTCCCTTATGACAACTTTATGTTCTACCAAGTGTTCTTCTTCAATCCTCTCCTTTGTTGTTTTCAGCTGACAAATGAAGCTGTTGTTCTCATGTAAAAATTCAGTCAGACTTTGGAGAATGTCTCTATTGAGTCTACTGTCACGTCCCCGATTATGTAGTTCCTCTTCCAGACTACCCAAGAAGTAGACTTGAATAAACTTTGCTGTTTCATCTTCAGGTGGTAAAAGACTCCCAATCTGGTGGCAAACCTGGCCTCGAATTCTAAAAGAAGGATTCCACCCATGTACTGCCGCAATTTTGTGACCAAATGATGTCATTGCAAAACAATTGTTATAACTGCGTAGATTTTGCAGAAAATCTTTAGAGATGGGACCATTGCCGGAGAGCAAATCTTGAAGCAACTGAGGCAGTGGTGGAAAGCTATCAAGCACAACTTTGCCAGAAGAACAACAACAACCAGGGGGTTCTCCTTTAAATTTTACAGCTGAGCAATGTTGACATACTTTGTCCATTTTTCCTATATCAGCTGTAGTAAGAGAGTCATTTTTGTTGTAGAGCAATCCTTTTCTATTGCAGTGTTCTATTTCATGGTGTCTCAAAGCAGTCATTCGTTGTCTAGCTGCCTCATTTTCTGTCAATTGCTGGGGCAAAGTCATACTCTCTCTCCATGCAGCCTCTCGTTGTTGCCCTTGGTATAGGCGAAAGCTTCGTTGGGTTTCCGATTCATTCTGATGTCGTTGAGCCACTCTCAACTGACCTTGTGTACGTCTACTTACCTCATATAATTCATTCGATCGTAATATTGCTTCTCTTTCCAGTGCATATCTTTGCCTTTCTTGAATTTCATCTTGTGATGAATTTAACCGCCTTACAGCATGTCTAGTTCTGTCAGCTTCACGTTGGGTTTCTCTTTCCAAATCTGACAGTCTTGCTCTCCTTTCTCTTTGACGTATCCTGTTAAGTTCTAGACGTCTTTCTCTATCTGAATTGTTTTCATTGGAGCGAATTGCAGCAACTCTTAGTCTATTAGCTTCCAATCTTTCCATCATTTCTTCCTCACTTTCGTTTCTACTTCGTTTGGGTGGCATAATTTCGGTTTTAAACGGAATTGTTTAACGATATTAATAATTGTAAATTAATTAAGCGTAAAGGAAATGTATACTAACTGAAATGGACGAACTATAAATAATATTTCTGAATAGTACAATTATAAACAATTATATTGTACCTATTTACTATGCCTCCCCACGGGACAGAGTTAGACGAATTTAGGAAAACTCGTCCCGGGAAAACTCGTCTCCGGAAAACTCGTCTCCGGAAAACTCGTCTCCGGAAAACTCGTCTCCGGAAAACTCGTCCCCTTTCGCTAGGTAGGAAAACTGGTCCCTTATTGAATAAATATCGATTGAAAACGTATTTTATGATACTTCTTGAAGGAGATATTGCTGTTTAAAATAGACTATAGCCCCCCCCCATAATATTTTTTAAAAAATATTTTTATTTGTTCAATTTTTTTTTTTTTTTAAAATAAAATCGATTGTCCGTTTTCTACCTAACTGGCTAAGTTCTTAGTGGTTTCACTTATTTTAAAGCGTTTATTATGTTCATACAAAGTTAATTACAATTTTTTTTTTGTTCTTATTTTAACGATGTTTTTTGGAGTCATAAAAACAATAATAAAAAACAAAACAAAAAAATTAAAAACTGGGAGTACACTTTTTTGTTTTGGTTTTTTAATTATGATAGTTTTTTGTTGTTATGTTTTCGTTTTCTCTCATACCAAATGCACTCATGCGTTATTTAAAATTATAATTTTATCAATTATCCACATTTATTGTCGTCCTGTCAAATTTTGCAAAAATTAACTAATAAATTAAAAGCGAAATATTTTTTTGGCGCGAGAGATGCCATGTGCTAACAATCTCTCGTTAACTCATTTTTAATTTTTTAAATTTCTACTTCAAAATTCTAAAATCAATCATTCAGAGAAAAAGTAATCACTAAATAAATTTATTAATCAATTTTATTGAAAACTCCGCTATCGTTTATCAAGAATCTTTTTAATTTCATTTTTTGTTGGTTGCTTTTCGAAGGGAGATATAGGTTTTACCCCCCCCCCTCTCTCTCTAAATTATAGGGTTTGTATTACTATACACATAGATTCGAAAAAGTTGTCAAAAAACAAATATATAACAAATAAATGTTATCAAAGGCAAGATAAGTTACTTTTCTACCTAACTGGATATATTTTTTGTGTTTATTCAGTGTAACATGTTTATTCAGCTCGAAAAACATGCAGTGTTTACCGATGTATTGGAAAATTCAAAATGGCAGCCGACTCTCTCTCGGAGAGGGTACGTTTGGGAAAAGGTATTATAAATAATAAACTAGACAAAATACTGTTAGAAATTCGCTCAAAATATGTTACCGTGACATGAGTTGACATGTATTCGGTTGTTTTCTAACAGTATTTTGTCTAGTTTATTATTTATAATACCTTTTCCCAAACGTACCCTCTCCGAGAGAGAGAGTCGGCTGCCATTTTGAATTTTCCAATACATCGGTAAACACTGCATGTTTTTCGAACTGAATAAACATGTTACACTGAATAAAAACACAAAAAATATATCCAGTTAGGTAGAAAAGTAACTTATCTTGCCTTCGATAACATTTATTTGTTCTATATTTGTTTTTTGACAACTTTTTCGAATCTATGTGTACAGTAATACAAACCCGAAAAATCAATTTTATCCTTTTATAAACAACAGTATATAAGTAAATTCTTTTTATATTAATATAAAAAAAATATGCGGTCTCATTTATGAACATAATAAACGCTTTTATTAAAAACACAAAAAAAAACATTAAACAAGTAAAAATATTTTTTTTTAAATATTATGGGGGGGGGGCTATAGTTTATTTTAAAAAACAATATCTCCTTCAAGAACGATAATAAAATGTGTTTTCAATCGATATTTATTCAATAAGGGACCAGTTTTCCTACCTAGCGAAAGGGGACGAGTTTTCCCGAGACGAGTTTTCCGGAGACGAGTTTTCCCGAGACGAGTTTTCCGGAGACGAGTTTTCCCGGGACGAGTTTTCCCGGCACCGAGTTAGACACCAGGGTCGTTTTTTAACGTGGAGAAAAGGTACAAAAATAAAAATTGTCTCAGTCGTGAAGGATTTCTCCTCCACCGAAAGAGAACAAGAAAATGAAGTGCAGCATCTGAAGAACAGATACTACACTTTGATCTTGACCAAAAGGAATGAATAAAAGCGACCTACGTGTGACTCATTACTTCCGGGTGTAAACGTCACAGTCTAAAAGTAATAATTAAAAAAAAAGTAAATGTAAAATAAATGTAATACCAACTTAGGTTAACTAAGTAAACAGTACAATTAAAACAGTTCTATTAAAACAAATAATTACTAAGATCTAGGTAATTGTTAGTCTCATTGTTATGGTTTTAAAGAAAAAAATGTGTAAAAAAAGTTCTGCTTTTGTGAGTACGTGTATTTCTTTTAAATTACATAACCTTTTTATTTTATTATTTATATCTCTTTTAAATTTATATATTTTGTTAGTAAACTGGAAGAAATTCAGTTGAATAAAACCTTGTTCGTGTTCTTTACGTTAAACTCATATTTTTATAAAAGGTTCATCCGGTTTAAAGAAAGCACTAAGTTTAAATAAGACTGGAAATAACTAATTCAATATATAAATAGAAAAATGAAATAAATATAAGCTTAATAAATATAAGTCTTAAGATAGTAATAATCAAAATGTAATAAATTATTTGTAGTTCAAATCTATGATAAGACAGGCTTTCGAAATAGGCTCGACCAGAAAGATTAAATTGGAACGAAATTATAATCTCCGTGCCATTTTCAAAACAACCGCACAAAAGTAACGATATCCTGCAGTTGGTTAAATGACAATGGTTGTAAGAAAAATGTAAAAGAAAATGCGCTTATCTGTTTATTTTGACCTGTTTTATTTAATTTTAAAAAAATTGGCTATAACTGGAAGAGAGCGTTATGTTTTGGGGGTTGTTTAAAAAATAGAATGGAAATAAAGTTAGTTCCGTTTTAATTGTCTTTAATTGCGGCAAGCGCTAACAAAATCGAAAAATCACTGTTTACATTCGAAATGTTAACTTTTATAGGTTTACAGGTTTGCTGACAAGGCTGGGGGTGTTTAATACAATTATTTTACTAAATTGATTTTTTTCATTTAAAAATAAAATTATTTCTTTTTTAATAAAGTTTTATTTTAAAATATTTGTTTTTGTTTATTTATATAAAATTACGATAGTTGAATTGTATTCTTTCAATTATATTGGCAAGTAAAATATAAAAGATTAAAACGGAACGAAATTGAAATTTCCATTACATTTTCAATACAATCCCAAAACATAAAGCTTTGCTCGCCAATGAATTGTTTTGATAATATACGTAAAGTGAAATAAATCGAATATAAAATTAAATGAAAATATATTAAATAATTAAATGTTAAATAGATTTTGTAAATACTACAGTTGAAATGATTAGAATATTTCCAATATGTAATAAGGTCGAGGTAATTAGTTAAAGAGATTTAATATAATGTGATATGCAAATGAGCATAAGTCATTCGATATGGGGGTGGTTTGTAGAATAGTATATAAAGAAATTAGGCATAGATTCTAATGTCTCCTATAACAGAAACATCCTAAAATGGGTTCTAATGTTTCTCTACCAGAAGAGATCTACCCTCTTACCTCCTTTATATTTCGTTGATGATGGAGAGCTGTACACACAGACAGAAATACACGAACCCTATTACTTTATAAAAATATAGATATTGAAAGGGAAAGCAAATACAAATTAAGAGTTTGGTTATATGTCAGTCAGACTGCCAAGTGTGTGTATATTGTGCATAATTTATGTATAACGCCAAGTGACATATTCTCCTGGTCTTTATAGTAAATGGAAGAGTTTGTTGTTATCCATAGGGTGGACACCACAACACATTGCATCACATCCATAGATATGGAGGAGATTTTAGTTCCCTGTTGATCTTGTTGAGTCAGTCATGTTCAATATTGTTAATACAAAATGTGTACAAGGGACAAGAATCTTTTATTTATAGTCATACTTACTGACAAGACACCGGCCTGCCAGGACTCGCCAGGACCTGCCAAGACCCACCAGAACCTGCCAAGACCCACAAGTAATTGCCCCAAACCAACACGTGAGCGCCCTCGACAAACCCGACAGGCTGTTAAATCCCACCCCCACACTGTAGAGATCCCTAGATGTAAAAGATCTTTTTACTCCAATAGTTTCTTCCCCAGAACCGCTAGACTCTGGAATTCCATTCCAGGTCCCTGCTTCCCCAACAGTACTGACGTGCAGAAGTTCAAGTGTAACATGAACCGACATCTTGCTGCCCAAATCCCTACATAGTACCCCAGTAGTTGTTGCCCCTGATAGTTGCCCCCTACACCAAAGTGGCAATTTGCCTTGTTTGGAGTGAAAATGTAATAATAAAAAAACCCAAAAAAAAAACCAAAAAAAAAACCACTAATCGCCAGTAACCACCAGATTTTCCAGGGCCCGCAGTGGTCCCAACTAACAACTATAGTATAATTTGTTTTCATGCACGGTCCTTTACTAAATCTCCTTTGGTTTGGTGTCATACTTCCACTGGGCAACACAGGTACATAGGTCTCATATATATATATATATATATATATATATATATATATATATATATATATACTACTTCATGAAATATTTATTGATTTCTTTATATTTTTTTTAGAAAAATAAATTAATTTTTTATCTGACAATGTTTGCTGCAGACTTTCAGTTACCTATTTTTCTGCATCACCTAATTGCGTGTGTGACCATCATATAATACAAAAGAAAATGCATCAATTAATAATTATGAATAATAAATATTTTTGAAAAGAGTTTTCATTCAAAACAAAAACAAATAAAGTTGTTGAATAGCAATCAGTTCTAAACGTCTGTCTTCTCGAAAGTTTAATCTTTACTAAGTGAATAAAGCATACACTCATCGGAGAGCTTCACCATATGATTGAGAACAGAACTTGCAACCAGAACGGTTGTTCTATTATATCAACATGTAGATTAGCAGGATATCTTTTTTTACTGAAGTATTTGTTAAAGACATCTTCAAAGCTGTTTGTCTTTGCAGGAAGATGTCCATGTCATCCTACATACAGCGCCTGGTATTCCCAAATAGTCACCCATCTAGTACTGATCAAGCTCAACATTGTTTAACTTCGGTGACGGGAACCAGTGTGTCACTGTGATTACAGCTTAAATAATGGGTTCAGTATAGCTTCCCAAGTTCATGATGATTGCCAAGTTCAAAAAGAGGTTACAGGGAACATGAACTGGACTAGATACACTGAGAGCATTGCCAAGGCTGCTGCAAAGAAGGTGGGCTCTCTCTACCATAGTAGTATCCTGTACCTCTATAAGGCCACTATTCGCTCATGTATGGAGTACTGTTGTCACATTTGGGCTGGTGCATCTGCTACTTGTCTTTCACTCCTGGACAGGGTTCAAAAGAGAGTTGCCAATCTGGTAGGTCCTGAACCATCATCTAGGCTTCAGCTTCTGTCCCATCGACGAAATGTTGCATCACTCTGCCGGTTTTACAAGTACTTTAATGGTGAATGCTCTGACAAACTACAAGCACTTGTACCCCCTCGACGTGACTATCCCCGACAAACCAAACAAGCAGCTAAGTCCCACCCCTTCACAGTAGAGATCCCTAGGTGTAAGAAAGCCTTCTACTCCAATAGTTTCTCCCCCAGAACTGCTAGACTTTGGAACTCCCTTCTGAGATTCTGCTTTCCCAACTGTACTGACATGCAGAAGTTCAAGTGTAATGTGAACAGACATCTTGCTACTCATCTCCCTTCATAATATCCCTGCAACTTATGTTCCCGATAGTAGCCCCCTACTTCAAAGTGGCATTGTGCCTTGTTTGGGTGAAAATTGTCTGAAAACAAACAAACAAAAAAACATTGGCCGAAACATCATGAAAATAACAACCAAGATAAAAATAGTATTTCAATATTCCAAATCATGCAAAACAAAAAAAAAATTATGCAAAAAAAAAAAAAAATGCTTAGAATAAATAATAGATAAAAAGGAAAGTTAGAAACGATGAGTACTTACATTAAATAAATTGTTGAAGTTTAACATGTTTGTGAGTAATGCATATATAATTGTTAGCTGGTTGTTTTTGTTTTACAGTATATCAACCATTTTGGGGCTATTTAATGCTGAATTCAATAATTTTAGAAAAGAGTTTTTATGCTTCAAGTTCTTTATATCTTCAAATATTTATTTATGGAGTTTGGTTTGATTGTTTTGTAGAATAAAATTATTTATGAGTAATGCGCATACAAGAGCAAAGATTACATGTAAAATTTACAAAATATATATGAAATGTGAAATGAGAGTTGAGGACACGCGTTGCATGGAAAGAAATGGTATGAGAATGATAAAATGAATTTATAATGTGAACCTTAAATACAAGATTAGTTCTGATGACCTCAGGGGAAGATTAAATCTGGACAGTGTAGAAAAATGTATGCAGAACAGGAGACTTAGATAGTATGGTTACATTGAAAAAAAAATTTCAGTGCTTGAGTTACTACATGTTAAAATAGCTGGTCCAGTTCAAAAAGCAACGTCAAGAAACACATTGGAGGAAGTGATAAAAATAGAGGGGTAAATGAAGACTTGGCCAGAGATTGGGAGTCAATTTCTAACATGTTAGTATAAATAAAAACACTTTACATGTAGATGTGTGCTTCATCCATATATTTTTCCCTTTTTTTTCAGAAAATACCTCCTTGATGTCCATGAGAGATATTCCATCTCTTCCTTTCTTCTACTGGCTGTGTCCGAGGACATGTACATCAAGTCCTGTGCTCTTTTTCTTTCATCTCTGCACCTGTGTTTATGCGTTGATCTCATTTACTACGCCACAGAAGGTAAAAACCCGGGCACTTTTCTTGGGGATCTAGCTGCAGATACGAACCTTAACGAAGCCACGGACCATAACTCCATCAGCTTCATTCAACTGCAAGAAGACACCACCAACAGCTTTCATCTTTTTCGTGTCTCAAAAATGACCGGCAAATTGTACACGGCTCAAATGCTGGATGCTGAGACACTTTGCCGGCGCAACACCGAATGTTTTCGAATAGTGGATGTAGCCGCCCAACAAGGTGAGATTTTCATGCAAATTCTGGAGGTCAAAGTGATAATACAAGACATAAATGACCACCATCCAGAATTTCAGGTGAAGCAGGTAGACATTGAATTTTCTGAGGATGATAAAAGGGGCCGCGGACGGCTTATCCCCAGTGCTATTGACCAGGATGTTAGTTTTCTCAATTCTCAAATCACCTATGAGTTGCGCAAAAAAGTTAAGCCTTTCTCCCTGATAGTTTCAAATCGCATCGATGGGACAGTCAACCTAATGATAAGCCTCGAAGACAACCTTGATCGGGAAGTGACCGACTCCTACGATCTGCAGGTCGTGGCCAAAGACAAAGGTACCCCAGTTAAACAGGACATATTAAATGTTAAAGTCTCTGTGTTAGATGTCAATGACAACAGTCCAGTCTTCCCACAAAATCTGTATAATGTATCCACCATCAACGAAGATTATAGCTCAATGCCATTGGTTGTTTTGTCTGCTACAGATTCTGATCTGGGTAAAAATGGCAAGGTGTCGTACCGTTTCAGCTCGCAAACACCTGAAAATGATAGAGATCATTTCGAACTACAACAAACAACAGGGGAGATGTTTTTATGCAAGAAGTTTATTCCAGGCCAGAAGCACTGGTCGAAACTCTATGTGAAGGCCATCGACGGGGGGACTCCCCCACTGAGTTCCGTTGTTGTGGTGTTAGTCAATGTTATTAGCCAGCAAAACAATGCACCAATAGTGGATGTAAATTTTGTGTCAGTGCCGACTGGTAAGATTGCTGCTATTTCTGAAGGTGTTCCAGTCGGTAGCTTCATTGCTTATGTAAAGGTCACAGACCATGATGTTGGACTTAATGGTGAGGTCACCTGTAGCATACAACATGATAAGTTCCAATTGCAAGACCTCAGCCCCAAAAAATACAAAATAACCATAAAACAACCTTTGGATCGAGAGTCCGAAACTCATCACGACATCACCATCCGCTGCCAGGATAAAGGCTCTCCATCATTGCATCGGGAGAGCAAGTTCTCAATCCAGGTTTTGGACATCAATGACGTGCTTCCAACATTTTCAAAACAGATATTCCGATTCTGGACAGCTGAGAACCAAAGACCAAAAGTTATTGTAGGCTATATCACGGCCACGGATCCAGATCTAGGTCCAGGCGGACAGTTAACATACTCCCTATTAAGTACTCATGAACAATTCTTACCCTTTCATGTAACAGATGACGGATTCATATTAACAACATCGACTCTTGACCATGAAGTTAAAGACGTTTATAAATTTAAGGTGCGTGTTAGAGATAATGGGAAGCCATCTTTGAACAGTTCGGCAAACGTTGTTATAGAGGTTACGGACGAAAATGACAATGCTCCATATTTCACGTTTCCCGGTGTCAATCCATTCATGTTCGAGTTTAACTATCACCGCCGCAGTAGAAATAATATCACGATGCTGAGAGCATCTGACAGAGACGGCAGGGAAAACGCGTTCCTTAAATACGAAATAACTTCGGGCAACGAGAAGCAGCTGTTCACAATAAACCGTTATACCGGTCTATTATCATTTACTCGGGTTGCGACGCAAGAGGATGCTGGGTTTTACGATTTGCATTTCACAGTTAAGGATGGCGGTAAACCCTCCCGCTCAGCAGAGACAGCAATCTCCCTCATGTTGAGCATCAGTAACGACACGTCTGAGGTGCTGCTTACGGGTATATCCAAATCTGCTGAGACGATGGATGTGGGTTTGCTCATTCTCACCGTTTTGCTGGCTGTGGCTGCTT
Organism: Euprymna scolopes; assembly: GCF_053919585.1. Taxonomy (NCBI): domain Eukaryota; kingdom Metazoa; phylum Mollusca; class Cephalopoda; order Sepiida; family Sepiolidae; genus Euprymna; species Euprymna scolopes. Next base: position 14,334,139 of record NC_136502.1, on the reverse strand, counting down.
CGATGGCTCTTGTAATACCCATCACCATTTGCATAATCAGGTATAACGATCGGAGGAATGCGTCTCGGAGAAACCGAGTAAATCCGAACCCAGATACCTGCGGCAAATGTACGACTGCTCCAGAGCCAGAGAGGGAAGAAGAAAGGCAGCACCCAACTGCTGGCGGAACAGCCATGATACTTCAAACGACAACGACTGAGGTAAGTATTGATTGACTCAGCTCCCCAAGAGGACTGGTATGATATAAGGTCGGCTAAATAATGTACTTTGTTAAAAACCCTCCTCCTCAAAATCAACCTGTGGTATCCCCACACTTTTGATGATATTATTTGTTGTCAATCTCCTTATTTGTGAAATCCCATAGCTGTCATAAATTGGCACCTTAAAAGAGAATAAGTATGCTCCAGGGAACTTCGCCACATGCTTGAGAACAAAATCCTTCCACTTATAACGGTCAGTCTTTAGGCTGTCATAATTTGCATAGCAGTATTAATTCTCGTCTGATTAGCCTATCTCTTTGCTTTTAATTTTTCTTCAACGAAACCATTTCTACATACGTTGTCACTTTCTATACTTACATGAACTCATACAGATATCATTGGTAGCTAGAAAGAGAGTTGGCTATAATTTAATTTCTTATTGATTATGTGTATACTTCAAGGAGCTTCGCTATATGCTTGAGAACAAAATCCTACGACTTATAACGATTTTGGGTCAGTTTTTAGGCTGTCATGAGTTGCATACAAGTATTAATCCTCATCCAGTCAGTCTATCAGTTTGGTAGTTGTCCTCTCAATTTTTCTTTAATGGTCATCTCTACGTAATTTCTTGTAGCCATGAGACATGTGCAAATCACATTATTCTCATTTTTATTCAAACTACGTCGTTGATGGATCTGCTAAAGTTTATCCATAGATTCTTCTCTAAAAAAGTTTTACTTTTGATTTTAATGCAATTTAAACCATGATTCAAATCATATAAGATCACAAAATATAACTAATCCTTTTTGGCTAAAAGCAAAGTGTAGTATCTGTTCTGATATTTCACATATTTTTTCTGTCCTCAGTCAAATGAAGGAAAAATTCTTCTAGATTGAGGTAATTTTATTTTCATCTCAATCCAGAGTTCCCCTTTTGTGGGAACTAGATTTTTTTACATTGAAAACCGATCTTGTGTCTAACTCTGCCATCGTGGGGAGGACCGTTTACTTGAAACCTAGTTCCCCCCAAATTTTGAAACTTTCTCACTTCAGTTATGTAAGCTCTATTTTCGCACCATTTTCTCACAGAATATTCATGATTCATTTGAAGTAATTCATGTTTTGACCAAATAAAAATGATGCCACTGATGAAGTGGATAATCACAAATACTGACCACTTGGTTTGGCCAAGTTTGAATCCAGTCATTTCCAAAGCACCACTTTCACTATAAATGTTTGCAACCTTCAATTAGTTTCTCGCGTAAGTATCTGATTTTTGAAAAAAAAACAAAAAAAAAACTGGGCGACATGGTTCTATGGAAGCAATAGGATTCGAACTCGTCACACCCTTGTCGTCAGTGTATTTCTAGTATGTGCTTGCTCAGCTTCAACGTCTGGATTTATTTACATGTCCCTTCTAAGTTTGTATTAACGAATTTTACAAAACTTCCCAAACTGATTTTTAGCTCCATTTCATGGAGATTTTCCAATATAAAACTTAGCTGTTTTTTTTTTTTAATAAAAGAAATTTAATTGTAAGATTTTTTTATATTTGTTAAAAATATTTCTAAAAAAATTGTCAATGTCACGAATTGAACTTTGATTATTTATAACACAAATGTTTATCAATTTGACATAAATGTAAGATGATGATGATGATGATGATGATGATGATGATGATGATGATGATAATGATGATGCCGACAATGATGATGATGATGACGACGACGATGATGACGATGACGACGATGACGACAACAATGATGACGACGATGATGATGATGACGATGATGCTGATGAGTGCAGATGCGTTCTGCATGTTATGATATACTTAGCAGGTTATTGCAGTTGTGCAATGTTAGATGAATGGCGCCCTAAGGGGGAGGGACACAAGACTTCAAGAGAGGAGCCATTAGAAGACATCAGAAAAATATAATTCAAAATGCAAAAACTTGAAATGAATAAATTAGGTGACAAAACTCAACCATAAAAAGTACTTTATTTTTATATACAAAATTAATTGATTCCGGCTTGGCTTTTATATTATTTTAAATTTTCATATCCAGAAATGGGTTTTACATATAAATCGCCTAATTTGTTTCAAGACCGATGTAAGAAGACCCATCACACGAGCTCAACAGCAAGTGTGTAATTTTCAGCAAATTTTCACTTTGATTTATAATTTTAAACTAACTAAATAAACAACAGATAAAAATCTAATTTTATGTTGAAGTGCAGGGAGCCACGAGTGTTGAGAAGGGGGTCATATGGGTAATCAAATATTAAGTAACACTAATCCAGACAAATCCGCTTAAAGGGAGATAACTCTTTTTTTGTCCTAAAATTATTTCCCTTGCTAAGAAACATTTTATTAGACATTTTGAAGCAAGATTCATTAAGCTCTTAGTGAGAAAGATTGAGGCAGGGTTATCTGCCTCTGCATAAATCTGGCAGCAGAACAAATAGGGAAATTCAAAATGGAGGATGCTGCCGAAATTGGGGTTTAGTGACAAACAATTAATCCTCATTCATAGTTATTTCATTCAGTTGTAAAATTGGTTAAATAAATCATTTCATATTGTTGATCTTCATAGAATCGTTTTGATCCATTTATTTCTTCAGTACTTGTACAGTTTAATCAAGACATTAAAAAAGGAAAATATCGAAAAAAGTTTAAATTGTACGTATCTGTTATGGAATGAAGTTCTCCGAAAAAAAATTTCACTTAATTTCATCAAGTAGTTTTTTTTTGTTTTTTTTTTACAGCGAAAAAACAATTTGTTATGATACCGAGCAAAAGGTTCGACTTTTAGGAAGAAAAGCTAGTATTAACGATGGGGAGGGAGTGTCGGCGCTTTAACTGGAGTTATCTCCCTGTAGTGTTTGTAAAATTCAAATAAAAATTTACAAAAAATCCAAGATCTGCCTTCAATGCGCTCTCATAAAAACATGTTTTTCCGCTGTAAAAAAAACCCTACTAAGTGAAATTTTTTTTCAGAGATTTTCAGTTCAAAACCGATACATACAATTTAGACTTTTTTCGATATTTTCATTTTTTAATTTCTTGATTAAACTGTACAAGTACCATTTCTTCATATTTGTGTCTCCCAACTAACAACAGCATTTAGCCTAAATTTGAATGCAAAAAGTTAGTCTCCTTAAAAAGGGTGACTAAATTTTAGCACGCCCTGCATTAATTTTATTACTCCCTTCTGTAACTAATGCAAGGCACTAGCATGTGTTAATACGGTGTAACGTGTATGTTTATTTCTTGATAATATCACAACAAAACAAAAGTCTGTCTGTTTACTTTAAAATTGGATTAGTAAATATCTAACAGTCAATCAGTTTTAAACCTAGCTGGCTATAGTTTAAGTCTTATTAATTCCATAGTGCCATGTTCACTAAGGATCATTGTGTGGTTCCTTGTGTAAATACATGGTTCTAAAAAAAAACAAAAAAAAAACAGGGAAAACCATTACCAACATCAAAAAATTATAACATGCTGATTGATGAGTAATACTTCCTATTTTTTATTTCACTCGAATGGATCAAAGAGAATTGCAAATTGCATTGTTATGATGATTGAACTTATGCATTCACGACTTGAAAGTTTAATCTCTCTATTGCAGATATTGATGGTGTGAGGCTGTAAGAAAACAACTCATCATGGACGTGTGTCAAAAGCAGAGATGTATCATTGAATTCTTGTCAAAATTGCATTGAGAATGCTGATGACTATGTAGAAAAATAAATTCTAAAGCATAAATGTCATTCGTTTTAATGATACCATTCCCATCTTCATAGCTCTTTAACTTTTTGAATTAAAAAAAGGTGTAGTTTCTTGCTATTTTACTTTTAAAAATATTTCAGGTGTGCGTACAAGAAGTTGCAGTGAGCTCTAATGGTGCTCATTCGACAGCTGTACCTTCCAATACAGAAGCTGGTCACATTACTGACCAAAACAGAATGTTAGCTAGTGGACAGGCTGAACTGATGCCAGGTATGTGTTCAGTGTTTTTCACATATTGTAAAATAATGTTCTTCAACACAAAAAGTAATAAAAAATAATTGGGTACTTACACGTTTTTTTTTTAATGTGATAAATCTGAACTTTCATAAGCGTTTCTGGACAGATAACGGAAAGAATTGTTTAGCCAAGCCGTTTAGCCAATCAAATTCAAGCTTAGCAGACGAGAAAACAATTCAATGAATTTTTTCAATTCAATAAATTTTTTGCCAACTTTTGCAGATTGTATGTTCAGAGTATTTTCAGTGGAACCCTCGACAGATCAGAGGCCCAAGGTATACAGTCAATGCTGAATCCCTCTTCAACAGAAGAAAATATAATGTTGAGAGTAATCCAACCACTCTTGGTTTTTGGTGGTACGACTCATGAGAGAAGGAAGGTTTTCTACTTACTGTATCAAACAGGAATGGCGAAACCCTCCTTTCAATAATAAAAAAATACATGTTGCCTGGGGCAACAGTTGTATCCGGCTGCTGGAGGGCATACAGCAGAGTTGGAGGAGAGAATTACAAACATGAAATGGTTAATCACAAGTTAAACTTTGTTGATCCTATTACACATGCGACAATGAACCATGTCGAGAGAATGTGGAAAGAAGCAAAGCAAAGGAACAAAATCGAGTGTGCGACGAATAGGACTTATTAGAAAGCTACTTAACAGAGTTCATGTGGAGACAGAAATTCAAAGAAGATCCCTTCGTCTCCATATTGAACGAGGTAGCTGAATATTACCCTCAGCTTCCTTCCACTTTCTCCATCTTCTCTTCTCTACCTCCACTGTTGTTGTCCGCTCTTAAAGCAAAAGGATTTACCAACCACTTTGCCCTCTACATTAAAAAAAAACAAAACAAAAATGGCCACCAAAAATAATTGAATCTGTAAAAATCGATGCCTACGTTCAGTCTCGAAAGACAAAGGATACCCCATGTAGGGGCAGCTGCGCGTGTAATTGTGAGGCAAGAGTTGTGCAATCACCAACCACACCTCTCCAGAATCGGCACTGTTTGAGTCCAGTGGCAAGGAGAAGTCCAGGACGACTGGAAACAATGCCGAGATAAGCGGAGAGCACATACAGCACCTGGAAGTCTCAAATGGTCACCCATTTAGTACTGATCAGGCTCGACACCGCTTAACTTTGGTGATCTAATGGGAATCGGTGTGTCACAGTGATTATGCCGAACTGTAAAAATAAAGAAACAAGTTTCATTCTTGTTTTTCTTCATTATCGTTCACATTAAAAGAAAAAGAAACTCCTTCCCCACACAAATAAAGCAAAAATTATAACGATGACCCCCCCCTCTAAATAACAACAATGCTCCCCTAATAATAAATCTAAACAAAAAAAAAAGGTCTCATTACTGTTGGTTTTTATTCATGTTCACGTAAAAAAAAAAATGGCGTTTTAATTATTTTTTCCTTAAGAGATTCGTAACTTTTATGGTTATTTCGGTTTTCTGTCTTCTTGCGTTTCTGCATTGGCATATTCCAGTTCTTTCCATTATCTGCCTGGAAACGCTTGTGAAAGTT
>NC_136502.1:14308384-14323384 GCF_053919585.1 Euprymna scolopes | reverse complement strand
AAAGATGATCATCCCATAAGAAACTCGAAAAAACTAATAGGGAATTAATTAAAATGAAGGTTTAAAAGAATATGCAAATTAGCTAGATATTTTGCGGATGCATGCAATTCCATGACCCCTATATAACAAAGTTGTATTTTCTTTTTAAATAAATAGGAAAAAAGGGTTTTTAATATGAATATCAATACACAAAAAACACACATTTATAGGAGTATACATTTAAAGTAGTAATTTAATTTTGCTACAGTTATCTCCCCTTGGGTGTTGAAAACTGCTTCCTGAAAGTTGGGGTTATAATGTCACAAGTCTGTGTGTGTGCGTGTGTGTGTGTGTGTGTGTGTGTGTGTGTGTGTGTGAGAGAGAGAGAGAGAGAGAGAGAGAGAGTTTTAGAGGAGTTGTGACAGACAGTGTTGTGTTGGAAGCACATTAACCTAAATTGTAGCATAAATTCAAATACAAACATATCAAAAAAAAAAAAAAAAAAAAAATCGAGTGATATTCACCCGAAAAAGAAAGTGTCTAGGGAATATCAAATTCACAAGCATTTCTCTAGTTGTATGTATATCCCTGTTAAGGGAGATGATATCATTATGTTTTTGCAATTCTTGCAGGAAGGTGCCAATATCCTCCTGCATACAGCACCTGATATTCCCAAATGGTCACCCTCCTGATACTGACCACGCTAAACATTGCTTAACTTTGATCATCTTTTTTTTTTTTTTTTTTTTTACATAGGCATCACCACTTATCCAGGCTCTGAGGCCACTCGAGGATAAGGGTTAAAGAGTGTGCAGTAGAAACCAGTGTGTCAACGTGATTATACATGTACAAACATTGACGTGGACAACAGTCCAAAAGAAAACATGAGAATGTAAATTAACAAAAACATTATACATTTCGCATGTTCTGACGAAACATATCAAGTCATGTTAGTAAGGAAATAATCTAAACAAACTTATAATTGGATGCATTTCTTTGGAATTTTCAGCTCCCGTAAACAGCCTGAACTATCTACCCCGCCTTTACCAACCTTCGGGCCTTCACAGTGACGAGATGAAGCAGTTACTCCGAACATTCAGTTGTCCAGAAAATCAGAACCCGATCCCAAGCTTCTTATTCCAAACGAGCATGCAAGATCCAAATTACCATAAACAAAGTGGCAACACATCCTCAGGCGATTCACACTTGAGCGGACTGTTGCCCCTGAATCAACAGGGAGAAAACTCAAACAGCCAACGCCAGGGTACTGTTAATTCTGACCCTAACAATAGCCTACAGGTACCGTATTCACCATACTGCGTGCAAAGCGCATACACTTTGCACCCACAGCACAGAAAACTGTACAGGCATCACACGTACAATGTCTCGTGCAAGAAGCAGAATCAACAGAAAAATCTTTTCCGACATCATTCGCAGAAAAACTAATGAGAAATTTCTTGCTTTTAGATTTTCTAAATTTTTGAGATGAGGATTGATTTTTTTTGTATTATTTGTATTATTTCGGACTACTGTTCTCATCTTGAGTGTTATTTTCACAATATTTCGATCGATGTAACCTTCGACCTTATTCAGGTGTAGCTTGTTGAACTCTGGAATCTTTTTGACAAAATCAGGAATCTGCACAGAATTTCAAATGGAAACCCTTTATTTAATCCACAGGGGTAGTAATCCTCAGTATGTGAGATACTCAAAAATACAATTATGAATTACTTAGGACTTCGACCCAGTCATGGCTGATAGAAAAAGGCATGTTACCCCCATGGGTTCTGTTTGAGATGCCATTCAGATTCCTGAGTTTGACAAAAAGATTGCCAAGTTTTAAAAGATGTGCCTAAAGAAGGTAGGAGGTTACATCGACGGAAACATTATGAAAATAACACTTAAGATGAGAACAGTAGTTTGAAAAATCTGAATAATACGATTTCTTGCTTTTAGTTGTTTTTTTTTTCGTTTTATTTTGGTTTTGGTTTTTATTCTCCCATTTCGAGCAATTATATGTGTCATTGGTCTTCATCAGCACAAACAGATGAATGTGGATATGAAAACCTAATAAAATAGTTGGAAGACCATTTATGATTCAAGAAATCGATGCAAAATGTTAGAAATATAAAGATAATTTCAAAAGCATAAATCCAAGCAAACCATAAAAAAAATGTCAAAATAAGATCTAGACATAATTTTATAAGCAAAAATTAGTTTAAATACAATGACAAAAGATCTAAAAAAGACTTAATCTAGTTGACGTGGACACACTCAAATCTAACGAAATGACAAAAATATATTAAAAATGAAGGCCTTAAGTTTTTTAAAGAATATCTTAATCCAGAATTCTGAACATTAATTATTCAGAATCAAAAAAAAAAAAAAAAAAAGAAGCAAGAACCCCCCCCCCCCAAAAAAACCCAAAAAACAAATGCACCCTTTTGTAAAATGTTTAACAGATTTACTTTCCAAAAAAACTGACAAAAATTTGGATGTAAAAATAAGTCAGAAGCAATAATTTTCATCAACCTTTGAGACAGAGGGTCCTCATTCTAGGAGTTTCTTACATTAAAATTTGTAAAAGGGAAAAAACCAAAATGAGAGTTTTTCTAAAGATTAAATTGAGGAATAAAATTAGGTCTGATCCAAGGCCATGAATGGGGAGTGTCCATTTATCCCCGCATTCACGTTTCCATATATCCCTCTATATAAACATCTATTTATATCAATATCTTTATGTTGGCATACTTTTCCTGATCTATCTATATCAGGCTTGGTACTCTCTATAGAACTGTGACTCACACCTTGGCCTACAACGACCCTCAACCAAATGGTCAAGAATGAGTTCAGGAAAAGTGCTATCAACATGCAGATTTCTTTGTCCAAGTTCAATCAATCGGTGTATAGATGACATGCCAAGTTTTTTTTTAATCAATATATCTATCAGTTCCAGTCTACTTATTTAAATGAATAAATCCAAAAGTGTTTTTTCACCTATTCTAACTACATAGACTCAAAACGGTTTATGTTTATTTAATTCCATGATACAACATAAAATTTTGAAACGCCGTATATATAGTAATCTGAAAACGCTAACAATTAGTTTTAAGATTTCTTAATTTGCATATTTATTTTATAAACAGCTTCTAATAAATTAATATTCTGTAATATACAGTTGTAATTTGCACTGTCATATTTTCTTATATGTATATGCGATAGTCTTGCTGATAGTAACACGCCTGATTTTGCTGTAATGCTGAGAACAGCTACTACACTTTAAATCATTTATTTGCAGAAAATATTAATAAATTTCAATTTAAAACAAATTCGGCACAAGGCCATTAAAAGTGTGAGGTAAATGGGTGTAGTACGTCATCGTTGGTCTAAAGTGATAAAAATATCTATCCTACTTTTAATTAGAATCATCTCAGTCACCACAATACCACATTTACTCTAGACGGCTGTCCTATGCAATATAGTCCCAAACTGATTGGACATTTTCATAAATCTTTCATCAATTTATTTATATACAAAGATTTCATTGAACTAAAACAGGAAGTGGAAAAAGAACCAAAAAAAAAAAATAAAACTTTGGTTAGTAAGACTCACCTATTCCTTTCTAAATAATATACCCCCCCCCAACGAAAACAAACATATCAGTCTCTAAATGATAGTGGGATCTAAGTGTGAGAAATAGAAAACGGAGATGGAATTTGGAGAATTTTTTAATTTATTTTTAATTCAATTTTCACCTCAAACAAGGCACAGTGCTACTTTAAAGTAGGGGGCTACTATCGAGGACATAAGTTGCAGGGATATTATGAAGGGAGATGAGTAGCAAGATGTCTGTTCACATTACACTTGAACTTCTGCATGTCAATACAGTTGGGAAAGCAAGAACCTCGAAGGGAATTCCAAAGTCTAGCAGTTCTAGAGTCAAAGGCTTTCTTACATCTAGGGATCTCTACTGTGTAGGGGTGAGATTTAGCTGCTTGTCAGGTTTGTTGGGGATATTTACATGGAGGGGATACAAGTGCTTGTGGTTCGTCAGAGGGATGCAACATTTTGTTGATGGGACAAAGGCTGAAGCCTAGATAACAGTTCAGGACCTATCAGGTTGGTGACTCTCTTTTGAACCCTGTCCAGGAGTGAGAGACAAGTAGCAGATGCACCAGCCCAAATGTGACAACAATACTTCATACATGGGCGAATGGTGGCCTTATAGAGATACAGGATACTTTCAGGCTTGAGTCGCTTTCTAGCACACTAGAGAGAGCCCACCTTCTTCACAGCAGCCTTGGCAATGCTCTCTATGTATCTATTCCAGTTCATGTTCCCTGTGAATGTTGGCCGAGGAGTTTAAAAGAAGTACTTTCAGGCAATGTGTTTTTGGCCATTGCTATTGGTGGTTGAGAAGGTTTCTTGTAGTTATTGAAGGAAATAAACTTAGTCTTGGCAACATTGAATGTGACCATCCATTTATGTCCCCATTCCACTACAGATTGGAAGTCATCCTTTAGTGTTTCTACCATTTCCTTAAATATGTGTTCATTTGTTTTCCCCTCATGCCTGTTATAGAGCGTAGTGTCATCAGCAAATATACCCATCTCAGAGAGGTCATTTATGAATATTATGAATAATAAAGGTCCTCTGAAGTACTACCGCATTAATACATTGTTTATATGTACAACCGTCAAGGACAACCTGGATTCTTCTCTTACTTAAAAAGAATTTAATTATGTTAAGTATTCATCCTGTGATACCATATAATCTGATTTTCCTGAGAAAACCATTGTGCCATAGTCTGTCAAAAGCCTTAGATATATCGAGGGCTTTTATATAACTGCATGTTATGAAACTACACATGCAACACACCCACTTTCCGACGCTTTTGAGTGGTCTTGTGCCTTGTTTGTTTTTAATGCAAATTTTTTATATTTTATGCAAATAAATATTTCATAAATGTATATGTGTATATATATAAGTGTATATATATATATATATATATATATATATATATATAAATAAGTATATGCAGTTGTTTATTATTTCATTTCTATTGTTTAGTTAGTTTTTTTTTTCGGGTGGCTGTTAAAGTTAATCTGAATGAGTTGTCTAAATTTCTACATTTACTTGTACTATTCTTCACTCAATTATTGGTGAATGTCCACTTCCTGAAAATTCCTGTTTTTATTCAGCGTTTTTTATTATTAAGTATTTAAATGTTTAAGATATAAAAAACTCTGATTATACTTGATATTTCGTTGAGGTGAAACATGAATATAACTTCAGTGGATAATTCAACATTACATTATATATATATATATATATATATATATATATATATATATATATATATATATATATATATATTTAGTAATGTGATTGATAATTTAAAAATCAAATTATAATTAAATTAAAAATCCGTTTCATAAGAAGGAACAACAACAAAATCAATTATTTGTACGATCGTTTCGGAAAACAGTGTTTTTATTGTGGTAGACATCAAGTTACGGACAATAATTATTACATATAGTTTTTTAATAAACAAGGTTTCCTCGTTAGCAAATATTGTGAAGGGCTTTTATTAAATGATTTTATTAAATGTGAAAGACACCATAAATAAACCTAGCATTAAAAGTAAGGCAGATGTATCTGGAAAAAATTAAAATAAAGGTATGGATTTAAACTTGATAAGAAAATTAATATGGGTTAGAGATAGAAATAAATAGAGTAAAATATAATAAAATATAAATTTGGTTTAAGTACTATATTATACATACATACATACATATACAAATATATACATGCATATATATGAAAAATAGACACATATATACATATACATAGATATACAGATATATACATAAAAACATAGGTACAAATATTTACCTTTTAACTTTTCGCCTTTTGAAATCAGGAACTATGGTTAAAGTACTCATATAGATGTTTGCTATAGCTTCTCAGCTTATGAAATGATAAATTTTAAGAAGAACACCCGTGCAATAATTTATTTCCGTTAGCATACTTTTGATTTAAAGACGCCACGGTTTATAACTGGAAAGAAATTTTAGGTTAATATTATTTGTATAATTGAATAATGCAAGGGGGATAATTAGTAATATTTTCTTTAATTAAAGGATGTAGGGGGGATAATTAGTCTAACTTAATTTATTATAGAATAATAAAAAATTGTAATCTATTTTTACTAATAAGTAATTTTTAATGATTTAAGGTGGTTTATATTTATTAAATTTAAACCAACGTTTATGACTGCATGTGAAGATTAGTTCCTGTCTTGAATTTAATAGGGTGGTTGCATTTTTTATATCTTCATATTTTAAAATTTTTAGGGTCTGTTTTGTATATAGTGCACAGAATTTATCTCCTGGTTTATATGGTTTGCAAGATTCAATTACTCGCCATTTCAAGTTGAAAGAAATATTGCTATTTTTGAGTTGCCAAATATAGTTGGATAGAGTAGTTTGGTTTGACAGAGAGTTATTTTTAAAAGAATATTTGTGCGTTGAAATTCTATGTTTTATTAGGCCAGATGTGGAACCAAAATATATTGCCTCTTGCTTATTGTGATTATTGTGATATATATATATATATATATATATATATATATATATATATATATATATATATATATAGTCATCCACATACAGTACTGTTTCGCTGTTTCACAGCTCATCAGTGCGGCTAGACAGGCAACTACCTCAAGCCAGGATTGAAACCCGACCGTTTGTACGGCAGTCAAGGCTCCTAACCATTACGCTATTGGCGGCTGCTTGAACGAGTAGTGAGTTTAACGATGTTTTGATATCGTCTGAAATACCTCCGCTCGATTTGTTTACACAAAGAGCGTCGCTTATATGCTAATGGTAATTCGTGTTTCACTTCTCAATATGCTCAACTATATATATAATTATGATTATTTTTAATACCTACATAGACACTAGTGTTTCATCCTTTCGGGAATCATCAGGGAGTTATGATTACAGTCAGTTGGGAGATTCCAACCCCACCACGAAGCCATCTCTGACTCCATTAGCAAGGAACAAACCACATAGTCAACGTTAACCGTGAGAAACACAGTTTAAATTAACATTTATATTAATATCTAGATAGCTAAAGTGATATATATATATATATATATATATATATATATATATATATATATATATATATAGTTAGTTAGTTAGTTAGTTAGTTATCATTCTAAACCAGAAGATGTATACAACTCATTGTTTTATTCATATTTTTATGAAGTACATCTTACACATGTTTTCTTGAATAGCAGGAGCCCACCAAACAACTCATCAGAGACAAATGTTTGTTTTTCAGAAAACAGCTGGATGCTTATATATAGTCTCTGTTGGTATGAAACTATTTGTTAATATTTATTTAAAAATGTATCATAATATAGTTATAAAACTCCTTTAGGAAACTGAAGTTGAAACCTATTTAGGGAATTAAGAAAATGCGGCCAACTTTAGTATGAATGCAACAATCCGACTCTCGGCCATTGAATACACTCTGACTGTTTACTATATAGGCCAAATTTACACATCAAAATGGCCTATATTTGAAGTTTTAAGCTATGTTTAGAGATTATACACTTTCAATTGTCTTGTCCAATAAATTTTACATGAGAATATACTTTTCGATTTTATGTAGAGTCAATAACTTTTTTTCTACAGAAAACACACAAATATCACATATATCCACACATATACAGTACATTGAGTATTATATATATATATATATATATATATATATATATATATATATATATATATATATATATATATATACTTGTTTGTAATATACTGAATTTTACTGGGTTCGTATAATTCAGTAAATTAAAGTAAAGTAAATTAAAGTAAATATATATACAAATATATATATGTGTGTGTGTGTGTGTGTGTGTGTGTGTGTGTGTGTTGTGTTGCAGGGGTTCATATTTAAACAATACATATAACGGATATAACGATGATGAGGGGGAGAGACGAGACATCTATACATATTAACATTTCTAGGGATGCTTCTTATCACATATATTAGCGAGAAGAGAGGGTGATCTGATGCACAGTTCTTATATTTCTTATAACACATATAGAGAGGAGGAGGAGAGATACATATTCTTGTAAGGGTTACACAAAGTTCGTTATGAGATGACGATAGAAAAAACACATTTACCTTTCAATTTGTGGAATGACGACACGAAGACAAACAGTTACAAAATATCGATGATGATTCTTTATTTCATTGGACCGGTCGAATGATGATGACGTTAGGAATTCACATTTCACATAGTTTAATTCACATAGTTTAATCTTTCTACCCTTCGCTTTCAAAGGGGCAGCTGACCACTGATTGCCAACTGACTGACTCTCCTGATCTCTGCTGACTCACTAGCAGACTCAACTACCCTGAAATTCGAACCCATCGAACTATATGAAGAATCGTCGTTTGCCTATGACGTCAGAAGTGTGTTTCCCAAACGTGACCAATTCACGTGGCTATTCACGTTTGTCCAAAACATACTTCTGCAAACAAAGAATACTCTCCTAACCTTTTTTTTAACAATGTATTTTTTAATTTGTACTGTTCGTTCTTTTTAGCTGGCATTTTTAATATTCAGCTTTATAAAAGAATGCACAATCAATTCTTTTTACAATATAAACAATATTTAACTATTTTATAATAGAATTTAACAATTGATCTTTTTAACATTCCGATTTTTACATTCTATTTCCTAACCTGGCTTACAAGGTTCGAGTCTCGGCTTATCCTAATCTCATTTTCACTTATCTAATGTTCTTATTTACATAGAAAGGGACAGCCCCTTTTCCTGTAACATATATATATATATATATATATATATATATATATATATATATATATATATATATATATATATACGTGTGCGTGTGAATAAATGCTTGCACATCCCACCTTCCCTTCCTCTCCCCACATACACTGCTTCACATCACGAATGCAAGACATTTGCAGCTTCGTTTGCAATTCCCCGCCAATCGCATACATATTCCATATCAGACTTGTACAAAACGCTGTTGTCACTTCATCAAAAACGTCATTGGAGAAATGAATGAAAAGAAACGAGAGAGAAAAAAAAGAAACGTCTCTCTTTAAGAAAATCATTTTTCATCCCGTCAGAGAAACCGGGAGACGGAATGGCTGCGGTGAGTTGAAAGGTTGGTTTTCTTGCTTTGCTTTTCTTTCTTTCTGTTTTTTGTTTCTTTCTGTTCTGATTTTCTTTTTTTTTCGTCCTGTTCCTTTTTCTTTTCTTTTCTTTCTTTCTTTTTCTTTCTGTTCTATTTCCTTTCTTTTCTTTTCTTCTTTTTTGTCTTTTTTTCGTTCTGTTCTTTTCCTTTTCTTTATTTTCTGTCCTTTCTTTCTTTTTTCTTACTTTCTTTCTTAAATCATCGTAATCTTGCTTTCTTTTAGATATCCGTCTGCCTTTCTATTCTATCTTTCTTTTCTATTTTTTTTTATTTTTCCTTCTTTTCTTTCTCCCATTTCTTTTTTCTCTCTTTTTTTTCCATATTTTCTCTATTTCCCTTCCTTTCTCTTTTCCTGATTTCTTTTCTTTATTATTTATTTTAATTTCTTTTTTCTTTCTTTTCTTTCTTTCTTTTGTCTATTTTTATTTCTATTTTTTCTTTCTTCTTTCTTTTTCTTCTGTTTCCCTTTTTTTCCTTTTTCCTTTTTTTTTTCAATAACCGCATTTTCGTTTTATTTTTTTTCGATATACTTTTTACTTCTTTTATTTCTTTCTTTTCTCACTTTCCTTTTCTTTTTTTCCTTTAATTAGTTTTTCGTTTTCCCTTTCCTTTTTTTCTATTTCTTCGTTTTTTCTTCCAATTTTCTTTTTTTCTCTTCCTATATTTTCTCCTCTTTTTTTATACTTAATCTTTTTTCTTTGATCAACATCTTTCTTCTCCTTCTCTATTTTTGTTTATTTTCTTACTTGCTTTCTTCTTATTCTTCACAAATCAAAATTTTTTTGTTATTTCTTTTACTTTCTCTTTATTTCTTCCTTCCTTTCTTCCACGTATCCTATTTATTTCTTTTTATTTTCGTCTTTCTTTCCTTCAATTTTCTCTTCATTCCTCTTGCTTGTTTCTGTCTTCAATATTTAATATCACCTGTGTTTATCTTTTGTTGTTTCTCTTTCTTTTTTGTCTTTCTTTCTTTCTTTATTCATTTATTTTTTCCCCTCTTTCTTCCCCTCTTTCTTCACATATCCAATTTTGTTTATTTCGTTTGACCTTCTTCTTCTTCTTCTTCTTCTTCTTCTTCTTCTTCTTCTTCTTCTTCTTCTTCTTCTTCTTCTTCTTCTTCTTCTTCTTCTCCATTTATATTTTTCTTTCTCTCTTTCTTTACGTACTCAGTTCTCCCCCCCTTCTTTCTCTCTTCTGGTCATGTTCACATTCACAATCGTTTCTCGCCTCGTCCTATAATGTTTGTTATTTTCTGCCAAAGATCCACCCATGTATTATTTATGTACCATTTTATTTTGTGCATTGAATTTTATTCATTCACCCTCGAAACGTTTGTTTTACTTTGATAATCTCATGCACGCCGACAGACGAACGAAAGGCCAATAAATATGCTCACATAAACAGCGTTTGCCTCGATATAAACTAAACACTTTTTACTCTTCCGTTCTTCTCATTATTCATTGGCTGTCATACTCGTACTTAAACAGGTACATTTAGGAAGGATAAAATAACGCACTGATTTATGAATAAATATACGTAGCTAGATGCATGTGTGCTTAATCGAGTGTGGAGTAGTCCTCATATATATATATATATATATATATATATATATATATATATATATATATATATATATAAATCTGGAGAAAAAAACTAGATCCAGTATTAAAAATAATTTTGCTTGTGAGTTTTAAGGAAGGTGGTGCTTGATCAACACTGCTAGGGTGCCATAATTTAATATACTGTTTTGTTTTGAAATCCCCGAAACAGTGTTTCATCATAAAAAACTGATGATTCCTTTAAGAACATTGGTACTATTGTTTGTTCATGTAAGTAGGACTATTCAGCGATACGGGAGAAATTGACTTACTGACAAAATACTGTTGTAACAAAGAACTTTTTTTTAATAGTTTTAAAGGAACTTCAAAGACTATATATATATATATATATATATATATATATATATATATATATAGATAGATAGATAGATAGATATAGTAAGTTATGAAATATATATGGCAATTAAGCTACATAGAATATTCCGCGTTTCATCCACACTAGGATTCATATATATATATATATATTTATATATATATATATATATATATATATATATATAGTCATCCACATACAATACTGTTTCGCTGTATCACAGCTCATCAGTATGGCTAGACTAGCAACTACCTCAAGTCAGATTTGAAACCTGACTGCCTAGACGACGGTTAGTGCTTCTAACAGTTACGCTATTTGGCTGCTGCTATTGTCCAAACACCTTATAATCCAGTTTTTATCTGGTTTCTTTTCTTGAACTAATCACACCTTGTATTACACAAAGAGCATCACTAAATACACTAGTGGCAATTTGTTTATCACTTCCTAATATGCTCAAGCCAAGAGAGGGAGCATTTATAGTCATCCACATCCGGTACTGTTTTGCTCTATCACAGCTCATCAGTGCGAAATAAAAAAATCTATATTCCAAATTTCAAGATGTTGATCATCTTGCCGCTTATTTCTTAAAGTACATTGAAATGCGCAATTCTTGACAGCACCTGCTTTGTAGTGCAAAATCATTTATGTAATTATTATGTCAAGTTTTTAAATTTATTACACCCTTAACTCATCAGGTGACCCTACATTAAAATTCAAACATGGCGGAACAAATTCAAAATATAATTGCAATATCTCTTCCAATTTTTGGATTTTGTAATCATCCCCATATGCATTTTTTTTTTCTTTTAAAGTTGGTAAGTTTTTTTTTGTTCCGATGAGTTAAGGGTGGAATAAATAATACCTATTTCCATATAAACAATCATATATATATATATATATATATATATATATATATATATATATATATATATATATATATATATATATATATATATACTTGTTTATTGTTATATAAACATGCTCACATCCCGCTGCTACAAATAGCCACTTGTTTCAATCAAACAACAGATATCATCAGGCAGCGACTTGACTATTCAAAAGTTCAATGAATAATGGATTTTTATTTTAGGTAGGAACTCTTTAGAAGTTGGAGTTAAAAAACTTAAAACACAGGACTTTAATTAAATAAAAAAGTAAAAAGGGAGAGGCAATTTAAATAAAGTTAAAAAATTACAATGGGGAGAGAGTGATTGAGAAGAGAAAAAAAAGGAATAGAGACAGAAATAGAGAAAGAAAATATAGAGAAAACAAAATAGAGAGAAAAAGAAGAGAGAAAATATATATATATATACATATACATATACATATATATATATATATATATATATATATATATATATATATATATATATATATATATATACATACACATACATACATATACACATATATACATGATATGGAGAAGAAAAAAAGAAGAGAAAAAAGAAATAAATGGTTATAATAAAGAGAATAAGAACCAGAAGGAAAAGGAAAGAATAATGAGATCTAGTTAAATAGGGAAAGAGAGAAAGTAAGAATTTGACAGTATATAGAAAAAGAAAAAGAAAAAACCTGCGTGTCAACCAATTTATGAACAATTATACAATTCAGTAATGAAACATATTATTACAAATACAAACAGAAGATACAATCCAAGCGTCAGAAATGAACGTGTCAAAAAGGCAGTGAATGTATTCGGCTAGCATATTTATCCTCTTACATACGTCCACGAGTAAAATCAACGCAATTCAAACATACGTCTACCATTAATTAGGCCCTTTATGCTAAATGATATAAGTTTAAAGTTTTCGCGTTTTTATTAGATAAATATATGAATAAAAGAAGAAAATAATGATAAAACAATATTAAAATTATTATTAGTAACAATAAACATAATAGTGATAATAATAATAATAATAATAATAATAATAATAATAATAATAATTATAATAATAAAAACAGAATAAAGTTAATATTTATTATCTTTTTAATGTAACATATTTAGCCATAAGAGGGGATTAAATAAATTAAATAGGTCCAATAATTATAAATAAAAAAAAATACTAATATTTATGTATATAAAAAAAGAATACAATACAAATATATATATATACACACACACACACACACATATATATACCCAAATATACACACACATACACACACACATATATATATATATACATATATATATATATACATATACATGCACATAAGTAAAGGTGTAACTATACTATTAAGTTGGAAGTTTAAGCTATTTAAGTATAGATATAAAGTCATATTAAATCACAAAATAAAACATTCAATACCAGATTACTAATAACACAGATACAAGTACACTTACCTATAAATATATTCAGGCAAAAGAAGTAATTAAATCAACGAAATACTCAAAAATAGCGACGCACAGGTAGATAGTACCCAGATTAAAAATAAGATACATATGTATATACTCACAGAGAACCAACCGACATACTAATAAGCACATATATACATATATATATACATATATATATATATATATATATATATACATATATATATACATATACATATATATATATATATACATATATATATACATATACATACATATATATAATCTTATGTATACACATACATACAAAAAATACACAAATATATGCACACAATCATATACTAATAAACAACAACGCACACACACATATATACACACACATAAATATGTATAATTTACATAAATTATATATATAGAAATACATAAGAATACAAATAATTTGGCAAGGGTACAGATAGATGCATACACACATAGAAACATACAAATGGATTGAATAAACATGGGAGGGTATACCAAATAATATAGAAATATATAGATCTAAGTACACACGGTCATAAAATAAATACATAGACACATACATATACACATAGACACACAGGTATATAAGATAGGAGAAGTAAAGAATGAAATCAGGAGAGGAGAAAGTATATTAATAGAATATTAATAAATTATAGAAATCAGTGACAATTTTTAATTTATTTAAATTTTATATCAAAACTAAATTACTTAAAAGATGGGTTTTATAATGTTTGCAATTAATTGAATTTTCGTGCTTCTTATTTAATAATTTATCTCTTTCTCTAAAGGTAAGTATAAATAATTTCTCATAAAGACATAGGTAGCAAGGCGAGTTTAAAGATGAACAGGTTTTCGCTTTCTTTAAAATTTTCCAATTTACTATTGGGGAGTAACCTTGCTCTATTAGTTCATTGTAATATTTAGACAAGGAAGTTCTATTTTTGTACTCATTATTTTCAAAAGAGCACTTGTGACCGGTAAATCTTTCTTTAAAATTGTTATTTGTCATTCCTATGTAATATTTTTTTTCATTCGGATTTTCCTTAGTAGAAATAGTTGCTTGGTACACTACAGAAGTAATTTGACAATTTCCTTTAAGAGGGCATTTTGATTTAATTCTACAGTTACAACTTTCGGTAGCAATGGGTGTGCTATTTTTGTTTAATATTTTGTTATTATGTTTTTTAATTATTTTTTCAAGGTTTTCATTACAGCTATAACTAAGTTTTATTGTATTTTTATTGAAAATTTTATGTAGTATATTATTAATAGGGAAGTGCTTTTTAATTAAGTTTAAGAATTTCATTCCTAGATTTGTTTTAAGTTTCAGATTAAAAGGGGGATTGTACCACAGGATTTTTCTCTTACGGTTTCTATTTGTATTTGTGTTTGGGTGTGTTGGTTCTATGAACTCAATTTGGGTGTTTTTGTATCCACTATCCTTAAGGGCCCTGTTATAGAAATATTTATGTTTATTAAATGTTTCAAGATTGG
>NC_136502.1:14173384-14303384 GCF_053919585.1 Euprymna scolopes | reverse complement strand
TGTAATTATACTATAGAAATAAGTAAAATGTAATGATCTTTGATATATTAAGTTCATATTTAGTATACTTGGGAAGCATTTTTCTCTTATGCATGATTCATAGAAGAGCAGGAACAATACTAGAACCAATATCTCTCATCGACTAACACGCCACCTATCTTCCCTGAATAACTCTATTTACCAACACTTTACAGCACATAACACCCCCAAAACTGAACTTAGACACATACTAATTAAAAACACCGCCATTTTAGCCGTCTCCCACTGCGATCTGCGCCTCCCAATCATTGAAGCCTTACTAATTCGTATGAAAAAAAAACAAAAAAAAAACAACCATCACTCAGGCTCAGTATGAAAGGGAGGCATGCTTAAGTGATTTTAATGATTTTAAACGATTTTGATCGTTTTTTTTAAAATAAATTCACCAACGCAATTTTTAATTCATCACGCGCCTGAGGATGACTTATGAAAGTCGAAAATTTCTTTATACACTCGAACAGAACGTTCGAACACTAGCCCGCCAAAAAGGTAAAAATGGATTGCAAGAGAAACAAACAGGAATTGTCTCTGCTCTTCAATGAAACATTCATAAGTTTATGCTTATATATATTTGTAAATACATTACTTATATGTTTGTAAATACATTACTTATGCTCAATATTTTGCTTAATTTTATTTAATATATATTTACTGTGACAATTAAATATGTAGTAGCAATCGTGCTAGTATTATATTTGGGTTATTTAATTTAGATGAAGCAACCTAACCAAGCACTTCCCCGGATAGATTATACCTATTTCTATGTAAACATGTTTTAACCTATTTCTATGTAAACATGTTTAAACCTATTTCTATGTAAACATGTTTAAACCAATAAATCACAAAATAACCTACGAAAACACGTACAATTGTTTAACTATTTCTATAGAAACCATTATATATTCACACTAGTTTTCTTTTTCTCTTTCTTATTTCTTTTTTTAAGATCAGCGAGTCAGCAATTATTTCATACGAATAGGAATAGTCGTTCCTCAGTGTCACAAGGTAGTATACAGGGTGTTCGAAAAGTTTTGAGAACATTTCAAGTCCGCATATCTGCTTAATTATGAATGGTAGTAAGATGAAATGGTGTTATTTTAAAGCTAAATTCATTAATTTTTTTTTGTGTAAGACTATTGATTTTTTTTTTTTTAACAATTTCAATTCTCGAGATAATCGACGTCAAAATGTGTCCAAGACTTTTGGAACACCCTGTAGACCGGCTCATGAATGACACCCACATCGTTCTCTTACAGCTACCCTCTAACGTTTTTCCTTGCGCACGTTCGTTTCTTGTTCATGAACGATGAGATTTTAGATGTTCTCTACTGAGGCGTTATCCATCTGAAAATCAGCCGTCCCTTCCTCAACTCGCTTGGATACAAAATTTGACTTCTAAAATTCATCCCACATTCCGACCCACCAACTCTAATCCAATGTTATACAATATTTTATAGGTTTTTTAATCTTGTGTTGTTGTGAATTAATATTTAAAATATTTGGTTCCAAACAGACACCAAATCTACATTACATTATGATTATATAGACTTTTTCTGCTGTAAATAATAAGACTGTTCAAACAGTGAGGCTCATTTTTTTTTTATTTTTCAGGTTGATGATTCAACTGATTGATGTTGACGCTGAAAAAAATCCCCATATTTGTATATTTTTTTCACGATTAATTTTGGATGAAGTTTATTTCACCCATGCATGGAACATTGTTGCCACATCTGGGCCGGTGCATCTACAACTAGTCCCTCCCTCTTAGACAGGGCTCAAAAAAGAGTTCCAAATCTAATAAGCCCCACACTGTCGGCAAAGCTCCAACCTCTGTCATATCGCCACAATGATGCATCCCTGTGCCTGTTTTACAAGTACTTTTAATGGAATGTGCTCTGATGAACTCATAGCATTTGTGCCCCCTCAACGATTAACCAGACAAGCAACAAAATCCCACCTCTTCACTGTTTTGCTCCTTAAATGCCGGAAAGCATTCTACTTTAATAGTATCTTCCCTCAAACTGCTAAACTTTGGAATTTCCTCCCCGTTTCTTGCTTCCCTGACTTTACTGACATGGAGAAGTTCTACTATAATGTGAACAAACATCTTGCTGCTGAACTTCAAACGCTTCCCTCCAAATAACAATGTGTCTTTCTTGGAGTGCAAAATAATAAGATTTAAAAAAAAAAATCTTGAATCATCTACAACATTTTGTTTGGCAAATGTTTATCAGGAAAATTGTCTTATTACTTTTGAGACGGACAAGTGCCTTAAAGTCATGAAACACTTTCTTGAAAACTAATATTTATAATCCAGTTTTTTTTTGTTTTTTTTTTAACTAATCACACCTTGTATTAAATGAGATCATGCTTTTCTGGAATGGCTGCAAAGTCACTCTTGACATAAAAATTCATGAACAATATGCGTCAATAAAAGCAAAAGAACTCTTGGCTCTGACCAGAACGTTCGACAACACGGACCCAACAGCAACGTCGATATAACTCAACACAGACGCGAACTCTAACGCCAATGCAACTCAACACGGATTTGAACAGTAAAATCAAAGCGACCCAACACGGGCTCAAACAATGACATTGATTCAACAATAACATCGATAATTACGAACGCTGACTTGAATTTTTTCGAGAGCAACATTTGAAGTTATTCTTGAATGACTTCGATGTTGTCTTTATATCGTTCTCGAGCGAATGCATTCTGGTATTTCAAAGGATGTCACGTGAAATCACAAACACACCATATTGAATCGACTTTGCTGAACATAATTCCTATTTACTAGGATTCACATAGAACCTAGTTTCTTCTTTCAACTCATGCAAAGCAGCGAATACTTGTTCTTGAAAATATTGTAAGAATGGATTATTTCAGATTTATTGGAGAGAACTGATTATTTATTTTTTATGAAGTCATATAAGTTTCCATACAAAAATAAAATTAGACTTTTGATTTTTCAAAATAAAATTTTACAATTCTTTTTCCTCGAGTTGTACTAAACTTGGCCAACACGATTTTCTGGAGGTGACTGAAATCTCATTTTTATTTCTGAAGAGTTATTGAAGAGTTCTTATAAAGAGGGATAACTCATAAATATAAGAATAATACTTTTCTTTATTTATTTAATAGTAGCATTACTTTTTTTTTTTGCTATTCTACATATTGTTAGAATTGTCCAAAACAGTCAAGAAAGGCCAGAATTAAGTTAATGTTTTAATACAATATTTATCTGCTTAAACATCTTTCAGTTATCAATTTGTTGGAATCAGAAATATTTTTGCCTTCAAACAAATATGGGGGGGGGGAGTTTTTTCTAGAAAAAAAAATTGCAACAATTTAATATTTTTGTTAGTATGATATTTTTTTTTAATTAAGGACAAAACAAAAAAAAGAAATGAAACTTTCAGGTCATGAAGTTCAGTCATCATAGCAATGCAATTTTCAATACCATTTGATCCATTCGGGTGGAATAAAAATGGGAGGAATAACTTTTAGAATGCTCCTCATACATAACTAAACATTTTAGCTTGTTTAAAATAGGCAGATCGATAAACTAAACAACATTCTTAAAACAACAAAAAATAATAAAATGCAAACGCCAGGTCAAAAACTTACAACACATCCTAACTTCCTTCAAACTCAATCAACACACTACAAAAGAGGTTACAAAATGCAACAAACAGTTATGTAGAATTTATGACATAATAACAGAAGGAAACAAAAGCCCAACACAAACACTCCAAATAAAAAAAGGACCTAAGCTTCACCTCCAAAAATGTAGCATATGCATTAAGATGCACATAGGCGCCACCAAAAACCTCAGCAATAGAGTGGCCGTACATAAATGCAACATAAAAATTGCAGAAAAAAGACACCTTTATGTTTTAAAACCCGTACATACATGCAGTGGAAATAATTTCCAAATAATGCCAATCTTCCAGACCGACAATTACTTTTACTTCCGCAGGAAAAATATTTCATAACAAGATTCATTCCCGAATTGAACAGAGTTTAATATTGACTCACAAACAAACAAAATGCAAAACACAATCACACACACGTGTATGTACACACCACCACATATACATTAAACCGACATTAAAGCACACACACACACACACACACACACACACACACACACACACACACACACACACACACACACACACACACACATGTATGGCTACATACACAGGCACAAAATTCTCCCATCTCTAATGTAACCCATTGAACAGTACCAAACTTACTTTATTACGAGACCAACAACACTAAGAAATACCTAGAATCACAGCGTAGTATCTGTCCTGATACCACATCTCACTTCTTCTATTCTCGGTCAGTGGATGAGAAATCCTTTGTGATTGAGATAATTCTTATTCTTATTCTTGTGATCATCCAAAGTGTCCCATTTTAGGAAACAGGATTTTCCCCCACACTAAAAACCAATACTGTGCCTAACCCTGCGCATGTGGGGAGACAAATAAAGAGTAACCGTAAGAAATACCCTATGTTTATTGATAAATATCGTTTCTTTATATTAACAAATGTAATTATCAAATCATGAATATTATGAATATCCCAACAGATTAAGACTAAAACGAAAATAACAATAGAAAAAAATTAAAATCTAAAAATCAAAATTGAATGACAACTCCCTATTAAAAACAATGAGTCAAGTACGATAATCATTACATCAGCTTGACACGATCTTTAAAAAGTGTTTTAGAACCTTGTGAAATAGTTAAAAATCCGATGACTTTTCCCAAATATCAATTTTTCAATTTTGACAAGTTAGCAGCTTTTTTTGTTCGGATAAAAACCAATTGAAATTTTTCCACATGTCTGAATACCCTATATACCAAACTTCAAGTCTGTAGATAAAAAATTCGTTGAGTATATAGGTTGAGAGTTGTCTTCACACACACATTCGCACTTTTATATATATAATATATATATATATATATGTGTATATATGTATATATATATATAGAGAGAGAGAGAGAGAGAAAGAGAAAGAGAGAGAGAGAGAGAGAGAGAGAGAGAGAGAGGGAGAGAGAGAGAGAGATAGGACAGGGCAAGCTGGGATATATATATAATTATTGATTATTGATTATTTAATAATTATTAATATGTATATGTATATATATGATTAATTATTAATATGTATATATATATGTGTGTATGTATGTATGTATGTATGTATGTATGTATATATATATATGATTATATATATATATATATATATATATATATATATATATATATATATATTGATTATTAAAGCATGAAAAAAAAGTTGATTTTTTTTTTGTTTTAATCAACAATATCTAAAAAATCTACCTCTTAATGACGGTTATGGTTGCCAAAAGCTGATGGACTTGTTTTAGATGTTTACCCAATGCATTTTAGACCCCCAACGAATTCCTGATGAAGACAATGACTTCATATGATGAATAGGGTTGCTAAGCAAGGTCATATGACTAACTATCGATGACTGCTTGAAATGCTGAACTTAGTTAAAAATAGGGTTGTATCACATGACAATAATAAAGTATATAAAACCTGCAGTCTATTGACAATTGTTGGGTATGCTGCCAAAAAAAAACAAAACAAAACAGAACTCATATAGCAACGGGTTTGATCCAAGTATTAAAGAAGGACACATTTAACTGATGTCAAATGAAATGTAGAAAATATGAGTCAAACGGCAAATCGTTGAGAAGAGAAAAACTGAGATAGAAACATTTGGAGTGTTGATCTATCAAATAATGTTACATCCGGAAAGATTGTTATAAAAGTCAACTCTATGCTGTGTTTTTTCTGTATTTTTTTAAAATATTTTATATATTTTTTATACTTTAGTAATTCAATCATTGGCTTAGAGATCTGGTGATGCCCAAACCAACTTGTTATGCCCCAAAGACTTAAATATAAGTCCTAGTACTGAGGAATATTATGAGAAAGGTTGACAGTTTGAATATAATTGGATGCCCTCCTTCTCTGATTTATATGCAGGGAGCCACGAATCCATTGTCTCCCTCCCCTCCCCTGTTTACTTCCATATTGTTTTTCATCTTTTGTCTGATGATCATTTCCATCTCATTAACCCTTAGCCTCGAGTGGCATTTAGCCTTGGTAAGAGAGTTAATAAGATGGTCAGTTGGATGATAGGATTGGAAATAATGGATCGCATAAACAGAATGTGCTACTTTAGAGAATGGCTCGATAAGTATTTGTTGACATTAGACTTGAGAATGACCATGTTGTAATTAGCTGGGAAGCAGTCCTGCAGTATTGAGCTTGACAGATCAGAAGTTCTTCAAAGGAAGTCCTGTTCATGGAAATTATATTTTGTTCAAAATTCCGTCCAGATTCCTGAGTTTGACAGAAACATTCCCAAGTTCGACAAGATACACTTGAAGAAGGTCCGAGGTTACATCAATCAAAACGTTGTGAAAATTCAAGATGAGGACAGTAGTCCGAAGAATCCAAATAATATGATTAGTTTGATTATTTATAGTGATGGTTTCTAAAACATAAGCTGGTAAGTGATACAAAATAACTGCGTTATTTTGTTTTGTTTTTATTTTAACTAATGTGCCAGCACTTATTAAGGTCAAAAGCCACTCAACAATAAGGATTAATAAAGATAGATTGTCAGCAGAATGATGATGAATATTACGAAAGGATTGGAAATGATGAATTGAATGAACTTAATTTGATTACATATACGACATAATCACATTTGACACACCAGTTCCTGTCAGATCACCGAAGTTAAGCAATGATAATCCTGGCCAGTACCAAATGAGTGACCATTTGGGACTTCCAACTACTGTATGTGCTCTCTGCTTATCTCATCATTGTTTCCAGTCATCCTGGACTTCTTGTCACTGGACTCAAGCAGTGCCGATTCAGGAGCGGTGTGGTTGAGGATTGCGCAACCCTTGCCTCACAATTGCATGCACAGCTGCCCCTACCCTTTCGAGACTGGATGGAGGCATTGATCGAGTTTGATTATGGTTTATGACAAATATTTGTCGATATTGGATTTGAAGATAATCATGTCATGTTCCCAAGTTTGACAGAAAGATTCCCGAGTTCGATGCGATACACCTAAAGAAGGTCTGAGGTTACATGAGTTTGAAAATCCGGCAAAATAACTTTATATTTTAGATAACTTAATGGGCTGATCAATTCAATTTAAATTCAGGTAAAAATGCTGAGCAAGTAGTTGATTTCACAAGTTGGATCGGTTTAAAATTGTACACTTCATGCATCTTTTTGCAGCCACATATCTCTCTTCATCAGTTCTTTTTATAGACAAGGTACACCAATGCATACAATTATCATTTTAGAGACTGCTTCCCTGATGAATAATACTTTGGTTATCTTTAAATTCAATGTCAACAAATTCTTTTCAATGACCCCCCCCTTGAGTAATCAAACATGGTTCATACCATTGATTAATATTAGTAATTCCATCAGTAATAATTCGCATACATAAATTTGTTGTTACTGAGGCGATGCTCAGACCAATGCTTTGATTGGATACTCCAAAGATTCAAGTATAAATCCTAGTACTTAGAAATATTATGAGAAAGAGAGTTTGTTCAGTCTTGAGAGACAATGAATACCCCTTGTAAAGATGGATGCACATGTAATTGTGAAGCAAGGTTTGAGCAATCTCCAACCACACTTAACCTAGGTCGGCACTGCTTGATCCCAGTGCCAAAGAGAAATCCAAGATGACTGGAAGCAAAATGAAGTGGATAGCGCATACAGCACCTGATATTCACAAATGGTCACCCATTTAGTATTGACCAAACTCAATGTTGCTTAACTTCTGTGATCTAATGGGAACCGCTTTATCGACATCATTATGCCGTACATGAGAAAGGGAGATAGTTTAAATATAATTCGATGCTCTCCCCAATTTGAAATGCCTGCTTCTCTCATTTCCCCCCTCCTGCATATCATTAGATTTCATATTGTTCTTCATCTTTTAACTGATAATCATTTCCATCCCATTAACCTTTATCCTCGAGTGACTCTTAGTCTTGATAAGTGATGACTCACTCGCAATATAAAAAAAGCTAACATAATAACTTTAATTTCGACTCTTTGTCGGCAAAGCTTAAAATTTATCTCGAATTTGTACATTAAAAAAACAACGACACTGTTATTGTAGCATCATCATCCAAGCAGCCATTTTGCTTTTAGATTAATAAAAAAATTGCTTGATATAAGCATGAGAAATTTCGTGAAAAATCGTGCAATCATTTTATGGCATTTGAAAATAAAAATACTCTCCTTTAAATTTTCTGAAATCGTAAATAGAAGATTACCTAAAAAAGAACACATTTCTTTTTAGGATATATTTCTATTTTTGAAACAAATCATGTATATTTTACCAGCAATGAAAACTCCTTTCCCAACAGAAGTTTCCATGTTTGAATTTTACCAAAACATGAAAAAAATATTTTAATGTCAATAATGAAAGTTCACTTTTCTTTAATTGCGCAAACATTTTCTTCTTGTTTTTCTGTCAAAAGTTATCATCAGACAAGGCCAAACTATTTGCCAAGAACTTTGCAGCTAATTCTACCCTATGTGACGAAGGCCATCAACTCCCTGTATTTCCTCCTATAACAGACACACACTATGCAACATACAAATATCTGTGCATGAGATCGCTAAGCTAATCAAGAACCTTGATTCTAGTAAAGCAACTGGCCCTGACGGCATTCCAGTAATAGTATGACCTGTATTTAAGAATTCAGGTGATAAGTCGTCTCCCTCTCAGTACAGACCAATACGTCTCCTGTGTGTCATGAGTAAGTTGCTGGAATCCATATTAAATAGAGAAGTAGTCGACCACCTCAACAGAAATAACCTTCTTAGTGACATGCAATATGGTTTCCGTTCTGCTAGATCTACAGCAGATGAGCTAACGGTTATATCTCATAGGATTAATGAATCTCTTGACAAAGGCTTCCTCTCTAAGGCAATTGCTCTTGACATATCAAAAGCCTTCGATAAAGTATGGCATAAGGGCATACTTCACAAGATTTCCAGCTACGGTATAACTGGAAATGTTTTCTCGATCATTAAATCATTTTTCTCTGATAGGCTCATAAGAGTAGTGGTTGATGGGCAGAAATCAGAGGCCCGCAGTATTAATACTGGAGTCCCTCAGGGGTCTATCCTTGGCCCAACTCTCTTCCTGATCTACATCAATGACCTCCCTAAACACATACTTAAATCATTCGTTGGCATCTATGCTGATGACACGACCATCTTATGGCAACACATCAAAGGCCATAAATGACAAAGTTCTCTCTGATTCTCTCTCCTCTGATCTCGAGCACGTGGTTCAGTGGGGGAAGAGGTGGCCGCTCTGATCCCCATCTGATATTAATTGAAATGGATGGCTCTCGACTAGGGGAAGCTCCATGTTTTGATAAGCTTCTGGGCTTGACCTTTACTCCTGACCTGAAATGGAACACGTACATCAAGTCTATTGCCAAGGGTCACTGGAAAAATTGTAGGATCCTTCTACCACTCCAGAAGATATCTCACTACTGATGCAATTCTCTATCTATATAAAAGCCAAGTACATCCAAGGATGGAGTACTGGATGGAGGCAGGAGCAGCTACAAACAGCCTATCCTGCTTTGACAGAGTACAAAATAGGCTTTGTGGCTTAGTGGGGATGCCCTTTTCTCTTCCCTGCAACCTCTCTCCCACAGGAGAGACATTGTGAGCCTGTCTTTATTTTATCGTTATTTCCATGGCAAGTGCTTGTCTAAGCTCCAATCTCTGGCCCCCCCTCGCCAATCTTTCACGAGGAGCACCCGTCTAACTGAAAACACTGTAAAAAATTTTCCCCACTTTTTATCCGTGCCAAAACCAAAACATAGATTCCATGAACAAAGCTTCTTTCTTAGAAGTGCACGCCTGTGGAACTCTGTTCTGTCTGCCTGCTTCCCACCTGACTACAACCTGGATGTTTTCAAGTCCAACATAAACAAATTCCTGATAAACCGCCACCTTAAGTAAGACACTTTATCAAATCTCAACACTAACGTACTGTACACACATTAACCTTTATCCCCGAGTGGCTTCCAGGCCTTGATAAGTGGTGACCACTTTGTAAAAAAAACCCCAAAAAAAACAGAATAAAATGAATTCCAGAAGAAACAAGAAATTTCATCACCCTGTAACATGAATGTTATATAACGTGGAAGTTATGTAACGTTGATGTCATGTAACGTGAATGTCATGTAACATGAATGTCATGTAACGTGAATGTTATGTAATGTGAATGTTTATTGTCTTATTTCCTTTGGTCAGGTATCCAACGTTTTATCACGAGCTGGCTTCCAAGTTTTCCAAGCTAGGCATTATTGAAGATTTATTCCATTTAAATTCCATTCTTGAAGATCTATGTTTATGGATTTCATTCAATTTTTCTTGGGTTGTCCCACTTTCTTTCAGTTTCTTCAAGACCTTTACATTTTTTTATCCAAGAATTGCTCCCCTCAATATGGAAGCCATCTAAAAAATCAGGGGACATAACTCTGTATTCGTCAGCTATTTTAAAAATCAAAATCAATAGAGGATAATTGGTTATAGTCAAAATTATCTAGTTTTTTTTTTACTTCTGGTTTCTGCTCCACAAACGGGGCAATGATGACAAGCAAGATATGGTTCTTTCTGATTAACGATTACATTCTCAGATAACATAAAAGCCCCCCCCCCGCCTATTTCTCTATATTAAGAATGGTTTTATTATCAGGTTAACCATGTTTATTTATCTATCAAAATGGACAATAGAAACCGGAAGTCAAAAAGGGCAGATAATCTTGACTATAAACGAACGATGTATCCCCTGTTTGAGCAAGAAATAATTTTAAATATGGATTTTTTATGTTGTATACTGGGGCCCTATGCCAGTCAGTAGAGATTATGTTAACTGGTATGAATTTTGGGAGAGGTACATTAAGTACATGTCAGGACGACCTAGAAATAGTGCAGCTAGCATGGGTGAGGGAAGAGGGGTCAAGGATTAACTTCCAAGACAAAACACACTAGATACAGGTGTCAAATTATTACATTATGTGTTTGAGATGGGACACAGTTTAGAGATGAGGAAGTAGCTAAACCAGACGTGCCCAACAATGTAAAGTAGAAGTCTAAGACTTGTCTGTTTGTCGACCATTTGTGAGGCTGAGAAATAAATGCTTTTAAGCCAGCTTTTATCTATATTTTATATACGACTAGCCCGTGTTCTCTTCTGATGAGAAGCATTTAACTTCAAAATGCCATGAACTAAAGAAGTTTTTCTCTTTATTGATCTGATGATATAATAAAGTTACATGCAACTTTTATTCATCTTTTATTTCATATATTTAATTGCTCCTCTTAACAGTGTTGAGTTTTTTCTATCTTGATAAGTTCGGTTTGTTAAAGATATACTCTTTTTTAGTTTCGTTTTATCACACACACACACACACACACACACACACACACACACACACACACACACAAATATATATATGGTTACATTAAATTTTTTGTTTACATTCCTGCTGTAGTATATTTTGGGATATTTCTCTTCAGCTGTCCGTTTATGATAAGATCCACTTGGATCGAGTTCAATATTTG
The DNA here is from genome assembly GCF_053919585.1 of Euprymna scolopes. Taxonomy (NCBI): domain Eukaryota; kingdom Metazoa; phylum Mollusca; class Cephalopoda; order Sepiida; family Sepiolidae; genus Euprymna; species Euprymna scolopes. The sequence continues at coordinate 14,291,662 of NC_136502.1, read as the reverse complement.
TCTTTTTTTCCCAATTCTATTAATGGTTTCTTTTCGAACGAGTGCAACTAAAGACTTCTGGGGTTTTATATTCGTTTTTTTTTTAATTATTTGTTATATTTTTGCTTATTTGATTCCATTTCTTTTCGCTTCTTTCTTTTTCTTTATTTTTACCCATCTCTTTTGTGAACACTTTCCAAAGACTGAAACCCTCCACAAAACCTGATATCAATGGCTCCTGCCAAAATATTTGTGTGCGGCTGGGCTGAATGAGTTCAGGAGGTCAGAGTTCACTTTCCATACCAGAAGAGAAAGAAAGATGTAGGGGCCTTGGGGAAAGAAGAGGGGAGGAGGAGCAGAGAAAGACAGAAATATTTCATTTAGGCTATATATATATATATATATATATATATATATATATATATATATATATATATATATATATATATATATATATATACTAGCAGAGAGATCCGACGTTGCCCGGGATTTTATGATGATTAACCAATGTTAAATACTCCTATATTTTTATTGTCATCGGTATTGATCAAATCGATTAATTGCGTGGCCTAGTTGGGAACCCATCATGATGCACCAGAAAGAAGCTTCACATGTATACCCTCTGTGACACTCAGTCCACAATACATTGTAGTTTACATTGCACTGTAGAGAATCTACTTTTGATTTTATAAAATTATATTTTATATATAATGGCTTGAATTAATGTTTAAAATGTAAAAGTCAAGTATCATGCTTCCGTTGTGCTCTAAACAGAAATATTAATTTCAAGCATGCCCCTGTCATAGCAAAGTACTTACTTGTTGATTTTATATGCCTAGCCTTTCTGCTTGTGTGGTGATAATGGTTTGAATTTTAAGTTAACAATGAAAAAAGTCAAGTATCACGGTTCAGTTGTTCTCTAAACAGAAACATCCATTAATTTTGGTCAAACTCGCCTAATTTTTCTTTCATTGGATTTTATTTCCTCTCTCTTTCTCTTTCTCTTTCTCTCTCTCTCAAGCTTGCTCGCTCAATCGCTTACTTTTTAGATTTCTTTTTCTGGCAAAAAACAAAACAAAACAAAAAACAAGCATTTTACGGTGTCAACATTATATATAAAAGCTTTTATCTCCTCTCTCTCTTTCTCTCTCACTCGCTTGTTTTTTACATTTCTTCTTATGCCGAAAAAACCTCCAAACAGTTTACAACGGTTTTTATTTGCTCTCTTTCTCTCTCTCCCTCCCTCTCTCCTTCTGTATATATTCTTCTCAACTCTCCTTCTCTTTCTGTCTCTCACTCTCTAGCCTTCTTGCTCGCTCTTCTCTCGCTCCGATTATTATTTCTCTTGCATGTTTTTGTGTCTGTGTGTTCCTTTTATGATGCTGCTCACTACGATAAATTGCTATCACAAAAACAAAAAAAATTAATCTACCTACGTTTCATTCCGCCTTTACTTACATATTCACAAATTGTTGTGAAACAGCAACTATAGGAGATGAGGATAACAGCCTGCAAACAAGTAAATAAATTCATAAACTATTTTCTTTATTAATTAACTTACGGATAGTTTTCTATAAAGAAAAAAAAACAGTTTACAACACTAATTCCTTTTTTAAAAAAATGAATTTTCCCTGGGGGGGGGGGCGCACAAACTGAGGGACAGCAATGCGTGGTCGGGTATGGCTATTAGATAAATATTTTGAGATTTATAAAGAATCGGAATTGGAATTGAAGCACATTGTATGGCGTCAACATTATCTACAAGTTTTAATCTCCTCTCTCTCTCCCCCCCCTCTCTCTCTCTCCTCCTGTATATATTCTTCTACAGCAGTTTTTCTCCTTCTCGCTCTCTCTCTCTCTCTCTCGCTCGCTTTTTACATTTCTTTTCCAGTCGAAATAAAAAAAAACAAATTTTACGGCGTCAACATTATCTACAACAGTTTTAATCTCTCTCTCTCTCTCTCTCTCTCTCTCTCTCTCTATCTCCTTCTGTATATATTCTTCCCAACTCACCTTCTCTCTCTTATTCTCTCTCTCATTCTCTCTCTCACTCTTCTCTCTCTCCGATTATTATTTCTCTTGCGTGTTTCTATGCCTGTGGGTTCATTTTACCGTGTGGCTCGCTACGACAAATTGTTATCATAAAAACAACAAAAAAATTAATCTACCTACGTTTGATTCCGCCTTTACTTACGTATTCACAGATTGTCGTGAAACAGCAACTATAGGAGATGAGGATAACAGCCCGCAAAAAAGTAAATAAATTCATAAACTATTTTCTTTATTAATTAACTTACGGATAGTTTTCTATAATGAACAAAAAACATAGTTTGCCTCACTAATTCCTTCTTAAAAAAATGAATTTTGTCTTATTCTTGTTGGTGGGGTGACGGTTTCCACTTACACAAACTGAACTACAGCAATGCGTGGCCAGGTATGGCTAGTATATATATATATATATATATATATATATATATATATATATATATATATATATATATATATATATATATATATATTAGTGTTAGGCTGATTAATCGGAATCGGAATTGGGAATTGGAGAAATCGACAAATTTGAGGGTATTGGAATCAATATCGGAGTCAAGAAAATTGGTGCCTATTTTCCGATGCCAAACCGATTCTTTTAATTGTCTTTTATTTTTTGATTTTTTTTGAAGTAAAATCTTTCATTGCTGGTAATAATGATAAAATAATAAATATTTAATGATTTTAAATTACCAGTTAAGCTAAAATCGATAGCTCATCCTCCACAAGTGTATTTTTTATGTTTACGAAAATATCTGCATACTCAACATGTTCTTTTTTTTTTTTTACAGAAATTGGGGAAAATAACAACTCAAGTAACAATTAATTAATATTTAGAGATTTATAAAGAATCAGAATCGGAATTGTATCGGAATAGGTAATTTAGTATAGAATCGGTAATTGTATCGGAATCTGGAAAAATATTGGAATCATTCCATCACTAAGATATTTTTGTAGAAAAATATTTTCTTATAATATATATCAATCCTTATTTAAGAAGCTCAATATAATTACAGAGTATTATAGAGAATAAATGACAAAAAGTTATATTCCAAAATTCATGATGTTGACCATCTTATAATTTATTCCTTTAATACAGTTGATATATACAATTCTTGACAGTATCTGTTTCGTAGCGCAAAATCAATCACTTAATTCTTATATCAATCAGTGAATCTAATGAGGTAAGAGCATAATAGATTCACTGATTGATATAAGAATTAAGTGATTGATTTTTCGCTATGAAACAGATACTGTCAAAAATTGTATATGCCAACTGTATTAAAGGAATAAATTATAAGATGGTCAACATCATGAATTTTGGAATGTAACTTTTTGTCATTTATTCTATCTCTCCCTCTCTCTCTTTCTCTCCCTATATATATATATATATATATATATATATATATATATATATATATATATATATATATAACCATTTATTACTACCTACTGCTAAGTGTGTATGTTTATTTTTGTTGTCTGGTTGTATTTTTTCCTGACCCTTTGATGATATTGTCATTGTTGTTTATTAAATCTATCTATAAACATGTATACGTCGTTCTTAACTCGTTTACGTAAAAAAAAAAAAAAAAAAAAAATGGATGAAAATACATTGGCCTGAAGAAAAGCAATGAATGGTAATGATTTGTTTTCTTCAAGAATGCCAAATCAAATGAGTGTCTGCTAGAGACGAAGACTTCAACCCATCGTACAAGTGGCACTCAGTTATCTACCATCCATAATAAAATGGAACCCCTCTCCCTCTTTCATGATGCACAGTGTGCGGCTTCTATACAATTCATTTCTATGGTTATCTCCCTTGATTTCAATCTATTGTTCGCATCGGAGCCTCTTTTCGTAAGCACTTAACATCACGGCCATGTTGCTTGGTCATTTTTGTAAACTTTCTATGGTTTCCGTAATTGATTTGCACATTTCTTTACCTGTCTACATTGACTGGCTCTTCACTGTCTGCTTGGGCATGTGCATTTGACGATATGCATATGTGCACACGTATGTATGCATGTACGGTTACCTGCATACATTATGCATGTGCATATGTATGCGTCTGGGTGCACATGCACGAGTGTGCACATACGTGTGTATTTTTTCAGTGAGTCTTCACTTATCAAGACAAAAAGCCACTTAAGGATCAAGTTTAATGCGATGGATAAATTTTCAGTTGGATGATGAAGAATAGTATGAGAGGATTGAAAATGATTAATAGATAAACTCAATTCATTTATGGATACAGTTTACGACATGTATTTGTTGAAATCGTATTTGAATATGACTATGTTGTAATCTAAAAGGAAGCAATTCCCTGGTAGTGTGTGCATATGTATGCATGTACGGTAGTCTGCATACATTGTGCATGTGTATACGTCTGGGGGCAAATGCACAAACGCGCACATGTAAGTGTATTTTTATGCACTTTTTTATTAGCTTGGTGCAAAAATAATGTCGTTTTTTTGACGTTCAGCTTATATATATAAACATTATTTTTTCGACAACTTGTATTTACTACAACGCCGAAGAGAACGATATATTATCATCTGTACATGGAAAATCTTGGAAGGAAAGGTCCTAAACATAACACTGGTAGAAAGAACTCACCAGCGGCGAGGAAGGCTGTGCTATATAAAAACCCCACCTGGGGCTACACAGAGGATCAAGTCCCTCATCCACCACAGCTTCACCTACAGTGGTCCAAGGACATTCAACTGTATTCCAGCCACAATAAGAAATATAAGGAGAGAATCTCCCGACACTTTCAAAATACAACTGGACATCTGGCTGGAAAAGATGCCTGACCAGCCACCAACATCAGGCTACCCTAGACCCAACCTCAATTGTCTAATGAACTGAACCTCTGTATGAAGTGGACTGGACCTCTGTATAAAGTGGACTGGACCTCTGCATGAAGTGAATTGGACCTCTGTATGAAGTGGACTGGACCTCTGTATAAAGTGGACTGGACCTCTGTATAAAGTGGACTGGACCTCCATATGAAGTGGACTGGACCTCTGTATAAAGTGGACTGGACCTCTGTATAAAGTGGACTGGACCTCCATATGAAGTGGACTGGACCTCTGTATAAAGTGGACTGGACCTCTGTATGAAGTGGACAGCCTGGGTGCAGTGGAGCTCCAACTCAGCTGTGTCAATAACCGACGGAATAACACAAACTACTAATACTTTACAAAAACCACTCGAGGATGAAATTTAATGCGATGAATGGATTTTTCAATTCTAAGATAGTGCATATGTAACATAAATATTTGAAAAAATACTTTAGAATTCTTTTATTTTTACAAATGAAAACAAAAGCAAAAGAAGAAATAAGGAAAGGAACTTCTGATGAAAAAAAAAAGTAAAAAAAAATGGAACCATCGGAAACTGTTCTGAAACTAAACAAGGCTTACACTTCTAGATCAAACAAACTATACACAAGCAGACATTTTTATTTGAATTCAATCATTCATGTTTTATTGTGTGAAATTTTGAGTTTTCTTTTCTTGTTTTCCTTTATTGTCTCAGGCAGGTTTAATCAAATTCTTGTAAAAAAAAAAAATTTTTTTTTTTGAAGGGAAAATATCAGCAGCAGCCAAAGGATGGTTGGCTTGTGAAGAGATTAGCAGCAGGAGCCAAAAAACATGATTATGCATCTTAAGAAAGTGTGCACGAGTTAGCTTGAGAAAAAAAAAAGGAAAAAAAAAAGGAGAAAAAAAAGGAGAAAAAAAAAAGGAAAAAAAAAGGAGAAAAAAATGCACCATGTAGTCAAGAGAAGCAAAGCGTGACGTATAAAAAAAATGGACGTGTAAAGTGAAGATAAGAATGGGCCAGCTGTGCCCGGCATGTGGTTGGAACAAGGAGAACTGTGTACATCAGGTGAGATGGATGATTGTGAGAAACTTTTTAAGTGGTGTGAACACGGCGGTGTAATGTGTAATAAAAACTTCTGTTAAAAAAGAAAAAAATGCCGACCTGGATTTTTATTTCTTTCTTTCCTCTTGTTTGTATGGAACGATAATATTGCATAGTTGAATGATAAAGAATATTGTGAGAGGATTGAAAATGATTAATGAATAAACTAAGTTCACTTATGAATATAATTTATGACAAATACTTGTTGAAATTGGATTTGAAGACAACTATGCTGTAATCTGCAAGGAAGCAATCTCCTGGTAACGTGTGCATACGTATGTATGGTAGTCTCCATACATTTTGCATGTATATATGTATGCGTCTGGGTGCATGTATATGCATATGCACGTGTTTTTTGTGTTGTTTTTACTAGTGATTCACCATTTATCAAAGCCAAATGCCACACAGGGATCAAGTTTAATATGATTCATAGATTATCAGTTGAATGATGAAGAACATTATGAGAGGATTGAAAATGATGAATGGCATGAACTAATTTATTTAAATAAAAAAAAATCTGGCAGTTAGCAAGAGAATGACTCCAAATGCATACACGACGAGAATGGAGGGGAAAGGGAGTAATTTTTTTATGAATCAAAAGTCTTCTACCTCTTCTACTCTTCCTAGTTTATGACAAGTACTTGTTAAAATTTTATTTGAAGACAACTATGTTGTAATCTGCAAGGAAGCAGTCCTGTGGTAATGGCTTCCACAGACAGATAGCCTTTGCCAAGAAGCTCTGTTTATGGAAATTTCGATTGATGCTTGGCATAGGGAGGAAGAGATGTTACTAGTCTCTCTCTGCTCTATCTTAACAAGAAAAAAAAAAAAGAACCGTTGACGTTAGGAAGAGAGAGACTCCAAGTTCGTATATGAGGAGGGAAAAAGAGACAGGAAGTAATTCTTTGATGAATTAAAAGTCTTCTACTTCCTCTATCCTCCCTGTTGTAAATTGTTTGAAGTTTATATAAAATTAACATTTTCCAAAGAGAGGGGTGTAAAAGAAGTAAGACAAAACAAGGACACAAGGAAGGGAGGAAAAACAGAAAAAAAGAAAGAAAAATAAAGCAAATGTGCCCCCCCCACGAAAACTCGAGAACTCTTGGAACAATCGTAGACACACACTCAACAGCAATGTCTACACAGACTCGACTAGTAACGCCAATATGAACACAAATGATAACGTCGATATAGACTTGATCAGTAAGGCCAATATAAATATGAACAATAACATCGACACGGACTCAATGAGTAATGCAAATATGAAAACAAATGATAAGGCCGACACGGACTATGAGCAACCAATGAAGCCACTGATGAATGACTCGAGTGTCATATAATTAACTGGCATTCTATGCCATCCCGAACCATGAATCGCACTTCGCACTGGGTTAGTCAACTTCGAAAAGTACAGTGTTCCTTTTAACATCAGGATGCCCCCTAGATCAGTGAATGGCCAGTATCTGAGAAACCTCAATGCACACAGGTTCTCTGGGTTCGGGTAATGTATATGGATTTCATTGAACCATCGCTAGAGTACCTCTGTAAGCTGATTGGTCCGTTTATCATGAGATTTGGCAAACCTCACATTAATCTGTAATTCATGTTCCTAAACCATATCATGGGGTGTTGTAAGCCGCCATCTGATTTGGTGCGCACTCTTGTCTGTTCGGAAAAAGTGTTGTCTACGCAATGATGCACATATGCCGAATCAGTCTGTAAATGAATAAGTTTCACAGTGAATGCAAAAATGAATAAGTTTCACAGTGAATGAAAAATGAATATGTTTCACACTGAATGAAAAGAAATAGGTTTCACAGTGAATAAAAAAATGAATGTTTCACAGTGAATGAAAAAAAAAGGTTTCACAGTGAATGAAAAGAAATAGGTTTCACAGTGAATGAAAAAAAAATAGGTTTCACAGTGAATGAAAAGAAATAGGTTTCATAGTGAATGAAAAATAGGTTTCACAGTGAATGAAAAAAAATATAGGTTTCACAGTGAATGAAAAACAGGTTTCACAGTGAATGAAAAAAAATAGGTTTCGCAGTGAATGAAAAAATAGGTTTCATAGTGAATGAAAAAATAGGTTTCACAGTGAATGAAAAAAACTATAGGTTCCACAGTGAATAAAAAGAAATAGGTTTCACAGTGAATGAAATAATAGGTTTCACAGTGAATGAAATAATAGGTTTGACAGTGAATGAAAAAACAGGGTTCACAGTGAATGAAAAAATAGGTTTCATAGTGAATGAAAAAATAGGTTTCACAGTGAATGAAAAAGTAGGTTTCATAGTGAATAAAATAATAGGTTTCACAGTGAATGAAATAATAGGTTTCGCAGTGAATGAAATAATAGGTTTCACAGTGAATGAAATAATAGGTTTCGCAGTGAATGAAATAATAGGTTTCACAGTGAATAAAAAATAGGTTTCATAGTGAATGAAAAGAAATAGGTTTCACAGTGAATGAAAAAAAAGAAAGAAATTAAATGAAGAAAAATATTTGTTTACACTCTTGCTTTCCCACAACTAAATTCAACCATAATTTCTACCGTCCCTTCTCCCTCAGCTCTCGAAAAAACTGTCCCTCGTGCCTCCAACTCGTCCTTTTCATAACAGTTTCTGTTTTCTCATACAAATTAATCCCATATATGTTGCAATATTTTTGATTTATAATATGGGTAGTTATTTATTTGCTGTACACTGCAGCAAAATGTGGCACAAGGCCGGAACATGCAGAACAGGCGAGCTCCCCTAAAGAAGGGGCAATCTCACCTCAACGAAAATTGCCTGGCCACCCCCCCGTTGGCATTCCCCGGTAGGTGCGCCTCAGGCGATAAGCAATTATCTTGCCCCACCGGAAAGCCCTGTGGCAAGGCCTGGGAGGGTGGACCTCCTAGGTAGTACCCAAGCGGTGTACCTCAGTCCGACAGGTGCTGGACCGGTTCCCGGCCCCTCACCTGTCAGACTGAGTGTCAAGAACGGATCCTTGACGAGTACGACTACCCTGTCTCTAAGAGACACATCCCATTATCCAAGATGAATAATGGGGTATTTATAATGGGGGTAATTATTTAAATTGCTGCCCACATCAGCAATATTTGGCACAAGGCCGGGAAAGTGGGGAACTAGGCAGGCTCCCCTAAAGGATGGAATACTGTTGCCATATCTGGGCAGGAGCTGCTAAAAACAGCCTATCCTGCCTTGACAGAGTACAAAATAGACTTCGTGGCTTAGTGGGGGAAGCCCTTTTCTCTACTCTGCAACCTCTCTCCCACAGAAGAGACGTTGCGAGCCTGTCCTTGTTTTGTCGTTATTTCCATGGCAGATGCTCGTCTGAACTCCAATATCTGGTCCCCCTTCGCCAATCTTTCACGAAAAACACCCGTCTAGCTGAATCCACTGTGAAAAATTTCCCCCACTCTATATCTGTGCCTAAATCAAAACACGGATTCCATGAACAAAGCTTCTTTCTTAGAACTGCACGCCTGTGGAACTCTGTTCCGTCTGCCTGCTTCCCTCCGGACTACAACTTGGTTGTCTTCAAGTCCAATGTTAACAAATTCCTAATGAACCGCCCCCTTAAGTAAACACTTCAGCAAATCTCCTCACTAACAATGTACTTGCAATAACCCTTATCCCTGAGTGGCTTCCGGGCCTTGATAAGTGGTGATCACTGTGTAAAAAAAAAAAAAAAAAGGAGAGGCACTCCTGCAATTGCAAAAATTGCCTGAGTAACCCCGTCGGCATTCCCGGTCGGGGCGCCTCAGGTAGTAAGCGATGAACTTACTCCACCGGAAAGCCCAGTGGCAAAGCCTGGGAGGGTAGACCTCCTAGGTATTACCCAGGCGGTGTACCTCAGTCCGACAGTTGCTGGGCCGGTTCCCGGCCCATCACCTGTCGGGCTGAGTGTGTCAAGAACGGATCCTTGACGAATACGACTACCCTGTCTTCCTGCAGCCGAAGCCGCTAGGAGACACATCCCATCATCCAAGATGAATAATGGGGTATTTATAATGAGGGTATACTCCCTCAAAGTTGGGAGATTCTATTTATAAACGCTGCTGATAGAACTGGACGAATCAAATTAAATCACGTTCTGCTATCAGACAATCAGAAACCAGAATCGCTCCATAAAAATTCAATCTTTTTAGCATTTCAGCACGTTAACACGTATTTTATGTTGCTCATCGAAATTTATTAATTGAAAAGTAAATCTTTCTTTTGATGTCGCCGTCGTTATAGTTCTTATGCGTTGTTGTTAACAATAATAGTTTTTTTTTAATATTGATACGATCCCCCTGCTCAAAAAGATGCACTCTTTATTGTTTGCTTTCGTGAAAAATTATTTATCGTTCGTTTTCATTAAAAAATATTAAAAAAGTAAATAAACTATTTTAATCCTTAAAATCCATGAAAGAAGGAAATATTTATTTATTAGGCAAAAATAGCCGAAAAAAGAACGGATCCTATGCTGCTTAAGAGTGGCTTATCACAACTATTATTCAGTATTGTCTCAATTTCGAATTATGTTTAAACGATAAAAGATCAAAGTTAATCTAAAAAAAAGGGGGAAAAATGTATTAAAAAAAAATTATAGTGAAAAATGTTGAAAGAAAAACTTGTTCGAATTTCAAGTTCGAGTAAACGAGATTTAAAAATCTCTGGAAAAATAATCAATTTTCTGAAACGATTTCAACGATAATTAATAAATTAAAATCTTAAGATACCGAATTAAACAAAATGTAAATTAAAAATTGTATAATGACCCCACAAAATCAGGTTAGTTGGAAAGAAAAAAAAAACGCAATCATTTGTTAATACGAACCCCGCTTATTTTCATAAACGTACGAAACACGTACAAAAGTGTGATACTTTCGTTTACTTAAAATTTCTTGTAATAAAATTTCTTGTAATAAAACGGGTAATTTTTATTTAATGAGAATATTTTAATATACACAACTATGAATTTGTGTAATTTTCTCTAAAAAATTTCATATTTAACTTGATATATATTCTTTTAATAATACTGTAAACTTATGAATGATGTTTGCTTACCAATGTTTTTCCTTAAACTTTGAAATAAAATATTGTTCAAAAACTCAATTTTAGCAATTACAATACTCGATTTATTCTTAGATTTTATTATTCATTAAAAAATAACCAAAGCAATTTTTTAATGATTAAATAGAATTCAAATTTGAGAGAAAATAATTTTTTATAAATGAAAATTATTAGCTTACTTTTTATTTTTTCGCCGTCCCGTTATTGAAATGATAGACAACGCAATGGAGTTTCCTTCTATATTAATTAACAACTTTATTTGTCATTTTCGTTAGTAGCTTTGGTAGGAGATTACAAGAGAGAAACGTATTAGTATGAGAGTTCAGTGTTCGTGTTTTTATAATAGTCGTGAGGAGTTCCTTATGTGGAGACGAAGATTGGATATCAGACAATTCGATATTGGTCAGGCTTGTTGAAGGAGAAAGAAAGAGACAGATGTTCTTGTGTGAAAATGTAGAATTAATATCATGGTTGAGGAAAGAACAACTAAGTCCACACATGTTATAGCTAGTTGTCGCCGGAATGAAGGAAGCCGGTTGAAGGAAAAGGAAAGGTCAAAGACTTCAGCGTGTTGTCATGTTGTCATGGGTGTTTGTTAGTTGTATCAAATGTTCGTTTGGGTACGGCACTTAGAAGAAAGTAGTGGAGATAGGGGGAAGGGGGGAAGGGGTTACAGCTCCCGAGAGGTGGGAAGTGGGAGCTGGATTAGAAACTGTTGGTATGAAGAGTTGCCCCTTCAGTGACCAAGGTCAGATATGTGGGTTTACCTCCACATATGGTCTTTGCTAGTCATAGCTGGTCTTTGCTAGTCATAGCTTGCAGTATCTGTCGGAACAGATGGTATTTATTTGCTCCCCCACCGAGCAAATTAGGCACAAGGCCGATTTTTAATGTGAGGAGTGAAGGGGAAATGGGGACCAACTCCCCGGGGAGTAGGAGAGCTGGATAGTGACAATTGGTATGAAGGGTTGCCCCTACATTGACCAAGGTCTTATATGTAGGGTCGCCCCCACATATGGTCTTTGCTTGCAGTATCTGCCGGAACAGATGGTATTTATTTGCTCCCCCACTGAGCAAATTAGGCACAAGGCCGATTTTTAAAGTGAGGAGTGAAGGGGAAATGGGGACCAACTCTCCGGGGAGTAGGGGAGCTGGATAGTGACAATTGGTATGAAGGGTTGCCCCTACATTGACCAAGGTCTTATATGTGGAGTTGCCCCCACATATGGTCTTTGCTTGCAGTATCTGCCGGAACAGATACTACACTTTGATCTTGACCGCCGGGCCCCCGAAGGGGTTTTGTTTTGTACTCACGTTAGGCCTGGGTGAGGGGCCCAAAGCCCCCCCCCCCCCTCCCCGGCGATGTTTGCTGGGAGGCAGACCAGCGAGAAAGAGAATGAAAGGTTTGTGATTTCGTCTTTTATATACTCGGTCATGTGACTGAGAGCTGGCTTGTGATTGGACAAGCCATGGAGAAATGGATTTCAAATCTCGAAGTTGTGAGAAGTAGTCTCTGCCTGTTTGTAGCGACTGCTACACTGTCCACCCTACTAACGATCATTAATCGTAAGTGGACATCATATCATTTCAAAATAATTTTTTTCTTAGTGACTCGAGATCTCAATTTTTTCGAATTTAGTTTTACTTTCAAGATTAAAAAATCTTACCATGATGTTTACACGTTCATGCGTACAAGGTAAGTATTACATTTAAAATTTCCCCGGAAATTGTAATTCAAATCACATGAAATTTTTGAAATTATATCATTTTTTGTGAAAATATTGGATAAAGCTTAATTCATTGATAATATAGATAATTCAAGAAATTAATTTTTTTCAAGTTATATTGATTTCATTAACAGATTTTAGAGTATTTTTTCTTAATGTTCCTGAAAAATATTATTTTTTTTTAATTGTTGATATCTACTATGCTTAATTTTCATAAAAAGGGAAAAATGAATTCGTTTTTTTTATAATATTTAAAACTATAACTTTAGTAAAGGTGCTTTTTGTTTACATAAAATAATGCATTTTCACTAAGATTTAAAAAAAATATAGGTTCATTATATTCTGTGATCGTTAATTAACAAATATTTAACATTTCATTAAAATTGGTTGATTTCCTGAATTTGGGCGAATGTTTAAGTTAATGGAGGGCCCAAAATGTTTGTATATTTTGGGGATCCGTCGTTCATTTTGCACGTACTTAGTATTAGACACAACTTTTCCTTTTTGAATTAATTTTCCTTTTGTGTTTTTGTTTTTTTGCAATTAACATTAGTTAAGCTCAGTTTCAGTACAAGTCGTGGTCCTTCTTTTTCTTTTTTTTCTCAATGCATTTAAAAAATAGTTTTTCTTACGATTTTTGTAAAAAGCTCTCATTTATTATGGACTGTCTGATTGTTCGACAGATCTTGCTTGCTCGTACCACATGCATGACGTCATTTTTCAGTAACTAGGCCTCCTATTTACGACGACAACTGTAGAACGCATCTTTTGAAAATAAATGCATTCTTTAACATTTCTTCTTATTCCTTACCATGCTGTGATGTTATTTTCCATCACATCCAGGAAACAACGGGTAACACCGGGTTACCATGCTAGCTAATAATAGATTAAATTAAGAAGAAAAAAAAACTTTACTCAATAATATAGAAAAAGATTTATGTTTTTTTTTTAAGTTTTACTTTTTCATTTTAATTCATCAGATGAGGATTATGTTAAAGACGTACGAAATCAAAGGACAACCGGAACGGATACGGTGGATGGCGGATGAGGGGTTGTAGCAAGATAAAAAAAAAAAAATCCAATGTAATAGATATGATAGGATTTGAACTCGGAATGCTGATGTCATGGTCTGTTTCAGTGAACACAGTTCCATGTCCATCTTTACTTAAGGATTAGAAAAGAAAACTGAAGTTTTTCGAGTTTTGATATATAATTTTCGTCGGCTTTCCCAAAAGTGTCCGTTTCTGCAGACTTTTCAGTTGAAGAACTCTCGGAGCGAAAGCGATAAGCCGATTCCTTCAACTGTTTCTGACTAATGATACCGTTCTACCGTTTGCGTCCGAATGCATTTGTAACCTTGCGCCTGGCCAGTTTGTGGAATTTGAACCTGATCCTAGGACCTCCAAGGCGTATGGTGAGGTGAATATCCCGGAAAGGTCGGGGGAAAGAGTTCGGTCGGCACAAGTTGTGGAGATGTGGTTTGTCATGTGGGTCCGGGTGTGGTTTAGCATCTTAGCGATTTCTGCCTGATTCTCGACCTGCGGATTGTTAGAAAATAGAATTGTGTTTGGCTTTCGTTGAAAAATATTAAGATAAGAAAAATTAATGGAATCATTGAAGAAGGGAGATAAAGAGAGGTGAGTAAGAGGCAAATAGAGAAAGAGAGGAGGAGGAGTAGAGAAACGGAGAGAGAGAGAGAGACAGAGAGAGAGAGAGAGAGAGAGAGAGAGAGAGAGAGAGGCAGATAGAGAAGGAAAGAAAATGGAAGAGAAAAAGACGGAAAGAATGAAAAATATGAGGATAAGAAAAACTGAAGGAAGCATTGAAGAAAGAAGATAAAAAGGAGTGAGAGAGAGAGAGAGAGTGAGAGGAATAGAAAAAGAGGGGAGTATTTACAGATTATAAGAAGATAAAAGGAATAAAAACGGAAGAGAAAAAAACAACGAAAATTTTAAGACATAAAAAAAGGCAAGGAATCATTGAAAGGGAAATAAAAAGAAGCAAATAAGAGAGGGAATAAGAGAGAGTGAGAGAAAAGAAATATACTGAAGGCAAAAAAGAAAGAAAACGGCAGAGAAAAAGACAGACGGAAAGAAAGTAAATTGGAAACATACAGATAGCAGCCATCTTTAAAAACCAAGAAAGATTAATAAAAATGAGGAGAGGAAGTGAAAAGAAAGAAAGAACTTACAACAAATTAAAAAAATGAAAAAACAAGGGGAAAATGAGGAATAAAAAAATATATGTATACACAGGTTATAAGATAAATAAACAAAGAATGACATCTGATAAAAGAGAAATTGCAGTAAGATCATAAAAAATGGAATTGTTAATTAAAGCTTGCGATCAAAGAAAGGTATAAAAAGAAAGAGAGAGAGAGAGAGAGAGAGAGAGAGAGAGAGAGAGAGAGAGAGAGAGAGAGAGAGAGAACCGTACTAAAACGAAAGATATAAAGAGAAAGAATGTGGAAGAGTGAGAAAGAGAAGGAAAGAATATATATATATATATATATATATATATATATATATATATATATATATATATATATATATATATATATATAATTTAAAGGAGATTAGAATAATAGTCTAAAGAGCTAAGTGTATTTTAATGTAATAGTGAAATTACTAGTTTAATTAAAATACAGGAAATGCTCGTTGTAATTTAGATATATAATAAGCTCGATAGTTAAATGTCTTAGAGCTAATTCAATATTAAGTAATGTGATCTATAATTTAAAAGTTTTAAAAATTTTTTAAATTTAAAAATCAAAATTTAATTAAATTAAAAATCAGTTTCATAAGAAGGAACAACAACAAAGTCAATTGACTTTGTTGTTGTTCCTTCTTATGAAACTGATTTTTAATTTAATTAAATTTTGATTTTTAAATTTAAAAAATTTTTAAAACTTTTAAATTATAGATCACATTACTTAATATATATATATATATATATATATATATATATATATATATATATATATATATAGAGAGAGAGAGAGAGAGAGAGAGAGAGAGAGAGAGAGAGAATCGTACTAAAACGAAAGATATAAAGAGAAAAAACGTGGAAGAGAGAGAAAGAGAACGAAAGAATATATATATATATATATATATATATATATATATATATATATAAAGAGAGAGAGAGAGAGAGAGAGAGAGAGAATCGTACTAAAACGAAAGATATAAAGACAAAGAATGTGGAAGAGAGAAAAAGAAAAGGAAAGAAAAATAGAGAGAGAGAAGGATAAAAGAGAAAGAGAGAGAAAGAGAGGCGAGGGATAAAGAAAAGGAAATGATAGTAAGAAAGAAAATAAAAGAAAGAGAGGGCGAAGTAAAGAAAAAAGAAGAGGAAAAGAAAGAGTGATGTCATATAAGAAAAAAATTGCAACACAGGAAAAGTGTTGCAATTTGTTTGTACCAACAATTGTGTATCCCCATATTTGTTATATTTTATATTTGCTGAAATTTTTTAAAACTTTATTTATTGCGGACTATTATCCTCATCTTTTTAGTTGTTGTATAACGACATTTCGTGGATAGAGACGTCGTTAAATAACAACTAAAAAAAAAAAAGAAATTAGAATAATAGTCCGCAATAAATAAATTAATATGAATAATACTCATCTCAATAATGACTTCCAATTAAATAATATATATACCATTCGGTATATCAGATATAAACACTGATTTATAAGACCAAAAAATCCAATCTTAATCGCTCTTTAAGGCTCGTGGCATTGTCCTGGATATGATCTTAAACTATATCCAGTGGTGAGGTCCCAGCTTGCGGGCTTTGGGGAGTGTGGAACCACCCTTTAATTGCCATTGCTCCCAGGTCCACTCTGACCCGGAGTAGTAGTACCTGTTAGGGTCCCAACTATGGGTTAAATAGAAACCGACTTGAAAACAATAAATATATTCTATAAAAAAAATTTTCTTCAAAATCTTTGGATTCGGCATTAAATAACCTGAAAAGGGTTGATATGTCGTAAAACAAAAACAACCAACCAACCAAAGCTCGTGGTGTTGTGGATAAAGACGTTGAATCTCTACTGTTCCAGGTGAGCATTATCTGAAGATAGTGGTTTCAATCCTACTCAAAGCCGACCAGAGGCTTACTTGGCCAAAATATGGTGAGACGAGAACAACTACGGAAGGCAGTTATTGCTGAGAATGCAGTCACGAGATTCAGAGTTCCTATCCCGTTGCAGTTACCACCTGACGAAGGCCAGAGGAATAGTTAGCCGAAACGTCGTGAAACAACAACTAAGAAAGATGAAGATAATAGTCCGCAATAAATAAATTAATAAATAATATTCATCTCAATAATGAATTCCAATTAAATAATATATTTGTTGTATTTTGTACCTTTATTAAACTTGGTATTTTTTTTTTATATTTGTACGAAACTACTTTAACTCCATTCTCCTATAAATTTGACTTTTTTTTTGTTTATTGATATTTATATTAAACCCCCTTTTTTCCTATTTATTTAAAAAGGAAAATACAACTTTGTTATATATGGGTCGTGAAATTGCATTCATCTGCTTCACATTTTTTTCTCCTGTTTTGTTTGTCGTATTTTATTTGCTCAAGGGGTAGACATAGAAAAAAAAAGGAAAAAAATAGGAAAATAATAGGAAAATAATAGGAAAATAATAAAAAAGTTAGTAAATAACTTGGGTACTATAATGGATCAGGACCGGTTCCTACAGGATGTACTAGCGGATTTAGCTTGTGAAGTCATGCAAGCAGGTCGTGATGTGTCTGCTTCAGTGCACACAAGCTCACACTTGATTAGTGCGAGTCCCGTAGGTGATAGAGACAGACACACGTATTAAGGGTGGACAAGTGACCTGGGAAGGTTTTTTTTTTGTTCACATGGTGGTCTGAGCAAGATAAGTGCCGACCTGCCCTGTTTAGTGGGGCAGGTTATTTCAGTATTCCATAAGAATCTTTCACTTAGTGATACAAGCACCAAGTGAAAAATTGTTTCAGCCGTCTGCTCCACTAGTTAGCTAAAAGAGGTTTCGTGGGTATCTTAGCTTAGCGTCAATATTATCTTTAATGTTTAAGACAGAAATTGTAGTATTACGAATAAAGGGAAAATAGTTTACGTGCATTTGAGGTATCAAATAGTTTATTTAGTTTTAAATAGGAATTTAGAATTGAACATCTTTAAACTATTCAAATGATATTCAACTCCCACCTGAGAATACTAAATATCTCCAGCTGTTTTTTTATTTTTTATTTTGCGGATTATTAAAATATTAAAATTAAAAAACAACAAAAAGACATGCTCAATTTTTATTTGTAAGCTTGTAAACCGCGTTTGGTGCTTTATTTTTTCAGTATTTGGTTACTTTGATTCTTATAAATCTAATACCGAATACAGAAATATTAATCTTTAAAGTCATCTTTAAATTTAAAACAAATGGCAAGCAATATTACTTGGCGGTCAAGTAAGGCATTTGACGCAAACTGAACATTCTTTAATCCTAAAACTCACGCCTTTTATGAGCATAATACGAAGTAGTTGCATGCGGTAGGAAGATAAGTGTCCACTAAGAATTACTAAGAAGTATCTCGGATGACAGAAATGGAGGGTGTGGATAAAACAAATTTGTTCATATACAATCCAAACATTGTCAGGAGAATTCGGACAATAAATCAGATTTCCCAGGGGTGGAATGTTACTTGAGAGAAGAAGAGACATGAAATTTGACAGAATTGAGTTGATGACGGAGACGAGGAGTCTGAGGGGTTGGCTAATGAACGTAGTAGGTTAGTAGAAATAGCAAAAATTGAAAGTAATAAATGAATAGACAGAGTGCTCTCATTGGATGGGAGGACTGCCGAAGATAAATCATAAAGGTTAAAGCTTATACCGCGTGAATGTGGCAAAACAGGGCAATGCAACAATTATTGTATATTATGTTGATATTTGATTAAATCAGGGACACGGATAATGTCTGTGGTCCTTTGGATCAGGTGTCAACCATAATTGTCTCGAATAATCTCCCCACAAGAGCTGAACAGTTAAACAAATTGAATAAAGGAATAAACAAGAGGTTATGCTAACTAGTTTGGTCAAAAATTTCAGACAAGAAGTTTTAATCAGAAGAAAGCTAATTGGGCAGTCGTCGTGAAAATCTTCCATCAAACGAGCACAAAGAGAGAAATATTAACGCTATGATTGACATGATGGGTAAGAAAAATCGAAGGGTGAGGAAGAAAATGAGAAAAGAATGCATAAAAAGTAACAAACTAATTTTGGAATGCAATGAACAGTAAAATACCTGTTATGAAGACTGTCGAGATAAGTTATAAACTGACTTTATTTCTAAATTTTATTACTGTTTAAGTTTGGAGGAGTTACCGACGTAAGAATAACAAACAACAAAGCCTGTTCAACGGAACTCGGATGTAATCTTGCTTCGATTTAACTGGATTTTTAAAATATTGTTAACATACCAAACGTTAATCTTGATCAACAAAGCTGGAATATTTTAACTCTGATTAAGTAATTTCTGACGTCACAGAAAATTATGTTCTAGCTATTTAATTGAGCGTTGTCTCTTTTCAGCCTATTAAAACGTTGTCCTTAAATATTTACAAATATTTTCAGCCTATTAAAACGTTGTCCTTAAATATTTACAAATATTTTCAGCCTATTAAAACGTTGTCCTTAAATATTTACAAATATTTTCAGCCTATTAAAACGTTGTCCTTAAATATTTACAAATATTTTCAGCCTATTAAAACGTTGTCCTTAAATATTTACAAATATTTTCAGCCTATTAAAACGTTGTCCTTAAATATTTACAAATATTTTCAGCCTATTAAAACGTTGTCCTTAAATATTTACAAAAGAAAAGAAAAAGAAAAAGAAATAAATATATAAAAAAGAAATTCTCATGGATAAAAAAGAAAGTAAAATGAAACGGTCCAACTATATACTATTACATTTCATTTGAATTTTTAAAATTCATTTTCTTGTTTGAACTTTTGAGTTTTTTTTTGTTCTCTTGTATTACCTCAGCGCAGGTTTAAAAAAATTCCTGTAAAGAATTTTTGCATGGGAAGGTGTGTAACAAAGCCACAGACACATATGTAGCAGCAGGGGCATGTCGATGTATACAAATGACCAAGCCATGGCGCAAAGTGACGTCATAGGAAAAGAAGAGAAGGAAAAGGAAAATAGAGAGATTTGGAACCATGTGGCAGTGACAACGACCAGAGAGCAGATGTTGGCATGAGATAGTCATGTAACCCCGTGATGGCACACGCACACACACACACACACACACACACACACACACACACACACACACACACACACACACACACACACACACACGCACGCATAGGCACAGGTGTATCAGAATTTTTGTAGGAATTTTTGACACCCCTAACACGAAACTGCGAATAAAATATAAAAATCTCGTAATTTCTGTTAAAAGTGGGTTGTTTATTTTCTTTATGGATTATACTTCCAAAATAAACTATTAAAGTTGTTTTAAAGGTAATAGATTTTTTTTTTTTTAAACAGTAATGAATTTTCCGAACTCAATATTTTTCAATTTTTAAACTTTAAAAATCTATCAAAATTTTTCTATCGATTCTATTTTTACGATATTTTCAGGGTCAATGTGAAATTTTATGCTCTTTTCAATAAACCGATTATAATATTTTAGACAAACGTTTTTTTTTAAATTCACGCCCCCCCCCCATTTTCAAGTTTCTATTAAAAAGTAAATAATTAATTTACTCACCGAAAAGTAAATAATTAATTTACTCACAAATTGAAGAGAAAAGGTCAATAAATAATATATTCAAATTTAAAACAAAAAAAAGTAGTGTTTTTTAGAATTTTACCTGTAAAGTTTGAAGTTTAAAACCTTTTTTTTAAAACCACGTTATTTGTTTTTTCTTTTTTTTATGGAACCTTGGTCCTTGCTCACCTAATTGAAAAGAAAATTAGGGCTTGAATTACATTTTTCGAGGAGTTATAAGCTTGGAAAGACAGGGGGTCGAATAATTCACGCCTCCCATTTTGAAATGTCTATTAAAAAGTAAATAATTAATTTATGTACCAAAGTGTTATATATCAAAAATTGAAGAGAAAAGGTCAATAAATAATATATTCAAATTTAAAACAAAAAAAGAACTGTTTTTTAGAAATTTACCTGTAAAGTTTAAAACCTTTTTTAAAAAAAACCACGTTGCTTTTTTTTTTTTTTTTTTTTTTAATGAAACCTTAGTCCTTGCTCCTTTAATTGAAACACAAAATTAGGGCTTGAATTACATTTTTCGAGGAGTTATCAGCTTGGAAAGATGGGGTGGAATTATTCACTATTTTCACGAAATTTCTGACACACCTAGTGATGGCATGAGAGAATGGAAAAGACGTGTTGAGACAGCAGAGTCCTGTTAACTACATTGCAGATGAGAGGAATTGTAAAAAACAAGATGTATGTCTGGTTTGGAAGGTACCGTTAATAAATGTCTTTTTTAGTACTAGAAAAAAAAAGTTGAATTTCTTTCCTTTGTGACTGTTTATGCATACAACGTGTTGGTTTCAAGTGAAAATATAATGGCCACATTACACCCAGTCTTAAAAACACATTTTTCTGATCAAAGAGAAGAAACAGGTATTTGTGTTCCTTCAACATAGATTTTTGAATTCAGCAATCAGGATTATGCACGAAGTATGATGATGTATGGAATTGAAACCTGTGAAAGTTGAAGACATGTGTTGCATGAAGAGAAATGATATGACCATAATACAATGGATGTGTAAAGTGAGTTGAAGACAAGCTTAGATTTGATGACCTCAGAGGAAGATTAAATCTAGACAGTATAGGGATATGTGTGCAGAACAGGAGACTTCCGTGATATAGTCACGTTGAAAGAATGAATAAGAGTTATTGGGTTAGTTGATGTAGAACAGTTCAGGTAGCAGGGTCAGTTAGTAGAGGAAGGTCAATGTAAATATGCAAGGAAGTGATAAGAATCGACTTGAGAAAAAGAGGGATGAATAAAGACCTGACCAGAGATAGGTTAGTCAATTTCTAAAAGCTGTTCATTAACATGTAAAATAGTTATTAAATCGATGATGATGACGATGATGATGACGATGATTATTTTGATGTTGATGTTGATGAGGATGAGGATGTTGATGATGATCCATTATCGAAACTCAGCAGCAATTGACTTTAAGTCATCATGCATAAATGTGTTTGCTATACCAACAGAAATTTTAGTTGACAGAAATGTTACAACGAAGAACATTAACTGAATCCATCATTTCAGACGTGTGCCAATCATTGTGAAACTTCCCTCATCTGGGGAGGAGCTACAAAATGTACCCTTTCCTGCCTTGACAGGGTTCAAAACTGGCTTCGAAATCTAGTGGGCAAAGACCTCCTCTCCTTCTTACTCCCTCTTTCTAACAAAAGAGATATAGCAAATGTATATCTTTACTCTAGTGCGATTTTCATGGCAGATGCTCTATTGAGCTTCTATTTATGCCCCACCCCCTCCTCTGCTGAACATTTGCAGTAAACACTCGTCTAGCTACACTAACTGCCAACAATTTCCCTTATTATCTATCTGTGCTTAAAACTAAACGTATATTCTATGATCAAACTTTCTTTCCTAGAACTACCCATCTTTGGAACACAATACCGCAGGGATACTTCCCAGCTGACTATAACATTCTGTTTTTAGTCTAACATGAACAAGTTCCTGTTGAGCCGTCCTCTTAAATGATCAAACCCTACCCAAGTTCCACCATTACTGATCATCACGATGTTGTCTCATCGACTACCTGATACTCCTTAACTTTTATCTTTGAGTAATCTTTGGTCTTTAATAAGTTCAGTAAAAAAGCTTATCATTTTGATAAACACATCAGCTCAGTTGTTAACATTTCTGTGCTATAACTAGTCTCTCACTCTTAGACAGGTTTCAAATCTTATAGGTCCCACACTGTAGGCCAAGTTCCAACCTCAGTCCCATCACTGCAAAATCGCATCTCTGTACTTGTTTTACAAGTACTTTAATGGAATATGCCTTGATGAACTCATAGCACTTGTACCTCCTCGACGTACATACCCTTGACTAACCTGAAAAGCAGCAAAATCTCACCCCTTTCACTGTTGAGAACCTCAGATCCGGGAAAACTTTCTGCTCTGATAGTTTCTTCCTTCAGACTGCTAGACTTTGGAATTATCTCCTTGTTTCTCCTGCTTTCCTAACTGTACAAACTGCAAAAACTTAAATGTACTGTGAACAAACATCTCACTTCACAACTTCTCACAGTTCCTTGTTAGACACAATTTTAAATCGTAGCCCCTTACATTCCAAATGGCAATATGCCTTGTTTGGGGCAAGAAAGGGTAAAAAGAAAGTAATACGCTTCTCCGTTCACGCCACACATTCTTCTGTAATTTTCAGTTCTAAACCATCAACCGTCTTAGAGAACCGATGCAATGCCATTTTAACAACATCAGCACCAATGTGAAATGTTGATGTGGATACGTTTGATAGTAGATATCAGCTAGTACATATCTTGGCATTTATGTGATAAACAGGAAGCCTTTCAGACAATGGTCACGAAGGGATTAGTAGGGTTATCATAGGCAGGAAATCGTAAGAAAGGAAGTCAATCATATTTAGCCGCATATGATGTCAGACATGACGTCATAGAGAATGGCATGCACAACTCTTAGTAGAAATTTCAATGAGACAAGATATTCTAAAACGATAATAATTAATCAAGAAGTCAAAATGATAATGATTAAGCAATAAAGTTGCAACATTATATATATATATATATATATATATATATATATATATATATATTTATATACATTCAGCTTTATATTATATTATATATATATATATATATATATATATATATATATATAATATAAAGCTGAATGTGTGTGCGCGCGCGCGCGCGTGTGTGTGTGTGTGTGTGGTCACGAATAGGCTCCTATATGGTTGACTATTTTAAAAAACTGATTACATATAATTATAGAAGATGTATCGAGACACAGGAATGGGTATGTTTGATCTGGCAGAACGGTGGGGTCTGCATTCGTGCCTGGTCCACAAAGTATGGAAATAAAAAAATTAAAAATTGAAAAAAAAAAAAACGTTTACAAGTGTTTTTGATATAGATGTACATAAGAATACTTTGATAAGTATGTTTCAACTTAATAGGGATGGTATAATAAAATTGTGGGGTCTGCATTCGCACTCGTACTCCATGGAAATATGGCACAAACTTTAACAAAGACTTTTCATATCTATTTGCGTAAGTATACTTTGATAATTAAGTTTCAGTTTGAAGAAATATGGTATAATAAAATTATTGGGTGTTCGTTCACGCCTGACCTCCATAGATTGCAAATATGTCACAAAGTTTAACAAGGTTTTTTAAAAGCGGTGAGGATCCACAATAACACCTTAACTTTAATCTTTATTTACGTTAGCTTTTATTTATTTTTTTGAGTTGAATCATATTGTGTCGAATAAATTCACCTCATAAATTCACGTTCTTATTAAAGTGAAAGCCAAAAAAAAAAAAAAGAAAAAAAGTTGGAACGTTAGACAATTCTCGACACAAATTTTCCATAACTCTGGTTTTTCCTTCTCCACTTGCACGTGGCACTCTTTCTAAAATAGATAAATAATAAAAAATAAGAACGTTACTTGTTATCGTGTTTACAGAAGGAAAAAATCCTGCTCACGTGATTACGCGTCTTTTTAAAAACATTTACATGAACTTTTTATTTTTATTTATTTATATATCTGTTTAAGCTTTTTTTGTCAGTGTACTAGAAGGAATTCAGTTGATTATAACCCTTTCTGCGTGTTCTTTACATTACAATAGTACAACCCTGAATCTGACGGCGCAATACAACACCGTTCAATGCTGTAAAACTGAAGCAAAGCTGTTCTGCTTGAAAAGGGCGCCATTTTCTTCTTATTCATATTTATATCGATTCTTTGCTTTAAAAAACTAAAGTAATTACGTGTTTACTTTTTTAATATGCCATTTTGCTGTTTCGAATTATTTTACTAAAGTAAGTAAAGCTTCATTATTTTTCAAAACTGTTTTTGTTTCTTTGTCTTTCGATATTTCGTCGATATTATTTAGTAAGAGTGTTTAGCAAAAAGCCAACAAACGACTACCCGAAAAATAAAAAAATACAAGAAATAAATGTTACCATAGTCAATAATGTTTTTTTTTGTTTTGAAATAGTTTTTAATGCTCTTTACTTGAAATAATTTTAGCGAACCGAAATTAAAACAAGATTTGAGATGATAACTACTTAAATGAATTTTTATATAAACTACACATGCCATAATCGAATATTCTTCAAGCACAAAATAACAGAAAACATTAAAATATGTTTATAAATATTCGTTACGTTGACGGAACTCTCTTAAATTGTTAACACAGACTGCTCAGGTGCCCCTCCTTCAAATTGAAAACGGGGCTCTCCATTTCAAAGTCGCTGCCATTTTGATCTTTTTAAAACCGGTCCGTGAATTAAAAAAAAAAATATATATTTTTTACGAACTACTTAAAAATACAAACCAATGAACTTTTCTACCATAAAAGTGACTTTTATTGACTATGGTAACATTTATTTCTTGTATATTTATATTATTATATATATATAACATTTTCTCTTTGTAAGGAAACATCATTTTGTTGGTCACTCTTGGCTACGAATGGAAACAAAGTTGATATAAAAAAAATATATTTTCGCGAAAATTATCTGTACTTTCATTATATTTTGCTTAGGGTAAAATTTATGAGTATGAAAACCTATGTCTTTACAACCCCTCCTTTTCATAACCTATCATACTTTCATCAATCACAGTCCATTTTTTGTAGGCAGTTTTTGAACCCAGTCAACGACATATACTTTTTTTTTTTTATTCAATTTTCACCCCAAACAAGGCACAGTGCCACTTTGAAGCAGGGGGCTACTATTAGGGAACTAATTAGCGGGGTCATTATGAAGGGAGAAGAGTAGAAAGATGTTTGTTAACATTACACTTGAACTTCTGCATATCATTGCAGTTGGGAAAGCAGAATCCCGGAAGGGGGTTCCAAAGACCCGCAGTTCTGGGGAAGAAACTATTGGAGTAAAAGGCTTTCTTGCACCTAGGGATCTCTACTGTAAAGGGATGAGACTTAGTAGCTTGTCGGGTTTGTCGGGGGTAGTTACGTCGGGGAGGTACAAGTGTTTGCAGTTCGTCAGAGCATTCACCATTAAAGTATTTGTAGAACAGGCAGAGGGATGCAACATCTCGTCGATGGGACAGAGGTTGAAGCCTAGATGACAGTTCAGGACCTATCAGGTTGGCGACTCTTTTTTGAACCCTGTCCAGGAGCGAGAGACAAGCAGCAGATGCACCAGCCCAGATGTGACAACAGTACTCTATACATGGGCGAATGGTTGCCTTATTCTTTATAAGAATATATATATGTATAGGATACTGTCAGGCGTAAGTAGTTTTCTAGCACGGTAGAGGGAGCCAACCTTCCTTGCAGCAGCCTTGGCAATGCTCTCAATGTATCTATTCCAGTTCATATTCCCTGTAAACGTTAGGCCGAGGAGTTTAAAAGAAGTACTTTCAGGCAATGTGTTCTTGGCCATTGCTATTGGTGGTAGAGAAGGTTTCTTGTAGTTATTGAAGGAAACAAGCTTAGTCTTAGCAGCATTGAATGTGACCAACCATTTTTGTCCCCATTTTACTACGGATTGGAGGTCATCCTCTAGTGTTTCTGCCATTTTCTTGGATATGTGTTCATTTGTTTTCCCCTCATATCTGTTATAGAGAGTAGTGTCATCGGCAAATATACCCATCTCCGAAACAATATTATCAGGGAGGTCGTTTATGAATATCAGGAATAATAGAGGTCCAAGGATAGACCCCTGAGGTATTCCCGCATTTATGTCATATTGTTTGGATGTATGTCCGTCGAGGACAACTTTGATTTTTCTATTACTTAAGAAGGATTTAATTACATTATGAATTCTTCCAGTGATTCCATATGATCTAATTTTCCTTAGAAGACCATCATGCCATACCCTGTCAAAAGCCTTAGATATATCAAGGGCCACCGCTCTACCCTCCCCTGTTTTATCCAATGAACGGTATATACGTTCAGAAACTACAGTTAAGATATCTGCTGTTGAACTTCTGCAAGTATATATATATATATATATATATATATATATATATATATATGAGAAAAGAAAATTAAAACTAAGTTGAAATTTACAATCAAATTTATTGTTCGACTGACTACTCCAAAAAAACAATTTACAAAATACTTATTCTGCGGAGTTTCAAAGAATGCTATTCTTGCTAGCTATTCTTCTCATCAGAAGACAGAAAGAAATCAGCAAATTATATTTGTAGCAATTATATATATATATATATATATATATACATTTATATATATTATATATATTATATATATAACTACTTCATTTACTCACATAAATTTAATATACGAAAGTATAGATTTATGCGTAAACTTTAAGTATTTACTTCAAAAGTGTTCAATACGTAGGTAGAGCTAGTTAGTAATTTATAAAATATATATGGCGATTAAGCTACACTGAATATATATATAGAGAGAGTTTTCATTTTTCCTCCTTCTCTTTCAGTCAATTTTCTCATATTGTCATTCTTACTCTTTCTCTTTCTTAAAACATCTGTTTTACCATCTTTTCATCTTATCTAGTTATTTTCCTTTCTTCCTTTTCTTACTCCTATTTTTCTATTTTCTTTCCATCCCGTTTTTCTCTTTCTTTTTCACTTAACTATCTCCTCCCCCCCTTCCACACTCACCTCCTGCATCCACTCCTTCCTATCTTCTACCACTTCTTCCAAAAGTAAAATATTGCCACTTACGTGTCCACAGCAGGCGGCTAGTTTTAATACCAAAAGCGACATTGGTGAAAGTGATGTCGAATAACTGCCAACTCTGAGCCAAAGAATAGTGGAATCCATGAAATGAAGAATTTTAGCTTCCACATATGTGTCTGCTACAACCATTCTCGTCCAATGTACGTCGGCTGTGATGTAACCATAGGGAAGCCCCTCCACAAGTAAAAATTGTGCTACAAGATAATTGGTTTACCATTTTGAATTATTGGCGTCGACTTTGACCTTTTTCTCTAGTCTTTTTTAAATTTTTTTTCTCTGTTTAGTTACGTTATTCGTCTTTCTACAATTGCTTTCAATTTATTTGTCTAAATAAATAATAATTTATTTCACTAAATAAATAATAAAGAGTATTTTTGACAAAGATCTTCAGCAACCCACCGCGACCTTAAAAAAAACAGTCTGTCTAAATTAAAATCTGTTTCTTCTTGTCAATAAAAATACAGCCAAAGATGGAAAGATTGTCAGTTGAATGATGAAGAATATTATGAGAGGATTAAAAATGATGAATGCAACTTTGGTTATTAATCGGGGTTGTTTGAGACAATGATTTGTGTACATTGATATTGAGAACAACTTTGTTGCAGTCTATAGGTAAGCAGTCTCATGGTAATGTGTTCTATGGACGGTTTGTATTGGTTGGTCGCCAATATCTCCAAGAGTCAAATTTTACTAAAACTATTCGATCAATTCTTTCGGAATTTGACGTAGTTTGCTTTGGCAGTTTTCATGGTATCTCCGCCAATTTTCAGAGTCATATACCTCCTTGGATGGGAGTAGTTCTACCACATCTAGGAGCTGCTGCTTGGCTTTGGAATTCCCTCCTTGCTCCCCCGACTGTACCAACATGTAGTAATTTAAATGTAATGTGAGAAACACCTTACTGCCCAACTCCCCATTTAGAATACTTGCAATCTTAGAGGAGATAATAACTTCTATTCTTTACATTCACTTTCTCGTGGAAGAGATGTTGTTAGTTTTTCTCTACTCTATCGTTATTTCATGGGAGATGCTCGACCGAGCTTACATCTCTGGTTTCTCCTTGTAAGACATTTGCAGCAAGAACTCTTCTTACTATCACAATTGAAAATAATTTTTTTCGTCTGTGTAGCTCACAGCAAACGGAATTTCCATGAAGAGAGTTTAATTTCAATAACTCCAATCTGTGAGATATATTGCAAACTTTTGTTTTATTTTTTCCTTATTCTGACTTTAATCCTGAATATTTGTCTTGTTTTCTTTTTATCTTTTTTTTTGTTTTTCCTAAATCTTTTTTGTCAAATATACTATTATTAACCAATACTTTTTTCCTATATTTAAAACGAGAGAAAAAAGTCTCCCATGAAATTGAACATTTCCCTAATTATATTTGCATATCATCTGAACTCAAAAATATGTGGCTTTTTTTTCTCTCTAAAGTATGCATTACTTCTAGCTAGTCTAAAGTTAATGTGTAACCCTAAAGGTATTACTTCTTAACCAGTTTTTTAAAATAACCAGACTTTCCAATTTGATAAAAGTTCCATTATAGCATATTTATTATGGGGTGCAGCTGAAATGGTCGAACGTTCTAGCTCGAGGTAGATAAAGGCAAAAAGTATCCATGCATTAACATGGGAGGGGAGACTATCTTCAAGTACTGTCCTAAACTTAGAATGGGGCAATGGACTTAAGTAGATATTAATAAGTCCTTCTCACCTTTTTTTTTTTAAATGGAGAGTAGATAATTCATGTGGATGTGTTATCGGCAGCTCCAGTGACTCTCGCTTCTCCTTTTTTGCCCCTCAGTCCTCATTTCCAATGAATGATTTTTCTGACAAAGGGTGAAGAAAAAGCTGCTTTCCAAGTCGGTAATAATTTGTGAACAGTAGTCTTAGATGTCGGAAAATTTCTGTTTCTATGTCTATCCTTGTGGTCATGTCACTAGTAAGGGTGCTAGAGGTAAATCTGGGCTGACGTTATCCGCCTGATAGTCAGGGACCCGAACCTTGGATTAACCACTAAGAAGGCTGTCTTATCAGCAGGTGCAAAGTCCCGGGGCTGCTGTATTGCCATTTGGTGAATGGATTCTGGACAATACAGTAGTTTCTGGTAGGGCCTCTCGATGCCATACTAGTGGGTAATTGTTACAGCTTTACCTTATCATGTATTACAAAAAAAAAGAAAAGAAAAGAAATCCTGTCTTTTTCTCTCTTACTTTTCCTCTCTGTCCTACTCCAACCAAGTCTATCGACCCGTTCCACAAATCCCAAAACCTCAACATGACAAATCTCCAAAAACAAAACACGAATAAACCTCGTACAGTATATCGATACACTAAGGCTGACTGGGATAGCTTCCGTACATTTATATCTGATCTACCTCTGCATTCCATGTTTAAAAAGGATGTGTCCTCTATAGTATTAGACCTAACTGAATGGTTAATTGTAGGTATTGACCATTTCATACCCTCTAAAAAGTTTCAGCAAAAACCTAACAGCCAGCCATGGTTCTCTCCAGAATGTGCTGCTGCCATTGCGCACAGAGATCACTTTTTCCACTGCTTCAAACGTAATAGATGTATGGAAACTAAAGCCGTTTTCAGGACTGCCAGCAACCATTGTAAGAAAGTAATAAGGAACGCAAGAGTGTTGTATGCTCAATCTGTTAAGTCCAAAGTAGCTGAGCAGCGGCTTGGTTCCCACCAGTTTTGGCAAATAGCAAACAGAATCCTGAACAGAAGCGTGTGCTCCATCCCAACTATTATCAATGGACCTGAGGTAATCTCGTCAGCATCAGACAAAGCCAAACTCTTTGTCAAGAACTTTGCAGCTAATTCTACCCTTTGCGACCAAGACCGCCAACCCCCAATATTTCCTCCTGTATCAGAAAACACGCTATGTGATATACGTATATCTGTACGTGATGTTGCGAAGCTAATCAAAAACCTTGATTCGAGTAAAGCAACTGGCCCTGATGGTATTCCAATTATAGTACTCAAAAAACTTCAACCTGAATTAGCGCCCATACTTACAAAACTGTTTAAACGTTGTCTTAAGGAGAATAGTTTCCCATCTCCCTGGAAAATCTCATCAGTATGCCCTGTATTTAAGAATTCAGGTGATCGCTCATCCCCCTCTCAGTACAGGCCAATAAGTCTCCTGTGCGTCATGAGTAAGTTGCTAGAATCTGTGTTAAATACAGAAGTAATCAAACATCTCAACAAAAATAACCTTCTTAGTGACACTCAATATGGTTTCCGTTCTGCTAGATCTACAGCAGATGTCCTTACAGTTATATCGCATAGGATTAGCAAATCTCTCGACGGTAGCAATCTTTCTAGGGCAATTGCTCTTGACATATCTAAAGCCTTTGATAGGGTATGGCATAAAGGTTTACTTCATAAGATCGCTAGCTATGGTATAGCTGGAAAAGTCTTCTCAATTATTAAATCATTTCTTTCTGATAGGTTCATAAGAGTAGTAGTTGAGGGGCAAAAATCAGAAGCTCACAGTATTAATGCCGGTGTCCCTCAGGGATCCATCCTGGGCCCAACTCTTTTCCTGATCTACATTAATGATCTTCCAAATCACATCCTTACATCATTTGTAGACATTTATTCTGACGACACTACCATTTATGGTTGCACTTCTAAGACAGTAAACGACCAAGTTCTCTCCAATTCTCTCTCCTCTGATCTTGAGCACGTAGTACAATGGGGAAAGGAGTGGCTGGTTACTTTTAATGCATCTAAAACCAAGATTCTCTCTTTACATCATCAACATTCTAATCCACATTTGGCATCAATTGAAATGAATGGCTCTCGTCTTCAGGAGGCCTCAAGTTTTGACAAGCTTCTGGGCTTGACCATTACTCCTGATCTTAAATGGAACACGTATATCAAATCTGTTGCCAAGGCCGCTGGAAAAATGGTGGGATCTTTCTATCGATCCAGTAGATATCTCACTGCTGATGCTATTCTCTACCTATATAAGAGCCAGGTACGTCCAAGGATGGAATACTGTTGCCACATCTGGGCAGGAGCTGCTAGAAAGGACTTGTCCTGCCTTGATAGAGTTCAAAATAGACTTCGTAGCCTCGTAAGAGATGTCCTTTTCTCCTCCTTGCAACCTCTATCTCACAGAAGAGATGTTGCGAGTTTGTCTCTGATGTATCGATATTTTCATGGAAAGTGTTTAACTGAGCTTCAATCTATGGTCCCCCCTCACCAAACTTTCACAAGAAACACTCGTCTAGCTGTAAACACTATCAATAATTTCCCCCACTCTTTATCTGTGCCTAAACCTAAACGTAGATTCCATGAACAAAGCTTCTTTCTTAGAACTGCACGCCTGTGGAATTGTCTTCCCTTTTCCTGCTTTCCGGCTGACTACAATATGGTTGTGTTCAAGTCTAAAGTAAATAAGTTCTTGATGAGCCGTTCCATATAAGTTATTAAATTTACCAAATTTTCATTACTAATGATTACTATATTGACCAATTTCTACTGTACACTCTTTAACCCTTATCCTTGAGTGGCCTCTGGGCCTTGATAATGTGGTGATGCCTTTGTAAAAAAAAAAAAAAAAAAAAAAAAGAACCCCATCCTCCAACGTAGACCCCCTACTACCAGGTCTCCTCCAACATCAGAGGTCTACGTTTGAACCTTCCAGAGGTTGAAACCCAATTACAGGAGACAAAACTGGACATATTCTTTCTAAGTGAAACTGGCATTAGGCCAACCACTTCCCTAGACGAATTCATAATTAAAGGATACTCTAACTTAACATCTAAATCTGACCCCCAAGATCGCTATGGGTATGGAATATGTGCCTACATTAAAGATGGCTTTCCATGTGGTAGGGATATCTCCAGAGAAGACCCTACTTTACCTTATATGTGCTTCCGGGTTGCACTAGCTTACACCACTGCATTTATATTTGCCCTCTATCGCCCCTACAACAGTGGGGTTACTATCTTTAAGAGCATATCTGCAAAAATTGACCACATCCTCTCTGCTCATCCTTCAGCTAACATTCACATTTGCGGCGACTTCAATGTCCATAATGTCGAATGGCTGACCCACTCAAATAAGACCAATGACGAGGGGAGGTTCTGTCATGATTTTGCTACTGCCTATGACCTCACTCAGATTGTTCACGAACCCACCCGTGTGCCCGATACTACCGGTCAGTATGCAAGCCTTCTAGACCTTTTCCTCACAACTTCCCCTGTTCATGTTCCGTTCTATCTCCTCTCAGATCCTCCGACTACTCTGTTGTAGCAGTTAAGATAAAAATGAAATGTAATAAGTTTTCTGACATACCTCTCCACCGTACTGTATATCGATACTCTATGGCTGACTGGAATAGTACATTTATATCTGATCTACCTCTGCATTCCATGTTTTGAAAGGATGTGTCTTCTAGACCTTTTCCTCACAACTTCTCCTGAGCTATGTTCATGTTCCATTCTATCTCCTCTGGGATCCTCCGACCACTCCGTTGTAGCAGTTGAGATAAAAATGAAATGTAATAAGTCTTCAGATGTACCTCTTCACCGTACTATATATCGATACTCTATGGCTGATTGGGATAGCTTCCGTACATTCATATCTGACCTACCGCTGCATTCCATGTTTAAAAAGGAAGTGTCCTCTATAGTATCAGATCTGACCGAATGGTTAATTGTAGGCATAGACCAACTCATACCATCCAACATATTCCAACAAAAACCTAACAGTCAGCAATGGTTCTTCCCAGAATGTGCTGCTGCCATCACACACAGAAATCACTTTTTCCATAGCTACCAACGTAATAGATGTACTGAGACTAAAGCTGCTTTCAGGACTGCCAGCAACCACTGTAAAAGAGTAATAAAAAATGCAAGAGAGCTATATGCTCAGTTTGTTAAATCCAAAGTAGCTGATCAGCGGCTTGGTTCCCACCAGTTTTGGCAAATAGCAAACAGGATCATGCGTTCTATCCCAACCATCATCAATGGCCCTGAGGTCATCTCGTCAGCATCAGACAAGGCCAAACTATTTGCCAAGAACTTTGCAGCTTATTCTACCCTATGCAACGAAGGCCATCAACCCCCCGTATTTCCTCCTATAACAGATAACACGTTATGCAACATAAAAATATCTGTGCATGAGGTTGCCAAGCTAATCAAGAACCTGATTCCAGTAAAGCAACTGGCCCTGACTGTATTCCAGTTATAGTGCTGAAAAAGCTCCAACCAGAACTTGACCCATACTTACAAAACTGTTTGAACATTGCCTTAAGGAGAAGTGCTTTCCAACACCCTGGAAAACCACGTCAGTATGTCCTGTATTTAAGAATTTAGGTGAAAAGTCATCTCCCTCTCAGTACAGACCAATAAGTCTCCTGTGTGTCATGAGTAAGTTGTTGGAATCCATATTAAATAGAGAAGTAGTCAACCACCTCAACAGAAATAACCTTCTTAGTGACATGTAATATGGTTTCCGCCCCACAAGATCTACAGCAGATGTGCTAGCGGTTATATCTCATAAGATTAGTGAATCTCCTGACAAAGGATTCTTTTCCAGGGTAATTGCTCTTGACATTGAAGGCCTTCGATAAGGTATGACATAAGGGCCTACTTCACAAGATTTCCAGCTATGGTATCACTGGTAATGTTTTCTCAATCATTAAATCATTTCTCTCCGATAGGTTCATAAGAGTAGTGGTTGATGGGCAGAAATCAGAGGCGCAGAGTATTAATACTGGAGTCCCTCAGGGGTCCATCCTGGGTCCAACTCTCTCCCTGATCTACATCAATGATCTCCCAAAACACATACTTAAATCATTCGTTGATATCTATGCTGATGACACGACCACCTATGGCAACACATCAAAGGCCGTAAATGACAAGGTTCTCTCTAATTCTCTCCCTTCTGATCTTGAGCATGTGGTACAGGGGGGGGGGAAGAGGTGGCTAGTTACTTTTAATGCATTCAAAACCAAGCTTCTATCTTTACATCATCAACGCTCTGATCCCCATTTGGCATCTATTGAAATGGATGGCTCTTGTCTTGGGGAGGCTCCATGTTTTGACAGGCGTTTGGGTTTGACCTTTACTCCTGATCTGAAATGGAACACGTACATCAGGTCTGTTGCTAAGGATGCTGGGAAAATGGTGGGATCCTTCTACCGCTCCAGAAGATATCTCACTACTGATGCAATTCTCTATCTGTATAAAAGCCAAGTACGTCCAAGGATGGAGTACTACTGCCACATCTAGGCAGGAGCTGCTAAAAACAGCCTATCCTGCCTTAACAGAGTACAAAATAGACTTTGTGGCTTAGTAGAGGATGCCCTTTTCTCTTCCCTGCAGCCCCTCTCCCACAGAGCCTGTATTTGTTTTATCGTTATTTCCATGGCAAGTGCTCGTCTGAGCGCCAATCTCTCATCCCCCCTCGCCAATCTTTCACAAAAAACACCCGTCTGGCTGAAACTACTGTCAATAATTTTCCCCACTCTTTATCTGTGCCTAAATCCAAACATAGATTCCATGAGCAGAGCTTCTTTCTCAGACGTGCACGACTGGAACTCTCTTCCGTTTGCCTGTTCCCACCTGACTACAACTTGGATGTCTTCAAGTCCAACATAAACAAATTCCTGACAAACTTCCCTCTTAAGTAAGAAATTCTATCAAATCTCCAATACTAATGTTTATTACAATACTATCTCATTGATTACTGTACACGCAATAACCCTTATCCATGAGTAGCCTCCAGGCCTTGATAAATGGTGACCTCCATGTAAAAAAAAAAAAATTGCTTCCCTGCATGCTACAAGATGGTCTGTGAAAAATTTATTCTCACATAGTTTAGAACTTTGGCTGAGTAAAAAATATACACAACTATGAAAAGCGACTTACCTGATTGATTAACACCGGTTGTCTATTCTTTTCAATTTGCAAAAATTTGTTATGTCATTTTGCTGCTCGACTGAGCCTGTTAGTTGAGACTTCGTTTGAAGTGGTAATAAATTTCCTCAGAGAAAATTTTCAATTACCTTTGGTTTTGGATCCATTTAAACAACTTTCCCATAGAAAAAGGGGTTTAATAACATCGGGCAGGTAAATCCAATATCAACATTGTTTACTGATTAAAAAGACAATGTTACACCAAGAAAGGAAACCTAATTTGCTAGATTAAATTGTCTTAAAGGCACCATGGCAATTTTGGGGGCCAAAGCCCTTAAGTTAATAACAATATTGAAATTGTGTTATATGATAAGGGCTGCTCCCCTTTCATGTAAGTATAAAAATAGAGAGATTTAGTTAAAATGAAAATGAAATAGAATAGACGAAATTCGAACCTCGTAAATTAGGTTTAGAAATAGATTACGAGAGAGAATTAGAAAATGGAATGTAAAACAAACCATTGTTTAGCTTAGAGATAAAATAGTTTCAAGAAAAGAATGTGCGTTGTCAATTCTGTTATGAAAAATTCAATTGAGGAATGCAACTATACAAGATAATTTAATAAACATGTTTTTAACATATTGGAAAAATAGGTTACTGGGAATATAGGTTAAAATTCCTTTTGTAAACAAAGGAAAAAGTTTTGGACACGCATGTCCAGAACACGTGAAAGAAGACACATGTTTTAACATGTGTATGACGTCATGGAAAATGGGAAGTTCTAGATATAGTTAGAAACTTGGGAGGAACTGGGGAGAGTCAGAGAGAGTCTGAGGACGACAGACGACAGTCCAGACATGGACATTCGAACGTCTAGAAGCGAGACGGTCACTTTTGAAACTTAGAATGTGAAGCTTTGAATTCTTGACTCAGAAAATCACGGCCGGTCGTGAGAAGAAATAAACCAATCATGTGTTTTTATAAACGTCGTCTTTGTGTTGTAATTCTACCAAAAGGTAAAGTGAAAATTGTTATTATATGTCTTGTATATCATGTGTCTTAAAATGTCTTTACATACACGTCTCGACATCTCATATCGACAATGTGAACTCTACATCTCATATCAACACTTCTAAGTAATGAACATTTTTAATATATATGAATCTTTATAACACGAACACATAACGTGAACAATCTCTCACAACATCCCTCTTACAGCAACAACACTCTTAATAAGACTCCTATATATAACAATTGAGCCCGACATGCACGAAAGATTGACTCTGACTGACTTGTCAGTTTAACTCGCCTGCGCTTGCGAGTTAACATTCAAATCAACCAATGAGAAAGGTTGTAATTAATACAATGCATTAATTCATATCAACCAATTAAATGCTGCAATTCAATTTATTTAATTTCTCACAGGTTGTTTCAAATCCAATGTCGAAAATACTTATCATAAACCGTCGAGGGGGATACAAGTGCAAAGAGTTCATCAGAGCACATTCCATTAAAGTAAGTGTAGAACAAGCACAAGGATTAAACATTGAACAAGAAGCAACCGATTTAAATTTAGATGTACTGACATAATTTGGCTGTGATCATTACGTAGTATCTGTGTTAACTGTGACAGGCAGAACCAAGAGTCAATACATTATTATTATTATTATTATTATTATTATTATTATTATTATTTTATTATTATTATTATTATTATTGTTATTATTATTATTATTATTATTATTATTATTATTATTGTTATTATTATTATTATTATTAGTGTTATTATTATTATTATTATTTTATTATTGTTATTATTATTATTTTATCATTGTTATTATTATTATTATCATTATTATTATTTTATTATTGTTGTTATTATTATTATTATCATTATTATTATTTTATTATTGTTATTATTATTATTATTAATATTATTATTATTATTATTATTTCATTATTATTATTATCATTATTATTATTATCATTATTATTATTATCATTAGTATTATTATTTTATTATTATTATTATTATTTTATTATTGTTATTATTATTATCATTATCATTATTATTATTATTAATATTATTATTATTATATCATTATTATTATTTCATTATTATCATTATTATTATTATTTTATTATTATTATTAGTGTTATTTTTATTATTATTATTATTATTTTTATTATTATTATTATTATTTTTATTATTATTATTAATTTCATTATTATTAATAATGTTATTATTATTATTTTTATTATTATTTTTATTATTATTATCATTATTATTATTATTTATTATTATCATTTTTATTATTATTATTTTATTATTATTATTATTATTTTATTATTATTATTATTTTTATTATTATTATTATTATTATTATTATTATTATTATTATTGTTTAAAGTTAAAACATTGCCCGGGGGAAACATTTACTAAAAAATAAATAAATAAAATAGCATTTACTATTTAAAATAAAAAAGTACTATTAAAAACTTTTATTATTAAAAAAGACAGAAACACTATTAAAAAAAAAGAAAAAATATTCCTTCAAGTTAAAAAATTGTCCGAGGGAAACATTTACTAAAAAAATAAAAAAAATAACATTTACTATTTAAAAAATATACTATTAAAACATTTATTATTAAAAAAGACAGAAACACTATTAAAAAAAAATAACATTCTCTATTAAAAAAACATTCACTATTAAAAAAGACATTTACTATTAAAAAAGAAAAACACTTTTAACAAAGAAAAAATAACATTTACTATTAAAAAAGACATTTACTGTTAAAAAGAAAAACACTTTTAACAAAGAAAAAATAACGTTTACTATTAAAGAATACACTATTAAAAAACAAAAACATTTAGTTCTAAAAACATTTACGAATAAAAATAATTATTTAAAAACATTTACGAATAAAATCATTTATCAAAAGCATTCACTATTAAAAAACAAAAACATTTACTATTAAAAACATTTCCGATGAAAAATATTTATGAAAAAACATTTACTATTAAAAGCATTTACGAATAAAACTATTTATTAAAATATTTTCTATTAAGAAAAACTTACGAATAAAAATATTTATTAAAAAAACATTTACTATTAAAAAACAAAAAACATTTATTATAAAACATACAAAAATCACTTAATATTTTTTTTTTTTTTTACACAGTGATCACCACTTATCAAGGCCCGGAAGCCACTCAGGGATAAGGGTTATTGCAAGTACATTACGTTAGTGTGGAGATTTGATGAAGTGTTTACTTAAGGGGGCGGTTCATCAGGAACTTGTTAACATTGGACTTGAAGACATCCAAGTTGTAGTCCGGTGGGAAGCAGGCAGACGGAACAGAGTTCCACAGGCATGCAGTTCTAAGAAAGAAGCCTTGTTCATGGAATCCGTGTTTTGATTTAGGCACAGATATAGAGTGGGGGAAATTTTTCACAGTGGATTCAGCTAGACGGGTGTTTTTCATGAAAGATTGGCGAGGGGGGAGCAGAGATTGGAGTTCAGACGAGCACCTGCCATGAAAATAACGATAAAACAAGGATAGGCTCGCAACGTCTCTTCTGTGGGAGAGAGGTTGCAGGGTAGAGAAAAGGGCATCCCCCACTAAGCCACAAAGTTTATTTTGTACTCTGTCAAGGCAGGATAGGCTATTTTTAGCAGCTCCTACCCAGATATGGCAACAGTATTCCATCCTTGGACGTACTTGGCTTTTATATAGATAGAGAATTGCATCAGTAGTGAGATATCTTCTGGAGCGGTATAAGGATCCCACCATCTTTCCAGCGACCTTGGCAACAGACTTGATGTACGTGTTCCATTTCAGATCAGGAGTAAATGTAAAACCCAGAAGCTTGTCAAAACATGGGGCCTCTCCCAGACGGGAGTCATCCATCACAATTGATGCCAGCTGGGGATCAGAGCGTTGATGATGTAAGGATAGGAGTTTGGTTTTAGATGCATTAAAGGTAACCAGCCACATCTTCCCCCACTGAACCACGTGCTCGAGATCAGAGGAGAGAGAATCAGAGAGAACCTTGTCATTTACAGCCTTTGATGTGTTGCCGTAGATGGTCGTGTCATCGGCATAGATGTCAACGAATGATTTAAGTATGTGTTTAGGGAGATCATTGATGTAGATCAGGAAGAGAGTTAGGCCTAGGATTGACCCCTGAGGGACTCCAGCATTTATATTGCAGGCCTCCGATTTTTGTCCATCTACCACTACTCTTATGAGCCTATCAGAGAGAAATGATTTAATGATTGAGAAAACATTTCCAGTTATACTGTAGCTAGAAATCTTGTGAAGTAGACCCTTATGCCATACCTTGTCGAAAGCCTTTGATATGTCAAGAGCAATTGCCCTAGAAAGGAAGCCTTTGTCAAGATATTCACTAATCCTGTGGGATATAACCATCAGCACATCTGCGGTAGATCTTGCAGAGCGGAAACCATATTGTGTGTCACTAAGAAGGTTATTCCTGCTGAGGTGGTTGACTATTTCTCTATTTAATATTGATTCCAGCAACTTACTCATAACACACAGGAGACTTATTGGTCTGTACTGAGAGGGAGATGACTTATCACCTGAATTCTTAAATACAGGGCAAACTGATGAGGTCTTCCAGGGAGTTGGAAAGCACTTCTCCTTAAGGCAGCGCTTAAACAGTTTCGTAAGTATGGGAGCAAGTTCTGGTTGAAGCTTTTTTAACACTATAATTGGGATGCCATCAGGGCCAGTTGCTTTACTGGAATCTAGGTTCTTGATTAGCTTGGCGATCTCATGCACAGATATTTGTATGTTACCTAGCTTGTTCTGTGTTATAGGAGGAAATATGGGGAGTTGATGGCCTTCGTCATATTAAAAAGACTACGAGTTTAAAAAAGTAAAATATTTAAAAATATTTTAAATTCAAGGAAATATTTTTGGTTTTTATTTTGACTCATATTTTTAATATTCAATATTCCTCCTCAGTTTGAAAAAAGAGTTTATTTTTGACAAAGATCTTCAGCAACCCGCACTCACCTCCACCACTACCTCAAAAACAGCATGGGAATCCGACTAAATCAAAATCTGTGTTTTCTTCTTGTCATTGATAAAAACCACGCAAAGTTGAATGAATAAGAATATTATGAGAGGATTGAAAATGATGAATGGAACTTTGCTTATTAATCGGGATAGTTTAGAACAATGATTTGTGGACATTGATATTGAAGACAAATTTGCTGTAGTCTATAGCCAAGCAGTTCCATGGTAATGTGTTCCACAGACGATAATTTCTTGAAAAGAAACTATGTTCATTGAAATTCTACCTGACTCTGCTACACTTAGGAAAAATAATGCTTTTTTTTCTTTTCCATTGTGGTAGGTAGACGAGCTCTTGCATTGAATGTCTTACAAGATGCTTATCAGGATTATTATTAGATTGGGTCAACATTTCGGAGCAATGGAGAAAAATTAGGTTATGTCAAAAAATTCAGTACGCAAAGTTAAGACGCCAGAAGTGGACTAGGTTTACCTAAATATGATATAGAATTCAGTAAACATGAAACGAAATAGGAAACCATATGAAAATTATTTATTTAAAAGAACTTTTCCAGTTTTAACAATTCTGGTGCTATCATGAAACAATTAAAAGAATAAACGTTTATGTTTTATTTTTTTAAACAGTTTTTGTTTTAACACTTGTGTTATCACGAAAAAAACTAATGAGAATTTTCATTTACATTTCCATAGTTGGTGTCTTTTTAAAATAATGTGTTTATGTTTTTAAAAAGTTTTATATGTCAGAGAATTTTGTCATAAATAATGTATGCAAATTTTTTATGAACATTTCTTTCATTATCCAAAAAGTTTCTGTTTTGTAATTCAGTTGTTTCATGATACTTTATTTATGACAAAATTATGTGATGAAACTTGTGAAAATTTTTAATTATTTCTGTATGAATATGTTTTAAATATTAACGAATTATTTATAGAAATGTGAACTTTGAAAATTTAAATTACTTTTTTGAAATAAAATATTTTCATATTAATTTATTTTAAATATTAAAAATATTTATAGAAATGTGAACTATGAAAATTTAAATTACTTTTTTGATTTGGTTGGTTGGTTGTTTTTGCTTTACGGCATATCAACCCTTTTCAGGTTATTTAATGCCGAATCCAAAGATTTTGAAGAAAAAATTTTTTTAATAGAATATATTTGTTGTTTTAACGTCGGTTTCTATTTAACCCATAGTTGGGACCCTAACAGGTACTACCACTCTGGGTCAGAGTGGACCTGGGAGCAATGGTAATTAAAGGGTGGCTCCACACTCCCCAAAACCCACAAGCTGGGGCCTCACCACTGGATATAGTTTAAGGTCATATCCAGGACCCCCATTGAGGGACTTTCACCCTTTGCAGGGGGGGGGGCAGTCGGCGTATTCTAATGCCCCACCGACAGGGCCTACTTTTTTTAAATAAAATATTTTCATATTAATTTATTTTAAATATTAAAAAATATTTATAGAAGTGTGAGCTATGAAAATTTAAATTACTTTTTTGAAATAAAATATTTTCATATTAATTTATTTTAAATATAAAAAGATATTTATAGAAATGTAAACTATGAAAATGTAAATTACTTTATTGAAATAAAATATTTTCATATTAATTCATTTTAAATATTAAAAAATATTTATAGAAATGTGAACTATGAAAATTTAAATTACTTTTTGAAAAAAAAATGTTTTCATATTAATTTATTTTAAATATTAAAATTTTTTTATAGAAATGTGAACTAAGAAAATTTAAATTACTTTTTTGAAATAAAATATTTTCATATGAATTTATTTTAAATATAAAAAAATATTTATAGAAATGTGAACTATGAAAATTTAAATTACTTTTTGAAAATAAAAATGTTTTCATATGAATTTATTTTAAAAATAAAAAAAATATTTATAGAAATGTAAAAAATAAAAGTTTATTATTTTTTAATTGTTCCATGATTAAACAAGAAGTGGTTCCATATGGTTTCGTTTTTCGTTTAATGCTTAGTTACTTCCATTCCATACTCAGATAAACCGAGTCCATTTCAGTCGTCTTAACTTTGCATACTGAATTTTTGGACATAACCGAAAATTATGTTATTTGGGTCATCCATAGCTATGAAAATCTGATCGT
Organism: Euprymna scolopes; assembly: GCF_053919585.1. Taxonomy (NCBI): domain Eukaryota; kingdom Metazoa; phylum Mollusca; class Cephalopoda; order Sepiida; family Sepiolidae; genus Euprymna; species Euprymna scolopes. Next base: position 14,248,863 of record NC_136502.1, on the reverse strand, counting down.
AATAAACAACTGCTTGTAGGGTCTAAATTCTTATCCATCACATTTAAATTGAACATTATTGATATTTTGGGAAGATACACTCAACTGCCGACCTCATGGTATTATCTCTTATTTACTTATCGCAGGAACATCATGCAATCTTCCCATCAACTCGACGCAACGCTTCCATTAAGGCGAATACTGATTCTATCAATTGTTGTCCTGATTCCATGCATTTGGTCCTAGGGAAGAATTGTTTCGGAAATGGTAGGGAAGAACAAGCTGTGAAACGAGACGAAGCTAAGTCAAGACGTTGTTGTTGGTGGTGGTGGTGGTGGAGGAGGAGGAGGAGGAGGAGAGTGGCGGTTAAAACCCCTTCTCCATCCCTTGATCTACTGCCCATTATTCTTCACTGTTATTCATTGCGGTGGTGCTGTATTTTATGCATCGGCCTCTCCAGCAAAGCAGCAGCATTTTTGGTGTGTGTGTGTGTGTGTGTAGGGGGGGGGGTAAGGTATGACTGGTACATTTTCGTGTCCTCTGGTTCTTTCTATATCGTCTGCGCTCATCTGTACAATGAGACAGATTTTTAACAAAAAAAGTGAAAAGAAGAGAAAAAAGAAGATAAGAAAAAAAACTTCAGAAGAAAGTGAGACATGAACTGTTCAACCTTAATGATTTTACACATTTTTTTTTAATCAAACAAATGGTTGAAATCATTGCCAAAAGGGAAAATATGATGGAAAAAAAAAAATGAAAGCTTCATTCGAAACCTTAACCCTGATCTAATAATTATTTTTTAAAAAACAAATATTTTCACCAGGTCAAAATGATAAGACCATTTTAATAAAATCAGCTAGTTTGAAAAAATGAATACGAAAAGCTTTCTATGTTACTAAAAGCAACTTGTTAGTGGATAAAAAACATCTTACTAAATAATAAATGGCAAAAGGGAAACCATTATCAGAGTTTGAGAGAGGAAGGATCTTTTAGCTTAATAGGGGTGGACTCTCCCATAGATCCATTGCAAACGAAGTGAATCGTAGCAAAACGGTCATCACAAACTTTTTAAGGAATCCAGGTCAATATGGGCACAAAAAGAGTCCAGGTCGACCAAAAAAAATAACCCCATCACTGGATCGCCGTATCCCATTGAAAATATTTGGGGATGGATGGCAAAAGAAGTGTTCAAGGATGGAACCCAGTATGATTCGATAAAGGAACTTTCTGATTCAGTTTTCATTACATGGGATAAAATTCCTTCGCAACTGATAAAAACCTTAGTCGCAAGCATGCCGAAGAGAATTTTTGAAGTAATTCGTAATAATGGAGGCTATACTAAATACTGAGACCCTTTTTAGTAATTTATAATTGCCTTTTGTTAGATAAATTATCAGTGGTCTTATCATTTTGACCAGGTGAAAATGATTGTTTTTTAAAAAATAATTATTAGATTAGGGTTAAGGTTTCGAATGAAGCAGATTCCATTTTTTCCATCATATTTTCCCTTTTGGCAATGGTTTCAACCATTTGTTAGATTAAAAATTCGATATTATGCGTAAATGCTTACTTTCTTAAGTGGTCTTATGATTTTGACCAGGAGTGTATATATATATATTTTTTTTAAATTACATTTTCACCCCAAACAAGGCAGCTTTCCACTTTGTTGCAGGAGGCTACAATTAGGGACATAAGCTACTGGGGTACTATGTAGAGAGTTGGGCAGTAAGATGTCGGTTCACGTTACACTTGAACTTCTGCATGTCAGTACAGTTCAAGAAGCAGGGAGCCGGAATGGAATTCCAAAGTCTAGCGGTTCTGGGGAAGAAACTACTAGAGTAGAACGCTCTCTTACATCTAGGGATCTCTACTGTCAGGGGTGGGATTTAGCTGCTTGTTGGGTTTGTTGAGGGTATTTAAGTCGTGGGGGCACAAGTGCTTGCAGTTCGTCAGAGCACTCATCATTAAAATACTTGTAGAACAGGCAGAGGGATGCAACATCTCGTCGATGGGACAGAAGCTGAAGCTTAGATGGCAGTTCAGGACCAATCAGGTTGGCAACTCTCTTTTGAACCTTGTCTAGGAGCAAGAGACTAGTAGCAGATGCACCAGCCCAAATATGACAACAATACTCTATACATGGGCGAATGGTGGTCTTATAGAGGTACAGGATACTTTCAGGTGTCAGTAGTTTTCTAGCACGGTAGAGAGAGCCTACCTTCTTTGCAGCAGTCCTAGCAATGCACTCAATGTAATTGTTTCAACTCATGTTTCTGGTGAACGTTAGGCCGAAAAGTGAAATTGTCTGTGTGTGTGTGTGTGTGTGTGTGTGTGTGTGTGTGTGTACAATTCCCTACCAAACTACTCTGCCAATTTTCAGTCTACAGGCTCGAGATTTGACATAAGAGGTATTGAGATTTGGGAAAATCTTTTTAAGCAAGTTTTGGCCAGAAATTTGACTGTCAAGGGGTCAAAGTTCAACGATTTGACCTTTGAAAACTCCATCAAACTACTTTGCCCATTTTGGGTTTAAACACTTGAAATTTTAGATGTAGGTTATTTGGACATGGATCAAACTTTTAATTTGATTTGAGCCCAAAACAATAAATGTTAAGGGGGTCAAAATTGGGGTCAAAGTTTAAAAAGAAATTGACCTTTCAATCCATTAAAAGAAAAAAAAAAATGCATATGGGCATGATTACAAAATCCGAAAATTGGAAGAGATATTGCAATTATTTTTTCAATTTGTTCCGCCATGTTTGAATTTTAATGTAGGGTCACCTGATGAGTTAAGGGTGTAATAAATTTAAAAACTTGACATAATAATTAAATGATGTAATGAAAGAAAAAAATAGAAAGTAATTGCAACTGCTCTACTATTTTCTGGGCTGATGTATCTACCACTAGTCTGTCACTCTTAGACAAGGTTAAAAAAGTCTCAAATCTAAAGGGTCCCACACTATCAACCAAGCTCCAACCTCTGTCCCATCACCACAATGTTGCATCCCTGTACCTGTTTTACAAGTTTTTAATGGAATGTGCGCTAATGAACTCTAGCATCTGTGCATTCTGGACATACATACTCTTGATTAATCCTACCTGTAAGATTCCACCACTCCACTATAGCGGTCCCGAGATACTGGAAAACTCTAATAATTTCTTCCCTTGGATTGCTACATTTTGGAATTCCCTCCCTGTTTCCTGCTTCTCTGAATGTAAGAACATGCAGAAGTTTAAATGTAATGTGAACAAACATCTCATTGCTCAATTCCCCACAGTCCACTGTTAGACATGATCCCAAATAGTAGTCCCTTACGTCCTTGCTTTGTTTTGGGTGAAAAGGAGCAAACGAAAGAATTAATTAGTGTAAAATCATTTACATCTGAATCATTATAAAATCATTTACATCTGAATCATTATAAAATCATTTACATCTGAATCATTATAAAATCATTTTCATCTGAATCATTATAAAATCATTTACATCTGAATCATTATAAAATCATTTTCATCTGAATCATTATAAAATCATTTACATCTGAATCATTATAAAATCATTTACATCTGAATCATTATAAAATACTTTACATCTGAATCATTATAAAATCATTTACATCTGAATAATTATAAAATCATTTTCATCTGAATCATTATAAAATCATTTACATCTGAATCATTATAAAATGATTTACATCTGAATCATTATAATATCATTTTCATCTGAATCATTATAAAATGATTTACATCTGAATCATTATAATATCATTTTCATCTGAATCATTATAAAATCATTTACATCTGAATCATTATAAAATCATTTTCATCTGAATCATTATAAAATCATTTACATCTGAATCATTATAAAATGATTTACATCTGAATCATTATAATATCATTTTCATCTGAATCATTATAAAATCATTTTCATCTGAATCATTATAAAATCATTTACATCTGAATCATTATAAAATCATTTACATCTGAATCATTATAAAATCATTTACATCTGAATCATTATAATATCATTTACATCTGAATCATTATAAAATCATATCTTGTTGTCATTTATGCATGTGTGTTGTACCCCCAAGGACTGAGGTTCGGTGCTATTAGTTGCAATCATTAGAATAATATGCCAAACATCTTATGATGCTTATAAAAAGAAAAAACACATCTAAAATTGAAATGCCCTCAACAAAACTGAACCTTAACCATGGTATCAACGTCAAAAGTTTTGGAAGGAATCGGAATCAGACTCGTAAGAATGAAAGCAGATAGTGTCCGGGTATGATTTTTGATATTGCAAGAAACAACCGACAGTTTGAATATTGGAAGACATAAAAATAACGATTCGGAGTTGGATATATTTGAATTGTCGAATTCAGAATTTTCTAGATGCATGGAGCTAAGGTCAGATCTTATAACTTCTGAGTCTGTAACAGTTGTTAATGCATAAGAAATTTGAAAAGATTAGAATAGATGAATAAAATAAGAAAGAACATAAAATAATTAGAATTGGACGCCATTTTATTTATTCAAATAAAGATGAAATTCTTTGCGGTTTGTCCTTTTTGGTTTATTAAACAAGAACTTATTTTCCCGTGTTTCACATTTGTAAAAAAAAAGAAAAAAAGAAAAAAAAAAGCAACAAAAAATACCCAAAACAAAGAACAAAAAAGGCGGGAAATAGAAAACTATTTCCCGCCTTTTTTAATCCTCCTTTACATGTAAGCTAAACTGAGCAAGCAACCAGACAAGAAAACATATATTTTTTTTCTATTTAACATAAAAAAGATGGTCTCCCCCTCCCCTCAAGTCATCTTCGTGGACGCCACATTTGGTTTACTATATGCAATAATATCTCATCACCGGTAGTTTTGTTTGATTATTTTTGAGAAATTTATTTCCAGAGTTTCCGACTATTTTCAGACAAATTGGTTTTCTTTTTTCCTTTTTTCTTTTTTCCTTTTTTCCTTTTGTTTCATTTATTGTTCACCTTTTCTTTCATTTTTTTTTTTTTGCTGTTGTTGCAAAAGTCTTCATTGCAGACATTTTGGTACCAACCAGAACTGGAGGTAAATGTCTGCTTTACATATGTATGGACGAGGGTCCACCCATGCGGTCCCCTACTCATTCTCTTGTTTCTTAGACTCATAGGCATAGAAATATATATATATATATATATATATATATATATATATATATATATATATATATATATATATATATATATACATACATTTATATGTATATATGTGTGTGTGTGTATATATATATGTATATATATGTGTATATATATGTATATGTATATATATGTATATGTATATATATATGTATATATATATGTATAACTATTTCATTTATTCACATAAATTTACTATACGAAAGTATAGATTTATGCGTAAACTTTAAGTATTTACTTCAAAAGTGCTCAATACGTTGGTAGAGCTAGTTAGTAATTTATAAAATATATATGGCGATTAAGCTACACTGAATATTCTGCGTTTCATCCAACTATAGGATTTGTCAGGCTTATGCGCGAATTCTGTCGTTGCTTCTTGTTTTTATACATGTTGAGGATTACTAGTTGGCCAATCAGCTTTCTAGTATCCACCGCGCCCCTTCCTACCAGCCAATGGGCATGCATTTTATCATTTTATGCATGCCCATTGGCTGGTAGGAAGGGGCGCGGTGGATACTAGAAAGCTGATTGGCCAACTAGTAATCCTCAACATGTATAAAAACAAGAAGCAACGACAGAATTTGCGCATAAGCCTGACGAATCCTATAGTTGGATGAAACGCAGAATATTCAGTGTAGCTTAATCGCCACATATATTTTATAAATTACTATATATGTATATATAGAGAGATAGATAGATAGATAGATAGATAGATAGATAGAAAGATCTATCTATCTATATATCTATCTATCTATATATATATATATATATATATATATATACAAACACTTATAGTCACATACACATATAGTCACATGCATGATCTATATATATGTATGCATATATACATTCTAACCGGGACTAATAATATATATATATATATATATATATATATATATATATATATATATATATATATATATATATATAAAGAATGAGGGTTCAATAGAAACGTTGTTTTAATTCAAATAAAATGAAATACGCATCAAGTGCGTTTGAAAGCCAAATCACAACGTAATATTAGGAAAATAAACAAATATTTTACTTATTTGAAATTTATCACAAATATATTACGAAGGTATACTCCATCTTCAGTGTGTTGTTTTGTTTCTTTTTTTTATCTTTTTCTTCTTCCTTGCCATATTGTTAATTTGGAGAAAGAAGTCTGTTTGTATAAAGCCGCGCGTTGTATATATACGTTATAATATATATAAAATATACGTTATAATATATATATATATATATATATATATATATATATATATACACTAGCTGGCTGTCCGACGTTGCCCGTCATTGCTCAGTCGTACAACGTACAATACGCTTAAACATGATATTTTAATTTATGCAGATTGCGCATGTATTATAGAATCAATCATATATTGATTATTATATATTACGAGGAATAATTTTCCCGGTGGACTAATTCGCAGCAAAATAAAATAAAAATGAAAATAATAATGATATTGTCGTTCATCAAATTTCGTCCGTGTTTGTTTACAATATCACGTCGGCTTGACAATGAATGCCCTGGAAAAGTCACTTCTGATTAATGTTTAGTTTTAAAATATGTAAACGAAGAAATGATTTGCGGCGATTGTAAATGGTACCTCTACTTTTATCGTAAATTGAACTCATTAGTAAGAAAATTTTTAAATAAAATGATGAGGTATACCCGGGTTTGAACAAGGGGATCATTTGATCTATAGTCGAATGCTCTATCACTGTTCAGATAAAAAATATGTTGTTTTTTTTTAAGTAGAAATGATTTGTTGAGATTTTATTTTCCTTGACCAGTGTAACGTAAAATGTTTCCTTGTAAGCATTCTTAGTTTTTATGCATAACAGAGAAAGACTATTTTTAAGATCGGATTTTTTCGATTTTCGATGTTTATCTGATGATTTTCTGAACAAAACATATCTAAGAAAACTGTCAGATATATAAATTACCTGTGTGGAATTTGCAAAAGGTAGGCTAAGCCGTTTCGGAACCTATAAGGAAGCAATTCACACACACACACACACACACACACACACACACACAAAATGACGTATATATATATATATATATATATGTATATATATATATATATATATGTATATATATATATATATATATATATATATATATATACGACAAAAGTCTAGATTCAAAATTTCAAGATGTCGACCATCTTAACGTTTATTTCTTTAAGTACATTGACATGCACAACGCTTGACAGCACCTGTTTCGTAGCGTGAAATCATTCATATAATTATGTCAATTTTTGAATTTATTTCGCCCTTAACTCACCAGAAGAAAAAGCAACGAAAACGACTTAAAGAAACACGAAGATTACTTGAAGAAAGTTTTTTTTTTTTATTTTGTTACCCCATCTTCACACACGCACACAAACACACACACATATTTTTTGAGGGACACTAGTTTTTTTTATAGAGTTTTTAAATGAAACTGGAATTACCTAAGGGGCTTTTCCTTGATATACTCTGGCAAGACTTCTGATGAACAGGAAAGGGAAGTGAAAAAGAAAAAGGTTTATTTAACATAACCAACTGAGCCAGGACAGGAATCAGTTTGTTTTATTTATTTAAATAAAGGGAAAAAGATTTAAGCAGCAATCTTATTTCTTCTAAATGAAAAGTAAAGAAGTGAAATTCGGATAAGAGTACGGAAGACGACATGAAAAGAATGAGAATAAGAAGATTGTGGTAAAAAATTGTTAAATTCGACGCAAAAACTCGCTACTCCAAATCTTGACGCTCTGTTGTCAAAACTCAACTCAAAATCTCAATGCTCTGCTATTAAAAACTCAACTCCAAATCTCCACACTCTACTGTCAAAACTCAACTTTAGAAATGACGCACTGCTGACAACGCTTGCTACTCTGACATCCAATTCTAAAATCAACACCGTCTCTGAAAAATCGGGCTTTTTATATCCAACCGGAAGCATCTCATTTGCAAGTTAGGTGACAATATCGCAAGCATATAAAGAGAAAAGGCAGCCATTAAAATTTTTTTTTCTTCATTCTTTTTGTCTACATGGAACTATACAGACAGCAAGAGTGCTTAATTACGAAAGATCAACTTATTTTGCCTTTGGTAACATTTTAGACCACAAAGATGACGAGAAAATTATGACAGAAACGTTTGTACATTGACGATCGTTGGGAACCAGCACATGGTGTTGCTAACCATGCAACTCATAAATAAAGGCTTCTAAAGATAATTATTAAACTTGGCTGATGTTTAAGAGAGACGGAGAAAAAATTATAGGTTATTATCGATAACTATAAAATTTTGACTGTCATAACTGAAACAACTATCAGCGATTTCCTTTACTCTCTATCTGCACTCAAAACATACGAAAATTTCATGAACAAAGTTTTTTTCCCAGAACTTACAGAATAAGAGACAACGAAATGGAGTTTCATTTTAACATTCAAAAGCAACTTTATTCAACATAACTCATAATTTCCATCGGTCCAGGATACATGTTCTTGTTTTTGAAAATTATTTACTAATTATTTGAATAAACCTATATTTCACATGTGTTATAAAAAATATTTCACACGTATTATATAAAAATATTTCACATGTATTATAAAAAATATTTTACATGTATTATATAAAAAATATTTACATGTATTATATAAAAATATTTCACATGTGTTATATAAAAATATATTACATGTGTTATATAAAAAATATTTCACATATATTATATAAAAATATTTTACATGTATTATATAAAAATATTTCACATGTATTATATAAAAATATTTCACATATATTATATAAAAATATTTTACATGTATTATATAAAAATATTTCACATGTATTATAAAAATATTTACATGTATTATAAATAATTATATACATGTATTATATAAAAAATATTTACGTGTATTATATAAAAATATTTCACATGTATTATATAAAAATATTTCACATGTATTATATAAAAAATATTTACATGTATTATATAAAAATATTTCACATGTATTATATAAAAGATATTTCACATGTATTATATAAAAGATATTCACATGTATTATATAAAAGATATTTACATGTATTATATAAAAATATTTACATGTATTATATAAAAATATTTCACATGTATTATATAAAAATATTTCACATGTATTATATAAAAATATTTCACATGTATTATATAAAAATATTTCACATGTATTATATAAAAATATTTCACATGTATTATATAAATATATTTTACATGTATTATATAAAAATATTTCACATGTATTATATAAAAATATTTCACATGTATTATATAAAAATATTTTAAACGTATTATATAAAATATTTCACATGTATTATATAAAAATATTTCACATATATTATATAAAAATATTTTAAATGTATTATATAAAAATATTTTAAATGTATTATATAAAAATATTTCACATGTATTATATAAAAAATATTTCACATGTATTATATAAAAATATTTCATATGTATTATATAAAAAATATTTCACATGTATTATATAAAAATATTTCACATGTATTATATAAAAATATTTCACATGTATTAAATAAAAATATTTCACATGTATTATATAAAAAATATTTACATGTATTATATAAAAATATTTCACATGTATTATATAAAAAAATATTTACATGTATTATATAAAAATATTTCACATGTATTATAAAAATATTTACATGTATTATATATAATTATATACATGTATTATATAAAAAATATTTACGTGTATTATATAAAAATATTTCACATGTATTATATAAAAATATTTCACATGTATTATATAAAAATATTTCACATGTATTATATGAAAATATTTCACATGTATTATATAAAAAATATTTACATGTATTATATAAAAATATTTCACATGTATTATATAAAAGATATTTCACATGTATTATATAAAAGATATTCACATGTATTATATAAAAGATATTTACATGTATTATATAAAAATATTTACATGTATTATATAAAAATATTTCACATGTATTATATAAAAGATATTTACTTGTATTATATAAAAAATATTTCACATGTATTATATAAAAGATATTTACATGTATTATATAAAAATATTTCACATGTATTATATAAAAATATTTCACATGTATTATATAAAAATATTTCACATGTATTATATAAAAATATTTCACATGTATTATATAAAAATATTTACATGTATTATATAAAAAATATTTCACATATATTGTATAAAAAATATTTCACATGTATTATATAAAAATATTTCACATGTATTATATAAAAATATTTACATGTATTATATAAAAAATATTTCACATGTATTATATAAAAATATTTATATGTGTTATATAAAAAATATTTCGCATGTATTATTAAAAAATATTTCGCATGTATTATATAAAAATATGTCACATGTATTATATAAATATATTTCACAAGTATTATATAAAAATATTTCACATGTATTATATAAAAATATTTCACATGTATTATATAAAAATAGTTATTTGAATAAATCTATTTTTCACATTTATTATATAAAAATAGTTATTTAAATAAATATATATTTCACATGTATTATATAAAAATAGTTATTTAAATAAATATATATTTCACATGTATTATATAAAAATAGTTATTTAAATAAATACATATTTCACATGTATTATATAAAAATAGCTTCTGTTAACAATTTAATTTTCTTTTGTAAGTTTACATTATCCATGACTGACAAACTCATATTTGAACACAGAAGAGTTTGTAAAGATAAGACAACGTTAAGCAAGTTTCATTGTAACATTTAAAAGCAACTTTGTCATCTTCGTTAGTAGCGTGTACAAGACAGAAACGGGTTAGGAGCTGGAAGTGTTCTTGTGTGTAAAGAAAGATTTAATACTATGCCGGCTTGTTGAAGAAGAGAATAGTTCTTTATACACTTGTTGTAGCCAGTAGTCATAGGGACGAAGGAGGCCAGTTAAAGGAGAAATGTTTTTATGCGTTGTAGTGGGTACTAGGAATGTGTGCTGGTGCATCAACGAGATCAGTTCTGTAGCATGACAAAGAAAGTTTGTGTGGGTTGTATTTATTTGCCAGAACAGATACTACACTTTGACAAGGTCCAGGAAAGTTTGTGTGCATACTGCATGTGGAAATAAGTGAATGTTTGAAGATAGCTATGTTGACTTGTTGTACTCGCATTAGCCTGGGGCCAAAGGCCCCTTGCAAGGTCTGCTGCCAGCAAAAGCCAGAGAGAAAGAGAAGGAAGAGTTGCTGATTTCGCCTTTTATGTACTCGGTCACATGATTGAGAGCTGGCTTGTGATTGGACAAGGCAGGGAGAGGGTTGATTTAAATCTTGAGCTGCAATATTTTGCCCCTGCCTGCTCTTGTAGCAAGTTTCGACTGCTACAAACAGCTCACCTGTGGGATACAATACTGCAGATCATTTTCAAGTCCAATGTAAATAAGTTCTTGTCGAGCCATTCTCTTAAATAATTAATTTCTACACAATTTCCACCATCCACCAATCATCACGATGTTGCTCACCTGATACTTATTAATCTTTATACTTGAGTGGCCTTAGGGCCTTGATAAGCAGTGATTCTATAATAAATATAATAAATAATAAATTAATTAAAGATATATATATACCGGTTGGAATTAATATTAGACTGGGTTAGTGCTAAGGAGAGATGGAGAAATATTCTGAGTTATAGCTACAACCACTATCAACAATTTCCTACACTATCTATCTTCAACCAAAATAAATGAAAATTTTCCCAGAACTGCTCATCTGTCGAACACAATATCGTGGAGCTGCTTCCCAGTTGACTATTACATGGTCGTTTTCAAGTCTAACCTAAACAAGTTTTGTTGATCCATCTTAAATACTTAATTTTGACACAATTTCCATCATTACAGTGTTGTCTGATCTGACAATCATTAACTATTATCATTGAGTGGGCCCCGGTCCTTGATAAGCGGTGATTCTATAATAAATAAAAATGAATAAATAAAATAAAAAAAAAAAAATGCCCATAGGGATTAATATTAGATTTGGTTAGTGTTCAGGAGAGATGGAGAGATATTATGAGTTATTTTGGCCACTCATAAATACGAAGACTTGATTTTCATAAATAAATCCTCGTACTATCACCATTATATGATGAGACAATAAAAAGAGAACATTAATAATATAAATATATAATACACGATGGAAGGAATGCGTGCAGGAAAGCACTTTTTCTGTGTGCAAATTCCTAAGGGAACGGCCATTGTCGATATGGCCGTAACACCTCTGACATTTGCAAGGTGATCCCAGTTTCAAATTTCCTGACTTTTAGAAGCCGATTGCTGACCTTGGTTATCAAACTAAGGCCAAAGGTTAACCGGCCACTTGGTGACCCAGCCTTTGACCCTATCGAGAGCGAAACCATTAGACCAGAAACAATCAAATTATCACTTGTAAGGTGTGAAAGCGCCCATAGGAGCTAAGGTGCCTAATGACAATCACCTGGGCTCATTTTGCTATGAAAGTCACACACACATTCAGATTTGCATGTAATAGATGGATGCACACACATTCAGGTATATACACATACATAATAGACTTCAATATGCAAACAAGCACTGACATTATATATATATATATATATATATATATATATATATATATATAGTAATTTATAAAATATATATGGCGATTAAGCTACACTGAAAATTCGGCGTTTCATCCACTCTCTGAATATTCGGCGTTTCATCCACTCTAGGATTCCTCAGCCTGAGGAATCCTAGAGTGGATGAAACGCCAAATATTCAGTGTAGCTTAATCGCCATATATATTTTATAAATTACTAACTAGCTCTACCTACGTATTGAGCACTTTTGAAGTAAATACTAAAAGTTTACGCTTAAATCTATACTTTCGTATATTAATTTTATGTGAGTAAATGTAGTAGTTATATATATATATATATATATATATATATATATATATATATATATATATATATATATCACTAATAATATTAATATATATATATATATATATATATATATATATATATATATATCACTAATATGGATATTAATAATTTGGACGATGTCAAAACATCGTTAATTCACTACCCACATAGTAGCAAGTGTATAGCATAATAGTGAAAAGTGTTGACAGTCGTTCTTTTATGAGTCTTTAGACGTTTAAAATAGTTTTTAAGGGGTTGTTGAAGAAATAGTTATACATTTTGTACATTCATCTTAGTTATTTTTAATTTTTAATTACTTCATATGCATGTTACGTTGGTACAGTGGTAACGTCACTAACTTTTAATGCAACAATTTTGCTTTCGGTTTCGATTCTAGCTGATGGCACCCAAATATTTTTTTTTTACTTTTGAAATCACGACTCTATGATAATATATACGAAATCTGGACGAATTAAAATATCATATTTAAGCATATTTACGACCGGGCAAAGCTGGGCGACCCCATTGGACGATTCACATATTTTTCCCGATTCTGATACAATTACTAATTCTGTACTCGTTCATATGCGTGTCACGTTGATACAGTGGTAACGTCACCAGCTTTGAATACTGCAGTTTCGATTCTAGCTGATTGCACCCAAATACTTACTTTTTTTACTTTTGAAATCACGACTCTATAATAATATTTACGAACTCGAGACAAATTAAAATATCATATTTAAGCGTATTTTACGACCGCGCAAAGCCCCCCCCCCCAGTAAAAAAATAAAGACATTTGAATGAAAATAAACCAGGAAAAAAGTCACAAAGAGATCTCACACATCCATCATCCATTTATGATTTAATAAAAGAAAGCGAGGCAAAAGAATTTTGAGATTAACATTTGTGATGTGTTTATTACTACTGGTAATCTTCTATAAAAAAAGTTCTAAAAATTTCTAAGTCATGAAACCCTAAATCTATTCTTTGAACTTTAATCATGGAAAGCAGCGCCTACGACGATCTGTGCTACGAATAAATACACAGCTACACACAAAAAGAGGAAGAGAGATGGAGAAGGGGAGAGAGTAGGAGACATCCTTTCAGAGAAATATGAATAATCATTTTAACACGTCTGGTTATCTCCCACTTTGCCGTAAGGACTCAGACACAGGCACGGACTTGCAGTCTATATTTGTAACACTCTTTCCTTGACTAGAGAATCCAAACTAGAATCAAACAACCAGGCGTTCATGTGCTTTATGCTAAACTTGCAACACAGCGTTAGTAACTCATATCTTCTCTTCTGTTTTACTTCTTTAGTGTGCAACCATGTCTCTGGCAGCATAGATGCGGCACTTGTGATTAAATGCTTTAAAAATTGTTGCAAAGCTCTTCTCTCAGTAGTGCCCGGTGCAAATAAAAGAAAAGAAAAAAAAAAATGGCAGCTGCTTCTGGATATATGCTGACCGTCTTGTCACCTCATACGCAAATGAGATGCTTCCGATTTAAATAAAAATGCGTGATTTTTCAGACACTGTTGATTTTGAATTTGGATCTTGGAGTTGCGAGTTTCCACAACAATGTGTCGAGTTTTGGAGTAGCAAATTTTGACAGCAGAGTGTCGAATTTGGAGCAGTCAGTTTTTACAACAGTGTGTCGAATTTCATTCTGGAAATTGTTAGTTGGAAGTGCAGCATAGTTAACAATCGATCAGGGAAAGTGTAGAATAGTTAACACTTGATTAACAGCATTTTCCCTAGATACTAGTGCTCAAGTACACGTATTTGGTGACTTTAATGTGCACCACAGTAATTGGCTTGGTTTCTCTAGTTACACAGACGCAGCTGGTAGCATCACAGATAGTTTTTTCTATATCCCATCTGCTGACACAGACTGTCACATTCCTGACCTGCCTTCTAGATCGTCATGATCAGCAAGTCTCACTTCGAGATCTATTTCTGATCACAGTTCCCGAGAATTGTGCAACAAATGCCCATAACTCACTTGGGAATGCTAATCATGTTGTGATATTGGTAGACATCACGCTAAACTCTTTACTCCAAGTTGAAGAGCTATTGCTCAAAACGACAAGGTATTTCAAGAAGGCTGATTGCAAAGCAATCAGAGATCAAATCGGAGATGCCCCATGGAGTAGTATCTTTTCTCTTTCTATAGAACAGTGTGAAAATGAGACTATTGGATGGTTCAAAGCAGCTATTAAAGCACATGTTCCTTCACAGAAATTTTATAGCAAACTTCACTCTCACCAATGGTTCATTTCAACTTGTGCAGGTGCCATTGCTCAAAGGCAGCATGCATTTTGTAGACATATCTGACATAAGTTCAGTACAAATAGACAAAAGTATATATAAGCTAGAAATAATTGTAAGAGTGAAATAGATGCAGCCAAGGGAAGGCATAGTGAAATTACCTGAAAGTTAATTAAGTAAGTAAGAAATGCAAGCAAAGTAGGAAGCACAAGCAACTGGCTGACAGCCAGTTATAAACAACGTGTGTGTTTACCTACTTGCCGCAACAAATCAATAAATATGGGCTATGTGGATTGTGACGTATGCAATATTAAAAAGTTAATGCACACGGATAGGGAAAACTTGTTAAAATGATAGTTTATGTATTTTATGTTATGAAAAGAATTTTTGTAACATCTGATATTGATAATGAGAAAGGTTTTTCCTGTGTTCGGAAATAGCATTCCCTAAATTGAAAAACGACTGGTTCTAACGATAAGATGTTTGTCCGAGTGACATTCCGTCATTCTGCTGAACTTTGAATTAAAAGGAGCATTCTGTATTGTCTAATGTTGTTCTTATGTAATGTGTATGAAACTAATGACTTTAGTAAGTGAAATAATAAGCCAGTGTATTGTAGGTAAGTATTACTTTGAATAAAAGAAATGGTGATTTAGAGATGTGTAGGCAGGAGAAAATTAAAGAGAGAAAAATATTTGCTACTATCATTGTGAGATTACGTTTGTGAGAGAGAGAGAGGGAGAGTCAAGGAACAGAAAATATAACTTTTATGGAAAGATGAGGAAATGTGTGTAGTCTTACATAAAAACACGCTGCAATATGAGTTTGGAATGATGAGTGAAGAAGCTTTGAATGGGTTCCTATAGCGTCAGAAGTTCTGAGAGAAAAAAAATGTTATCATTTTATTAATATAGAAATATATATCATGGAAAATAAACTTCTTCAAACCAGAAAAGAACACAGAACCGGATAGACAGCAGATCGATGTCATTTTAGATTGAGTTGTATAAGGTTATTTAGTTTTTGATATGTGATTGGTTAGGATGAATAATACAACTTGGTAGAGTTAGTTGTAACTGAAATCGAATATTGAACAAGAAAAAAAGTCACTATCTTCCATGAATCTAATGTTACCTGTAAATGTTAAGCTTAGGAGTTTCAATGTTGGACTCTTGAGTAGGGTGTTTTAGCTATGGTGATCTACATGTCTACTGTTAAAAAGTTATTAACTTTTATTCAAGGAAACATTGCCACATTACGGGAATTATTCAGTAAGCCGGATTTTAATTGTCTGTATTTTTGAGATGAGGTGTTTTCATTGATTGAGATTGTCGGACTGACTTCCTCCAGTCCGACAATCTCAATCAAGCCGGATTTTGTCGATAAACAAATGTTGTATCCTGGAGTTCCATTCTAGCAGGTTGCTTGTGACAAAACGACGAGAACAGGATAACAAAATATCTAGAGGCAATCAAAAGTGGAACTAATTTGAATTGTATTTTGGGCGCCAAGCTTCAGTGACGTATATTGATTTCGATATTGTGAAGTCATATCCTAAGTTATAAGTTATAAGTCTAGGAGTGAGTGTTCATGCATGAAGCTGAATCACAACTCAATCTAATAATGATACTGTGCATACATTTACACAAAATAGGTCCCTCATGCAACTACTATCGAAAATAAAGATTCAGGTTGCCTGCAATTACTATAGGTTCAAACAACATAATATTAATGCGGTCTTTTATTGTTATTGATTTATATAAACGACCACCCTGATGAAATTGTGCCTGAGATGGGTATATTTGCTGATGAGACTACATTTTTTTTTTAATTACATTTTCACCCCAAACAAGGCACAGTGCCACTTTGATGTAGGGGACTAATATCAGGGACATAAGTTGCAGGGTTACTATGTAGGGAGTTGAGCAACATGATATCTGTTCACATTACATTTGAACTTCAGCATGTCAGTATAGTTGGGGAAACAGGAATTCGGAAGAGAATTCCAAAATCTAGCAGTTCTAGGGAAGAAACTATTAAAGGGAAAGGCTTTCTGACATCTAGGGATCTCTACTGTGTAGAGGTGGGACTTTGCTGCTTGTTGGGTTTGTCGGTGGTATTTAGGACGAGGGGGGTACAAGGGCTTGTAGTTCGTCGGAGCATCTACCATTAAAATACTAGTAAAACAGGTAGAGGGGTGCAACACTTCGTCGATGGGACAGAGGCTGAAGCTTAGATGACAGTTCAGGATCTATCAGGTTAGTGATTCTCTTTTGAATCCAGTCCAGGAGTGAGAGACTAGTAGCACATGCATTCGCCCAAATGTGACAACAATACTCCATACATGGGCGAATGGTAGCCTTGTAGAGGTACAGGATACTCTCAGGCATAAGTAACTTTCTAGCATGGTAGAGAGAGCCCATTCTATTCTTGACATAAGAATCAAACAAAGATGCAAGTTTACAAGGCAATAGACGAAACCTTAAAAAATAATTTGTAGTCTGTAGCTGAATGGATGCAAAAATGGATGGTAACATTTAATGCTACTAAAACAAAGCTTCTTTCCTTGAACAATTATAAGAAACCTTTTTAACCACCGATCACCATAGCTAAAACACCCTACTCAAGAGTCCAACATTGAAACTCCTAAGCTTAACATTTACAGGTAACATTAGTTGGAGCAAATACATAAGATAATGCCAAGGCTTCTGCAAAGAAAGTGGGTTTCCTCTACCATGCTAGAAAACATCTCATACTAGCCAGTATTCTATATCTCTACAAAAATCTACCATTTGTCCCTGTAAAGAGTATTGTTGTCGTATTTGTTCTGATGCATCAACCACTAGTCGTAAACAGCATCCCCCCAAAAAAGTATCTAATATAATAGATCCCACACTGTCTACTAAGCTCTAGCCTCTGTCACATCACTGCTATGATGCATCTCTGTGCTTATTTTACATATATTTCAATGGAATGTGCTCCAACAAATTTGTTGCTCTGGTACCCGTTTAGCGTAAACATTTACAGATAAAGCCTCTGTTATGGTCTTCAGTTCGGTGCTAATGAGACAGACAGATGTTGCACAGTGGATTTTTCGTCAGCCAGAGAATTCTTGTAACACTTTGTTTGTGTACAAAAATATAAAAACTTTTATTTTCTGTTTCTTTCTTTATTACCTCATGTTCGTTTGCTCAGCTAGAGATGGAGAGTGTGGCTAGGAGTTGGGTATATGGAACCACGAGCTTGTCAAATGTTGCTTGCCAGCTGACTGTAGGCTCCTCTTCTCTTTTGACTTTTTCTCGGGGCGATATATGTGACTTGCTCCTTTGTAGGTGCGCTTCACCTCGACAACTGTGGGCGTCCAACAGTTGACCTTTCACCACCAACGATACAAATTCTGATATTCTGACCCCATCGTTCAGTGTGTTTGCTACCAGTTGTCATGCGTGTGGTTGTCTATGTGCATCTTCAACACACGACACAGATAGGGCCTCTGAGCTGTGTGAAGGCAACCTATTTAAAAGAAGGTAGCCAATTGTGCCATTGAATGCATAGGCATCTTTCAAAGATTACGTTTTTTTTTCTGTTATCATACACAAGAGCACAACACCTGAAAAATTTCTGAAGAGTGGTCGCACTCAAAACCGAGTAGTCAGATACCATATATATATATATATATATATATATATATATATATATATATATATATATATATATATATATATAACTACTTCATTTACTCACATAGATTTAATATATGAAAGTATAGATTTATGTGTAAGCTTTAGGTATTTACTTCAAAAGTGCTCAATACGTAGGTAGAGCTAGTTAGTAATTTATAAAATATATATGGCGATTAAGCTACACTGAATATTCTGCGTTTCATCCACTATAGGATTCGTCAGGCTTATGCACAAATTCTGTGGTTGCTTCTTGTTTTTATATATGTTGAGGATTTTTAGTTAGCCAATCAGCTTTCTAGTATCCACCGCACCCCTTCCTATCAGCCAATGGGCATGCATTTTATCGAACAAAGGATCTGTTTTAGAACTAGGTTAGTGGTTTAAGGTAGACGTTTTCCTTTTTTTTTTATATATATATATATATATACCTATGTGTACACACATACATGCACATATATACATATATATATACATATATGTGTGATCGTTTATGTATATTCATGTTTATTTAATTTATTTATTTGTTTGTTTTCTATTGTTATTGTTAGTTTTAAAGCTATTTTGTATCGCTATCCTAGAGTAAGTTTTATTTTGTGAACACAGTTGTTTGCTATTTCTCGTCTACAGTTTAATAGATTTTGGGGTTCTTTAAAGTACAGGATAGCAAATTTTTCATAGAGGCATAATTTACATGGGTCGTCTAAATGTCTGCATGTGGTAGCTTGTCTCATTATTTTCCATTCGACTACCGGCGAATGTCCGCTTTCTTTGAGTTCCCAGTATTTATTCGCTAGTGTTGTTTTTATACGGTGTTTTTTTATTTTTGAATGTACTTTTGTGGTCATAGTATCGGGTTTTGAAATCTAAGGAAGTCATGCCTATGTAATATTTCTTGTTATTCGGGTTTTCTTTCGCAAATATTGTTGCTTGATAAACTACGCTTTTTGTTAGACATTTATTTTGGACTGGGCAAAGTGTACGGTGTCTACAGTTGCATTTATCTTGTTCGTTATTAGTATTTTTATTTATGGTATGGTTGTTCTTGTCCAGGGTTGGTTTGTTATTATTATTGTTATTATTATTATTATTATTATTATTATTATTTCTGCTAGTGTTGGTTTTATTTTTGTCATGGTGTCTACTTTTTTTGTTTATTTTGTTGTTGTTTACATTGTTTTCATTTAGTATTTTGTTATTATGTGCTTTAATTTTCATCTCTAAATTTTCGCAACAACTGTAAGATAACTTCAAGGTATTTTTATTGAAGATTTTGTGTAAGGGGTTGGTTGCGGGAAAGTGTTTTTCAATAAGATCTAGAAATTTCTTGCCAAGTTTTGTTTTTAACATTTGATTGTATGGGGCCGTATACCAAATTATAGTTCTTTTTCTTCTATTTTTAATTTTATTATAGTTGTTGGTGTTTTGTTGCTTATATTTGATATCGATATTTTTGTATCCACTATTTTTTAGGGCTGTTTCGAAGATATTGGCTGACCTGTTAAATGCATTTTCATCGCTTGAGTTATTACTGAGTCTACTTACGATCGAGTTAGGAATGTGTTTTATAATTGATGTATCAGTGTATGCCTCGGCAAATTCTAGGCCAATGTTAAAAAGTTCTTCGAGGGATAAAAGTCTATGATGTCAAACTGTATGAACGTACATTTATCTTTGTTTTCTATATTTTTAAACCAGGTGATTGATATATCCTCAGAAGAAATCAACATCATTAATAAATGTAGAAAATCAGTTCTAATAAATAACAATAACCAATGGATAAAAACTAAAAAGAACAACCATACCATAAATAAAAATACTAATAACGAACAAGATAAATGCATGACTTCCTTAGATTTCAAAACCCGATACTATGACCACAAAAGTACATTCAAAAATAAAAAACACCGTATAAAAACAACACTAGCGAATAAATACTGGGAACTCAAAGAAAGCGGACATTCGCCGGTAGTCGAATGGAAAATAATGAGAAAAGCTACCACGTGCAGACATTTAGACGACCCATGTAAATTATGCCCCCATGAAAAATTTGCTATCCTGTACTTTAAAGAACCCCAAAATCTATTAAACTGTAGACGAGAAATAGAAAACAACTGTGTTCACAAAATAAAACTTACTCTAGGATAGCGATACAAAATAGCTTTAAAACTAACAATAACAATAGAAACAAACAAATAAATAAATTAAATAAACATGAATATACATAAACGATCACACATATATGTATATATATATATATATGTATATATGTGCATGTATGTGTGTACACATAGGTATATTTATATATATATAAAAAAAAAAGGAAAACGTCTACCTTAAACCACTAACCTAGTTCTAAAACAGATCCTTTGTTCGATAAAATGCATGCCCATTGGCTGATAGGAAGGGGCGCGATGGATACTAGAAAGCTGATTGGCTAACTAAAAATCCTCAACATATATAAAAACAAGAAGCAACCACAGAATTCGCGCATAAGCCTGACGAATCCTATAATGGATGAAACGCAGAATATTCAGTGTAGCTTAATCGCCATATATATTTTATAAATTACTAATTACTATATATATATATATATATATATATATATATATATATATATATATATATATATATATATGTAAGCAAAGAATTAATAAAACATGTTAAAAAAAACAAAAGTTAAAAACATATTTAATTTCCAAAAAGGAAACGCAAAAGGAGTAGATTGTCCTTAATCCACGGAGTTTCGAAAGAAATACTTTCCTTCTCATCAGAGAGGAGGAAATTTATATATATATTCAGCTTAAGATTTAAAAAGTACACACACACAACTGGAGAGAAGGAAAGAGAATCATCTCATTTTTATTGGAATGAAAGAAGAGGGGAGGGAAGGATAATTTCAGAGTGTTTGCTAGTCAGACATTTTTGTCAGAAATTTTACGCATATGTCCTTTGCTTGATCAACCTGCCTGTAAAATATTCATGACATTTGACATGCATTATAAATGTCATCGTCAATTCTCTTGATATAGCTGTCAACTGCTTTTACGTATGATGAGAGCTGCGTTCGTGGACACCATTTGACGCTTTCCACTTCTCTCTATACGTCACCACCCAAATACGTTGGACTTTAAAATTTCATTTTTCCTGAAACCGTTGATGGAAATATGACTAATTTCAGGTTAACTATACCAATATGAGAGACATGTTTAAAGTAGCAGGCAGGAGGGGGAGGAGGGGTAGTAGTTCCAGTCATTCGATTCTAGGAGAGTAGAAAGTCTACTTTGTGTTCATTTTTGACAGCCTTGTGACTCTTGCTTTCCTTATTTTATCTTTTAGTCCTCACAATCCATGAGTGATGTTTCTGACAAAGGAATAACAATTGCTGTTTTATAAGTCGGAATCTATCCATTTAATTCTTAGTTGACTAGTTTTTGACTTTGAAGTAATATTTTTATCTCCTTATATCAGATGGTGTCTGTAGCCCCCCCCCAACACCTAAATAAAAAAAAAAAAACAGAGACGAAAATAAGATAGTGATTTCTTTTTATTATTATTTCAGCTCAAACAAGGCACACAGTGACACTTGGGACCGAATATACAAAGATACTATGTAAGAAGTTGAGCAACGAGATGTTTATTCACATGACACTTGTCAGGGAAGCAGGTACCCGGGAGAGAATTCCAAAGTCTAGCAGTTGGAGGGAAGAAACTATTCGAATAGAAAGCTTTCCAACAGCTAGGGACCTCAACAGTGAAGGGGTGGGATTTTGTTGCTATTAAAGTAGAAGGCTTTCTGATTTTGCTGTGATAAACCAAATTTTGGGAGCTCACTCCTATTTCTTGCAATCACACTATCACCTGCTCCACCCTCCAATAGTAAGAAAATTTTTAACAACCTCAATAGTTTCGTCACCCAAATATATTTTCTCCACATCTGATTTCTCATCTATTTCAATTGTCTTGAACTTCTTTGTTATCCTCTTTCAACTTATCTACTGTACAGTATAACCTCGGAATATGGTGACGCCAGGATACGTTTTTTTTTTTTCTGGTTACGATGTGGAATACAATGTTTTTCTAGCCACTGGTTACGGTATTTGCCCCGCATTACGGTGTTATTTATAATGTTATTTGATTATATACATGTGTATTATATAATGTAGTGTATTTTGTTACTAATTTTTAATATATACTGCAAAAAAATTTTGCTTAGGCCCTGCCGTATGGCAATTTCACCTAATGATCCCAACCCTGGAACAGATTAATGCTGTATCCCCGGGATTCTACTGTACCTCTTGTTTTGCAGATGTATATGTTTTTCTGATCATGTTGAAACACCAATTCCCATTAAATCACCAGAGTTAAGCAACGTTGTACCTGGTCACTACTAAAATGGGTGACCATTTGAGAATTCCAGGTGCTGTATGTGTTCTCTGCTTATCTCGGCATTGTTTCAAGTAGTTCTGGACTTCTCCTTGCCACTGGAATACCATTCAGGAGAGGTGTGGTTGAGGATTGCACTACCCTTGTCTCATAGTTACATGTGTAGCTACCTTTATCCATTGTTTTTCAAGGCTGAATAAAGGCATCACCTAATGAAGATATGCTTATAATTTCAGGTCAATATGGGAGACGTGCCTTTTTTTTTTATCATGTTCTGAACTTTCACTGTTTAAAAAATTCTGCAAATCGATTCCACATGTTAAAAATAGGTGTGCTCACTAGAGAATTTCATTATTATGCATTTTATATAAATTATGTGTTATTCTTTTGGGGTGGGGCGGGGATACTAATAAATTATTTTCTTTTTTGTATGTATGGGAGGAGTGTTACAGAGAGGGGGTTGGAGTTGCAAATGGCATAGGTAATTCTGGAGAGGACAATTGGCTATCTGGGCTTACAAAGATGACGCCAATAGAAGCTGGACCCAGGAAAGTCGGACAAGAGTCCTAGATCAAGGTATGCCGGCAATGATGTCAAAGAAGTTCAAAATGGAGGACACAGAACTTCCGGGGATTTTGGTATCAGCAGGACTGACCGACATTTCAGACAATAAACAAAAAAGGTGTGGAGGAATGTTCTGACGTCATCCATCCCAATAAAAAGAGAGACAACCAGATAACCGAGAGAAGAAGCGACCATGACACAAGAGCGGACACATTATATTTCGGCCATTTGCAATTCTTTTCCCCTCTGTAACATTACGATTTTCTGAGGGTTAGCTATTCTGCATTTTTACCTCACTATGTTGGCGAAAAAAATCTATAAGGAAGGGTATTTTAAGCTCATGAGATTCATTGATAAAAAAACTTTCCAGAAAATTCAACAGTACTTATACATGTGATGTCGTAATTCACACAATTTTTCTCTTAATGTATTAGTGTAAGTCGTGGCCCTTTTCTTTTAGAAACTACTGATGATCGGTAATATTATGAAACTGTAATGATGTGTCGAGTTAAGTACAATTCATTATTAGTATAGCTCTATCCAAAAGACTATTGAGTCGTTTCTTTGTCCAATACTTTTGTAGCAATTAAATAATAGATCTATTTCTTTTGTATGTACATATACAGTAAAACCTCATCGACACATGCGTTCTTGTTAGATCACCAAAGTTAAACATCATTGAGTCTGGTTAATACTAAAATAGGTAACAGATGTTGTATGTGCTCTCTGCTTATCTCGGCATTGTTTCCAGTTGTTCTGAATTTCTCCTTGCCACTGGAATCAAACAGTGCCGATTCAGGAGAGGAGTGGTTAGGAATTGTGCAACCCTTGCTTTACAATTTAGCACAAGTCATCAAGTATCCCTCCAGGATGATCAGATAATCATCCACGTACACACAATATTTCGTGTAGTAATAAGTTGTGATTTGGTTGGTTCAAACACGCATATCTAAACTCACGCACGTGTACACACCGTAGCCTTTTCCTAATTTCCATCCAGAGAGTTTGGTATCAAATATAATCAGTTTCTGGAGATGATGTGGAAATAAGATGTAACAAACATGTTTTGGTTCTTTACCAGAATTCATTATTCTGTCTTTAGCTTAAGTCTGCCAGACGAACCAACTTGCCTTGCATGCTTATGTTCCTGTTTTAATGAAACATTAAATAAAATTCATCCTATTACAATGAAAATGTTGATTTTTTTTTTTTTATATATGAAAGCTGGTGACAATTTTTTCTTCTTCTTCAATTCAAGCCAACAAAATGATTATTTCATATTTCGACATGCAACTCACACCAAACATTATATCTTAGTTTAATTTGATTCCGATATTCGGGGGTTGTTTCCCTTGTTATCTTTTCTTTTTTATTTGAAGTGTTACTGCTTATCAAGGCCCGGAGGCCACTCAAGGATAAGGATTAAGTATTAGATAGATGGTGAGGCAACAAGAAGGTCAGTCATGGTGGAATTTAAGCAAGGCTAGATTATCTAAATGGACAACACAATAGGAATTTATTCACATTAGACTTGAAAACGACCATGTTATAGTCATCTGTGAAGCAGACAAACAGTATTGGATTCCACAGATGGACAGTTCTAGGGAAAGAAACTCTGATCATGAAAATTTTGTTTTATTTTGGATGCAGATAAGAAGTGAGGAAAGTTGTTGGCAGTTGTTTTAACTAGGTGAGTATTTGTTATGAAAGTTTGATGGGAAGGGATCATAGATTGGAGCTCAGTCGAACAACTAGCATAAAAGTATTAATAGAGCAGAGAAAGAAAGTAGGGAGGTGTAAAGGTTACCAGTCACTAAATTATATTAAATGTGAGTTAATCGTTTGTTTCAATAAAGCTGTTTTCCTGTATGCTTTAATACAAAATAGATGCCAAAATATATTTTAGTTCTGGGATTGAGTTATGTCTTAAAACAAGTTTGTTTTAATTGTTTGTATTTGCTGTAATTTACTGAACAAATCACCATCTTTCTCTTAATTATTTTTTTCTTGCCTTTTCTATGTTCATCCAACGATACTATTAGGTTGGCAAGAAGGGTCTTGCGGAATTTATAATTTTGATTTCAATTTCTCAACCATGTTGTGACTTGCAATGGAAAATGTGTTCTTTATGACAATCAGCGGCGCTCAACTCAGTGGTTAGTTGCCTACAAAGCTCCACAACACTTCCTGAAACCAGAAAGTCATGCTAACTGTTTGGTGGTCTGCGACCGGTCTCATCTATTACGGTTTTGTTTAATACAGGCGAAACCATTACGGCGGAGAGGTACTGTCAACAAATGGATGAAATGCATCAGGAATATCAACAAAAACATACAGCATTAGTCAACAAAAAAAGCCCAATTCTCTTCCACGACAAAGCCTGACCGCACGTTGCTAAATGGACCCTGCAGAAATTGAACAAATTGGACTACGAAATCTGACATATCCGCCATACTCTTCAGATATCTCACCTACTGACTACCACTTTTCGAAGCATCTTAACAACTTTCTGCATGAGAAATGCTTCCAAAACCTATGCAATATAAAAAAACGCTTTCAGCTACTTCATCGCCACCAGAACACAAGATTTTTTGTAACTGGCTTAAATACACTTGTTTTGCGTGTGCAAAAGTGTGTTGACTCTTATGATGTTTATTTCAATCAATAATTTTTTTTTTGAGCTGAGATATGTTCATTTGAAGTTAAAAGTTAAAAAACGCAATAACTTTCTTGTCAACCTGGTAAAATATTGAAAGTCTGGTCACCATACATTCATCATGCGTCCTTAAACCAAGAGAAAAGTCTAGCAAGCATGTGTGTGCACTGTGATGATGTATGGAAATAAAACCTGGCTAATGAGGCTTGAAGACATGTGTTGCATGGAGTTGGTAATACAAGAACAATATGATGGGTGTGTAATGCGAGTTTTAAATCAGGCTTAGTTCTGATGACTTCAGAAGATTTAAATCTGGAATGTATAGGGAGACATATGCAGAGCAGGAGACTTTGATGATATGGTCTCATTTGATGAATGAATGAGAGTTCTTGGATTATCAGACGTAGAAAAGTTGAGGTAGCAGGTTCAGTTCACAAAGGAAAACCAAGGAAAACATGGGAAGAAGCAATAAAAATGGACTTTAGAGAAAGAGGGATAAATAAAAACCTGACCAGAGATAGGTTTGTGTGAAAGTCAATCTCTAAAAGCTGGCGAATGCATACCAACATGTAAAACTGTTTTAACTGAACACATATGTCGGTTTTTATCCATTTAGGTAAGGGTAGGGTCATTGTGCTTGACATTTTAATGGCTTCTGAAAAAGTCTGGCATCCTGGTCTTCTGCATAAACTTCGAGGTTATGGTATTAGTTGTATAATTCTTGACATTGTTAGGTCTTTTCTTTCTGATCGAAGCTTACAAGCCTTTTTTTTGTTTCTTTTCTTTACAATAATCAGCTTTCATATTTGTTAACTCTTTATGTTACATAGAACACTACGGAGACAGCCAAGTGATCTGAACGATTGTTCTAGAAAATATGTATCAATATGAATTAGGTGTTTTTAGGATAAAAATATTATGCTACTTACGTATTAGGAATGTTAACGTAGAATAGATTTTCAGAGACGTGCAGTTTAATTTAGAGTTTGGAGGGAAACGGGAAAAGTCAAACAATTTAACACAAAAGATATCGTCCCCGCGTTTTGGAGCTGGGAGAAACGCGACTAATTAAATCTTCTGTAGTCATGATGTAGAAAATTACGATGTCTTGCGATGGAAAGTCAAGATTAAAAAAAAAAAAAAAAAAAGATTCGGGGTATAAAAACGTGTCAGTTAAATAGACTCTGTTTATATACCGCCCGACAATACAGCACTTACATCAAGTGGTTTCATACCTTGTCTCGATCGATTTCCATAAAAAAGGATGTTAAAGCGAATATGATAATGATAATTATCTGTTAATATTTTATTTTAATATTTTACTTTAATACTTTACTTTAATATTTTATTTTAATATTTTATTTTAATATTTTACTTTAATATTTTATTTTAATATTTTATTTTAATATTTTATTTTAATATTTTATTTTAATATTTTATTTTAATATTTTACTTTAATATTTTATTTTAATATTTTATTTTAATATTTTATTTTAATATTTTATTTTAATATTTTATTTTAATATTTTACTTTAATATTTTATTTTAATATTTTATTTTAATATTTTATTTTAATATTTTACTTTAATATTTTATTTTAATATTTTATTTTAATATTTTACTTTAATATTTTATTTTAATATTTTATTTTAATATTTTATTTTTTTAAATGTTATTTTTCAACATTTTATTTTCAATATTTTTCACATATTTAAATTTCATATAACAATGTCATTTTTGACCAGACGAGCCAATACCTCACCCTTTTTTCCTCCTTATATAAAAAAGGTACATTTTTTTTTTTTTATTATCAAAGCGTTTGTTTATATTTCCCAAAGAATCCCTCGCAAAATCAGTCTCCTGTGAAAAATCAACTTATTTCTCTTTGCATCTTCACTGTTCAGGCACGAGTAATGTCTTTGTAGCAGATTTATTGATTTCTCCTGGCCAAACATCGCCAAAATATTCTTCTATCACTCCTCCATCCCCCTCCATCAGTTTCATCTCTTTGTCTTCCGACCAAAAGTGCCTTGAATATATCCAAAATGGACGGTTTCAAGACATGTTAGAATTAAACCTGCGGCAAGAACTATTGTTCTTTTGAGTGCATGACCCACCTGATGGCTGACATACTCTGGAAAATGCGTACCATGTATAATAAGCAAGAGAGAATAAAAATATTAGTGGAAAGAGGAACTTTTATCTAATATATATAATTTCATGTATATATATATATATATACATTTTTCTTTTACCTCCTATTCCCCTTACCTCACCCTTTTTTTTAACCAAGTAAGATCTGTGACTTACTTGTAGTTTCATTAAATACTTTTATATGCAAAATCCGATCCTGCATTTTGCTAATTCCTGCCTTCTGATGAGAAGGAGAGTATTTCTTCGAAACTCTGCGGATTAAGGACTATCCACTTATCTTGTGCTTCCTTTTTTAAAATGAAATAAATTTTTAATTCTTTTTCAAGATGTCTTTTAACATGTTTTATTAATCATTTGTTCATATATATATATACATATATTTATAATATTAGACACACACACACACATATATATATGTGTGTGTGTGTGTGTGTGTGTCTAATGTTATATGGTGATATATTGTGTATAGATTTTCAATATTTACTTCAACAGTGTGGAGCCACCCTTTAATTGCCATTGCTCCCAGGTCCACTCCGACCCGGAGTGCTAGTACCTGTTAGGGTCCCAACTGTGGGTTAAATAGAAACCGACTTGAAAACAAATATATTTTATTAAAAAAATTTTTTCTTAAAAATCTTTGGATTCGGCATTAAATAACCTGAAAAGGGTTGATATGCCGTAAAACAAAAACAACTAATCAACCAACAACAATACGTGAGTAGAGTTCAGTAGCAAAGTATGAAAATATATATTATGCCAATCAAGAATCCCTGAAAGCAAACGTCAGGTATACTCTACTAATTTCCCCCCCCTCTCTCTATACACACACACACACACACACATATATATATATATATATATATATATATATATATATATATATATGTGTGTGTGTGTGTGTGTGTGTGTGTCTGTATCTCTCTCTCTCTCTCTCTCTCTCTCTCTCTCTCTCTCTCTCTCTCTCTCTCTCTCTCTCTCTCTCTCTATTACTAATAAGAACAAAAGTTTCTGAAAAGCTTGTAGCAACCGCTATGCCCAGCCGGAACAAATGCCCGGCAGAATCACTGTTTTGATACACCCGTGTGTATGAAGAGTGCGTAGGAATATGACGTCATGATATGACCACCGCACACATAAAACAAAAGGATCTATGTTACGCTTCCTCACATAGGAATGCAGTAAAAAGGCTGGAACGTTCGAGAAGGCCTGTATATAAGGATTTGCCCGCCAAGAGCAAGTTAGTTTTCCTCCCAAATTCTCAACAACTGCACGTGCTCAAGGAATCTCCGTCTATTTAGGCATAAAACAGCATCGACAAGGATGCGGCAGAACAACCAGTTTTCTCTTCAATACCCAACGTGGAACTTTACCACATATAACGATGACTCAAATTTCCTTTTGAAGATTCTTATTTCAAACTACTGTTCTAATGGTACGAACACACATACACAAACACACACACACACACACAGACACACACACATGCACACGCGCGTGCACACACACACACACACATACACACACACACACAAACACATGTATTCACTTATATGGATTTTTGACGGTTCTTCTCATAATTAGCCATATAAACTTTTAAGCCTATGTGTGGCACACTTATCATAGAAAAATCAGTAATATATACTAATCTTACAAAATCCTCACTTCATTAATCCTTCATTATGAAAATTCCACACAAGAAAACATTTATGTTGGAACAATTTAAATTAATATTTTTAACACGTAAATAAATGTTGTTTATTTCATGTTAATTCGGCGATTTCATGTTATTTGTCGAGTGCAATTATTTTCCAGATTTAATTTTTTATCACATCCAGCGGGGATTTAAATCTTTTTTTAAACAATTTTATTTCCAACTACAGTTCTTATGATATGAACGCGCGCGCACACACACACACACACACACACACACACACACACACACACACACACACACACACGTATTCGCTTATATGATTTCTGGACGTTTCTCTCGAAAATAGCCACATGAACTTTGAGCCCTCGTGTGTAACTCTTCTAAAAAATCAATAATCTCAAGCTTCGTGCTAATCTCACAAAATTCTCACTTCATTAATCCTTCATTATGAAAATTCCACACAAGAAAACACTTATGTTGGAACAATTCAAACTAATATTTTTAACACGTAAATAAATGTTGTTTATTTCATGTTAATTCAGAATGTCAGAAATTATGAAACCCAAACCTTTTTATCAAATTCAGTTCAAATCCAAAGTGGAAGGAAATTCAAGATGAACTTCTCCCTGGACAAACATACATCAATCGACAAGATCTATTGGCCAGAATGTTTCACCTGAAGATAATCAAAGTGATGAATCTGATAAACAAAGCAGAAATCTTGGGCCAACTACGATGCTACATGTATACAATTGAGTGGCAAAAGAGAGGCTTGCCTTATGCGCAGATATTATTGTGGCTTACCAGAAAAATCAACTACGATCAAATTGAGTTACCTGATATACAAACTGACCCAACTTTATCTGAAATAGTAAAGAGTCACATTGTGCACGCGCCTTGTGGTAATATCAATAGGAATACACCTTGCATGGTTGATGGCCAATGTAAAAAAGATGTCTTAAGAACTTTCCTCTTGAAACTCAGTTTAGTAAGGATGGCTATCCGTCTTATAGGAGAAGATCGCCTGAAGATGGTGGTTTTAAAACTATGGTTGGCAGGTATTCAGTTGACAATAGGCGGATTGTACCTTACTCTCCCTTACTTTCAAAGACATGCAAGGTTCACAGAAATGTTGAATTTTGCAATTCTGTAAAATCTCTCAAATATGTTTGAAAATACATAAAGAAGGGATCTGATGCAGCCATGTTTTCCTTACAAAAAAATGTTAGTGATCGAGTTACTCGATATGAACGTCGTAGATATGTCGGCACTAATGTAACATTTTGTCGAAGTTTTGGGTTTCCTATTCAATCCAACTTGAAAAGTGTCAAAGGGAGGCTGATGGAACAAGAGCATGCTACCCCCGTGAATTAAATAAAGGATTCTGTTTGACATTCTGTGCAGATTCCGGAGTTCAACAGAAAAATTCCCCAGTTCGACAATGAATGGTCAACCCACGAGTTTAAGGTATTGCCACACAGACTTAGGGTTGTACGTGTTTTGTGTGCTTTGAGCATTATAGTATTAGTTCCAGTAATAAGTAGTGTCTGATTACATTTTGAAGCGCCCATCACTATATGAAGATAAAAATGTAGCCACCAGGACTTAGGGTTAGCCTCTGTATTTAGGGACTGAAGACGGCCTGGTTACACTAATTGGCCCCATGAAGCAGGATTGTATGACTCCGTCATCTGAGCCACCATAAAAGAAGAAGGTCAGTAGTTACATCAATGAAAACATTGTGAAAATAACGCTTAAGATGAGAACAGCAGTCCAAATAAATGTCACAACACTTTACTTTAAGAATATGAATACAACATATGAGACCCTCAGAACCATACCGTATCACAAACAAAAATGCTGGTCAAGTTGCCCTAAACTCAAAAGATACAACTCTTACTGCATTGTTTTAATTCTGTGATCAAGAATATTTTGCAAAAAACTTTTATTTACAATCAGGTTCCATCTTATTACACATAGAAAACTAACACATGCAGAGGAAAAAACGAGAAGCTAATGTTGAGGGTCGTCCAGGTGTAAAATTTGACATTACAATTGGAAAAGTTTACTTTGTGTATAAATGTCACCGAGAATATTTCTATTTTGAGACTCCTTTATCATGAAATAAGAGAACGGACTTCATTTTCATTTCTAAGAACTATTGATGGGCAAATATTATATTGTTTTACATTCTTTTACATTCTTTGCAATTGAGACCATGGAAATGAGTCAATGAGTGTGAATAATAGCATCTCCATATTTTTCTGCTTTTCAAAAAAACATGTATTTTATTGGTCAATGTTAGCTACGAAGGACAACAAGGTTGATATAAAAATATATATATTTCTGCAAAATTTTGCTTTCTCTTCATCATATTTTGCTTTGGTTTCGATACCCCAAAATTCGAAGTTATTTCTTTACACGCACACCCCCTTTTCATAACCTTCCATACTATCATACGTCAGCGTCCATTTTTTGGTAGCTCTTATTGAACCCAATCAACGACAGGTACTTTTGCTAGTATATATATGCATATATATATATATGCATATATATATATATATATATATATATATATATATATATATATATATATATATATATATATATATAGTCATCCATATACATATATGTATATAGTTGCTTGTCTATCTAGCCGCATTGATGAGCTGTGAAACAGCGAAACAGTATTGTATGTGGATGACTATATATACAGTGATGATCATATTTATTGGCACGGTAAAATAAAAGTTAAATTTTGTCTAATAAATTCTAAAAAAGGGATTAAATTAAAGAAAATAACAAAGTATATTATGTATTTTTAACTGGCCTTTCCGATGCAGCAATCGGATTTTAGAAAAAATAAATAACAAAGGAACAACAAACATAATTGCAAAAAACCCTCGTTCAAAATTATTGGCACGATTTATTTAATAATCAATTGTATAGCCTTTGGCCTTGATTACCTTCCTCAGTCGCTTTTCATAGTTTACAACCAAGTTGTTGCACTCTTCAGTAGTAATTTTAGCCCACTCTTCCTGACAATAATCCTCCAATTGAATAAGATTCTTAGGCTTCCTTTGCATTACCCTCAATTTTAATGTTCTCCATAAATTTTCAATTGGATTAAGGTCTGGGCTTTGTGATGGCCACTCCAAAACATTAATATGATTGTCCTCAAGCCATTTCTTAGTCAGTTTAGCCGAATGCTTTGGGTCATTATCTTGCATGAACCACCAACGACGACCAAGTGAGAGCTCTTTAGCAGAGTCTTTCAGGTTTTCATCCAATATTTTAACATAATCTTCCTTTTTTTATGCTATCTGTGACCTTAACAAGTCGCCCTGGTCCAGAGGCAGCAAAGGATCCTCAAAACATCAAACTGCCTCCACCGTGCTTCACTGTGGGTATGGTGTTCTTAGGCAGGAAAGCTTCGCCAGATTTTCTGTAAATATAAGACACTTTATTATGGCCAAATAACTCTATTTTCGTTTCGTCAGTCCATAGAACACGTTTCCAGAATGCAACATCTTTATCAATATGACGTTTTGCAAAGGCTAGCCTTGCTTTCAGGTGCATAGGCTTCAATAAGGGAGTCTTTCTCGGACGACATGCTTTTAAACCAGCTCTCTTCAAAACTCTACCAACTGTATGTCGAGATACATTCACTCCAGAGGTGCTCTGTTCATCAACAATCTCCCCAACAGAGATCCTTGGGTTTTGTTTTACTTGTCGAACAATTTTCCGTTCATCTCTTGGGGAAAGAATCCTTTTTCTCCCTCTACCCTCTAAACTCATAACGTGGCCTTGCGATTTGAACTTGTTTATTATGGCTCTAACAGTGGATTTGGGAAGGTTTAGCTTCTTTGAAATCTTATCATAGCCCTCCCCATTGGTATGGCATGCTACAACACGCTTCCTGACGTCTTCGCTGTGTTCCTTAGTTTTAACGATGGCGATTGAAAATTATAATTTAGTCACTTATAATAATTTAAATAAATCGCTATCTAAAAATTATCTGAAAAAAATTATTCACTGAATTAGCGTTAAACAAGCATAATATGGCTATAAAAAAGTTCAGAAAGCACGTAAACCGGAAATTGATTGATATTATACTGATACTAAAAGAAAAACAAAGCCGTGCCAATAATTTTGAACAAGGGTTTTTTTGCAATTATGTTTGTTGTTCCTTTGTTATTTATTTTTTCTAAAATCCGATTGCTGCATCGGAAAGGCCAGTTAAAAATACATAATATACTTTGTTATTTTCTTTAATTTAATCCCTTTTTTAGAATTTATTAGACAAAATTTAACTTTTATTTTACCGTGCCAATAAATATGATCATCACTATATATATATATATATATATATATATA
Source organism: Euprymna scolopes (assembly GCF_053919585.1). Taxonomy (NCBI): domain Eukaryota; kingdom Metazoa; phylum Mollusca; class Cephalopoda; order Sepiida; family Sepiolidae; genus Euprymna; species Euprymna scolopes. The sequence goes on along the minus strand of NC_136502.1, from coordinate 14,213,991 downwards.
TATATATATATATATATATATATATATATATATATATATACTTGTTTATTGTTATATAAACATGGTCACATCCTGCTGCTACAAATAGCCACTTGATTCAAGATTATTCATTGAAATTTTGAATAGTCAAGTCGCTGCCTGATGATATCTGTTGTTTGATTGAAACAAGTGGCTATTTGTAGCAGCAGGATGTGACCATGTTTATATAACAATAAACAAGTATTATCAGCTCTTTTTATTGAGCACTATCTAACAACCTCGTTGAATTCATTAGTCCATTACTTTTGAATAAAAAACCGTAGTATATATATATATATATATATATACATATATATATATATATATATATATACACTGTTATACATTATACACTGTTATATATATATATATATATATATATATATATATATATATATATATATATATATATATATATATATATATATATATATATATTAGTAGGCTGCCCGGCATTGTCCAGTCGTAAAATATGCTTAAATATGATATTTTGATAAATGCAGATTTCGTATTTATTATTATATTATAATGGACCCAATATAGAGTAATGATTTGATATGTTAAAAAAATAAATAACTCATGTCCCATTACCAAGAATCGAAACCAAAACGTTTAGTTTATGATTTAGTTTTTCCTATGACGTTAATGCCTGAGCTATGAAGACATGTTTGCGACAAGGCTAAAAATTAAAACATGAGCAATAGCTATTACGTTATGCATGCATATTCGTAATGCTGTCATTCAACCTTCGGCCGGCAAATTCTATTTTATTAATTTTCACAATTTTGCACCGATTTTTTCCAATCTAAACCCAAATATAAACAGACAGGGCACATGTAAAAAAATCCACCTGTCATTTGCTTTTTTTTTTGTTCTCTTTAAAGGTATCATTTTCGACACTGCTATATTAACTAATTTGTTTTTGTTTTTTATAAAGGTAATTTTTTACCTTAGCACCAACTACACGATTTCGCTTAGACTGACGACTTCTACAGGTTTTAGACTATGCTGAATAAGACAATCTATTTTAACTTTGGCGGAGACAAGTAGTTTTCGAGATATAATGACATGCATTATACACTGTAATTTACTGTTCTACACACACGATAAAAAAGTTTACTTCTCTCAGCACGACACTGCCACCGCCCACTATTTCTTTTTTGGTTTATAGTCTTTGCGTGTGGGTATGCTGACAACATGTATCAAGGTTAAACTTGGGGCAAATACTTTGACAATCTCCCCCCGCCCCTCTCTCATAAAATAGGGTGTCCAATCCAAAAGCTGCTCTTATTATGACGAAGTTGGGCGTGTCTATTTCATACCACGTTCTTAACATGAGGAGGTCGAGGTATCTATTCCGAAAGCCGTTTTTAACATTAGGACGTTGGGGATTGGCCACCACCAACAACCGTAGTTTAATTTTGTACGACGGGAGGAGTGCAAGCTTCCACCACACAACGCTGGTTAATGGATCCTGCTAGTATTATATATACTTCCAGAAATTATATATATATATATATATATATATATATATATATATATATATATATATATATATATATATATATATATATATATATATATATATATATATATAGTAAATACAACTGTCTACGTCCAGAGAGTCTAGTGTAGTTTTAATAATCCATTATTTGTATTCTTTTATTTATAAATTATAAAAATAGATATAAAAAAAAACAACCATGGGATATCCACAGGTTATACCAAGTACATATATAGTTTATTTAGGCAGTAGTGTCTTTATATATATTCTTTGCGAATATTTTAAAAAGTTTTGTACATTTTCGAAAAAACAATTTCAAAAAAATTATTTTATACTTCTTGACAATTTTGAAGAATTGCCTGTATATTAGGCAAAGCAATTTTTTTTGTTTATTAGTATTGCTTGTAATAAAGCATCATTATTCGACAAACACCGACTGACTAAAATTTATTAGTAAGATTCAATCTGTCGAAAGAATACTGAAAAGCAAACGACAGACAAAAATAAACGAGAGAGAGAGAGAGAGAGAGAGAGAGAGAGAGAGAGAGAGAGAGAGAGAGAGAGAGAGAGAGAGAAAGGAGATGATAAAATTAGTGAAAGAAGGAATAGAGAGAAGAGCTGATGAGAAGAGAGACAAAGAGAGTGTGGACAGAAGAGAGGTTATAAAGAGAGAGAGAGAGAGAGAGAGAGAGAGAGAGAGAGAGAGAGAGAGAGAGAGAGAGAGAAAATAAAAATAAAAATCATCAGACAGTTGTTTTAAAAATAAAGAGAATTTGAAGTCGAAGTAATTAAGAAAAAAGCAAATAAAACGAAGATATTTTCTTGACATTTTCATTTTCTACTTAATTGGTTCGGATGGCAGGATGAGACGGAACATTTCATTAATGTGGACATAACTTACGAGAATATTAGTTAATCAATTTCGTTTTGATTTTTTTTTGTTTCTTCTTTATTTGTCTTATTTCTTCATTATTTTTTTCTTCCCTTGTTCATTAATTGTTTGTTTGCTTTTGTTGTTTGTTTGTTTTTTTTAATTTTATTTCAGAAACTCTTCAACTCTGTCATTGTGAATTTTTCAACAGACACGACTCAGACTAACACCAGCACGGCTTTTTGGTTAAATGATTGCCGAAGTAATCGCCTGATTAAGTTTACAGACTCTTCAAGTTATAAAAATAGTCTAGATTTATTTCGTGTTCATACCTTTAAAAAGATTGTTCATGCCTAAGCGAACATAACGGACTTGGCTGGATTTGAACCAGTCTTGCTGAGTTCAAATCCTGTTGGGTCTATTGTGAAGATGGAGTAGAATAAGCAATAAATATTTTGAACAGATTACACTTAAATTACATAAATAAATGAAAGCTTTACAATAGACTGCAGTGGGAGGGGGGTCGTAAAATACGCTTAAATATATTTTAATTCATGCAGATTTCGTATTTATTATTACAAAGCCAATTCTCTATTGAATATTATATTGTACCTAATATATAGTACTGATTCCAAAAGATTAAAAATTGACTTGGATACCATCATCTAGAAATGAAACCAAAACATTTAGTGCTCCAGTCACGTTCCCCACCATTTGAGCTATCGGCAGATAAATAAGAAAGATTTTAAATTAAACGATTTCAAGCTATGAATGAATTTGCGCATATGCAAAAGTAATAGAAATATGTCGGAAAGTTGAAATGAACATTTTTCATTTCTACTTGCTGACAAGAGAGAGAGAGAGAGAGAGAGAGAGAGAGAGAGAGAGAGAGAGACAGAGAGAGAGAGAGAGAGAGAGAGGAGAGGGAGAAAAAGAGAGTGTGGACAGAAGAGAGGTAATAATTGGGCGCTTTATTCATCCATCCAAACAAAGATTTTACTCATCATAAACCATCCTTGGTCTATGATTACTACTTCCTGTTAATTTCAGTGTTATGTGATCAGCAGTTTAAGAGTTTATCGGTTAAATATTTTCATATACTCACGCACATACATAAATCTATTGTTTTATTTATATATATTAGTTGTCCCTAGCTAGTGGGAATCTATTGGTTGACTCAAAAAATTCTTTATAAAAAAAAAATGTTTAAACTGTAATGTGATTCAAATCCTGTTCGATCTGTTGTGAATATTTTGAACAGATTATTAATTGTTGAATTCAAGCACCATATGGTTAAACCATATGAACATTCAAAATTCTGTATAAGTTTCCAAGTTCAACATTAAGTTTCACAATTTCAAAAAAGATGTGCCTGAAGAAGGTCGAAGGTTACATTGGCCAAACACGTGAAAAAAATAACCAAGAGAATAGTAGGCTAAATAATCCAAATGATCGAAATTCCGAAATCAATATTTTATTGTCCTGTTCTTGCCTGATGATACTGTCTTCTCAACGGATGATTATCCCTCCTCCAAATAAATGGAAATTTTATAATGGCTGACTTGTCCCTAAATTCTATTGAATCTGTTTGGGAAGATAGATAAGTTATAAATATTTTGAACAGGATTTATTTATTTACTTTGCATTTTCACCCCAAACATGACACAGTGCCACTTTGATGCAGGGGGCTACTATCTGGGATATAAATTACAGGGATACTATGTTGGGAGTTGAGCAGCAAGATGTCTGTTTACATTACACTTGAACTTCTGCATGCCAGTACAGTCAGGAAAACAGGACCCCGATAGAGAATTCCAAAGTCTAGCAGTTCTGAGGAAGAAACTATTAGAGTAGAAGGCTTTTTTATATTTAAGGATCTCTACTGTATAGGGGTGGGATTTTTCTGCTTGTAAGGAGTATTTACGTCGAGACAACACAAGGACTTGTAGTTTGTCAGATCACCTACCATGCAAGATTTCATCAATGAGACAGAGGTTGAAATTTAGCTAACAGTTCAGGGCCTATTAGGTTGGCAACTCTCTTTTGAACCCTGTCCAAGAGTAAGAGACTAGTAGTGGACGCACCAGTCCAAGTATGAGAGCAGTACTCTATCCATGGGCGAATAGTACCCTTGTAGAGGCACAGGATACTTTCAACTTTCTAGCACGATAGAGAGAGCCCACTTTCCTCGTAGCAGCCCCAACAATGCTCTCAATATATCTGTTTCAACTCGTGTTCCCTGTGACCGTTAAGCTGAAGAGTTTAAACAAAGTACTTTCAGGCAATGTATCATTAGTAGTTGAGAAGGTTTCTTGTAATTAGTAAAGGAAAGAAGCTTAGTCTTGGCAGCATTGAATGTCACCATCCACGTTAAGAAGGTTTCTTGTTATAGAGTGTGTGCCATGCAACCTTTTTTTTTTAACTTTTTTTACTTCAGACAAGACATATGTTGTCACTTTGAACGTAAAGAGTTATTATTTGAACCATCTAAAGAAAGCCTTATTGCATTTTAGTCGAAAGAATGTCTATAAATCAAAATTGATGATGAGAATAGTCTGAAAACAAAAAAACAAAAAAAAAACAACATAAATATTAATTTTAATTAGCAACTCAAATTAGAGGCTCAAAACAGAATGTTACTCACGAAATCCAAATACAGTCCTGGTCAAAACCATAAGACCACTTAAGAAAGTAAGCGTTTACGCATATTATCGAATTTTTAATCATATTTTCCCTTTTAGCAATGGTTTCAACCATTTGCTTGATTAAAAATTCGATAGTACGCGTAAACGCTTACTTTCTTAAGTGGTCTAATGATTTTGACCAGGACTGTATATTTGGTATAAGAAAACTTCAGTAAATGCTTGAATTGTCCACCAAATTCCAATCATGATTGTCCAACAGTCTTTGATTTATTTTTGTTTAATGATATGCTCTAAAATGTGCACCTCTGTGTTGCAAGCACATCGGAATATGACATGCAAACCCGTGGCATAATGAATAAAATATGTGGTAAAATTCAGTTGTAAGTGACAGTCTTCTAGAGGTTGAAGGTTCAATCCTCATTACAAGCGATGCTCAAAAAAGAAAATTGCGAATTAGTTAGGACTTCTACTCAGTTATGGCAGACGGAACGAGAGCACGCTACCTCCATGGATTAAATAAAAGGTTCCATTCAAAATTCCATGCAGATTCTCAAGTGTGGCATAAAGATTCCCCAGTTTGACAAGATACACTTAAAGAAAATCGGAGATTACCGAAACGTTGTGAAAATAACACTCAAGATGAGAACAGTAGTCCAAAGAATTCAAATAATACGAATTATCAACCCTCATCTAAAAAAGATCAGGAACAAATCCTCTTTTGACTAGTCTGATTTTGGCTGCACTAACGCTCTTTAATTCAGGAATCATTGTACAAAAAAAAAAAAAAACAATTGTTTCAATAGACCTCATCGTTGAGATAATCCCATAGATAAAAATCCGGAGGTGGGGGCAGGGTTATAAGTGAATGAATGAGAAGTCCATTGGGTATTACACTTCGTACTGAAGAGACAATCACTAAAGTGTCCCAGTATATCCCTGAAGAATTATAAAACAAAGACTGTTCGATATTCATGATCAGAACTTAGAGGACAAGTCCAGCATAGACTGAAGTTTATTTGTACCAAATATCGTTGGATTGCAAAAAGGATTGTGAATTTTATTAACGATTTCATGGATGGCATTTTGTTTTGGGTCACTTTGTATCTCAAACACAATTTAAAAAATAATCGTCACTTTGGTTAAAACTGTATCTGATGGAAGTTTGCTTTGAATTTATAGAGATTAGTGTTGTTAATGCTGCCCAGCCCGATGTACTAACAGAGAGGTCCAGACCCTACTTTGGGAATTATTATTCTAAGTCTTTTTGCAGACATGAACAATGGAATAAAACGATAAAATATGCCCGCAAACCCAAACCGAATGTCTAAACAATATTTGGCCTATGCTGGCCTTCCATACATCTATCAAGCCATCCACTCAAAATTCACTTTTATGAAAATCGTCGCCCTTGGGCCAGGCACGACTGATGGGCTAGGCCGAGCGTAAAATAAGCAGCAGCTGAAAGATAAGTGGAATTAAGGTGTATATTTGTTTATCGCAGACAAATGTCGGCAGAAAGATTTAGTGCGGCAACGAGAGGCCAAAATTTCTCTTTTTTTTTTTTTTTTTATCTTGAATCGATGCGAAACTACCAACATTTTATAGTTACTATAGATGCAAGTTTCTTTTTAATAAAAACTAATGCTAGTTTGATTTTTTTATGAGAAAAACACTTGCATTTTTTTTTTATCAGGTAGATATTCAGCTTGTCGGTTCAAGTAGCATTGCTGCTTTTCAGATTTGAGCATGATATTACACCAACGGTGACTGAGTATATTATCAACTACAAGAGCAATGCATCCTATTTTTTAACTCAAAAACTAAAAAAAATTGAAAAGCTAAGAAAACTATTAGAACGAACACAACCTTTTGTGCTTCAGAATATATTTTTCTACATAGTCACCATCATTCTCAATGCACTTTTGCCAGCCTCTTTTGATGCCTCGGTCATAAATGTTTGGAGCACACTCATATTTCTGTTGCCACTCTGAAATCAACGAACCCATCTCCTAACTGCACTGACATCAATTGCATCGGTTTCGTAAATATTCAACAGGTGCCAGTGAATCTTGATCAGTTCAATTTTTTCTGCATGGAGGAATTCAATCTTTGCTTCTGGCGTCTGTCCATGACAGGGGGTTGCTTTCTTCAAGTCTCATACTGTCAATATCTGCAGCAGAGAACTGAAACTTTCAGGTCATGATTAATTTTACAGACTCTTCAAGTTATAGTTGTCCCTATCTAGCGTTTCTTGGGAATGTATTGGTTGACTCAAAAAATCTTTTATAAAAAAAAAAGGTTTAATTGTAATGTGGTTCAAATCCTGTTGAATCTGTTATGAATATTTTGAAAAGATTATTAATTGTTGAATTCATACACCATATGGTTAAACCACATGGAAATTGAAAATTCTGTATAGGTTTCCAAGTTCAACATTAAGTTTCACAATTTCAAAAAAGATGCGCCTGAAGAAGGTCGAAGATTACATTGGCCAAAAGCGTGAAAATACTGTCTTCTCAACGGATGATTATCCCTCCTCAAAATAAACGAAAATTTTATAATGGATGAGTTATCAGCCATCATAACAATACAATTTGCAATCCCCTCTGATCCAGAATAAAAAATAGGAGGCATTACTTTAGGAACGTCCCTTGTATATAGTTTCTTAACTATAACTTTTTTTCTCAATAAATATAAAATATGCCTGAAACATAAGAGATTACTGTGATTTAGAACCCAGATTTATAAAGGTTGGGGGAGATCCTATATAGGCAGGCAGCAAAATGTTTGATCACATTACATTTAAATTTCTGCATATTGATATAATCGAGGAAACAGGAAGCAGAGGGAATTCCAAAGGCAAGCGGTTCGTGGAAAGAGCTATTAATGCAGAAAGTTTTGGGCATCTGGGGACCTCTACAATGAAGGGGTGGGATTTTGCTGCTTGTTTGGTTTGTTGAGGCAATTTATGTTAAGTAGGTGGGGGACAAGGGCGGTAGGTTCGTCAGAACACATTTCGTGGATAAGCTGCAACATTGTGTCTGTGTGTGATGAAATTGGAGATGTTGCTTGGTAGACACTGCAGGACCTATTAGGTTAGAGACTCTTTTTTTGCTACCTATCTAAGAGTGAGAGATTTGTGGTTGGTGCACCAGCCAAAATATGACATTAATACTTCATGCATGGGCGAATGTTGAATTTGTAGGATATAGTTAGCCTCCTTCCATCTCGATAGACGATGGAGAATCGCATCTGTAGAGATATGGTATACTGCATTGGAATTTATCCTTATAACATTTATTATTGGCTAGTTTTTGATCTTGTATATTTTTTAAATCTCTTTACATCAAGTGACTTCATGCTATGTCTGGAGCGATTTCCATAAATAATCAATAATACCATGCAGTTTTGTTCAATGCAATTCACATAATTGTTAACCAAAGAATAAAAGTCATTGTAAAGAAAACAGTCTTACTTAGAACAGATATCACAAATTTGTTTAATGTGTGAAAAGTGATAAATGTAGTTTTAATGTTCTTGTTCTCTCTAACTGACCGCCACATCTGCAAGCCTCAATACACTGCACCAGATACAGCTGCCTCTCAATACACGGTATCAGATACAACTGGCTCTCAATACACGGCACCAGATACAACTGACTCTCAATACACGGCACCAGACACAACTGGCTCTCAATACACGGCACCAGATACAGCTGACTCTCAATACACGGCACCAGATACAGCTGGCTCTCAATACACAGCACCAGATACAGCTGGCTCTCAATACACTGCACCAGATACAGCTGACTCTCAATACACTGCCCCAGATACAACTGGCTCTCAATACACGGCACCAGATACAGCTGGCTCTCAATACACTGTACCAGATACAGCTGACTCTCAATACACTGCCCCAGATACAGCTGACTCTCAAGACACTGCCCCAGATACAGCTGGCTCTCAATACACAGCACCAGATTTATTTGTATATGCTCTGTAATTACATTGAGCTTCAAAAATTAAAGGATTGGGATAAATAAAAGGTGAAATATAATTGAGTAAACATATTTTCCCCATAAACACACACACGCTCGTGCATATATATATATATATATATATATATATATATATATATATATATATATATATATATATATATATATGCACATGCACGAGCGTGTGTGTGTTTATGGGGAAAATATGTTTACTCATACAATCAAATGTTAAAAACAAAACTTGGCAAGAAATTTCTAGACCTTATTGAAAAACACTTTCCCGCAACCAACCCCTTACACAAAATCTTCAATAAAAATACCTTGAAGTTATCTTACAGTTGTTGCGAAAATTTAGAGATGATAATTAAAGCACATAATAACAAAATACTAAATAAAAACAATGTAAACAACAACAAAATAAACAATAAAAAAGTAGACACCATGACAAAAATAAAACCAACACTAGCAAAAATAATAATAATAATAATAATAATAATAATAATAATAATAATAATAACAACAATAATAATAATAATAACAAACCAACACCGGACAAGAACAACCATATCATAAATAAAAATAATAATAACGAACAAGATAAATGCAACTGTAGACACCGCACACTTTGCCCAGTTCAAAATAAATGTCTAACAAAAAGCGTAGTTTATCAAGCAACAATATTTGCGAAAGAAAACCCGAATAACAAGAAATTTACGTAGGCATGACTTCCTTAGATTTCAAAACCCGATACTATGACCACAAAAGTACATTCAACAATAAAAAACACCGTATAAAAACAACACTAGCGAATAAATACTGGGAACTCAAAGGAAGCAGACATTCGCCGGTAGTCGAATGGAAAATAATAAGACAAGCTACCACGTGCAGACATTTAGACGACCCATGTAAATCATGCCTCCATGAAAAATTTGCTATCCTATACTTAAAAGAACCCCAAAATCTATTAAACTGTAGACGAGAAATAGCAAACAATCGTGTTCACAAAATAAAACTTACTCTAGGATAGCGATACAAAATAGCTTTAAAACTAACAAAAACAATAGAAAACAAACAAACAAATAAATAAATTTAATAAACATGATTATGCATAAATGACCACACACACACACACACACACACACACACACACACACACATATATATATATGTATGTATGTGTGCATGTATGTGTGTACACATATATATATTTATACATAAAAAAAAAATAAAAAGAGCAGAAATGAGGAAAATCGTCTGCCTTAAACCACTAACCTAGTTCTAAAACAGATCCTTTGTTCGATAAAATGCATGCCCATTGGCTGATAGGAAGGGGCGCGGTGAATACAAGAAAGCTGATTGGCTAACTAAAATCCTCAACATATATAAAAACGAGAAACAACCACAGAATTCGTGCATAAGCCTGAAGAATCCTATAGTGGATGAAACGCCAAATATTCAGTGTAGCTTAATTGCCATATATATTTTATAAATTACTAACTAGATCTACCTACGTATTGAGCACTTTTGAAGTAAATACTTAAAGTTTACACATAAATCTATACTTTCGTATATTAATTTTATGTGAGTAAATGAATTAGTTATATATATATATATATATATATATATATATATATATATATATATATATATATAGATATGAGACAGTAAGAGTGGAAAATGAAGACACAAAAACTATATATTGGTAAATATAGAATGATTCATTTATTTAATATACATTTAGTTGGGGGATAAAGGAGACTGTTTATACCAAGGTATTTCGAAGCCTAATGCTTCTCATCAGAAGGGTAGAGAAGATGCTAGGTAACGTAATGGGGATGTGACGTCTAGTGAAGGATTCATCAGGAACGAAATAAATTAATAAAATTATTAATGTTGTTAGGGGGAACTATATTGAATTCTAGGCTTCGAAATACCTTGGTATAAAGAGTCTCCTTTATCCCCCAAGTAAATGTACGCATACCCTTATTAAATAAATGAATCATTTTATATTTACCAATATATAGTTTTTATGACTTCATTTTCCATTCTTATTGTCTCATATATAAGCGCCGATGAAACTTGTTGAGCTTTATATTATCCCGATAAGTCTCCTCTTATAGAATTGAATTTACTCTATTCTTCTTACTATCCAAGTTATATAAATATACAGGGTGTCCCAGAAGTCGCGCACCATATATTTATATTCTTATTTTTTTTGTTTCAGATTTTATTCGATATGGGCGAGAAATTAACAATGCAAGAAAGAGTTAAATTGATTTTTATGTTTGGAAGAGATGGGGCTACAACCGCTCGGTAGCTAAAGAATTCAACCGCACTCATCCCGAGCGAGAAAAACCATTGAGCCATACCACTGTCTGCCGTTTGATCAAACGTTTCCAAGAAACAGGTTCAGTTGCTGACCGCGAGAGATGTGGTCGACGAAAGAGTGTAACTGATGAGGAAACATCAACTATGATTTTGGCGAATGTTGCTAGAAGCCCCGTGAAATCAGTAAGGAGAATAAGCCAGGAGCTTACGATTAGCAAATCATCAGTACATCGTATTCTTAAAACACAGAAATGATTAATAAAATTGATATTCATTGATATTCATATTTGTTTTTATATAAATCTACATGGTGCGCGACTTCTGGGACACCCTGTATATATATATATATATATATATATATATATATATATATATATATATATATATATATATATATATATATATATGTTTCATTGTCTTCTTTTACTAAAACACGATTTCGATACCCAATTCATATTAAATGCTAGTGTGGTTCTTGGCAATTCCCAAAGATACTATCGTCATCCAAAATGGCTTCTGTCAATGCCAGGGATTACGTCACAGTTCACAAAAAGAGGAAAATTCCCCTGGCCTGTTTGTAAAAAGGGAGTCGGTTGCAACTCAATCTTTTGTGGTACTTATAAGCATTGAGTAAGACACAAGAAGAAGTGCAGTGGAAGTACTGGAAGGTTAAGAGGGGATAATCAATTTGTGTACAAGAATTGTAAAGACAATGGAGATGGATGAGAACTCAGATGTGGAGAAAATATTCCTGGATGGCAAAGCTGTTGAAGTTGTTTAGAAGTTTTTTTTTTACTGTAGTGATGCCATTGAAGCACAGGGTGAGGCAGGTGATAGTGTGATTGCAAGTATTAGAAGTGGATGGAATAAGTTCAGGACGTTTCTGCTGTTACTAATCAACAGAGTGTTACCATATTTAACCAACGGAAGAAGAGTCTATGAGGCATGTGCACACAATGTTATGTATGAAAGTGAGAACACGTGTTGCATGAATGAAAATGATATGAGACTTATATGATGGATGTGTAATATGAAGACAAGATTAGTTCTGATGACCTCTGAGGAAAATAAAAATTTGGACAATATAGGGAGATGTGAGCAGAACACGGAACTTTGATAGCTATGTTACAAAAAAGGGTGAGACGTCTTGAGTCAGCAGATGTAGAACAGTTAAGGAAGCAGTTCCAGTTAAATGGGGAAGGCCAAAGAAAGCGTGGGAGAAACTAATAAGAATGTATTTTGACATAAAGAGGGATACATTAAGGCTTCGTCAGAGATACGAGGGCGTGCAATAAGTAATGCACCTGACCCACTTCCAGTTGTCTGATCTAGCTGAAATTTTGCATGTGCAATGATTTATATATCTACGGGTTATGTGGCAAATTACAACTCTGAACTAATTGTGGTTTCTGTTTTACAGGTGTTTGAACTGAGTCAGGTGTGCTGAATGTCGAGCAGTGATCCGGTTTTTGTATTTGAAAGGACGCACACCACAGGAGACTTTTGATGAAATGAAAGAAACTTATGGTGATAATGCCCCATCATATGATCTTGTAAAACACTGGCATCGTGAATTCAAACATGGCCGGAAGTCTGTGGAAACAGCTCCCAGACCTGGTCGCCCCCCTTCTGCCATTGATGAGGCATCTGTCCGTCAAGTTGAGGCTGCCATTTTGGAAGATTGGCACATTACTATTCGTCAAATAGTCCAAGATGTCAAGATTAGTACAGGATCAGTGGAAACTATCATTCATGACCATTTGCATATGCATAAGGTGTCTGCCAGATGGATTCCCAGGTTGCTCACACCATTCCAGAAGCGAGAACGCGTTGAGTGCTCGAGGATGAATTTGCAGATGTGTCAAGAAGATGAGTCAGTTTTTCAAAAGACTGATTACACAGGATGAAACCTGGATCCATCACTATGATCCAGAGACCAAAGCCCAGTCAATGCAGTGGAAGCATTTGGACTCACCACCTCCAAAGAAGGCAAGGGTGCAGCCCTCCACTGGCAAGGTCATGTTCACAGTCTTCTGGAACCAGGATGGAGTAGTGATGACAGATTTTCTGGCAATGAGTACCACAATTACAGGAGCCTGTTATGCTTCACTTTTGAGGAAATTAAGGGAAGCTATCAAAATCAAGAGGCGGGGCAAGATCAGCAAATGTACCCTCCTCCTGCAGGACAACGCTCCGATCCACAACTCGCATATCACCAGATCAGAAGTACGGGTGTGTGGTTATGAAATCCTTCCCCATCCTCCCTACTCTCCTGACCTTGCACTCTCTGACTTTCACCTCTTCCCAGCCATGAAGTTGTTTTTGAAAGGAAAGCGTTTCCCAGATGATGCAGCCTTGATTTCTGAAGTCACGTCGTGGTTGGAGGACCAACCTGGGGTGTTCTACAAAACCGGTCTCCAGAGCTGCATCAAACGATGGGAGAAATGCATAACTCTGGGTGGTTCCTATGTAGAGAAAGACTAATAACTATGCCAAGTTTCGTTGCTCTACTGCAACAATACCAACAACAACAACAACAACAACAACAACAATAATAATAATAACAACAACAATGGTAATAATAATAAAAATGATAATGATAATAATAACAATGATAATAATGATGATAATATTAATGAGAGAAAACAAATTTTCTTTTAAAAAATGAAATTAATGCTTAGCATAGTCTAATCATGTGTGTCTGAATTATTTTAAAGGCTATAATTTTCACACGACTTAGTGTTTTTAATAACACATTTTACTGAAAATTTGAAATATATATATATATATATATATATATATATATATATATATATATCGGTTCCCGTCTGATCAACAAAGTTAAGCAAAATTGATTTTGGTCAGTACTAAATAGATGACCACTCTCCGCTTATCTTGGAATTGTTTCCAGTCAGTCTTGGGCCACTGCTTGCCACTGGACCCAAGCAGTGCCGATTCAGTAGAGTTATGGTTGGAAATTGTGTAACCCTTGCCTCACAATTACACATGCAGGTAACCTTACAGAGATGTCCATTGTCTCTTGAGACTGAGATAGATAGATAGATAGATAGATACCAGAGGTATCTATCTATCTATCTATCTGTCTATATATATATATATATATATATATGTACAGAGAGAGAGAGAGAGAGAGAGAGAGAGAGAGAGAAAGAGAGAGAGAGAGAGAGAGAAAGAGAGAGAGAGAGAGACATAATAAGAATGTACTTGAGATAAAGAGGGATACATAAAGGCTTGGTCAGAGATAAGTTATTTTGAAAGTCAATTTCTTAAAGCCGTCCAAAACGTAAGAAATGGTTATAAGGGTTATATCAGGCAAGTATGTATATTATTTAAACAATATATATATATATATATATATATATATATATATATATATATATATATATATATATATATATATATATGTAATGGAATAACCTAACATCCCTTCATAGATGAAATGAACTATAGATATATTGCCCCTCTCACGTGACTGACAGAGAAGGAAAAAAGACAGGAAGAGAATAAGAAAAGAGGTCGAGAAACTCTTATTTCACATGTATTCCCTTATAAATAAACCCCTTTGTCTTTCACCCATAACCCCGTGTTTCTTGCTATATTCTTATTTAAAGTAAGGATATAACAAATGGCGACAGGATTCGAATTCACAAAAAGGAAACTTTAAGCCAAAAAACGAAGAGAAAAAATACTGCACGGAAAAATTCAACTACTGAAAAAAAAAAAGCTAAGACACACACAAAAAGTAAGTTATATATATTTTTTAATTCAGTCTGTTATGGTCCTACTGAAAAAAAAGAAGAGAAATTAACATTTCACGAAGTATTGAAAAGAACAATTTTTGAAAGTCGTCCATTTCAAATTTCTTCAATACGACAGAAGGAACGCTTGTATACTGTTCGTTCGGTGTCAATTTCATGTGTGTAACCCCTTCCAAAAACCTTGTCTACAAAAGAATTTTTTTTTTTTGTGGTTTAAAAAACAAGCTATTCAGTGAATTTATTTAATGGCTTAACATTTCCAGCATATTATCGTAGATATGAAAATATTTTTTCCAAACGATGTCAGGCCTGGTCGGATGAAGAAAAAATTATTTTACTGTTGCAAAAACTGGGTTCCCATAAAAATACCAAATATACCAATTTTATACTCCCAAGGAAACCTGAAGATATTTCTTTTAAAGAGACTATAGAAATTTTATCAAACATTTTCGGGGAAAGATATAGCTTATTTTATACTCGTTATAGGTGTATAAATATTTTGAAACAAGATGATGAAGACTTTATCGCCTATGCTGGGAGAGTAAATGCCCAATGCGAGTTATTTAAGTTGAAAGACCTAAAAGAGGACATGTTTAAATGCTTGATATTTGTGCAAGGGTTAACATCCTCGAAGGATAAAGAGATTCGTTCTAGGATATTATCCATTATGACACAAGGCATAGAAATAACCTTACAGAAAGTTACTGAGGAATGCCAGAAACTGTTAAATTTAAAACAGGATAATATTAGTATCGAAGAGAAAAAATGTTGACAAAATACAAAGGGTAAAGCAAGGTGATCACTATGTAAAAAAATACTGTAAGACGTGTGGAGGAAAGAATCACTTCACAAAAGAGTGCTACTTCAAAAACAAAATATGTTATAAGTGTGGGCGTAAAGGACACAAGTCAACAGTATGCAAAAAGGAGAAATACTGTAAGCCTGAAATAAAGACCATTGATTCTAAAAAAGAGTCTATGTATGGTAAAAAAAGGAAATATATTGAAGTTCAGGAAAGTAAACTGTCTTTTGGATACTGGAAGTGACATATCCTTAATTGATGAAACAACATAGAAGAAAATTGGTTCTCCAAAGCTGCAAAACACAAAGAAAATTGCCAGAGGAATGTCTGGAAATAGATTAAAACTTAAGGATGAATGTTATACTAATGTGACCCTGAATGGAAAGACGTTAAAAACTAAAATGTATGTGATACCTGGAAAAAATTCTATTCGGTATAGATTTGATGATACTTTTCAATTTATGGGAGAAACCAATAAACTTATTTTGCAAAAGAATAAATGTGACAGGATCTGAAAGTCCCAAACTGCCAGGAAGATTTGTTGGGGATTTGAAGAAGGATTTTAAAAATGTATTTTCTGAAGGTCTGAGTTGCTGCACTAAAACGGAAGTGAAATTTGAACTGAAAGATAAAGCGAAACCAATGTTTAAACCCAAAAGGAAGGTTCTGTATTCGGCATTAGAAACAATCGTGAAAGAATTAATAGACTCAAAGAAATCGGAGTAATAAAAAAAGTGGACTACTCTGAATGGGCATCACCCACAGTTTATGTGAAAAAGAAAAAGAAAAAAATCAGGGTATGTGGAGATTTTTCGACGGGACTGAATGATTCCTTTAAGGATCGTAACTATCCACTCCCTACCCCTGATGAAATATTTTCTAAGTTAAATGGAGGAAAGATTTTCACAAAAATTGACTTATCAGACGCATATTTGTAAGTCAAAGTCCACGAAGATTGTTCTAAATACCTGACAATGAATACTCATAAAGGATTATTTTCCCTAAAACGATTGCCGTTTGGGTTGAAAGTAGCACCAAATTTATTCCAACAAATCATGGATGCCATGCTAGCAGGCTTGGATTTTGCAATGGCTTATTTAGACATTTTGATAAGAAGCAAAAATGTTGAAGAACATAAAAACCATATTCGGAAAGTATTCAAGAAAATAGAAAACTATGGATTTAAAGTAGCTCTCGAAAAATGTAAGTTTGGTATGGACAAGATTGAATATTTGGGACAAATAATTGATTGGAAAGGTAGAAGACCTAACCCAAATAGGACAGAAGCAATTAGAGATATGCCTAGACCAGACAATGTAATGAAGTTACAGTCATTTTGGGGTCTAGCAAATTGCTATAATTCTTATATCCCAAATATGCAGGAACTAAGAGCACCATTAAATGAATTATTGAAGAATAAAAAATAGGTCTGGACAAAAGAATGTGAGGAAGCATTCCAAAAAATTAAAAGTTAACACATTACGATCCGAAAAAGGATTTAATTGTAGCGGCAGATACGAGTGAATACGGTTTAGGAGTGGTGCTTTTACACAGAATAGAAGATGGATCTACTAAACCAATTTCTCACGCCTCAAGGGTTTTATTACCTGCTGAAAGAAAGTATAGTCAGATCGAAAAAGAGGGGTTGGCGATTGTGTATGCTGTGAGAAAGTTTCATAAATTCATTCATCGAAGATCTTTCGTCTTAGAAACGGACCATAAACCATTACTAGGGATTCCTACTCATACGGCAAATAGATTACAGAGATGGAGTATTATTTTGCTCAATTACGATTTCAAAATGAAATACCTAGCATCTAGTAAAATTACACATGCAGATGGTTTGTTGAGATTGATCCCCAGTGAAACTGAATTTGAAGAAACTGTTATAGCAGCACTAAAAGAAGAAAAGAAACTAACAGATATATTAATAAATACTGTTAGGGAACTTTCTGTTACACTTGAGGAAATAAAGAAAGCAGCGAAAACAGATAAATATATTAATGAGATAAAAAAACAAGTGAGACAAGACAAAAAGAATAGAAAAGGATTAAGTGTTTCCATTTTCTATGTGTGATGGAAGACAGAGTGGTTATACCACAAGTATTACAAAAGAAAATCCTAAAAGAATTCCACATGGGACATCCTGGAATCTCTAGAATGAAGGTCCTAATGAGAGGATTCACATACTGGCCTGGAATGGATCAAGACATTAAGAAAATGGTGAAATTATGTAAAGGTTGCCAACTAGCCGCAAAATCTCCCCCATACGGACGCAACCTTGGCCTAAAACAGATGTACCTTGGACATGCATCCATATCGATTATGCAGGACCTCTGAAGGGATATTATTTCTTAGTAATAGTAGATAGTATGTCAAAATGGCCATAAATTATTAAATACAAACACCCTACAGCGACAAACATAATAAAAGCACTGGATGAGGTATTTAGTCGGATCGAAGTTCTGAAAACAATTGTTAGTGCTAATGGCACTATATTCACAGGTCAAGAATTCAAGCACTACTCTCAGACACTGGCTATTGAACACATTACAACACCATCTTTTAACCCTCGATCAAATGGACAAGCGAAAAGATTTGTCGATACTTTTAAACGAGCTTTAAAAAAGAATAATAACATTGACATGGAAGAAAAAAGTATTCAATCCAAATGCTAAATTATCCTCAGCTGAAATTGCGTTTGCCAGGAAGGTACGTTCGGTGTTCGACCGGTTAACCTCAAGAGAAAAAGTTAAACAAATATCAAGGATAATGTAAGGTACAAGACTTACAATAATGGGGATAAAGTTTTCTTCAAAAATTATCAGGCAGGGAAGAGGTTTTGGGAAGAAGGCATAATCTCAAGAAGAATTGGGAGAATGGTTTTTATAAAAGGGCAGACTTTTTTTCCAAAAAAACATATTAACCAACTGAGACCCCGATACATAGAAACAGTCAGAAACCAAGAGTTACCAATGGAAGTGCTTTATGACACTTTCCATATACAACCTCCAAACAAGAAAGTACCAGTAACTCAGAAATCCAGTCAATCTCCAAAAGTAAAAAATCGGCAAACACAAATGGTGAGAAGAAGTGAAAAGAAAAGGAAAAAATGGTAGAAGCAAAATTTTATGGAAGAATTTAGCTTGGGATGAAGGTGATGGAATGGAATAACCTAACATCCCTTCATGTGATGTAATGGAATAACCTAACATCCCTTCATAGATGAAATGAACTATAGATATATTGACCCGCTCACGTGACTGAGAGAGAAGGAAAAAAGACAGGAAGAGAATGAGACAAGATGTCGAGTAACTCTTATGTCACCTGTATTCCCTTGTAAATAAACCAGAGGTCATCTCGTCAGCATCAGACAAGGCCAGACTATTTGCAAAGAACTTCGCAGCTAATTCTACCCTATGCGACGAAGACCATCAACTCCCCATATTTCCTCCTATAACACAGAACACACTAGGTAACATACAAATATCTGTGCATGAGGTCGCTAAGCTAATCAATAACCTTGATTCCAGTAAAGCAACTGGCCCTGACAGCATCCCAATTATAGTGTTAAAAAGCTTAAACCAGAACTTGCTCCCGTACTTACGAAATTGTTTAAGCGTTGCCTTAAGGAGAAGTGCTTTTCGACTCCCCGGAAAACCTTATCAGTTTGCCCTGTATTTAAGAATTCAGGTGATAAGTCATCTCCCACCCAGTACAGACCAATAAGTCTCCTGTGTGTTATGAGTAAGTTGCTGAAATCCATATTAAATAGAGAAATGTTCAACCACCTCAGCAGAAATAACCTTCTTAGTGACATGCAATATGGTTTCCGTTCTGCAAGATCTACCGCAGATGTACTAATGGTTATATCTCACAGGATTAGTGAATCTCTTGACAAAGGCTTCCTTTCTAGGGCAATTGCTCTTGACATATCAAAGGCCTTCGACAAGGTATGGCATAAGGGCCTACTTCACAAGATTTCCAGCTACGGTATAACTGAAAATGTTTTCTCAATCATTAAATCATTTCTCTCCGATAGGCTCATAAGAGTAATGGTCGATGGACAAAAATCAGAGGCCTGCAGTATTAATGCTGGAGTCCCTCAAGGGTCAATCCTGGGCTGAACTCTCTTCCTGATCTACATCAATGATCTCTCTAACCACATACTTAAATCATTCGTTGACATCTATGCTGATGACACGGCCATCTACGGCAACACAATAAAGGCTGTAAATGATAAAGCTCTCTCTGATTCTCTCTCCTCTGATCTCGAGCGCGTGGTTCAGTGGGGGAAGATGTGACTGGTTACCTTTAATGCATCTAAAACCAAACTACTATCCTTACATCATCAACGCTCTGATCCCCATCTGGCACCAATTGAAATGGATGGCTCTCGTCTAGGAGAAGCCCCGTGTTTTGACAAGCTTCTAGGTTTGTCCTTTACTCCTGATCTGAAATGGAACACGTACATCAAGTCTGTTGCCAAGGTCGCTGGAAGGATGGTGGGATCCTTCTACCGCTCCAGAAGATATCTCACTACTGATGCAATTCTTTATCTATATAAAAGCCAAGTACGTCCAAGGATGGAATACTGCTGCCATATCTGGGCAGAAGCTGCTAAAAACAGTCTATCCTGCCTTGACAGAGTACAAAATAGACTTCGTAGCTTAGTGGGGGATGCCCTCTTCTCTACCCTGCAACCTCTCTCCCACAGAAGAGACGTTGCGAGCCTATCCTTGTTTTATCGTTATTTCCATGGCAGGTGCTCGTCTGAACTCCAATCTCTAGTCCCCCCCTCGCCAATCCTTCACGAAAAACACCCGTCTAGCTGAATCCACTGTGAAAAATTTCCCCCACTCTTTATCTGTACCTAAATCAAAACGTAGATTCTATGAACAAAGCTTCTTTCTTAGAACTGCACGCCTGTGGAACTCTGTTCCGTCTGCCTGCTTCCCACCTGACTACAACTTGGATGTGTTCAAGTCCAACGTTAACAAATTCCTAATGAACCGCCCTCTTAAGTAAACACTTCATTAAATCTCCACACTAACGTACTGTACTTGCAATAACCCTTATCGCCGAGTGGCTTCCGGGCCTTGATAAGTGGTGACCACCGTGTAAAAAAAACAAAAAACAAAACCCTTTGTCTTTCACCAATAACCCCGTGTTTCTTGCTGTATTCTTATTTAAAGTAAGGATATAACAATATATATTAAACTGTAATTCAATGAATTTCAAAAAACTCTTATTGAAATGAAATGAAGTGGTTGAGTTTCATATCAAAGAATTTTTATTATTCTAAGCAAGACAAAGAATGTTTTAGAAAGTTTATCTCCTTAACCTATAGGGTTTCGATGTCTACCATCTCATCAGAGGAGTGAAAATATTAGCAAATAGTTATAAAGGTATGCACCTTATTTGCTAAAGTCAGTAAGACATGGAAAGTCAAAGTGAAAATAAATTTATCAGAAGTTCTGTAGCAGGAGTATTTGTAGAAATGTAATTGGTAGAAATTGTAAACCTACAATCTCACGTTTACATAACCACTGATTGTTAAATAAAAAAAACTACTCCGAAGTATATATATATATATATATATATATATATATATATATATGAACAAATGATTAATAAAATATGTTAAAAGACATCTTGAAAAAGAGTTAAAAACATATTTAATTTTAAAAAAAGGAAGCACAAGATAAGTGGATAGTCCTTAATCCGCGGAGTTTCGAAGAAATACTCTCCTTCTCATCAGAGGGCAGGAATTAGCAAAATGCAGGATCGGATTTTGCATATAAAAGTATTTAATGAAACTACAAGTAAGTCAAAGATCTTACTTGGTTAAAAAAAGGGTGAGGTAAGGGGAACAGGAGGCAAAAAAAAAATAATAAAAAGATTTCACATGAATGGATAGTCCGGTGAAGGGTAAAAATCCAATATATATATATATATATATATATATAGGAAATTTATTGCTGTGAGTCCAGAATGAATTTAAAATTTGTTTCCGCTAGGAAGATATCTTCTGAAGATGAGGAGAGATCCGACCAGCTTCGTCAGAATTCATAGCGTCCATTCGGATCTCTCCTCATCTTCAGAGGATATCTTCCCAGCGGATACAAAATGTAAATTCATTCTGGACTCACAGCAATAAATTTCCTATATACTGCTTTGCCTATACATTGAGCATTCTCGTCTGGGGTTTTTCACCGCTGAAGAAATATATATATATATATATATATATATACCGTAACATATATTTTCTCAAATATAAAAACACACTTGTGACAGATCATCTATAGATTTTAATTTTACTATTATCATGTTGACAAGAAAGTTCTTACGGTTTTTAACTTTTATATTCAGATGAACATATCTCGGCTCAAACAAAAATTTATTGATTAAAATAAACACCATCAGAATCGACACACTTTTATCAACGCAAAACAAGTTTATTTATGTCAGTAATATAAAATCTTGCGTTCTGGTGGCGATGAAGTCGCTGAAGGCGTTTTCGATATTACTTAGGTTTTTTAAGCATTTCACACACAGAAAATTGTCGAGATGCTTGAAAAAGCGATAATTGGTAGGTAAGAGGCCTGGAGAGTATGATCACGGCCACCGAGAGTAAGAAGAAGGCCTGTTAACTGAAAAATGTCTGCAGGCAATGTAGGTAAGATTTGTCAGGCTGCCAGTACTATATGAGGGCCATTTGAAAAAGAGCACTAAAACATTTTTAAAAAGAAAAGGGAACACGGTTCGATTACTACTTAAACTGAACTTTATTCAATATAAAATATAAACATTATCTATGTAAAATTACGTAATTTTAAAGCAATATACAATTTAATACTGATAAAACTGAATTATGAATTTAGGGAACAAACAATTAAAGAAACATTAAACAAATATTTTTTGGCCTTCGGAACAAGATCACAGTGTAGTATCTGTTTTGATGCTACACTTTACCTTTTCTGTCTTCGGTCGGTGGAGGAGAAATCTTTCATGACTGAGATTATTTTTGTTCCTATCCAGAGTGCCCCTTATTGGGAAGCTGGATTTTCTCCACAAGATTATATGTTGAAATATTTAAATAACTATTACTTTAAATACAGAAATTATATTTAAAGTTTTGGTTTTCTGTTCTTCTATGTCCATTTTTTCCCATGTTTTTCATCAAAATGTGTAGCGTATTAGTTGTCTCACAAGCCATCATCAGTGATTGCTCACTGGCAGTAACTTGTGGTGTTCCCTGGAGACCAAGTGACAAGTTTCCCCAGATTTCCAGTGTTCTCTACCTTTTGACCACTTATGCAGATGATTGCATGTTATCGCAACAGCCGTTGTCACTGATTTCTCGTTGACATCGCCCATTGGTGTTTCCTGGGGTTTGGGTGACAAAATGCCTCCCCAGGGTACTAGATTTGAACTGCACACTTCCAGTGGAGATTTGGTCAGTACTCTTTCATCTCGGTCTTTTCATCCTCCCTGACACAACTAGTTGGTGTGGTGTGGCGCCAGTCGATGTCATCTACACAAGTTTTTTTTATTATTACTACTATTATTATTATGATAATAATAAGGGTGCTTGTGCAGTGTACGCACGTGTATTGTAAATATTATTTTCAAGTTAAATTAAATTTTAGGTTTGTATTACTGTACACATAGATTAGAAAAAGTTGTCAAACAACAAATATATCACAAATAAATGTTATCAAAGGCAAGATAAGTTACTCTTCTACCTATCTGGGAAGGTTTTTAGTGGTTTTACTCACTTTAAAACGTGTAATCGCTTCGAAAATGATACAATGTTTATCAATATATTTTAAAAAGAAAAATGTCGGCATGTTTGTAACTTATCTTGCCTTTGATAACATTTATTTGACAACTTTTTTTTTTGACAACTTTTTCGAATCTATGTGTACAGTAAAACAAACCCATTTTTGGGTTTGTTTTACTGTACACATAGATTTTAAAAAGTTGTCAAAAAACAAATATATAACAAATAAATGTTATCAAAAGCAAGATAAGTTACTTTTCTACCAAACTGGATATATTTTTCGTGTTTTTATTCAATGTAACATGTTTATTCAGCTCGAAAAACATACATTGTTTACCGATGTATTGGAAAATTCAAAATAGCGCCCGACTCTCTCTTTAACACTGTAAGTTCGGGAAAAGGTGTTATAAATAATAAACTAGACAAAATACTATTAAAAAACACCGAATATATGTCAACCTATGTCACGGTAATATATATTGAGCTAGTTTCTAACAGTATTTTGTCTAGTTTTATATTTATAGCACTTTTTCCCAAACTTACCGTGTTAAAGAGAGAGTCAACAAGCGCCATTTTGAATTTTCCAATACATCGGTAAACACAGTATGTTTTTCGAGCTGAATAAACATGTTACATTAAATAAAAACACTGAAAATATATCCAGTTAGGTAGAAAAGTAACTTATCTTACCTTTAATAATATTTATTTGTTATATATTTGTTTTTTTGACAACTTTTTCGAATCTATGTGTACAGTAATACAAACCCTAATTTACATAACGGGTTTGAACACGGTAAGTTTGGGAAAAAGTGCTATAAATATAAAACTAGACAAAATACTGTTAGAAACTCGCTCAATATATATTACCGTGACATATGTTGACATATATTTGGTGTTTTTTAATAGTATTTTGTCTAGTTTATTATTTATAACACCTTTTCTCGAACTTACAGTGTTAAAGAGAGAGTCGGGCGCTATTTTGAATTTTCCAATACATCGGTAAACAATGTATGTTTTTCGAGCTGAATAAACATGTTACATTGAATAAAAACACGAAAAATATATCCAGTTTGGTAGAAAAGTAACTTATCTTGCTTTTGATAACATTTATTTGTTATATATTTGTTTTTTGACAACTTTTTCAAATCTGTGTGTACAGTAATACAAACCCAAAAATTGTTTGCTTTGGAGTAAAAATAAATAAATAAATAAATAAATAAAATGAAATATTCGACTTTCTTCAATAAAAATAAAAGTTCAAACACGAATTCACTTACGATATTTTGATTAAAATTATTCCAAATGTGCAATTATAATAATTATTTTCCTAATGGAGAATTGTTCTTTTTCTTTAGAACATACATGGACAATCGGTAACACAGATTGGTAGCCATATTTTTTTATGCCTGTTAGCATGACCACGTGGTTGAATACCGGAAGCTGTCTATACCTACAACTTAATTAGGAAGTGACGTTACGCTGTCATATGCATCGGCCTTCTTTCTCGGTAGCCACGATAAAAGGTTCGATTTTTAGAGGTAAAAGCCAATATTAAAGATGGGGAGGGAGTGTCGGCGCTTTAAATTGAGTTATCTCCCCGTGGCGTGTTCTAAAAATCCAAACAAAAATGTAAAAAATTCAAATATGTCTACCTTCAACGTACTCTCATAAAAACGTGTTTTTCCGTTGTAAAAAAACAAAAAAAAAACAACAAAAAAAAACTACTCGATCAAATTAAGTGAAAATTTTTTTCAGAGATATCTTCAGTTCAAAACGGATACGTACAATATAACCTTTTTTTTTTTGTTCGATATTTTCATTTTTTAATGTTTTGATTAAGTGTAAAAGTACCCCTCCTTTTCACATGCTAAGAATGGCTTTCTAAATAATAACGTTATTATTTCAACATAGTACAATAAGTATATAAGTACTAATTTAGTTAAACGACAAATAGCACAAAAAGTACTTTAGTTTAATTAATTAAAATGTGAGGCGTGGCCAACTCTATCCTCGGCCGTACCGGTGTCAGATGAAAACCTCGATCGGAATAAATAATAGTCCGGTTACGACACCCGATTTCCGTCTTCACTCTAAAACAAATTAACAAATTAGCATGGAAGAAAATGTGAAACTTTTGTAAACAATTTCTTTTTGTTTTTTATGTATATTTTACGAAAATAATTAATACTTGATTAAATTTTGGGTGCAACTTAGATAAGTAGGTCCCGCAGACGAGCCTCGTCCTCACATTCGGAAAATTTAGGTTAACAACCGGTGAAGCTACCAAAAAATGAATGAAGATGGATATAAACAATATTTTTTAAAATTAATTTCTTACTTTTTTACTTCAAAACAAAATGTAAACATATATAAACAAAATATTTTAGAAAATAATTTCTTAATTTTAAATAAAAATTGATTGTGAAGAAATTTTTTTGTAAATAGTTATTGAAAAATATTGCAAAGTGTTTACATAGCTGAGCTGGTTTGGTTCTTTGGGATAATAGGGGCGCCTCACCCTCCTCCCCTTCCAAAAAGACAACAAACGGAAAAAACTAGTGTTTTTAGTAAAAAAAGCGTTTTTTTTTTTCCTTTTTTTTTTTTTTTTAAGGTTGAAACACAGGTAGTCGCTAATTGTTAACTTAGAACAACAAGGGCGCGCATATCGCATGGCGGAAATTCTGCTGGGTTTAAGTGTATTGTAATGCTTTTATTGGGGTCGAAAAACGTTTTTCAGCCGCCATATTACTTCCTATTTACTTGCCTCCCCACGAGGGCAGAGTTAGACACAAGGTCGGTTAGTGAAATATAAAAGCAATTTAAGCTAAATGTAAAAAAAAAAAAACTATTAAAATAAATTAAAGAAACACAAAATTCAAAGAAAATTCGAGCATTTATTACTATAAACAAAACGAACAAGTGGAAATAAATAAATGCAACCAAAAGCAAGATAAGTCAACGTAAAAAGGGTCGTTAATGGTAGAAGAAGCACCGGTCTCATATAACCTAACTGCTCAGATTTTTCAGAACGAGGCTCGTATGCAGGACCTACTTATCTGAGCTGTACCAAATTTTGCATTGGTATTATAAAAATGTTACTTTACCCAATATTTATTAGAAAAATAGAATACAGTTTATTTTTTCGAAAACTTATGTTAACTGGAGATTTTTATTCAATAAAGATTCTTCGCCATAAAATTCTAAAATACTTTATTTGGGCGAAAGATGTAATCCAGTATTTATTTTAATTTACTTAGTCCACGATATGCCCCGTCGCAGGAAAATTGAAATAAAATAAAATACTTAAATTTCACTCTGTTTTTTGATTGTATTTTACACCTCCTTAGAGGTGTCCAGAAATTGCGGTTGGCACCACGTGGGTGCCATCGCGGGGTATTGGGAATAGTTTTCAACTAGCAATAACAACGCCTCGGAAAATCCTCATTGGCTATTGTATCGCCTCTGCGCAAAGCTAAAGTTTCAGGCTCACGTGCGAGTTTATATATCAGCGTCTTCATATAACACGATCGCTCCTACTAGTTTTTATTTGTGTATTAATTAAATCTTGTAATTTTATAAATTTATATGAGGCACATATTTGTTTATATATACCCATTTAGTAAAGTTTCCTAATTATTTTTTTTTCATTTTAATGGATGTTAAGTATTTAAAATTGTTTTTTCTTTGTTAAAGGCTCACGATCGAAAAAAATCGGTATATGCTTCTAGCGTCCTTGACCTTCACACGTGTTGTTGTTCTCTCACCGGCTGATTCCTTATCCTGAATTCGATATTTAATAGATTTTTTTTTTTTCAAATTTTTCTTCATATTACTATCAACATTTTAAATTATTGTTACTTAACAAATTATAAAGTTTTCTTATTATCGTCGACGGGGGGGGGGAGTAAACAAAGCCGCTTCTTCACGCACAAGTCCATTTTAACGTCGCACACGATCTTTGTTGTTTCCGGTTTCTTCATTTTATTTGAACCGTTTCGACCTATAAATGTTTCATACAAGGTCGTTTTTTTGATGTGGTGGGGTCTACCCCCCCAAAAGGGTTTTTTCTGTATTTAGCCCTCACCCTCCTCTCGAAATTCCACCCACCTGGGAGGAAATCAAAACACTAACATCCCACCAATAATTTTTTCTTTTCTCCCGTGTCTAGCCCCCCCCCCCCGCCTCCATTTAGAGGCTGCTTGCGAAACCCTGGTTCCTTTACAAATCAGAGTGAAACGGGCTGTCTAGCATTTCAGACTGGGTAAGGAAACCACTTTTCTTCCCCCCCCCCCCCCCACACACCCTCGACACAAATGAAATTTTTATTAATATTGTTATCTTTGTATTTTTCGTATAAATAAAAAAAAAATGTTTTAAAATTGGGTTTAAGTAGGACCCCCCCCCCCCACACACTCACATAAATATAAAGATGCTGGCCGAGAGAGAAATCCTTTAAAGTTTCCAACAGAAACGAGATGGACCAACCAACCTCACCCCACCCCTTCTTTTTGAGGTGGCCTTGTGCCTAAATTTTTTGTTCATTCTCCCTTTTGTATTTCTTTTTATAGTGAATAAAAATTGACTCAGTCTAGAAGCACTTCTTATTCGCTGTCTGAGAACAAAATAGTAAAGATACTACACTTTGTAATATACACTTTGCACAAAAAATAAAAATTTACATTTGAATAAATTAGGCACAGGGCCATTCAAATATGGGGGAACTGGATGTCTGGTTATCCTTGGTCATAAATGCTTGCAATGTCTATCCAACTTTTAAGCAGAATCAACTTAGTCACCACGATACCAAATTCTATCCAAGAGCCGTTTTAAGAATTTCCAAATCGTTAAAATGTTATTGTTGTCTGTATCTGAAAATGTACATTAATTTTCATAAATTTTTTTTTTTTAAAGAATCACGGATTTGGGAAAAGACATAGCATAACTTTCAAAATATTTGTTCAAATTCCACAAAAATCAGGGAAATAAGGCACCTTGTTATGCTCTTCCAGTGTTCCAACTTTCACTTCTCTGCCTTTCATAGCCATTTCAAAATTTAAAAAAATATTCACTTGCAATGAAGCCATACACAGGGTTTATACATATACAGAGAGCAATGGTTTGAAGCTCCACCTGTCGTTTGGGTGATCGGGTTTCGATCCTGGCTTGAAGTAGTTGCTTGTCTAGCCGCACTGATGAGCTGTGAAACAGCGAAATAGTACTGTATGTGGATGACTATAATGCTCCCTATCTTAGGTTGAACATATTTGGAAGTAATATACAAATTACCATTAGCATATTAAGCGATGCTCTTTGTGTAAACAAATTGAGCTTAGGTATTTGGACAGTGGCAAAACACTATTAATTGACCGCCTGCATAGCAGCAGCCGAGTAGCACAATGGTTAGAAGTTCCGACTATCATTTAGATGGTCGGGTTTCAATCCTGGCTTGAGGTAATTGCTTATCTAGTTGCACTGATGAGCTGCATGTGGATGACTGTGTGTATATATATATATATATATATATGTGTGTGTGTGTGTATATATATATGTGTATATATATATGTGTGTGTGTTTGTTTTATACAAAGTTTTTCAGTGTTCTCATGTAATCGCCTAAAACAAGTAGACTTTCATTTTTTGGGGAGTGGGGGCGGATTGCGCCTTGAATCTTCATGTACAAATTACAATGATTCCGATTTATCATTCAGCTCCCCAAACAGGGGAAACTTTTTATTTAAACAAAGAAATAAAAATTTCCTCAGTCTGAAAGGAATATCATTCCAGAAAACACAGCTTACGTTTTTCTACCAACGTTTTGTTGACCATAATGGATTTTTTTCAGTGAACTTAAGAGTCTCATTTGATTAGTATGTCATTTTCAATGAAAAGGGTAGCATGGTTACATTCTTCTGCCTGTTTGAACTGTTCTTCTCATAGTTGGTCTGCCATTCATGATGTACTGCCTGTCAGTCTGCAGGTGGCGCACAAGATTTTTTTAAAAATTGTTTAGCTTTAAAGTATGGCAACTGTACATATAAACTAAAATTGATGTTATATATGCATAATGTAGAAATATTTTTATCTATTATATAAATTTCACCCATCTGTTTAAATGTATGTATGTAATGTAATGTAATGTATGCAATGTAATGTAATGTATGTATGTAATGTAATGTATGTATGTAATGTAATGTAATGTATGTATGTAATGTAATGTAATGTATGTATGTATGTATGTAATGTATGTATGTATGTATGTAAAACCAAATGAACCGAAATATTATTCCCTGCTAGTCTATAATATATATCTCACCTATCTGTTTATATGTATGTATGTATGTATGTATGAATGAACCCTTTTTCGGAGTCAATGACCAACTAGCACCGTGTGTGTTTGTGTGTATGTATGTGTGTGTTGGGGTGGAGAGGGCTCCCGTAAGCTGTGGTGAAGGCAACCTTTCTAGGAGAAGCAAATCTCTGATAAAGCGGGAGACTAGTACCTGTATTAAGCTGGTCTGCAGTTTAACTTGTTGCTGGCTATCTTGCTCTTGCTTGTTGCTGGATCTCAACATTTTGAATTGAGAGAGAGACTTAGCTGTCGTACAAAGCTAAGACGCTGTAACATCATCTGTGTATAGATACTCCCTCAGGCATTTGTCTATAAAAATGGTCCTGTGGCGATGGAAAAGTTGTGATGCATGGAGGCTTGAAATGCTGGACGCATGTAATAAGTGATCTCAATGACTGTCTTCAGTGTCATGCTTGCATGAGCATGTGAATTCACCGGCAGGACTAAAAAAAAAAACAGAAGTTATTTTTGGGCTTATAAACTTATGAAGTGTCTGAGGGAGTGGCACTCATCTGACAAGACGTTGCAATCATCATGAATGTATGTATTTATGTATGTATGTCTGCCTAAAACCTTTGACAGAAGCGACCAATTTTCACAAGATTGGTATCATCTTGAAGCTCGACCCTTTGGACGACAAATATCGTTAAAACAAGAGTAATTTACAGAACAAAAAAGAAAATGTCACCATCATGTCGAGTACTGATTATCATATTAATTTAAATTAGCAATCGACATGATGGTAATATTTTCTTTTTTGTTTTAAAGTTAGTTACCCCAAAAAGATTGTAAAATGGAATACAATAATAAAATTTGGTTTCATCTTGACTTCAAGGTTTGGCTGTTATGTTTATGAATTTTTTAGATGAAGATCGATAATTTGAATTAGTTGGGTTATTCGAACTACTGTTCTCATCTTGAGTGTTATTTTAACATTTCAGTGGATGTAATCGCCAACTTTGTTCAAGTGAATCCTGTGGAATTTTGGGAATCTTTCTGTCAAACTTGAGAATCTGCACAAAACTTCAAATGAATTTAAAAAAAATTTAATCCACCAGCATGATCTTGTTCAATCAGCCATAACTGGGCACAATTTTAAACTATTTTGCAGTTGTATTCTTAGTATCGTCTGCGTTGAGGATTGAATTGCTAACCTCCAGAAGAGTGTCTTTTTGAACTGATTTCACTAAGTATTTATCTGTTTTGTCGCAAGTTTTTGCAGAAGAAAATCAGATTCTATGGCCGAAATATTGTGTAAACAACACTCAAGATAAAAAGAGTCCGAATAACCCAAACCCAAATAATAGAAAATTTGGCGGTTTTGAAAATTCTTCTTGAATATTATTTCATCAAATTTCCAATAAAAGCCAGAATATAAATACTTGAAATTGTGAACAAATTATTTTTTAAAACAGTTTAAGTTTTAATAAAAATCAGACAATACGTCATCTTTGCTGTTTATACATCTACTGCGCGGATGCAGACGGTATGCTATTATTATAAAATCCTTAATACAAAATTAGTTCTGTCATTGAATTTTATATAAAATTTTACTTGTTAACGGACCCGACCGTGGAAGATCAAATAATAAATAAATATGAATTTATAAGACCAAAAAATTCAACCTTGATCGCCCTTCGGGGCCCGTGGCACAGTTGGTAGCAGTACTCCATCCTTGGACGTATTTGGCTTTTATACAGATAGAGAATTGCATCATTAGTGAGATATCTTCTGGAGCGGTAGAAGGATCCCACCATTTTCCCAGCGTCCTTGGCAACAGACCTGATGTACCTGTTCCATATTTTATTAAAAAATATAGAAACTTTAAATGAGACATATTTATGTATGTACAACAAACTTTGTTTAACACAAAAAGAAATTTAGATTTTGCTTTCATTGACTAGAAGCAAAGTGTAGTATCTGTTCTGATACTAAACTTAATCTTTTTGTCTTCTGTCAGTGAAGTAGAAATCCTTTTAGGCCGAATTGATTTCATTTTTATCCTAATCTAGAGTGCACCCTGCTACCACTTTCTTTGTTACTGAGGGTTGGATTTTCCCTTATATAAAAAACTGACCCTGTGTCTTACTCTGCCCTTGTGGGGTCTCAACTAAATACTATGTTGTATGGAATAATTTTCAAAATATTTAAAAACTAAAAACTGAGGCAAAAGATAGAAACCAACAAGAGGCTTGCGTTTTAATCACAAAAACCAATGAAACAATTAGAAAACAAACTCCCTCAAGTAGGTACTCTGGTCGAATACAAAAATAGGGAAGAACGAACTATTTGACCTTCCCTGGTAGGGACACATCAGGCGTTTGGCACTAATGTTTCCTTCTCCTGAAAGAAGAACAAAGATTGAGATGGTGCACTCCTAAGTCTGGATCAAACCAAACCTAATTCACACAGAAAGTGTCAGGTCCTTAATGAGCAAGGGGAGGTAATAATGTAATTTACAAGAGTTTGATTGGAAAATAAATTAATAAATAAAACAGGCATTAATGTCTTACTTTGTTTGCTGATACATGAAGCTATTTTGCCAAAGTGAAAAAAAAGAAAAGATAAAAATGGTCATTATACTTGTTTTTTGTTTTTTTATTATTAATTTTTAAATTTTTTTACTTTTACATTCAAAGTAATGGTTTATCAACAAATTTATTTCTATTCAGAATCTTGTTATTTTAGTAAATGTATTGCTATTCGAAATAACAGGATGTGACTCATTTACTTTATAGTGGAATTCTGCCATTTTTAATCCACAAAATACAGCTATCTACTTTAACTGAATGTCAGTTCCTGCTTTTTTTTTATCAAATAAGAAAAAGTTAATTTCTTTCTCAAAATATTAATTTGGTACTTCCTTATTTATTTGTTATAATAGTGAAATACAAAAAGCAGAATAAATTAACATTGAAAAAGACCGCAAGGATCTTATTTTTTTAGTGGCATCATGCTATGTAGAATGAAGAAAAGAAAAGAAAACTATTTCTAACCTGAAGAAGCCCGATGACGTTGAAAAGATTGATTTATAAATAAATGCTCTGACGAACTGCAAGCACTTGTGCCCCCACAACGTAAATACCCTCGAAAAACCCGACAAGTAGCTAAATCCCACCCCTACACAGTAGAGATCCCTAGATGTAAAAGATCTTTCTACTCCAGTAGTTTTTCCGCAGAACCGCTAGACTTTGGAATTCAATTCCGGCTCCCTGCTTCCCCAACTGTACTGACATGCAGAAGTTCAAGTGTAACGTGAACTGACATCTTACTGCCTAGCTCCCTACATAGTACCTCAGTAGCTTATGTTTCTGATAGTAGCCCCCTACACCAAAGTTGCAATATGCCATGTTTGGGGTGAAATGGAATAAAAAAAATAAATAAATAAAATAAAAAATAAATGTTTGTTTATTTATTTTTCAAAAGAAAATCTGTGTTGAATTGGCTAAGTAAACTTACATTTGCAATTTTAACTTAAACAACGCTTTTATCACAGAGAAACAAAACTTTCATATAAACTAATTATAACCCCCCCCCCCCCCCACAATTTGTGCATTGTATGTTTCATATTTCTATTCATATGATTTGTGGAAAAGTATTGAACAATGATGCTATGAAACCCCCTAAACTCACATGACATCTTCTTGCGAAGCACAAAAATTTGTCTGCAAAGCCACAAGAGTTCTTGGAAATAAAACGTGATAATCTAAAATCTTCCAAGACTATTTGATTCAAAACACGTAGGTGCTTGTGCGTCACATGCTCCCCTATCGTATTGCCAATTCAAAGAAACCGTTCGTGTTGGTGCATTAGTGACGAATGTCATGAAATGTTGGACGAGACAACAGCGAAGAAAGTATCCCTAGTCTCACACTGAAACGACATAATAGCACATTACCAGATCCACAATTAGGTAAAAGATATGATAACAACTGGTCACATGAATACAGTTTTCCAAGCATAATTCATTAGAGTATTTATATTTCAATAGAGGCAATTTTAATATTTTTTGTGTGGATTGAAGGAAGGGTACGTTTTCTCTGTTCTATCATCAACAAACACCAATACTAAAGAACCATTCAAGATTTTGAATAATCACCTACTTGGAAAATTCTGTCCGGATTTGTAAAATAGTGTCGGAATGTGTGTGTGTGTTTTGTCCTTTTCTAAAATAAATTGAAATTCTGCTTAAAAATTCAGAGAATTCATCTCTCTCTCTCCCTCTCTTTCGCGCGCGCACGCTCTCTCTCTCTCTCTCTCTCTCTCTCTCTCTCTCTCTCAAGCTAAACGTCTGTGTGTATATGTGTGTGTAGTGTGTCTGTACACGAATAGGCTCCTATATGGTGATTATTTTAGAAAACTAACCGCATACAATGATAGAAGAGGTATCGAGAATCAAAAATAGGTATGTTTTATTTTGAACAGAGGTGATTTATTATATTTGTGGGGTCTGCGTATGCGCCTAGCACCCAAAGTATGGAAAAAAAAAACAAAAAAAAAAACTTTTACAAGGGTTTTTGATATAGATCTACATAAAAATATTTTGATAAGTATGTTTAAGTTTGAACAGGGATGGTATAATAAAAATGTGGGGTCTGCTTTTGCGCTTGGCCTCCACAGAATAAAAATATGCCACAAATTTCAACAAAAACTTTTGATATCTATCAACGTAAGTATACTTTGATAATTATGTTTCAGTTTGAAGAAATATGGTATAATAAAATTATGGGGTCCGCGTTCACGCCTGACCACCATAGAATGGAAATATTTCACAAAGTTTAACGAGTTTTTTTTTTTTTTTTTTTTAATATAGATCCACATAAGATATTGTGATAAGCGTGTTTCAGTTTGAGCAGGTGTGGTATAATAAAATTATAGGGTCAATCTGGCTTTCATAGAATGGTTTCTAATTTTGTTTTTGCTAAAATATAGTTTAAGAAAAATAAATTGTTTGTGAGTAATGTCGAAACCAATTTAGGCGACCGAAATAGGATTTGAACAATATTTAAATAATTTATGATAAAAAATGGGAGGGTTAAACTATTTGATATTATTTTCTGTTACTGTTTTTGACTGTTCTTGTCCCCTTTAAGTATTTTTTTTAAATATCAAACTTACTTAAAGGCGTTTAGGTGTTTCTATTTTTCATCATAAATTATTAAAATATTGGTCAAATTCTATTTCAGTCATTTAAATTGGTTTGAATTGGTTTCCAAAATACTCCCAAACAAATTATTTTACTTAAACTATATTTTAGGGGGAAAAAAAACGTCATTCATGTTTTAGATTATTAAATAATGAAATAATGAAATAATGAGGGAGATAGAGTATGCCAGAGTAAAACACAAAGTTGATTTTTATGAAGTATAAATGAAGATTGTGAGAGGCAAGAATTACCTCAGTCGAAAAGGAATTGTCTCCTGACTGACGAGGAAAGAGCAAATACTGAATTTTTAAGTATTCATTCGACAGTATAATAAAAAAATCTTTTCCCATGATAACTTTGGTTTCCATACACCAAAAGTTGAAGTTATTTCGTTACATGCACCCAATCTTTTCATAATCTTTCATACTGTCATGCATTAGTCCATTTTCTTAAGGCTCTTTTTGAACTCAGTAAACGACGGGTACTTTTGCTAGTGTATATATATATATATATATATATATATATATATATATATATATATATATATATATATATATATATATATATACTATTCTTGGAAGTTTTTTAACCTTTAAAACTATACAAGAAAATAAAAATAAAGAATATATAATTATTTCCACAGCTGCGACGTTTTCTAGCTGTGGAAATGTGTGTATATATAGATATATATATATAAAATATATATACATATAAAAGCCATCAGTAAAGATTAAGTTTAGGAGCCAAAAGGTTCTGTAAACTTAGAGTAAATATAAATATTAATATAGTAATCCCCACCAAATAAAAAAAGCCTTATGCAACCAAGATGGGAAATAGAGCTTGTTATAGAAGAAAAATATTAAAAACTGTAAAAATATATTTTGAATGAATTTATTGTTTGACAGGATACTCAAATAAGATTATTGAAATTTCCTTAATCAGTGGAGTTTCAAAGAAATGCGTTCTTCTCATCAGAGGCAAGATATTATAGCAAAACTATGAATTTGCTGTTACTGGCATTAATTGAAATAACATTGCACAAAAGCTAGTCATAAATGCAAAAAAGAAACATTTTATGCAGAGTTTATAAAATGGGGGGAATTTTTTTTAAATAAAAGAATAAATTAAAAGTCAAGAATAAAAAAAGAAACAGATGAAAAGATGGAGAGGTTAAGT
Source organism: Euprymna scolopes (assembly GCF_053919585.1). Classification (NCBI taxonomy): domain Eukaryota; kingdom Metazoa; phylum Mollusca; class Cephalopoda; order Sepiida; family Sepiolidae; genus Euprymna; species Euprymna scolopes. Next base: position 14,177,591 of record NC_136502.1, on the reverse strand, counting down.
ATTATCAACACAACATTTTTTCCTCCGTTTTATGAACAATTTTTTGTTTTGTTTTAAATTTATGATTTGATTTCATGTAATGCTGTTCCAATTAATGCAAGTAGCAGCAAATTCAGATACTTTCAACATGAAAACAATATCGTAAATTAACCCCCCCCCCGCCCAGAAAAAAAAAGATTCTACTTTCTTAACATCATGACACCTAGGAAATTAGGGAAGTGTGGAGAAATGCGTGACTTACTTGGATAGACCACGTGCGGGTCGGTCACCAAAAATAAATAAAAAGAAAGAAAATAAAGGGTCAAGACTCTTATTTATAGAGTAGTGATCACGTGAGTTAGAAGAATATGCAAATAGAGGTGAACGATTTTGCGATATAAAAAGCCTGTGTTGTTAAGAGGAGGGGTAGACTGTTGGCAGAAGTCAGTGCTGTCAGACGTGCTTTAGAGTTTTGTTATTATATGCTGTGCTCGATTGTTGGGAGAGAGAAAAGAGAAGAGGAGGAACCGAGAAGACATTCTGCAGATACTTGACTTTGTGTTGGTTTTAAGCTATTTCGGCGCTTGGTGTGCGGTGACTAACAATGGACAGATTCGACATTCGCTTAAAACCAACACAAAGTCAAGTATCTGCAGAATGTCTTCTCGGTTCCTCCTCTTCTCTTTTCTCTCTCCAACAAATGATGGCTGAAATGTTGTCCAGAGTGCATAGGAATGACCCTGCCCGGGGTGAGTGGCAAGTGTCTGGAAACGAACTAAATGCATGGGTTGACGCAAGTTCGTTGGCTACAGGTGTCGTGTTGGAGCAACTAGGTGTTGTTGTGGAAGATGCATGCTGGCTTCGTCCGAAAAATGATGCCCAACATATAAATTTGGCAGAACTTGATGCCACGTTAAAAGGTCTTAATCTCGCATTGCAATGGCAGACTAATGTTGTGCATCTCCACACTGACTCATTGTGTGTTTACCATTGGTTAACCGACACCTTGACTGGAAAGGCTCGAGTTAAGACTAGAGCTGCAAGTGAAATGCTAGTACGAAGGAGACTAGCAATAATTAAGCGTCTAGTTGACGAATACAGCTTGCAGGTAGACATTACGTTAGTCTCGTCGATGCAGAATTTGGCTGATAGCTTGACTCGAGTACCAAAGAGGTGGATCGATGCAATGAGGCAGGGATCCGATCTTCAACAACAAACATGCGCGACTGTAATGGATCAATTAACACCTGACCAGATCCGTATGATACACCAGCAGATTGGACATCCTGGAATTCAGAGGACTGCATATTTTGTCTGAAGAGTATGCCCTGCAACTACAAAAGCATCAGTGAAAGCAGCCATAATTCGTGTGAAGAGTGTCAGAGAATTGATCCAGCACCATCCCAATAGCAAAAAGGGAAGCTCGAGGTGGAGGGCAACTGGCAGCGAGTAGGGATGGACATAACACATTATGGGGACAAACATTTTTTGACCATGACGGATTGTGGCCCGACGCGTTTCACAATATGGCGTCTGTTGACACGACAGGATGCAGCCAGCATTATACAACAGTTGAGAGCCGTCTTTTTTGAACGTGGTGCCCTGATTGAAATTCTGACTGATAATGCCGCCACATTTCGATGTCAAGAATTTCAGAAATTCGTGCACGAATGGGGGATTAAAATGCATTATCGGTGTGCATATTATCCCGAGGGTAATGGTATAGCAGAACGGTGTCACCGCACCATCAAAAGAATTGCAGCCAGGACGCAGTGCTCTATTCTAGAAGCTGTGTACTGGTATAATATAACACCCAAGGACAATGCAACACCAGCAACTGCACCAGCCAATGGGATTTACCAATATGAACAGCGTGTGAAAGGAGTTGATGCCATACCATCAGTGGTGAGTGTTGTCAATACACCATATCAGGTGGGAGACCTTGTTTGGATAAAACCCCCGAATGCTGGGTGCACTACGAAATTTTTCCGGGGAAAAATAGACGAAATCATAAGTCCTCAGACCATGTTGATTGGTGGCATACCACGTCACGTAAAAGATATCCGCCTTTGTTATACCTCTTCTGATTCTGAGGACGATGAGGAGGATCACACACCGTTCAGAGATGATCCTGATCACTTACTGCCCCTTCAGGTGAGCATAGAAACACCACCAACAGAACCAGACGAGGGAATGATGGGACATACTGATGACAATAGTGAGGAGAGCGATGGACACAAGGAAGTAATGCCTCATCGAAATACTCGACAGAGACGAATACTGCCCACCCCCCGTGATTGCGAAACCCCGCGAGAAGGGATGATGGAGCACACCGAGGAGATGATGCCTCCGATTCTTCGGAGAAGTACTCGACAAAGACGGATACTGCCCCCCTGCCCTGATTGTGAGACACCGCCTATGGAACCACGAGACGGGATAATGGAACAGACTGGTAGTAATGATGGTGGTAATGAAGAAAACAGCAATGAGGAAGTGCGGCCTCCGATTCTTCGAAGGAGTACCCGCCAACGACGATTGCCCGCATGTCCTGTTTGTGATCATGATATCAGGGGGGAGTGTGGAGAAATGCGTGACTTACCTGGATAGACCACGTGCGGGTCGGTCACCAAAAATAAATAAAAAGAAAGAAAAGAAACGGTCAAGACTCTTATTTATAGAGTAGTGATCACGTGAGTTAGAAGAATATGCAAATAGAGGTGAACGATTTTGCGATATAAAAAGCCTGTGTTGTTAAGAGGAGGGGCAGACTGTTGGCAGAAGTCAGTGCTGTTAGACGTGCTTTAGAGTTTTGTTATTATATGCTGTGCTCGATTGTTGGGAGAGAGAAAAGAGAAGAGGAGGAACCAAGAAGACATTCTGCAGATACTTGACTTTGTGTTGGTTTTAGGAAGAAGGGCAAGTTGAGAAATTCATTCTGATTTTAATTTGCATTGGTCACTCACAAGTTATTATACATTTGCTATTTTTATGTACTCATCTTATTATACAGGGTGTTCCAAAAGTCTTGGCACATTTCAAGTCCTCATATCTGTTTAACTATGAATGGTAGATGAAAGTTGTGCCATTTTAAAGCAAAATTCATGAAGTTTTTTTATAAAACTATTGATTTTTTTCTTTTCATTTCTTTTCAGATGCAGTAATGACCTTCACTCAACCAGAAAAGGCGTTTTGGGGGCCTGAATTCGCAAAAATCTGAAACATGAACACTTGTTCAATATACATTTTGCAAAAAAGATCTCACACCCTACAATTTTTTTGTTTTTTTTGTGGGATTTTGTGAAAGGACTAGTCCATGAGCCTCCCATTTCCAATAGACGTGGATGAACTGAAGGCCTGAATAACAGAAGCTGTTGCAACCGTTGACAACGCAATGCTCGGAGGCATTTGGCCAGAATTGGACTATCGGTTTAATGTGTGTCATGTGATTAATGGTGCTCACATTGAAATCTTTGAACATTCCATGAAAAAACTTGAGATTACAAGTTTTCTGAATATACCAGATGCGTTTTTATATCCTTAATAGTTCTCAAGCTATTCAATGTCAAAAATGTGCCCAAAACTTGGAACACCTGTGTCTACCGAGTAGCCGCACACAAACATCAAACAATACACTGTGTCAGTCATAGAGAAAGTTTAGCCACATTGAAGACGCTCAACCTGCTTATTGAACTTAGTGCTGCGTGAAGTTATTAAAATCGTGAATCATGAGAAATAATCCTCATCCAAGCAAGAAGACCGGACACGATAATAGTAAACAAGAAGAAAAGAAAAGCATCCTACGAAAACTATCGTTTGCTGGGGAATGTAAGGATGTGTTACTGTCGTGGGGACATTTCTGGAATGGCTTTTGCATCCTGGAAAGGCAACCAGCTCCTCTGGGATATAAATGACAAGAAACGACGTCTGCTGGTGGGTCTTTTCTTTAAGCTTTCTGTCGGTGTCATTACTGGCAAAACTGCTGCGTTGAAAATGGATGCTTGCATAAAATAATTGAGCGAAATATTTTTTTCTTATTGGAATGAAAATTTATTTAAACATGTAAAAAGGAATATTTTCTTTAGCTCAAGAGTTGCCTGAACTGGGGATCGACCCACCACGAACGACATCCCAAATCCAATTTTTTATTACGTGGCTGCAGTGGCATCTCGGCTTCAACTGAATTACAATTCTTCCTGCGTTAAAAAAATACGAACAAACATTGATTTCA